>NC_136386.1:11720785-12395071 GCF_965140285.1 Lepidochelys kempii | reverse complement strand
TGGAGGGAGGTTACCAGTGGAGTTCCTCAAGGATCAGTTTTGGGACCAATCTTATTTAATCTTTTTATTACTGACCTGGGCACAAAAAGTGGGAGTGTGCTAATAAAGTTTGCAGATGATACAAAGCTGGGAGGTATTGCTAATTTAGAGAAGGACAGGGATACCCTACAGGAGGATCTGGATGACCTTGTAAACTGGAGTAATAGGAATAGGATGAAATTTAATAGTGAGAAGTGTAAGGTCATGCATTTAGGGATTAATAACAAGAATTTTAGTTATAAGCTAGGGACGCATCAACTAGAAGTAACGGAGGAGGAAAAGGACCTTGGAGTATTGGTTGATCATAGGTTGACTATGAGCTGCCAATGTGATATGGCTGTGAAAAAAGCTAATGTCGTCTTGGGATGCATCAGGAGAGGTATTTCCAGTAGGGATAAGGAGGTTTTAGTACCGTTATATAAGGCACTGGTGAGACCTCACCTGGAATACTGTGTGCAGTTCTGGTCTCCCATGTTTAAGAAGGATGAATTCAAACTGGAACAGGTACAGAGAAGGGCTACTAGGATGATCCGAGGAATGGAAAACTTGTCTTATGAAAGGAGACTCAGGGAGCTTGGCTTGTTTAGCCTAACTAAAAGAAGGTTGAGGGGAGATATGATTGCTCTCTATAAATATATCAGAGGGATAAATACCAGAGAGGGAGAGGAATTATTTAAACTCAATACCAATGTGGACACAAGAACAAATGGATATAAACTGGCCACTAGGAAATTTAGATTAGAAATTAGACGAAGGTTTCTAACCATCAGAGGAGTGAAGTTTTGGAATAGCCTTCCGAGGGAAGTAGTGGGGGCAAAAGATCTATCTTGCTTTAAGATTAAACTCGATAAGTTTATGGAGGAGATGGTATGATGGGATAACATGGTTTTGGTAATTAAATATTCATGGTAAATAGGCCCAATGGACTGTGATGGGTTTTTAGATGGGGTAAGATCCAAGTTACCCGGGAAAGAATTTTCTGTAGTATCTGGCTGATGAATCTTGCCCATATGCTCAGGGTTTAGCTGATCGCCATATTTGGGGTCGGGAAGGAATTTTCCTCCAGGGCAGATTGGAAGGCCCTGGAGGTTTTTCGCCTTCCTCTGTAGCATGGGGCACGGGTCACTTGCTGGAGGATTCTCTGCTCCTTGAGGTCTTCAAACTACAATTTGAGGACTTCAATAGCACAGATATAGGTGTGAGGTCTTTTTTAGGAGTGGTGGGTGAAATTCTGTGGCCTGCATTGTGCAGGAGGTCAGACTAGATGATCATAATGGTCCCTTCTGACCTAAATATCTATATCTATGAATCTATAAGCTCCCCAGGAAAGGTTGGGGTGTAGAAGTACAGGCTTAGACGGGGCCACATGGATAATCTAGTCTAACCCCCTGCTGTAAGTCTATTTGTTGTCGAATAATGGCATCCTCTCCAATGAAAGTGTGACTATTGTTTAGGGTTCTGGATAGTTCCTCCTTTTATTGAAATGTTACAGGAGGAAGAAAAGGCGTTATGCCAAGACAGGCTGATACAAAAATGCCATAAAAATGAGCCACTCTCTATAGCTTGGAGGTGCTAATCAGGAAGAACATGAGTTTATGTATTTCAATAGTAAAACGTTTGTTGCTCTATTTGAGAATTCCAGCTGTGGGTAGTGTTGTGATGACATTCGATAGGTAATCCGCCATTTTCCATTCTTGTTGGTCAGATGAATGAAATATAAGATTGCAAAGTCTCAGTTTGAATTACAAATGCCTATGGCCTCAACTGGCTCTTTAAATGTCATATAACTTCATCAGCTGTACCCTTCACTGACAGTGGTTCCCACATCTGTAGTCAAGTGAAGGGAGAGCCTTCAATGGAATATAGGGTTCTGAAAATGCTTATTTGTGTATCATTATCCCGGTAATGCACCTGCATTCTCAATGCTCGGGGAAAGAGAGGAGAGGAAAGAAGGTTAGGATGATGACTCTTCAGGCCTAACTCAGGCAGTAGTCTGATTTCAAAGGGAACTTTGCCCTTGTCCTTTTCTTGCTTCAGTATCAAGTCAGGCAATCTTGTTCTAAGACCAACATTGGCATGAAGATGAGAAGTATAGATTTTAGAGTAACAGCCATGTTAGTCTGTATTCGCAAAAAGAAAAGGAGGACTTGTGGCACCTTAGAGACTAACCAATTTATTTGAGCATAAGCTTTCGTGCGCTACAGCTCACTTCATCGGATGCATACTGTGGAACGTGTAGATCTTTTTATATACACAGAAAGCATGAAAAAATACCTCCTCCCACCCCACTCTACTGCTGGTAATAGCTTATCTAAAGTGACCACTCTCCTTACAATGTGTATGATAATCAAGGTGGGCCATTTCCAGCACAAATCCAGGGTTTAATAAGAACGTCTGAGGAGGGGGGGTAGGAAAAAACAAGGGGAAATAGGTTACCTTGCATAATGACTTAACCACTCCCAGTCTCTATTCAAGCCTAAGTTAATTGTATCCAATTTGCAAATGAATTCCAATTCAACAGTTTTTTGCTGGAGTCTGGATTTGAAGTTTTTTTGTTGTAATATCGCAACTTTCATGTCTGTAATCGCGTGACCAGAGAGATTGAAGTGTTCTCCGACTGGTTTATGAATGTTATAATTCTTGACATCTGATTTGTGTCCATTTATTTTTCTACGTAGAGACTGTCCAGTTTGACCAATGTACATGGCAGAGGGGCATTGCTGGCACATGATGGCATATATCACATTGGTAGATGTGCAGGTGAACGAGCCTCTGATAGTGTGGCTGATGTGATTAGGCCCTGTGATGGTGTCCCCTGAATAGATATGTGGGCACAGTTGGCAACGGGCTTTGTTGCAAGGATAGGTTCCTGGTTAGTGGTTCTGTTGTGTGGTGTGTGGTTGCTGGTGAGTATTTGCTTCAGGTTGGGGGGCTGTCTGTAAGCAAGGACTGGCCTGTCTCCCAAGATTTGTGAGAGTGTTGGGTCATCCTTCAGAATAGGTTGTAGATCCTTAATAATGCGTTGGAAATGGCCCACCTTGATTATCATACACATTGTAAGGAGAGTGATCACTTTAGATAAGCTTTTACCAGCAGTAGAGTGGGGTGGGAGGAGGTATTTTTTCATGCTTTCTGTGTATATAAAAAGATCTTCTACACTTTCCACAGTATGCATCCAGTGAAGTGAGCTGTAGCTCACAAAAGCTTATGCTCAAATAAATTGGTTAGTCTCTAAGGTGCCACAAGTCCTCCTTTTCTTTTTGAGAAGTATAGAGTGGCTATTGCTATGAACACTTGAACTGCAGAAGGCTTGAACGTGGATTCCGGATCTTTAAACACTGCACTCATGACAGCCAAAAAAGGAGGAACATTGTTAACCACCTTTCCACTGAATTCAATAAGCATTGAATCAGGCCAATACAGGGGGGAAAAGGAAAAGTCAGTTGAGAATTGGAAAGGCATAACTGACAAAACTGATCAAGATGGGGAAAAGGGCAGGAAAAAGTATATTTACTTTTTATTTAGGGCCAAATCCTGATCCCCTTGAAGTTAATAACAAAATTTCCATTGACTTAATTGAGAGGTGGACTTGTCCCCCAGCACTATCCCCAAATTTATTTGATCATACTATGAGCAAATGTCCCACGTATAGTTGTTTATACAATGATTCTGATCACAACGTCTGTCACACAGAGCATTTGCATAGAGCTATATCCAGACTGCAGCATTGCAGTAGATGAAAATATCCTAGTGCAGTTTCTGTTGACTTCTGTGGCATTTTAACCCATAAAATAATTTATCTTTAAAAGGTTCAAAAGACATCACAGGCTCAGAATATTAAACAACTAAATCCTTCCCTAACTTTAGTTACCATTTAGTGGTAAATGTATTGCCAATCTGGCTACAACATCTGCACAAGGAAATGGCTTGTTAAAGAAAAATGATACTTGTCTTTCTCCCAAAGTTTTGAGAAGCTTAAACGGAAATTAATATCTGCAAGAAATCTTGGCGCATTTTGAGAAATTATCTCTATGTGGCTAGTAATACTGTAGCTGTTTCATTTTAAGTTCAGAAAGAAAAGGTATTGTTGAAAGACACATTTCACTATACAAATCAGTATTGCTCCACAAAGAGACATGGGAATGGTGATGCTTTGACACAATTACCTTTGATTTTTGTTCCTGTGAAGTTTAAATTTATGCTAATCAGAGTTATTCCCAGCAAAACAGATCTGATATGGACTGTAGAGGAACACAGATCATGATGTGTCAAGAATTCTCCAGTACCTGCCCACAGGTTGACGTTAAATAAAAGATGCGCCTGATAACTCAAAATCCTTTCCCCAGCATACGTTCAAGGGATACTTTTCTCACTGGGGAAATATAAAGTCTCTCTGCAAAATGTGTCCTGGAGAAATTATTTATGGGTCTCATGGGAATACTCCAAATGAGATGGCTTGCAAATAACCACATATGGTGCCCAAATACTGATAAGGGATTAAAAATATCAAGCATACAAATGTGTAACAGGGAACGCTGGATTGCCCACACCCACATGCTCTCTGCTGTGTCCCTGTTCATTGGAAATAATCTTCTTTGGCAAAAAAAATCCTATTATAGACCACTGTGAGCAGCTATTCCGCACTGTTTAGCAGAGATGGCATCTCTCATCCTGCCATTTTCAGCATGCTGTTTTGGAAATTAAAGACTTTGCTGATCGTAAACCTGAGGAAACCGCACAGATCTTCATATCCAAATTTTGATATTGTTTTTCCCTAATAAAACACTTAAATGAATATTATTCCTAGTGTCATCCATGCCAGCAAGTCAGATGGATCAATCTTAGCTGTCAGTTCAACAGAAATGTATGTATAGTCTGTTTATATATTTTAATTTACAAGATATTTCTGATTTGTTGAGATCAATGTTGTAACATAAATGGTATGAGTTTCATATAACTGTGTACACCGTTTAATGCCTAATGGGTGGAGTCATTTACCACAAGTTTGCTGGCACATAAGTTATGGGTCCATCCATTATGGCTTATGCAAGTGGACTTTTCTGGAAAGCTCAAGTACTGTTTAAATTGTTACCCGTAAAACACTAAGGGCCTGGTCTAAAACCCACTGAAGATAATTAAAAGTCTCCTATTGATTCCAGTGGGCTATGAGTGTCTATACATAACATGTTCCAGTTTTAAATTCCAAAATTTTAAACCACAACACGTAGCAACAGTTATTAACTCAACTTGATGTTGATTTAAAGAACTGAATAAGAGGATACCTTAGAGTATTTACAAACTTTTTTCCTCTCTGACTTTGATAAAGGATATACTTTAGTAAGGCTTTGTCTCATGTGACTTCTCATAAGCAAACTAGAGAGATATAGCCTAGATGAACTTACTGTAAGGTGGATGCACAACTGGTTGGAAAACCCTACTCAATGGTTATTGGAAGGGCATACCAAGTGGGATCCTGCAGAGATCTGTCATGGGTCCAATTCTATTCAATATCTTCATAAATGATATGAATAATTGCATAGAGAGTACACTTTTAGAAAGTGTGCAAATCGTGTTGCAAGCACTTTGGAGGACAGGATTAGAATTCAAAATGATCTTGAAAAACTGGAGAAATGCTCTGAAAGAAACAGGCTGAAATTCAATAACGACAAATGTAAGATACGATTGGTCACTCGATTACAGACCTAAAAGTGGCAATTCTTCTACAAAAAAACTTCAAAAACAGACTCCAACGAGAGCCTGCTGGATTGGAATTAATTTGAAAACTGGATACAATTAACTTAGGCTTGAATAAAGACTGGGAGTGGATGTGTCATTACACAAAGTAAAACTATTTCCCCATGTTTATTCCCCCACCCTCCACCGTTCCTCACATGTTCTTCTTGTCAACTGCTGGACATGGCCCACCTTGATTATCACTACACAAGGTTCCCTCCCCATCCCGCTCTCCTGCTGGTAATAGCTCACCTTACCTGATTACCTTTGTTACAGTGTGTATGGTAACACCCATTGTTTCATGTTCTCTGTATATATAAAATCTACCCACTATATTTTCCACTGCATGCATCCGATGAAGTGAGCTGTAGCTCATGAAAGCTTATGCTCAAATAAATTTGTTAGTCTCTAAGGTGCCCCAAGTCCTCCTTTTCTTTTTACACTTAGGAAGGAATAATCAATTGTACAAATACAAAATGGGAAATGATTGGGTGGAATACTGCAGAAAAGTATCTGGGGGTTATAGTGGATCACAAACTAAATATCAGTCAACCAGGTGATACTGGTGCAAAAAAGGGAACATTCTAAATGTGTTAGCAGGAGTGTTATAAGCAAGACCCGAGAAGTAGTTCTTCCACTCTACTCAGCCCTGATAAGGCCTCAGCTGGAATTGAATGTCCAGTTCTGGGCCCCACACTTTAGGAAAGATGTGGACAAATTGGAGAAAATTTGGAGGAGAGCAATAAATATGATTAAAGGTCTGACCTACGAGGAAAGATTGAAAAAACTGGGTGTGTTTAGTCTAGAGAAGACTGAAGAGGGACATAACAGTCTTCAAGTATGAAAAGCTTGTTATACAGAGATGGATGATAAAATGTTCTCTTTATCTACTGAGGACAGGACAAGAAGCAGTGGGCTTAAATTGCAGAAAGGGAGATTTAGGTTAAAACTTCCTAACTGTCAGGATGGTTAAGCACTGGAACAAATTACCTGAGGCAGATTGTAGAATCTCTATCACAGAAGGTTTTTAAGAACAGGTTAACACATGCAGGGAACTGGACTAGATGACGTACCGAGATCCTTTCCATTTGTACATTTCTATGATTGCTATATATCCAGCTGCTTACCGTCAAATCTGTTAAGTATTCTTGGATTTCAAGATCTAGAATCCTATACTTACTATTTTATTTACTATATTATAAGGGATAAGTAGATCACTTGAGAGCATGCTGCTTTTGCTTTTTATTACTGAAATGTGATGCCTATGGCTACTATTACTTTGATGCTAGACCATGGACAAGGAAATACTCAGCAATGCTTAAAAAAAATATGAGCCTAATGTTCTGCTCTCAAGGCAGCTAGCTGAGAATCAGGCCCCTCTGGTTTTTATTTAACTCCAGCAGGAGGTAATGCATTTGATTTATCAAGCAATGTCAGACTTGCTTAGAAAAAGCCCGGGAGTCACGACTAAGGATACAATGGTTGTAATGGATACAGCATTTGAAAACTTTGCTTTCAAATTGTAAGAAGCTGAGAGGAAAATTTAAGTCATAAAGATAACAATCAATGGTGCAAACTGAGATTCCAACTCACAATACCAGAAGCTGTTAGCTGCTGAGATATTGAACTGATAATCTGGAAATAACCTAAGATTAGGAAATATTAGGTTGGTGGGGCTCCTGAAGCCTTGGAGCCAAGATATTCTTTTTTCAGTGAATTATACAAGGTGCCAGGAATGGTTCTCTACTTCCTCAACAATGTACTGTACTGTACATTCTGATTCATATCACACCCATGAGAAGGTCATTGAGAGACCTTATGCAACTCTTGTTCTGAGAAACAAGATTTCAAATAATAATACTTTGATTTTTATTGCACATTGCAGCTGTAGGGCTTAAGAGCATTAATACGTTTGAGCTTCACAATACCCTGGAAGGTCATTATTTTCCCTCTTTTACAGGTGGGAAACTGAGTCACCATCATTGCATCACAGATGAGAGATTTGGGCTCATAATTGACAAGTCATGTGACTAGTCAGTAAAGTTCTATTGTTTACCTCCTCAGAGGTGAACAAGAATGAGGCCTAGAACAATGTTAACCAATCAGATTACATATACGAATTAACTCTCCTGGTTTCACTGAATTTCTCCAAACTATTATTCATCTTTCAGCTAATCATATACTGAATGAAATGAAAATTTCAGCTTCGCAGCTGGCTCATCAAAAATGAATAATAGATTTTAGGGATCTTCTAACTTTGTTTAAAGGGACGAAATATTGTACTTTTGTCTACAATGAACAAATTTCACTGAAGAAGACATTCAGAATATACATAGCATCACAAAATTTGTGGCCAGAGTCACCAGGCAGCACTGTTATACATAGTCTTCCAAGTTCTTAGCATGGGAGAAAACGTTCAATCTTGGGAAGACACACTGTGATGTTGTTTCTTGTTATGCAACATTCTGTATACAGGTTTTGGGAGAGAGAACTGTGTGAGCAGCTGAAGAGTTTGCTGTCTGCCTTGGTCTCTGATTAGAGTTAATTCTTGAGGCAGAATTGCTGTCTGGGAACCAGGCATTGGTGATGGTCTGAGATTCCAGAAATAAGGGATTGTCCTCCATGCTGCTTGTGACCACATCTGTTCCAGGACTGGTGCATATGTATAAATAAAGCAAGTTACACTTGGAGTGCATCACTGATTTCTCCTCCACTGGGAAGTTGACCTCAAACTCCTGACATCTGCTAACAGTGTGGCAACACTATTGTCAGGAGAAGGGGCAACCAGATACTGATTTAATTTGTTGAGTATCAAGATTTATTGTTGGTAATTTATTTTTGTGTCTCACAAATGTGGCTTGATATCCACTATAGCATATTTAGCATGAGACTGAAAAGTAGGGGTCTGGAATATACCTTGTTTTTCCTGCTAGGTTAAGCTTAAGGTTAAAGAGTGGAGTCTAGACTTACAACGTACCACTATTTTCCACATGGATGTTGCAGCTATTCTAGATAAGAACATTATTCCCACTGTGTTGGATGGGTTTTATATGATGATATAAACATGTCAATTAGTATTTCAATTAGCATCTGTGACTAATCCTGCCCATGCTGGGAAGTTGCAGTATGTGAGTTTCTTACCAGAGGGTATGTTTTTGTTACTTTATTATTCAAGTATAATACCAGTTGACAACTACAATAGCAGGGGATAGGACAGAAAATTACAGGGTTTCTTTTTAATGGAAAATGAAGGATTGGTGGGAAGCATTGCAGTGGAAGGCTAGGTCTTAATTCTCCTGTATTATAGAATTCTACATTTCACTGCACATTATTCATCAACTCCCACACACCTTCTTCTAAGTACTTTAGAATTCCAAAGTTCCTGTGAACTTTGTCAGGGATTTTGTGATATCTCTAGTTTTAGACTCATATTCTATTGCTTTTCTGATGCTGTCCCTACCTAAAAATCCAATAAAAATAAAGGGCCTGATTTTCATTTACACTAAAGTCCTATTACATCGTTCTGGCATTAGTTATACCCACTGTAACTACTTCTAGAACGGTGTATAGGGGCCTTTGTAGAAATGAGAATCAACCCCAAATATTTTTAAATGACATTTGTGTATGTTAGTACAATTTATGTCTACATGTTCAGATTACATCATTTTCATAGTATGTTAACATCAGTGTTACATTTTCCCCCCAGACCTAGCTTGATGCAAAGTGTAGGAAGAAGGTATCATTTTTTTTCTCATTTTGCATTATTATCTTTATGCCAGTAGAGGGCACAAATTGTTAAATCCCATTATTATTGTACCTCGGATGTGATGCTAAAAGCAAGTAGCTTTATAAAAATGGATCAGGGAAAAAAAATCCGTCATTGGTAATGAGCATTTCATGGAGTTTGACTGTATTATCAGTGAGTCGCTAATACCAAGAAAGGTTATTTAAATAATTTTACATTTCTGAACTGGTTGGGAGTTATTAGAGAGTTCACTACTATAAAGGAATATTTTGGGCTCTGGGATTAAAGTAAAGAAAGATAACAATAAAGAAATGGTAATAGCAACAATTAGAATAAGACCAATCACATTATGATTATAAAGCTATGAACATGCTTTTGCTGCTTTTAAATACTAAGTGTTAGAATTTTTTTTAAAGTATTTAAAATTATCTATAGCTGTATAGTACCCCTGTAAAGGGAAACTGATGCTGGTCTAATTTCTCACTGTGTTACTCCAGTTTGATCCCAGTGTAACTGGACTGAGCCAGTGGTAAGTCAGACCCACCGGACTTAAAATTGACAAATAAAATAGCAGTGTGGAATTTTATTAGTAGTGTATATTATGATGTTGTCTCTATGCTGTTTACTTTTGCTAAGTCTATGAAGGACACCACATTCAACTGATTAATGATTTAATTGCAGTTGTAAAGGAACCAAGTAATTAACACAAAGAGAAGAATATAAAGTAGCATGGGGTTTTAATGAAATACAGTAAGTACACCAAGAGTTTATTTTCTGGCCAACGTCTATAAACTTTTGAACATAGCTATATGTGAGATTTCAGTGACTAGAAAACCTACTAATAGATTTAATCTAACCCTCAAACTGGAGACACTGTGTCTTAGCCAGCACAGTGCTTGCAAAAAGCCTAATGAAATTATTGAACAATGCATAAAACTGACAGCCCCAGATAGGGCCAACTTTGGTGGTAAGGTCATAAGAGGGATCAAAACAGCTAAAAGTATCAAGACCTTGCCAAATCATACTAAGCAAGGTTCCAGTCAAATCATTCTGCAGTGTAGCAGGAATAGTACCAAGGGACCATTGGCTTGGCAGTGGGCTTAGAATAGATAATAAAGAAAAAATACAGAAAGCGAGTGAGTAATGCATGGATTAGAGAATAGCTGGCTCTGGTAGAGTTTAAGACTGTGCAAACTTTTCAAACTAATTTTTGGTTCACAACTTTGTGAACATTTCCCCCCTGTAATTTAAACCCATGTTCCTCACCTCTGGCCCTTGGCAAAGAGGAGTGAAGTAGGGGAGAAAGAGAGTTTCTGGCTACTGTAGTTACTTTTTAAACTTTGCCAAGTGCCCTGCATACCTAGGAGCAGAGTAAGCCTCTTCATGGAGCTGGCGTCCAGAAAAAACCTGAATTTTCAACCTCTACTTTCTAACCCAGCTCATCACAACTTTCCCAAATCCCCCTGAAATTCCACATGCTATATCTCATCCCGAGGTAGAGGAGGTACCCTTTCTCCCTTTCCAAAAGGTAAGTTTGGAAATATAAGAAAAGGCAGTTTGAGTGCTTTATGCCTCTCCAGCAGCATACAGCTGATACAACTGTCTTAAACAGCTACCTGAGAATTCTTTAATATGGAGAATAATCTGGTGGTATAGGGTTGGCATGACAGTTTCTATGCAACCTCCTTACAGCCCCTGATATATGGGTGACAGCTGGGAAAAGGAGGGAGTGGCCAGCAAACTGCTGTATCCAGTCCATGGTTGGCTGCTGGAATGGCCCTTTACCATGGTTGGGGGCCATTACCAACCAGTGTAATTGAGAGGAGCCCACAGGCTACACTAATTTGTGCCTGACCCTCGGCCGGCACCTGATGGCCCCATGATCTTGGAGAATATTTACACATAGGGGGCCTTATAACCCCCACTGAAGACAGTGGGAGTATTTACACCGATTTTAAAAAGGAGTTATACCAGGATATTAAATTGCATCTAATCCGCAAGAAGGGGAGACTTTTTTTCCTAACACGCCCAGGAACTTAATGCCATTCCATGGAATTCACTTGGCAGAACCTCCAAGACTACTGAAATCTTAACTCTGGAGTTGCAGATATGTTTTATGTTTAAAACAACTGGTAACCTTTTCCTGATACTCCACAGCCATACATTGTTGGGGTTTTTTGGTTGGTTGGTTTGGGTTTTGAAGGAATTCTTTGTTTTGGTTTTTTGCCTTTCACAATAGAATTTCTCACTTTGGTCTCCAAAGTATTGCCTGATTTGAGACACTCTATAGTTTATTAATTATTTTAGGCTTGGAAAGATTGGATTTTTCCTTGGTAAATGCCAATCTCACAAGAAACACACAAAACTGACAAAAATATTTCCATTGATAATTGTAATTTACAAATAGGCAAAATAAGAAAAATGCTGCTTGAGAATTTACTGAAGTTTGATCCATGGTTATTTACTTCATATGTTTTGACATGTGATGTTGGCAGTTTGTTTTTTAATGGTTATCAAGCTTTTTCAATCTCAGTGTCTATTGTCATTAAATCATTATTGTCTAATTTCCCCCTCCATCTGCATAATTTCCAGCAACTATGAAAAATTATATAGATATGGGGTGGAAGCATAAAACACATCATTTTGTGCAAGTATGACTCCTTAAATTGATATAAATTGAAAGAATCCTTTAAAATAAATATCAATATTACCTGTTATATATAAAACAAATTTTGCCAAGCCTAATTATTTTATACGGCTAAGTAATTATGGTGATGTGTAAATGTGACTTTCCATGACTGGCACGGATTCTGGCATAAGTTTTACACCAAATACATAGTGCAGGAAGCAGGACACCGTACCAAATGAGTGGGTGGATGATGGAAGATGTTCATTAATCAGGAATACCTTGAAATCTATGAGAATCTTTCCATTAACTTCAATCAACTTTTGATCATGACCCAATGGCCTAAATTTCCAAAGAAACGATAAGATGGAAGGCAAATTTTTATGGCCTGACAGCAGTAAGAGAAAAATAAACCAGTCTAAAAGGGAGCATTTAAGTTTTCTCATTCTCCACGGAAGAAGTGGAAGTTAATGTCCTTTTTAAAAACCATTTTGTAGAGAGTATTACGGTGAATTGGAATTGGAAGAATGTTTGTAATTGGGGTTGTGTTGATCATTTAAATGTAATGAGGAAAGTGACACTAAGTTTAAAACAGATATTCATGAATGCTGGTCAGAGTTCAGGGTGCAATTTCCAGTTGGAACTCAGTTTGCAGAATTGGGTATGTCCTCTGTAGGGAACATGTATTATCTTTTGAGATTTTTCTTGGAGAATGTTTGTTCAAGTCTTAATATTAATTCCCTTGTTTTTTAAGGTGTGTGTTTGTTTGTTTTTTAGTGGTGGTGGTGGTGGTAGCAGTAACTTTTAACTTCCTCACAGGTAATTTTTTATTTTAATTTCCTAGGGATTTTTTTTAAATTACTGTATTTGTAATAATTTAGCTCCTGATGCACGGCACCAAAACTGCCCTCACTCTAGGATACAATGATGTTTGACAAATAGGTCATTAATAACCCACCTTCCTTATTATCTCGGTTGAATTAGTGTCTGGATTTCCCTGATGTTGCCTATAAACTCCTTTTGCACCAATGAGGCAATTTGTATCGGTTATTACTGGCACAGATTTGTTTTTCTTTTAACTGTATAGTTTTCAGCATTATTAGAGCCTAATTCAAAAAAGCCTACCTAATCAGGACAGACTAAAGTATATGTTTCTATAGGGACAGATTTAAGTACAGGCTTAAACATTTTCCTGAATTGGGTGTCCTGGTTCCCCCTCTTGCATCATTTATTCCTAGATTATAGGCCAGAATGGATCATTGTGATCATCTACTCCAGGGACCGGCAACCTTCAGCACACTTCCCACAGCCCCCACTGGCCTGAGATGGCGAACTGCGGACGCTGTTGGAGTGGCAGCTGCCATCGGCCGAACCTGCGGACGCTGCAGGTAAACAAACTGGCCCGGCCCGCCAGTGGCTTTCCCTGACGGGCCGCGTGCCAATGGTTGCCAATCCCTGATCTACTCTGACTTCCTGCATAACACAGGCCACAGAACTTCTCTGAATGGATTCTTGCTTGAACTACAGCATATCTTAAAAAACATCCAATCTTGATTTAAATATTTCCAATGGTTAATTTAACCTGAGAATTTCTCAGGCACCCATCTAATTTGGGATTAATGCTGTTTTTCATTTCAGGCGCCCATTGCTCAGCATTATTTATGCTCATTGTCTGAGTATCATATGTATATGGATGATACAAAGTTTAGATTTAACTGTTTTATGCCTTTTGTTTCAACCTCTTTGGAACACCTGAGGTGTTTAATAATGACCTTTTTGATGTTACTACCTGGATTTTCTAATTAAGAACTCTACCACATTGTTGTAGCACCATTCAGTGGTTGCATGAGAACAAAAGTGCTGTTTAATAAGCATCAGTAGTGATTAATTGCTTGATTGGCTGAATTGATGAAGAAATCTCCCCAATGCTTATATCCCCCAGTGACTGTATTGGTTTTGATAAATCACCTGCATGTGATTAATAGTTCTCAACTCACTCTCAAGTCTACCTTTTAATATTTAGCATTTCACATGGAAAGAAGCATTGCAGAGGTGCAGAAATACTTATAAAAATAAGGTTCCTGGTAAATGCTTTTTAGTATAATGAAGAGTCAGTGAATATACAAGCATGGTAAGCGATGTTCCCTCTAATTTTTGACAGGCTGTGTGCGTAAAAAATTTCTTCTGTTCAAATTTTTGTGCGTGCGGTGTTTCGCCGTGTGCACAGGGTTTAGGATCTGTGTGCGTGCACACATGTGCACAGCTTAGAGGGAACAGTGGTGGTAAGAACAAGGGCAGAGGCAAGCCATAACTACGCTGAACACGATCACCTAATGACATCGATCATACTCGAGAGTGTGTTGCTTTTTAAGAATAATTCTTCACAGATCAGAATTTACTGACCACCAATCTTTACCTGCAATGGCTATCCACAGCTTTCCTTTCCTGCTTTCCAGCTCTGCACAATAAGCCCTGCAGAAGAATATTTTAGATATAGTCTGAGTCCTTATGTCTTTTTAAAAGAAATGGTGAGGGAAGACGAACACTACATAAAGCAGAAGTTTGTCTTACTAACATATGATATCGCCTCTCTCCTTTTAGAACTTCAGTATATCCCTGTGCCATTGTCAATACCAGCTGCTCTAACAATATGGGCTGCATTTTTGAAGAAATGGAGCCATTAATACAGAAAAACTCCTGTATTCAGTAAACGGTTGGATTATTTAACTGTCACTCCACTAGCACAAGAGAAGAATAAAAGAAAAGTTGAATTTTGTAATAAACCTGTTTTACTGGATTAGAAAAAAATCACATGCCCTTTCCTCTAGCTTTTAAGGTTGCTGTAAAATGTCTGTGCCTTCCACAAGCTTGCCAGTCAGCCCTAGATACTAAGTTTGTTTCTGCTCAAGGTGGCCAATTAAGAGCAAATGCTAAGAACTGATCCCTGCATTTTCATAGATAAGACCATTGCAGGTAGAAACTCTGGTATGTAGGAAATGGATCATATTTTAATGCCTAATATCTGCTGATCTGATTAACCCCACATGTTATAAAAATGAGTGTTTGCTAATGTACAAGTAAAAACACACAAGACACCTAAAACTTTAGTGTGGTTCTCTGTCACTTATTCCTGATAACAAATGCTATCCTCCTCCTCTCTATCCCATAGTTCCCCGATTGCTTTTAAATTTCCATCTAACTACACATTAAACCATCCCACCATTTTAATTTTCTCTCTCCAGGAGTTCAAGATATTGTATATCAGTTTGCAATCACTCAGCACTCAACCTTCCTATTACCCTTTTCTTTCTCTACCATGTGCTCTGCAGTACAACTGCACGTCATTCACACCCTTTCATTATTTTCATATTAGTCACCCTGGTCTGATCCAGGTCCTTTCTACATTTGGACCAATTTGCACCAATATAACTGATTAGTTATTACATTTGTGCAAACCCCTAATGGGGGGATGCTACACCAGGGCAAGGCAGGGCTTATACTGGTGCAATTTAATTCAGTACCATAATGAATTTCCTTATCCTACTGTATTGGCCTTTCATTAGCCTTCCCCTCTTACTCTCCCACCCCCATTACAATCACCGGTTCAGATGACCCACTGGTTGCAATGATGGAAGCACTAGTGGAAACAACAGTATAGGATTTTTCAAAAGGCCTCACCCAAGGTGGGATTTTCAAAAGTGGTCAGCGATGGATGGCCTAATTCTCCTGCCACTGAAGTTAGTGGTAACAGGAGAATTAGGCCATCCATTGCTGAGCACTTTTGAAAATCCCACCTTGGGTGTCTATGCCCACTGTTGTTTTTAATGAAGTATCCCCTCGACCTGTCGTGAGCAGGGTTAGATCACCTGGTGGTAAAACCACTGGCGGCAGCAGGCGCTGCATTCGCACTAGTGCTCCTGCAGCGTTAGCAAGAGCAATGAGGTGAAATGATTTTGTGGGCAAGAAGCAGCGTGGGATGCAGCTGCAGTCGTCCTAGCTAGTTCTCAACACTGCCACTACACGCAGCCTACAAGTTCTCCTGTGCTTTAAAAAATGAGCACGTACCGTCATCAAGATGTGTACATTCAACATTCCAATCTTGTTTCCGTAGGTCACTGAAGACACTGATGACAATATGCTCTAGTAATACTTGGTTTTGATAGAGAATACATAGTCTCTACTTTGTGCATGATGTTGTAAATACCAGCTGGGTAAGGCTTTGCAAAAATGGGCCTCGCTGTGATTTAAGGAGATGAAAATTTCTTAAAAATTAGAAGACTTCTACACATTCGATACAACACCAAAAACAAACAAAAAACCCAAGGCAGAAAGTGCAACACTTTCAAACAACATTGCAATGTCTTTGGAGCCATTGATTTAACCGCAACCAGAGCCTTGTGTATTTTGTTGGTAACTTAGCACACGTTATGTAGTAGCCCTTTCCATCCACCAGTCTCAAAGAACTTTACAAAAAGTGTTACCACCCACCATCTCGCAGATGGGGAAACTGAGACATGGAGCAGCAGAAGCCCACATTTTCAAAAGTGGCCTTTACTTCTGAGTTGCTCAACATCTGGCATTCCATGTGGAGACTAAAGGCAATAAATTCTTCTCTCTCTGAAGCATCAGCCACTGTCAGTCCAGTGGTCCAGGAGCCTCTCACAGATTTTCTGTTTCCATTTTTGCCAATGGATTATATATGATTTTTGTAGGGGGGATAATTAGGTTTGGGCACTAGGAGGGGGAATTAATTAATCAGTGCTTCTGTCAATGGAGGAGAGATTGGCATATGAGAGGGGGAATATGGAAATGGCAACTGCAAAAAAGGTTGTGAGCAATTTTCACGTGGGGAGTTGTGGCAGCTGTGAACTTTGTCACTCAGATATTTTGTCACTGGAAGTGCAATGTACCCCTGAGGACTGAACTAATAGGTTTTGTGAAAACTGTATGACAGGAGTAGGCAGCAGGAATCCCTGATTCTAGTGACTGAGTGCACAGGGGCAGTGCATGTTCTACTGGTGGTGGTACAGCCTACAGGCTGCAAACCTTGGGAGCATGGTGGGAGGAGAATCATGTGAAATCAGGAAAGCCAGCCATGATGTTTGGTGCGGTGTAAGTGTGTGTGTGTGTAAAATGGAGTCTACAAACCCCTTAATGAACATAGAAAGTGGGGGTGGGGGGGAGTCTCTCCTATGTACAAGCAAGTAGCTTGATCACAATTGCTCGCTGCTGCCAATCAGAGGGGCAGAAAGGCCTGAGATAGCCTTCTGCATCAGGCTGCCTCCAAGAAAACAGGAGACTCAGAGAGATTGAAAGCCCAAAAAGTGAAGGGCTGACAGGCTTAATTGAAGGTGAGGGGCCAGGAACTGACCTGATTGAGAGCAAAGTAAGGAAGGTCAGTCAAGAGAAGCTGAGGCCCCTCGAGAGTCCACCCCAAGAGGCAGTAACAGGGACAAGTGTCATTAAGGAATGCTTTAGTTCAATACATACTATAGATCTATGCCAATAATGGATGTCAGGGGAGTTATTTTTTTTAAAAAGTTTGGTCTCACTAAGCATGAAATTTGGGAGTTTCTTGGCTGAGCTATTAAAATGCTGACACACCCATACCCGTCAACTTTCACCTTGCACTCAGGCTGGCTTTGCTTGTAAATCAAAGCTAATTTTTGTTGCCTGTTTAATGTTTGGGAAGTATTAATTAGAAAGCACTACAGCAGCCGCATATCTGCATATACAAGTTCTGAGATATGTCTAAAGTGACTCTTGAATGACTAGTGGAAATGAAAAATTCATTAGATGGAAGGCGTGCAGGACATTCAATTAAGTTATTGTTATTATTAAACATTTATATTAATGGTAGCATCCAGAACGCCCAGACAGTAGAAAGGCATCATTGTGTTAGGTGCTGTACAAACACACGTGAAAGCATACTATTCGGCCTCTTAAGTGTTCACAGTCTATGAAGTGGTTCTTTCAATAATAGGTAATAGTCTTAGGGGGAGGGATAGCTCAGTGGTTTGAGCATTGGCCTGCTAAACCCAACATTGTAAGTTCAATCCTTAAGGGGGCCATTTAGGGATGTGGGGCAAAAATCTGGGGATTGGTCCTGCTTTGAGCAGGGGGTTGGACTAGATGACCTCCTGAGGTCCCTTCCAACCCTGATATTCGATGATTCTCTTCCCTCTGCATCAGTACTGAATCAAAGATGTATTACCAAGGCCTGACCACCTGTGGCCGTTACAAGATCTCACGGGACTTTGTGCAAGTATAAGAGAGCTAACGTCAGCATGTAGGCCAAAACTCCAAATTAGGTAAACATATTGTGCCCAGGGAAAATTTAGCCTGACGTTGTGTGTGTGTATGTATGTATATATATATATATATATATATAAGAGTAATTCTTCCCTTCCCCTCCTCTATGTGATCATTGTGTTGTAGTGTTTTTGCTGCATTTCATTTCAGAGGCAGCTGCCTTTCAGTGCTGGGCCGTTCTTACACAGAGATTCTAAACTTGCAATCAGTGCTCATATAAACTCCCCTTGAGGTCACAGGGCCAAATTAATTTTTGGTATAACTCCAGGAGAAGTTACTCCAGCCCACATTTACCCTACTCTACTTTGGGATCCTGCCCAGTGTGTGGGACCATGGAGTGTTCAGTGATCACTGGGTGCCTTAAGGTGCTTGTAAGAGAACTGTTTTATTCTGTGCCTGGTTCCAACTGGCTGTGGATAACAAGACACTCATAGTGCTCTGCCCTGGCACTCTGGCAGGAAAAGCTCAGCTCTTAAAGCCACAGTCACCACAGGGTGAAAAGCATTATAGAAAAGTTATTACTGTTGCATAACACCCTCAAATAGGATTTCTAATGGAGAAGTCTACTCAGCCTTAATTACAGGCACCATTACTATAAAAGCATAATCAGCCGGAGCCAGATTCAATAAAACCTCCATCCAGCTCCCCCAGTGAGGTAACACCCATGAACTTGATTTTATTTTTCTTGGGGGACAGCCCAGAAATTCGATGGCCTTTTTATTTAAGTTTGGATGAGTCAAGGTTTTTTTGTAAATATCAAGGTTTCCGTTTGCTCGTAGTCTAGGAACGGAGAGTCAAGACAGGAGCCCCACAAGGCAATCTCCTCATGGCACCCGCAGACATTCCCTTCTTGCTTCTGTCCATGTTGCACCACGTTGGCTAATGCAGTCGGTTCATCATTGCGCCGGTAAATTCTAGTAACGCTTCCCTCGCGCCGCTGCCCCTGGACTTTCAATTGCCTTAAATCCCTCCCAGCACTAATCAGCTTTTACCAGAACATGCAAAGCGAACGAGGTTTTACTTTTTATCGTGCAGGAGGCAGAGTCTAGTTATCCCCCCCCCCTTCAAAATGTGCAGCCAGGGGCTCAAAGGAATTAACCCTCTTGCTATTTGAAAATAGCTGTGCACTTCTTTTTAAGTCTCTCTCCGTGCCGAAGGACGACATCGACACGGCTGCTGGGGGTGGCGGCACTGGGTAAGGAAAGATCGGTCTGACCGGGGTGCAGAATGATTTGGTACCCGGAGGGCGGGGAAGGCACCCGGCTGGAACACCGGATTGTCCCGGTCTCCTGTTTACCAGGGCGAAATCAGCATGGGTTTGGGTGCTCACATTTGCCACATCGCAAGCCAGGTGATTTCCGTAGAGAGCAAAGCAAGGGGCTCGGATGCAATTGCGCGGCTTTAAAAAAAAAAAAAAAAAAAAAAAGCAAACGGGCCCCTCGGCAGCAGGCGAGCCGGTGATGGCTGAGTGATAAGACGAACGATTAGTAAAAGCAACGACTTCCCTTTTCTCACCCCCCCGCATCTCTCCGTCCCCAAACCCGCACGCGGAGGGCAATCAGCGCGAAGGGAGGCCGAGGGCCGGAGACGCGGGCACCGGGACGGAGAAACGCCCGCAGCTCAGCCCAGACTGCGACAAGAAATAAGCAGGGCGACCGCGCTCGTGAAAGGCGCGGGGAAGGACTTGAGCAAGTTTCCTGCCGTCTGAAGTCCCCCCGCCCAGTTCTCCCCAATCCGGCCGAAGTATCTTCATTGGAGGGCCCTTTACACGCCCCCCCCCCACCCCACCCCGGCACCCTTCAAGCGGGTTTCGGGCTGGGGGGGGGGGGTTGGCAGCAGCTGCCGTTTCCAGGCTCACCCCCATCGGGATCCATCCTCTGCCCACCGCGGCGGCTGCAGGGCACCTGGGCGTTTGCCCGTCTTCCCCCCCCCGACCTTAACCCAGCCTCCTGCCTCGGCGCTCCGCCCGTGGGGGCAAAGCCCAGCGAAGGCGCCCTGGCCCCCCGCCGAGCAGGCCTCCCCTCGCAGGGGGCCCAGAGCTCCGGCGGGCGGGGGGCTGCTCGGCGCAGGCAGCGGCGAGCCCCGTCGCGCGGCTGGCGACCGGGGGCGGGAGAAGGGAAGCGGGGGCGGCCCGGTGCGGGTTCGAGGCGCCATCGCCCCTCCCCGCTCCCTGCCCCTCCCCGCCTCGCCTCGCGCGGTGCGGGAAGGGCGGCGCTCCGGGCTCCGGAGCAGGCAGCGGGCGCCGCAGGATTACACTCCGCTGCTCCCCGGGACCCGCCAAGGTAGGTGGCTCCGCTGCTGCCGCCGGGCGCGGGCAGAGAGGATGGGGGGGGGTCGCCCGCGGGCTGGTCCCGGCCGGGAAGGGCCCTTGCGGGGGTGTAAACTTCGGGGAACAAAAGTTGGGCTGGTGCCGGCTAACGTCCCGGGGAAGCGTAGATCCCGCGGGGCGCTCGCTTGGCCCTGGTACCCGGCTTCCCGGGAGCCGGGGGAGCGGCGCGCGCGCGCTGGCAGAGCAAGTTCTCTCCCGCCTGCTTCCTCTGGCGGCCTGACGCGGTGCCCCCGGTGTGCCGCCGCGCCTTTCGCCGCTTCTGCAGGGCTGTCTGGGTCGGGCGGCGCGTCTCGTTTATCTCCCGCGTGGGGCAGCGCTCTGGCTCGGCTCGGCGGCCGCGAAACCCGCACGCTCCTGCGGGCAAAGCCCCCTCTTTCATTTGTGTGTGTGTTTTTTTTTTTTTTCGTTTGTTCCCACCCAAACTCAATCCTCCGCAGGGGTTTCCAGGTGGAAGCTCTCCCAGGCGCTGTATGAATGCAGCCTGGGCTTGCTTCCGTCTCCTCCTCTTTTCCCTCCTCCCCTGGTGTTAATATCTTTAAAAATGTTAAGTTCTTGCGTTGCTATGGTTAAAGCAGAGCGGTCAGAAGAACATCCATTGCTGAGCTTGGGGTGTAAGCAACGGCAAATGAAGTTTTATCAGAGCTACAGCTTTGTGAGCGTTAAAAGCATGAGGAGGAGAAGTTTGTAACAATCAACAGAAATACTTTCAAGGATAAGAATGAGGTCAGAAAATCTGACAGATGCAGTGCGTAAATTAATCACAGTAAAATAGATTTAAGAAGAAGTGGGAGACCGGTGCACCAGAGCCCTGGCTGTGCCATCCCAACGGAGATCAGTGTCACACATTGACAAAAACTCTGATTTGGATATAGATTATAATTAGTAAAAAGACAAGGAGGACTTGTGGCACCTTAGAGACTAACCAATTTATTTGAACATAAGCTTTCCTGAGCTACAGCTCACTTCATCGGTTGCATTCATCCTTTTGAAAGGACCATGTGCCTTTCTTTAAAAAAATACTCTGGAGTTATTTTTCCACTGTGCCATGCTAAACACATTACTGAAAACGAAATAATTACCTTTTTTTTTTTTTTACACAAAATATGATGCTGGCAGTTTCATAGGTTGTACAGTCATCTTCTTTAGCAACAGTGAACTGTGAAACATAATGCTGCTGTTCTGGCTGAACTGGTCTGTGTTAGTTTCACTAAACAAATGTCTTCACTTTTACTTCTGCATGCACTACAGCAAAGAGGTTTTTCATGTTATTTTTCTTTCTTTAGAAGTTGTGTGTGTGGAATGTTTACAAGTTATATTCCTTGCAGCGCCAACCTATTCCTGCAGGGATAGAAACAAGGGGTAATATTTTCAAAACTGCCTGGCTGATTTGGGAGCCTAACTTCCATTAACTTTCAATGAGTCTTAGGCTCTTTGGTGCCTAAATCACTTTTGAAAATGTGACTGTAAAGCCCCTGTTCTGCAGTCTTTAGCAAATGCTTATTATGCACTGTGACAGCCCCATTCAAAAATACAATAGCAATACATTTATAGAAAAACTTCAAATGTTTATTTGCATTTAATTGCACTAAAGTTTCTGTTTTGTTTACAACTCATTCTTATACATAATTTCAGTGTATTCAGTTACTAAAGTTAAATTTCTCTCTCCCATTTTATTTAAAGATCTACTCAGTCATGTGTTCTGAAGTGCAAATCATTGTTTCAATTATTATACTGAATGCTTAAAATCCACTAACAATTGAAGGGCCCCAATGTGAGTTGCTTTACGCCACTGTCTTTCTCGTCAATGGAGATGAGGGTGTTTGGCATTAGAGCTAGTCCAACATTTTCAAAATTCCAGTGAAACTTTTTGCAAAATGTCTGTGACATCTTCCACACAACATTCCTTTGTTTTTTGACCATCTTATAGAATGGCTGAAAATTTTCAAAAATTTGAAATATCAATGATTTTCCCCCCTGGAAAATTAGAATGGATTTTCATCCAGTTCTACTTAGCATCTGAGGAATATATGTGGCACCTCTCAGTATCAGGTGTTAAATGCAAAATATTGTTCAGTAGAGTCTCATTAATTATTTACTGGATCAAACTTGAACAAATACAACTTTCTTCTCCTCATACAAACTTGCTCGTTTATTTCTATCATGTGGTTGCAAATTTTTTTTAAAGACCTCCACCCTCAAACATGGAGAATCATAGGACTCACCCATGTTGCCTAAACATCTTGCAAGATATTACAGTAATTTTACACAACATTTCAGCAGTTAGAGACAGAAGACTTTGATTCATCTAGTCCATTTCTCTTCCCATGCAGAGTTGTCCTCCACCATATACTTTTAAAGCATTTGATTCAGTTTACTGTAGTTTGGCTGTTCTTTGCAGTTGTGGACTTTCTGCAATGATGTTGTGGGTAAAGGCTTTTTGAGCTCTCTGCAGTCGAAATTTAGATTCCGATTAATCTACAAGAGCTTGAGCCAGTGGTGAAGTCCCAAGAGATCTGTGGTGTATGCTCACCACTGCTGCTCAGGGTCCAGACCCCAACTCAGGGCTTGTCTACACAGAGCAGCAATGTGCATTATGGGGTAGGGGTATTATTTCTGAAGTGCACTCAAATGTTGTGCATTAATTGGTCTGTGCAGACCTTGTTTGTGCACACGGAAAGTTCCCTAGTGCACTTTAGAAATCACCCTCCCTCATAAGGCATGTTATCCGACCATGTAAACAAGACCTTAGTTTCAGTTTCCACTTCATTAGACCATCTGTGATGTTAGCAAGACCTGTAGATCTACTCACCTGCATGTAACCTGTTTGAGACTTGCCCTACTACCAATGACAGAGGTGGTACCAAATGCACTATATTCAACATATGCTGTTTCACTCAGTGTGGAGTGTCCTGGTTGAAGCTTTGTAGATAGTTGAAGTTATATAGGAACTCAGAAAAACATCAGGAACTTGAAGAGATCAAGTAGTCAAACGGATTGGAAACTTGTTACAGGAGAAATGTAATCTTTGGCTCAAATTATGTGCCAAGTTTCAGGTCAGAGTGATTTGATTTCTAATTTTTTTTTTATAGGCAAGTAGAAACAAGAAATAAGGGTTTATAATGGAAATGCTGACAGAATTTTATGGCATTGCAAATGGTGTTGCTACTCTGCATGCAAACATTGCTAGAAAGTTATTTATTATGCAAGAAGCTTTGTTGCAAAGGAGGTTGGAACAGATACTTTTAAAAGGCATTTTTGAAGGAAATATTTAATAGATATGTATAATTTTTATTGAAGAAATACTATTGAATTGAGAACCTATTTAAGGGGCCCGATTCTTTTTGCATCTGTGTATTTGAGGGCAGAATTGGGTTTTAGATGAATTACACTGATTCTATAATAGTTCTGTTCAAAGCTATTAGGAGATACAAATATTATAATTTATTAACTAGTGCATTCACTGTGGGCTAAAACTAGATATGCAGAGTTCATAACCTGGAACAAAATTTATTTGCCACTTAAAAATCGTTTGGCTTCCTAATAGGAGTAACAAAGAAAGGCACTTCTTGTTTTCAAATGAATTTGTGCATTCCTATAACTGAGAAACACTTTGATGTGAAGTATAATGTAGCATCTGATTAGTATAAAAAAGAGTCTATTTTTAAAAATATGGTGTAATAATAATACCTAGCTTTTCTATAGTGTAGCTTTTCATCAGTGTATCTCAAAGCACTTTCCATTCTTTAAATGTCATATCTCTGAAAATTCTCCTTGAAGTCAATGTAAATGTAAGGGCTGCAGACGTTAGCCTAAAGATTTTTACTATATTGGATGTGAATGTGTGTTGGTGGCTACAGTGAATGGGTTAACTGGATCTCTGACCTCTCCTGGTCTCTGAGTGCGTTCCCCTCTGGTACTGTGCCTCTAGTTTTCACCTTTCTTTTGGGATGAAATCGCATGATTATCCCATTGTCAGACTAGCCCTGGGCTGCATTCCCCTGTGATCAACTGTGATTACCTCAGCAGGCTTGACTTCTCTTCAGTGCCTGTGCATCTGTTCCCTCCAAGAGCAATGACAGTGGTAATCAGTGACCAGACAGCCTTCTTAAAGCAAAATATTACTTATTTAGAATGAAACCTAGAGAAAACAGATCTTAAAACAACAAACCAATTGGTGTGCCTAGCTGCTTCTCCCTCAAGCTTACTCTCTAGGTCTAGGTCTTCAGACACCTATTGTAGAGTCTTTTGGTGTGTTGGTGTGTCCCTCTGGACAGCTCCTGACAGATGACCCCCATTGTCCTCTCCTGAGAGGGCGTTTTAATTGTTTAGTGTCCACCCAAAGGGACACAGCTATTTAGGCAGTCTGGGAGTCTGGAAATATGCCCTTGCTTGTAATTGCTCCCCAGTGTTTGTTGGGAGGTTGGCTTATCTCTATCTATTGTGCATCAGGTCATGTTGCTCTGCTGCAGTGCTAAAATGGACTGAAAGCTCTAGCATTATAGCTGCAGTGGCTCAGTTAATCCTCTCAGTTCAATCCCACAAAGTGGGTTGTTTGAATAATTGCTTGTCTGCAGAAATAATGCAACCCAATGGGTTTTATCAGTGTGACATGAACGTAATGTAGACTTGCAGGTACTAGAAACATTAAGCTCCGATTTGCACATAAAAATGTCGCTATTCTAAAAAAAATAAAAGGGAAGGGATGAGATTACCACTATTCTTGTTGTGTGTGAGGAACCTATAAACATGGGGGGAAGGGGAAGAGGTAGAGTCAATGGTTATCAAAAGAGAGTGTGGAAAGTGGGTGGAGTAAGCTCCTCATTGGATATCAGAAGGGGAAGTGAGTGGAGCTCTGGATTCATTAGGAAGTGGGGCTTGGTTTATTAGGCACTTCTGGAAGGTGGGAAGTCTAGTATCTGATTTTATATAAAGCTAGTTTGATTGTCCACATTTTTCCAGTGTTCCCAGTGCTGTACTATATACTAGGTGGTGGTTTCTTATTCAAACACTAGTAAGGGTGGAATCTGCTAATTGATATTGCAAATGGGTGACTCCAGATTGCGTGATTGTGTCTGATTCAATGGGCCTAAAGTTAAAAGAAGAGAGAGGAAACAGTTTGCTGAATGGAATGATGTAATGAAAATAGATAACTCTTCTAACGGAATGCTTTTGTTGAGAGTTTTTAAATAGTAAGATAGAACAGATCCATTTTCATTTCAAAACATGTAGAAAACCTGTTTCTTGGGATTCTTCAAGATTTAATGTACTATTGCAGGAATCAGTCTACTAAATGGAAAAGCAGAATATGGGTTTTTATGAGTCTGTAACTGAAGTGTGTTCAGTGCCACCAGTATTGCCATCAAAACACACTTACAATTTAAGTCCCTCTCCCAGACCTTCTAGCAGATCTTCAATATTAATTTCACTCAAGAACAGTCTCCTTCAAATGAGAGAGAGGGAAAAAAAGGCAAAGGTCAATTGGTGATTAGGCCACTTAAAAGCAATTAAAAGGCCAAAACTTGAACTTGACAAGATTGAAATTATCTTTATGCCAACACCAATGCCTTCATTTGATCATAAAATGTCCAGTCAAAGAAATTATTCAAGCACATTGCACGGGATATACTTTTTGGGTCAGATTTACACTCTCACATCCTGTAGCAGGTGCTGTAAGTGAATAGAGGGAAAAGTTAAATGAAACATCACTGGTGTGAATGCAACACATTTTACTGAACATAAGAAAGGACCAAATAATAGCGACAGGCATCCACACGGGGGGGAAAGCTCATGGTATGGATTCTATGTGCAAAAAGAAAAATGCAGACTGTTGTGTCTAAACCATCAAAATCCTGACAAAATATGACAAGGAAGACATATTGTAGACATGATGACAAATGATCAGAGAACTCTCCAACTCCAATCATCTTAAATTTATGATGTATGGCTATGCAGCAGGTGACTTAATCCTGAGTACCAAGGAATACCTAACACAGCCCTAAGGCAAGCTGCAGATCTTCCAGGGTTCTTTTGCATGCACCAACTACCTAATGGTTAGTTGATAGGAAAAAGGAAGAATAATACCCCAACTTCTCAATGACACTTGGTGGAACTCTCAGGTAGATTGTTTTTTTTTTAATCCAGAGAATATGCATATGTTGAAATTTGCACTGGGAATGAGGAGAATTTAGATCAGAACACACAGAGCACAAAACTTGCACAACAAGGGCTTCCTGAGAGAGCTACTAAAATGTTTTTGGAAGGACTTGACAGATTACAGGCTTACATGACTTGCACGGTCTCTGTGGAACTGTAGGTTGATCTAATTAATGACAGTGGACTGGAACCACACAGGGATAACTTTTTTTTAAATAGCAAGCCAATTCAGAGCATCTATGCAGCCTTTCTGTTACTTACCCAACATGACTGATCCCAAATAAGAAGCTCATAGGTTGAGCTTAGAACAGGTAGAAGAATTAGAAATGTGGTTATCTTAATTTTTTTAACATTCAGGAATAAAGATCTAGATTTCTAAAAAATCTAAAGCTGAAAAAATTTGTAGTACCATTTAATGTTTTAAGCTATGTACTGTATCTTTAAAAAAAACTGATGCCCTAGTCTAAAGGAACACAGGTTACATAAGAAGAAATTTTCTTCCTACGGACAATGCATAAGGCTGCTGCTCTTTAAACTATATGTGTTTAAAAATAAATTACTGACTGATAACATAGTTGTTGTATTGTGCGTTGTATCCACTCTAGTAATTATTATTCCTACCTCATAACATTTAGAATAAGCCAGAGACTGTTCCAAACTGCAGTCTGAATTTTCAAGAAGAATTCACCTTATGTTCAGCTGGATAATGGTTGATGATGATCCACACACATAATTCAGTGGGATTATGGAATGTGAGTGGCAAGAAATGACTTCCAGCCGCAAGGCTATGTGTCCCCAGTGTCTGGTATCTTCATGCTTCACAATCAGTGGAATAACTTGCTATGTGAACCCAAGAAAACAGGACATTGCAACATGGGATGCAAAAGATCCATGAGTGTATGTGGTTTTATGGGTCTTCCCCTCTCCTTCTTGTGGAAAACTTCAACTTTAGGATGAAAAAAAAAAATTAAGTTTGGAAATGATGCCTTACGCCTCCCATTCTTCTTCATGAGCCAGGCTCGTTGGTTGGCCTATATCGCTCAGGATGACCAGGGACTCCCTTGATGCACCACAGCGGCCCAGCAAGCGGGAGAAAACCAATCTGCTCTGGTGACTCTACTATTTGGATTTGTAGCTGACCTTCTGACTCCTTCCTGTCAGCTCCTATTGCCTTCATACAGAGCCTTTCTTCCCCCATTGGGGCACTTAATGCTGCCTGCTGTTCCTATCTGATCCTTTCCCCTACCTGTCAGTCTGTCCCTACAAACACACATACAGCCTTTCGAAACTGCCTTTCCCTTTTTTCCCCACAGGCTACCTTTGCCTTTCTTTACTTCCCCTGCACCAAATGTTTGTTGTTTATTTTAGGAAGACACATACAATGTACGGTTTAAATGCGGGATGACAGGGACACAAACAAGTGGAGGCCCCAACTAAGTGGCTCTTCATTTGGGTTAGGTATTTTGGAACTTGCCATGATGTGTTGGAACTTGTTAGCATGAACTCTTGTTTTCACACCTGGATGCCATGTTGTACACTAACTTCCAGTACACTTCTGTAGAAAGTATTTAGCACGTAATTCTTGTTTTGTTTCTTTTAGGAACTAACAGGAATGTAATGCAGCTAGACTGATACAGCTCAAAATTTTTAAAGTTCAATAGGTAATTGATCCAAAATTGAAGAAGGATTTATTAGAAAACTTACTGAAATTGCGCAGGAATTTTTATGTCAGAAATCCACGTTTCCTACAGAGGGAACCATTATAAGCTTCTGAGTAAATAATGCAGATCTGTAAGAATGAGTATACATTCCAAAATATGCATTTATTCACAACTCCTCTGTAGCCTCTTTGTTCTTAAAAGCTACTACATATTCCTAAATGCATTAGTTGCTCTCCGGTTTCTGAATTTTTAAGTTGTTTTAGAATTTTTATTTATAATTTGTTGGAGACGATAAACACAAGACAGTAGCCACTGTGTTAACCACAACCTTAAAAAACCCAGCGACAATCTGTTTAAATGTGTAGGTTTGTAGCAGAACTTTCCACTCCTATTCTTAGTACACAGTTTGATCTTTCTGCTCCAGTCCGGTCATTCTGGGCCAGTTCCAAACCTGCTGTACATTGGCATACGCCAATATGAAGCAATGTATTTATATATTAAAGCAGGGGTTATTAAACTTCTGCTGCACAACTTACCTTATATCTACGGCTGTTCCATTAACATGTCAGCAGATTCTATAGAATACAAGTGCTGCAAGAGGACCCTTTGCCATTAACTTCACATTTTCTTGCTTTTCTAGTCAAGTGATATCTTTTCAAAAGACATTGAAGGGAAATAGTGAGGTGTTTAGAGCCACAGCAGTAAACCAAGCCCCAAGAAGTGTGACAGCCTGGCATAAATATATTTTCAGAGTAACTGGACTTCTTCCCTCTGCAGTCTTCCGAACACCCCAGTATCTTCTCTCTTTCCCTCTGGCAAGATATTTTCCACAGGTCAGGATTCACTGAGAGCTGCCTTGGACTTTGCACTGGCCATTTGATGCTAAGTTGTGCTCATGAGTCGGTGACAGATGGCTAGAGGCAAATAACGCTAAAGAAAGTAAACTCTGATTCTATAATCTACTGTGTAGTTTTAAATTGTTCTTAACAAGAAACTCACCTCAGCTTTCTTAACAAGGAACGCTGATTTCATTGGAGCCTACTAAAGATTGCATTATAAATAATGCTGTACTGCAATTCAAACCACAAATATCTTTAGTCAGACTTAGGCTTGAAAGAATTAGATTTTTATCATTACATATTGGTAAATGTCAATTTTTACAATACACACACAAACTGACAAAAAATATTGCCATTGATGATCAGATTTCCAGATTGGTGTAAAAGGGTGGCTTGCCCCTGGGTTGGAGAGCTAAGCCAGCCCTGATTGCAAGATGAGCCACACCTGGGTTGAATCAGATGATCCCAGGATAAAAAGTGCAGGAACTTGCAGCAAAGGGGAGGAAGCCCAGGAAACTGCAGCTGGGTCTGTAGATACAGTGGGGAGCAAGAAGGCTTCTGAATCAGGAGGGGAAAAGCTGATGAAGTAGGGGAGAGACTATGAGTACGTCTACACTGTAATTAAACACCCGTGGCTGGCCCGTGTCAGCTGACTCAGGCCAGGCTACTGGGCTGTAAAATTGCAGTGTAGATATTTAAAAGTAAGGAAGACTGCAGTCTGACCCCTAACATCTGCACTGCAGTTAAACAGCCCCATAACCCAAGCCCCTTGAGCCCCAGTCAGCTGACATGGGTCAGCTGTGGGTGTTTAATTGCAGCATAGACATAACCTATAAAGACCAACTGGGATAAAAACTCTGTGAGTTTGTGTTTTGTTCTGGATTAATCAGAAGAGAGACACTCTAGTGTTGAGGCGTAGAATGCCAGTATGTACTGGAGGATTCAATAAATTGGACCCCAAGAGGGGATTTGTTAGAACTATCTTTTGAACAGCAAGAGTTCTTAAAAGGACCCTAAATCAGGGAAAAGCAGAACAGAGCTATGTCAAGGTACCCCTGGCCAGGAGGGGGCGTTTGGAAGTCAGCTACATGATATTACAATAAGCAGAGTAAGAAAAATGCTGCTCCAGAGCTTAATGGATTTGAATTTAAGGATATTTACTTTGTATATTTTGACATGAGATTTTGATAATTTGTGTTATAACAACGATAAAGCTTTAATTTTTTGAGTCGTTAAGTAATTGACCCCCCTATAGTTTCTCACAACAGTGAAAATGTAAATTGATAAAAATTGAAAAAAAATGCTTAAAATAAACATGGATGTTATCAGTCAAAGTTGTATACAAAAACTGAATTCTGCCAAGCTAGTTATACCATATTGCAGAAAGTTATACCGTGAGTGTCTCTGAATTACATTAAACCAAATAATATATATTTCTCTTAGCTAGCATGCTATGAAATACAAGGCACTTTGAATGCTCTGTTCTTTGTTTTTTGTTTCTGTTAAACTGGAAATGTGCAAACTGTAAGTATACAGGATTAGCTGTGACTATTCAGATCAACACTTATTACTATGAAAAGTGTTCTTACTTTGTGACTTTAGCAATTGGCAAAATTGACATTCTCTCCAGATAGTGTGTAATCCTGTTTATTTCTTCTGGCAGTAGGTTTTGCTTTCCTTAATGTGATTCTTAAAGTGACTAATGCTGAAGTGACTAATATGGACTTACATAAATAGACAGATGAAGTAAGAGTGCAATAAAATATTGGTTCCTGTATACTTTTTTTTCTGAAAGAAAGGTTCTCTGTGGTGAACTTATTTTGATTGTGCACCTTCTTGAAATATAGATAGTGGATGGTGACTAAGAACTTTTTTCTTACACTGCATAGCCTTTACATTTCTCGACTGCAATTTGAGAAGAGTGCCGCATTTTGTGGCTACGCATTTGTACTTCGTAGATTTATAACTGCTTGTCACAGCTTGTAAAACCTTTGTGCAAATGAAGTCTGAATGCCAATATGGTGCCAGTAATTTTCCCGCTATCCCAGTGGGCCAATATGCTGCCTGATGCATTGTAATTTTAACAAGGAAGCTGAGGATAGAATACGATTTTTATACTGTATCGGCATAGCAAGGCAAAAAAAAAGAAAGAAAAAAGTAATGGAATGCCATTTCTGCTTATTCTACTGTAGATCTATTTTAATGTTGCCTGGTGGGCAAGGGAACCCAACTCTCCCCCACCCCCACCCCCACCCCCTGTGAAACCCTCAAAAAGGATAAATTGACTCAAATGGAGGCTTTTCATCCATCTTTTCTGAATATTTTCAAAGATGTGCCTCATTCAGTTTTCTTTATTTGCAGTAGAAAGTAGAAAATTAGAATTTTTTTGAAATTAAAAGCCTGTCTGTTTGATGCAACTTGAGTAAAACATATGCAACTGTTCTTAGGCATTATATAGTACAAGTGGCCTCAGATGTACATGTGGATCTCCTATTAAAGTCAGTGTGGATCTTTGGGAGAAGTGTGATTGAAATGCATATTTAAGGCCTGTTCTACACTGGGGGGGAATCGATCTAAGTTATGCAACTTCAGCTACGTAAATAACGTAGCTGAAGTCGATGTACTTAGATCTATCTACAGTGGTGTCTTCACTGCATTAAGTCAATGGCTGACGCTCTCCCATCGACTCTGCCTGCGCCTCTCGCCCTGGTGGAGTATCGGAGTCAACAGGAGAGTGCTCGGCAGTCTATTTATCGCGTCTAGACTAGACTAGATGTGATAAATCGACTCCCGTTGGATCGATCGCTGCCTGTCGATCCAGCGGGTAATGTAGAGAAGCCCTAAGTCTCTCTAACTCGAGTACACAGTGTTGCTTTTGAAACTACATTACTATGTTTGTGATTTTGGGAGCGTTTTTTTCAGTCTGATAGAGCTTGATGCTCCCAAAGCAACGTTGTAGCTACACACATTTAGCTCTTTTTTGAAATTACAGTATAATCAATCACAACTGCTTATATTGTAGATCTCTTTGCAATAAGTCAGTGAAAATAATCAAATAGCGTTCCACAGTCTGACTTCATATAAAGCATGGCCAGTGTACCTTTTTGTTATGCGCGAGGTCAAAGCAGTCACTTGCTGTGTTTTACATTACTTGACTGCTTAAGGACCAATCCAGTTTAATCCAACATTAGGTAGGTCAGTAAACGATAAATTCTGTTTCACTTACAAGGATACTGATTTCCACAGTTCATTTACAGTAAATCTATGCAGCCCAGGATTTGAAGGGATTCCATTTGTTGAATATTTTGGAATTCAAAGTAAAATGTGTGAGATGGAAAATGTCATGTAAATGTAATATAGTATGTGTGTGTGGGGGGGACTTTTTCACACAGAAGTCAGGAATTCAAACGTTTATGTTTCCCACAGTCAAATAATTTACTTCCCTTGTGTATTTCAGAATAGAAACTGCTTTTGTTATCCAACTCGCGTATGCTCAGTTATTGTATTATCCAACTGGGGTGGGGACAAGACAAAACAGCATCTTAATATTTTTTTCAATGGTGAGTCTCTTTCTGCCCCTGCCCTCCCCGAACTTGATGCCCCCTTTCTAAGATAGTGCTGGTGTGTGTGTGTATATTAGATATTTCATCTTAAAGCAGTGTTTCTCAAATGCGGCCACCAGGGGCTTTTCTTGAGGCCACAGCCTCCTGGGCTGTGATTGTGGGGGTGGGAGCAAAGTAGCAGCCCCTTCCTGTTGCACTACCTTGGTGTTGGTTGCTGGGGCTGCCAGCAGGGGTTGGGCTCTGCCACCCTCCAGAGGTACCTGAGGCACAACGCTGGAGAAGCTGGCAGCTGGTGAGTTCCTCACCTTCCCAGGGGCAGTGGGACTCAGGCTTTGGGCATCAGCCCTGTGGTGGCAGGGCAGCAGGCTCTGGCCATGAGGCTTTGGGGTCCATGGGCTCAGGCTGTGCAGTGGCAGGACCTAGCAACCCAGCTCTGTCCCTGGGCCCTGTCTGCAGGGCTTCGGTCTCTGGACATGGAGCTTCAGGCTCCAGCCACCCACTGCCTCCCCCGACCCTCCATCCAGGATTTAATTGACCACCAGGCTTGCCAGGGCTTAGTAGGTCTTCTGTAGAATGTGATATTTGCATGTTTGTTAATATCACATTTCATAACAGACTTTCTAGCTAACAATAAACAAATTACAATGATCTGGACGTGTATATGTGCATATGTATTTGGTTTTCCTAAAGGTAATTAAGTATTTTAGGAAAAAGTGTGAGAGTGGCCACCAAAAAATTTGTTCTGAGAACCCCTGTCTTAAAGGATATTTTTGTGGCAAGTCATGAGTGTCTAACATCAGGGAATTATAATGAATAATCTTCTAAACTCTAATCTAAACTGAAGCTAGAGTTCTGTTCTACTTCTAAAAATAAACTTTATTTTCCAGTTTCTGCATAGTTTTCAAATTCTGCTCTTTTTAAACTAATCATTAGGGGGAGGGAATGTTGCTTACTGTATAAATTAACAAATTACTGCTGCAGGATTTAGGGCATATCTACACTTGCCGGTAGATTGGCACTGCTGCAATCCATGCAGCAAGTGTCAATTTAGCGGGTCTGGTGAAGGCATGCTAAATCGATGGGAGAGCACTTTTTATAATTCTACCCCAAAAAAAAAAAAATCACAGGGCGAGATCGTGGAACCCTTACTCCTGGACTTTAATGGGATTACTTCTGTGAGTAAATGGTCATCAATGTCGGGGGGGGCGGGGGCGGGGAAGCTGACTTTCAGTGGTCTCGATTGCATCTTGTTTTACTGTGGCTTTTCTCTGTTGGGCTGTCCGTAATCGGATCACATCATGATATAGAATCTTCCATTGTTACCAAAAAAACCCCACACCTCCAAAAATTGTACCTAACTGTAAGAAAATAGGGTTTTTTAAAACGAAAAAGGACTTGGGTAGCTTTCTTTTAGAATATCATCTTGGCAGCTAATATCTTTCTAGGTGCGAGAGTGGTGCCTCCTGAGTACTTTGGATATTAGCTGCATTCATCTACTCTCTGTGGTCCCATCTACTGTAAAACTCTAAGGTAGTTTAAATAAAGATAGAAATTATAGAAATGGAGAAACTAGAACATATTGCAAGGGACAGCTGGTGATCTTTGTTTCCTCTAATGTTGCCAACTGTAGCTCAGCAAAAGGACAAGGCCAGGGCATGCAAGCAGTAGGAAAGTTGTTCCAGGAAGATCTGAACTTAGTTTTGACCTCTGGACTTTACTTTGTCTTCCTGAATGCTCAGGGAGATGAATAGCAAGCTGGAGGGGTAGTAGAGTGCCAACTTCCAAGTCGCATGCTCAATCTACTGGGCTGGATATGAGAATTTTGGGGAGTTATATTTCTGGTGAAATGGGCCACCCTCTTTAGACCCTATGTTTCACATCTGAATAATCTCTAGACTATTTTATGTATTGTCAGGGGAGTCATCTTGCATTATCTCAAAGGCACTTCTGTGTAAAGTAACTAAAAACTAGCATTTGCTCTGTCACTATAATCTTAGAAGGGAATTACAAAGGAGAAAGTACTGAGTTTGAAATAGATCCTGCAATGGATAACAGCCAGTGTGCTAAAATGAGGGCACAGATGATCTCAGACAGATCAGGGCATGGTTTTCTTTCAATTTGGCCTTAAGAATATATTAATTTTAAGAAATGTGGCTTGAACCGAAGGAAAATATGTTTGTGCCAATATAATGGGGAATTTATTCAAGGAGTGTTAAGTTAAAATAAGATAATGACCTTGCCAGTTTGAAAGGTATGGTCTAGGTTACCTACTATGTAAAGTGTGTGTTTGAGACACTGGTCCTGCCCTTGGACGGTCTAACTTTATCCATCTGGCTCTCTAGGAAATGTTCTTGTCCATGAATTAGCATTCACCTTTTATGAGTGCTGGCTCCAATTATTTTTCCTTCCCATCTGTCCTAATTTCTGATTGTTTTGATTAAATAGGAAAAGTGTGATTTTTAAAAAAATAAATAAAATTTGTTGTGCACATAAATGAATGTAAATGAACTTACTCCAAGAGGTGTTATGTGACAGGAGTGCATTTTGTACCTGTCTCTCTCCCCCTTAGAAGATCAGATTGTTTGTAAGTTTTATCTGACTCCTAAGGAATCTTACATTGGTTCTCTCAGGCTATTGTTTAGAAGTGTATAATACTTGTGCTTTATTTGGGGTTGAAAGTGCCTTAATATTAGTTTACCTATCTGTAATAGGAGGTTAGGGTGCAGACAAGTTTAAGTGGTTTACTCAACCTCACAGAACAAGCCCATAGCAGGGGGGATAAAACTTACATTTCTGACTCCTGGTTCCCTCTTCTAACCAAACGTTCCCACACCTTTTTCCCCAGAGTCAGACTGCCATATATTGGCCTGATTTTCAGAGGTGCTGTACACATGTAGTTTCCCTAATTTTGGTGGAAGCTGAGGATGTAGAAAACTTTTTTTGGAAATGAGGCCAATGCAGGAATAAAGTTAGTCACATTGGGATTTTCATTAAAAGCTGTTAATCTCAGAAGGTTAATGAGCTAAAAACAGTGTGGCCTAGTGATTAGAGCAGAGGAGAGGGAATCAATAGCAAAGTCAGGAATAGAATACTGGACTCCAGACTTGCTCTTGATGTTTGTTTTTCCCATGTGTAAATGGAAACAGTTGCCTGTGTGCAGCTTCATCCTTGGTTTGTAAAGTACTCCAGATCATCAGCACTCTCTAAGTGCAAAATATTGCTATTTCCCTACACCCAACATGTCTTTGCTGCTTACATAATAAAAACAAATAGCACTATAGCTGAAATGGCAAATAATATCTTGTATCTTCTTGGAAAAAATGTTTTAAAAAGAGTAATTCAATCCATCACATTAGCCCAGTTCTTCTGTTGAAAGGAAAAGCGACGTAACTATGAGTTCTGGTAACATTTTGGGCTGTAATTAATGACCACAGATGACACTGACTTCATAAAGTAATTGGAAATGAGGTTTGGAATATGAGTGTTCTTAAATTAAGGGAGCATAACTGATTGAGTGGGAGTACACAAGTAATAATGATTGCAAATGGGCACAAATCACTTTGTCTATGAATGAGTGCACAGAGGATGCTGAGTATTAGTAAATATGAATAATTTATAATAACTTAAGGAGATACCAAGTGTTTCTGTATGATGAAATATGCATCATCCAGTGAATGTATGAATCATCTGATTTTGGTTTGATAGGTGATTATTTTCTAGATGTCTGTTAATACAATAAAACCTGCTCAAGACTGTTGCTAACACAAATATGTATCCTAGTCAGTATGAAGATGATAATATTTAGACCTTAAACAGGACTCTTCATCCAGAGCTCTCAGAATTTACAAAGGAAGGTAAGTATCATTATTCCCACTGTACAAATAGGGAAACAGAGGCAGAAGGTCAATGGCAAAGCCAGGACTAAAACTTGCTGATGGCCAACACACAATCCACTAGACCAAGTTATCTCCCTGCGGAAGAGTGAGGGGTGGCATGGAAAGAGACAGCAACTAGATATTACTGAGAATAACAGACTATTTTAGGCTCACCTGTCCTGTTTTGTTCCTCTGAGGCAGTGTTGATTATCCTCTGGTGCTTTACAACAATAGATAATTTTTGTGTGTGTGTGTGACATGGACAGCAGCATCATTAGGGAGAGCAGTTGTCAGCTTCACCTGTGTTCCAGGCCTTTACCTTGTCTGTAAAGTCCGAGGCAAAAAAAGCAGTGAGTACTTCAGCTTTTTCCACATCATCTGTCACTAGGTTGCCTCCCTAATTCAGTAAGGGTCCCACACTTTCCCTGACCACCTTGATGCTAACATACCAGTATAAACCCTTCTTGTTACCCTTCACACCCCTTTCTAGCTGCAACTCCAATTGTGCTTTGGCCTTCCTGATTACCTCCCTTCATGATTGAGCAATATTTTTATACTCCTTCCTAGTCATCTGTCCATTCTTGTAATCTTCCTTTTTGTGTTTAAGTTCACCGAAGATTTCACCGTTAAGCCAAGCTGGTTGCCTGCCATATTTGCTATTCTCTCTGCACAGCAGGATGGTTTGTTCCTGCACCGTCAGTAAGGCTTCTTTAAAATAAAATAAAACCCTGGACTCCTTTCCCCTCATATTAGCCTCCCAGGAGATCATGTCCATCAGTTCCCTGCGGAAGTCAAAGTCTGCTTTTCTGAAGTCCAGGGTCTGTATTCTGCTGCTCTCCTTTCTTCCTTTTGTCAGGATCCTGAACTTGACCATCTCATGGTCACTGGTTGCCATCCACTTCTGCTTCCCCTACCAAATCTTCCCTGTGTGTGAGCAGCAGGTCAAGAGGAGCACGGCCCCTAGTTGGTTCTTCCAGCATTTGCACCATGAAGTTGTCCCCAACACTCTCCATAAAGCTCCTGGATTGTCTGTGCACTGCTGTATTACTCTCCCAGCAGATGTCAGGGTGATTGAAGTCCTGCATGAGAACCAGGGCCTGTGATCTGGAAATTTCTGTTGTCCGAAGAAAGCCTCATCTACCTCATCTTCCGGGTCTTGTGGTCTATAGCAGATGCCCACCATGACACCACTCTTGTTGCTCTCATCTCTAAACTTAACCCAAAGACTTTGAACAGCCTTTTCTCAGGTTTCATACTGGAGCTCTGAGCAATCATACTGCTCTCTTACATACAGTGCAACTCCTCCACCTTATCTCCCCGGCCTGTCCTTCCTGAACAGTTTATACCCATACATGACAGCCCTCCAGTCATATGAGTTACCCCACCTCTATTATTCCAATCACATCATAGTTCCTGGACTGTGCCAGGACTTCCAATTCTTCCTGCTTCTTTCCCAGGCTTCTTGTGTTCATATACAGGCACCTAAGATAACTAGCCAATTGCCCTCCTTTCTCAGTATGAATCAAGAGGCCTCCCTTGTTGCACCCTCCTCCTTGTGTTTCCTTCTGGTATCCCACTTCTCCACTTAGGGCCTAGGTCTCCATCCCTGCGTGAGCCTAGTTTAAAGCCCTCCTCACTAGGTTAGCAAGCTTGCCTGCGAAGATGCTCTTCCCTCTCTTCGTTAGGTGGATCCCATCTCTTCCTAGAAATCCTCCTTCCTGGAACAACATCCCATGGTCAAAGAATCCAAAGCCCTCTCTCCGACACCACCTGCATATTTACATTTACTTCCACAATTCGATGGTCCCTACCTGGGCCTTTTCCCTCAACAGGAGGATGGACAAGAACACCACTTGCACCTCAAACTCCTTTATCCTTCTTCCCAGAGCCACATAGTCTGCAGTGACCCGCTCAGGGTCATTCTTGGCAGTATCATTGGTGCCCACGTGGAGAAGTAGGAAGGGGTAGTGGTGCAAGGGCTCGATCAGTCTCGGCAGACACTCCATTGCATCCTGAATTCTAGCTCCAGGCAAGCAGCACGCTTCTCGAGTTTCGCAGTGAGGATGGCAGAAGGAAAACTCTGTCCCCTTTAAGAGGGAGTCCCCGACCACCACCATCCATCTCCTCCTTAGGACAATGCATCCCGTGCCTTCCGGTCGATGGGGTCTCCTTCTGATTCCTTCCCTCAGATGACTCTTCCAAACCATTCGCCACTGTAGTACCTGTGCAGAGAGCCTGAAAATGGTTTCTTGCCTCTATCTACATTGGAGGTACATGGGTTCTCCTCTTTCTTCTTCTGGAGGTCACATGCTGCCAATTTTCTTCCCCATTCTGCACTGCCCTCTCTGATTCTTCAGCATGTTGGGCCTGCAGTACCAAACACTGACTTCTATCCAGAAAGTCTTCATTCTCTCTGATGCAACGCAGGGTGGATACTTGGGTCTCTAGTCCTTTTAACCTTCTCTTCCAACATGGAGACCAACTTGCACTTCGTACAGACAAAGTCGTTTCTATGCTCTGGGAGAGAGACAAACAGGGCACATCCTGTGTAGGTCACAATAGCTGATTGCTCACTGTCCATATTGTCTTCCTTCTAAGAGCCTCTTCAGATGTTGTGTTTACTGCTTACCAAAGCCTGAAAGGCAAAAACTCTGTTGGAACTCCCCGCAGGCGAACTCCCAGGCAAACTACCTCTGTTTGCTTCTCCTATGTTTGCAGTTAACTCGGTTTGCAACTCGGTTTTCCCCATTTTCTTCCAATGTGAGCCTGAGACGGCTTGTATAGCTCTGTTGTGTTGCTTTCCTTTCCTGTTTTCTCTTCCCATAGCCCCCAATTAATATAGATCAGTACATTCCTACAGGACATTCTAATACCTAATACCACCGCAGTTACCTCAATGACTGGGTCACGTAGATTATTCATACCATTAGTGCATATCGGTATTCTTAGATTAATACACTGAAGCTCTCATCCGCCATGGCTAGAATGCATAGTACTTGGAGATCTATACGACACACAGCTGATTCTATGGCTTCAACTTTTGAACATCTGTGGCAATACCGCTGGTTCTATAGTTAAAAGAACAGCCCTCTTTTCTGAGGGAGAGTCCTGAGGATTGTGGTAGGGTTAGCATATTGCTTGATTTACTCTCTCACACACACACTTTCTCACACACACACTCTCACACTCACACCTATGTAGCACAGAATTTCCTTGGTTTTGTAAAGCAGTCAGGGAGACTGAGAATCTGGAGGTATCAAGCTTGAGTAAGTTCACTGGTGAAACTTGCCTAGCTTGTGATTTTTCATGTTCTATGGTTAGCAAAGTTGCCATAAGCTCCTTATCAGGAGCAAAGCACTTAGATGCATTTCCAAGTTCCACCATTCTTTGCTCCAACCTATTAAGCTTGTTGACTTTACAATCTCCTGCTTTTTCAGCAGCTGATCTTCTGAATTCCTGTACTGAGATAGCTGCACTGTTAACCAGTTGTGCATGCGCATTATGGTGCAGGTAGAGAAGGCTGCTGTGCTGAGCCATGACATACGAATTTAAAAATAAGTAATTTGTTCCATACATTTGATCAGATTCAACATGAGAGTTTGGTCACCAGTCCTCTGGCAATCTGTCCTCCCATAAGGTCTCTTACAGGTCAGCTGTAAAACAGGATGATCTGTGAGTGTGAAGCACCGTACCCTAGTTCCATATGTTTTGAAGGTAGACAACACTGGCCTTTCATTGTGCCACTTATGTCACAACAACATACCTCCAGGAGGTAACATTTGTTTAAGGACATAAGCAATTAGAATTTTTTGCTTGGATTCCAATCCAATCCAAGATGAAGAGTGTAACCAGATATGCAAGCTGAACCAGTGACTACCCGGGAGAGTGAATTATGATGTGATCCAGAGGATTTGTCATCTACTAAATTCTTTCAGCCTTAGTACATCCAGTACCACCATGATGAGGAGCTTTATCTGTTCCCATGGGGACTGCATTTCAGAGGATGGTGGCTACATCCAAAGTAATCCCACCCTGGAACTTGCACTTAAGGTGAATGTGCTACATCCAATCCAGGATTCAGATCTGGGTGCACCAAGCACAGCCTCTTCATCTCTCCTGATCTCCTTCAGGTTCATGCTGTACTTAATACTTGGCTGGAACCAGCTGTGCCCTTGCCCACCAAAGAAGTCCAGCAGTATCATCCAATCAGTTTTTGGCAATGATTGCAAGACTGGGGGTCTCATTCCAAATAAAATGATGGACAGTTTAAACTTTAAACACAGATTTGGGCTTTTGACAGCATAAACCAAAGACTGATCAGCAGGCAAAACCAATAGAATAGAAATTAAATATCTTTAACATGGTTTACTCTGGACAAATGATTCCTTCCTGCCTCCCTTCCCCTGCTCACTACCACTGGGATTAAGGAGTCCAAGCTTCCATAATTGAATTCCCAGCCCCCTTACTCCCAGGAATCAACATCTCCAGCATCCTTCTACCTTCTTAGTTGTTTTACCTTCTAAGTGTTTTTTGGAGCTGGAATAGGGACCTGTCAAAAAGGTCATGTGATGGGGTATACAAATCCCACTCTGGGCCTAAAGGGGTTAAAAATCAACTCTGGGCTCAGGTATCCCCACCCCGCAGACCTGCCAAGCATGCTGCAACTGGAGGAGTGGGTTAAAGGGAGCTCAGAAGCCCGGGCAAAGGGTGATGGACAGGCTGTGGGAGAGAGAAAGCCAGACAGAAGAGTAAACCTGAGACACAGAGTGGGTGAGGCCCTCAGGCAGAGCCATCTCCATCCACCACCCCCTGCAAGCCCTGCTCCTTTGGCATCTTTTGTCAAAAGGTGACTGAATGATTGGTTGGACTATGGGGGCTGTGCCCAAATGTGGAGCGTTCTATAGGTAGGAAGTAGCCCAGGGAAGCAACTTAAACTCACTGCAGAGAGAACCCTGCCAGTTTTTTTCCCCACAGGGTCTTGGGCCTGGGACCTAGTGGAGAGGGAGGGCCTGCGTCCCCCTATCACATCCTCTTAAGGGCCTAGATCCAGATTTCACCAGGGATGGGGGAGGGAAGCTGAAGATTGCTGGCTTAAGGCCAGGAAGAGATATCTCTACCACCCTGACTGAGAGGCAAGGGGCTAGAAGTCAGGGGCACTAACCACTAGACTTCCTGGCCCTCCGAACCACCTATCACAGGCCATCTAAGCAGGTTATGCATCCTTTTGCTCCCCAACATGCCTCCCAATCTCCCTATAAATGTCTTAACAAATTAAAACTAATGACAATAAATCTGCCATTCACCCTGCCTCCTTAAACTTTAAATGCAGTTTCCCAAATCTCTTCCAAACCTATTAGTTCCCAGACCTTCACAGGTACTAAGCCCTTCCCCAGCCCTGAACAATATTAAGTGACGTGTCCTGTAAGATTAACTAGGGTGGTAATTAACACATCAGCATGAGTTGATTTCAGTATAATCTTAGCTGTGAAGTAATATTACATTGGGGATCCTAGCTGTGGAGTACTTAATCTTACTTGCACAAAAAGGGAATGCATTGCTAATTACATGGAGATATTATATGACTAGGTAACAACAAAATAAATATGAATTATAAATGGATTTTACTTAGTAAATATTATCATCTGAGTTAATGTATAAGAAAAAAATATGAATTAATGCTATTTCTGTCTTGATCTTGACTGAGACGCTGTTTTCTCCTTTCTCTTTGACTGACTGGCAGCTGGAGTAGGAAGGAATTATTTTTAGTACTATCTGTCCTGTACCGGTTGTCATCCTGAATGCAGCACCTTACTCACCTCCAGAGTCAATTTGAATTGCCATACTGGATAAAATCAGGGTCCCTTCTCCAGCAATGGCCTGTACCAGCTGCTTCAGAGAAAGGTGCAAGAAACCCTGTAATAGGCACTAATAGGATAACCTGTCTCCCCCTCCCCCCCCCCCCCCCGCCCAGCCAGAAAATATTCTTCCTAACCCTCAGTAATTAGAGGTTGGCTTACTGCCTGAAGCATGAGCATTTATATTCCTTCCAACTCTCCTGTTTATTTTTCATGTTTATTATTATAACTGTGGATATGCTTCATTACAGAGTAGCAGCCATGTTAGTCTGTATTCGCAAAAAGAAAAGGAGTGCTTGTGGCACCTTAGAGACTAACAAATTTGTTAGTTGCTAAGGTGCCATAAGTACTCCTTTTCTTTTTGTGGATATGCTTGTTATTCATATTATTGTCCAATCTCTTTCTAAGTCTTGTTAAGATTCTGGCTTCAATGATACATTGTAGCAATGAGGTTCACAGGCTAGCTGTATATTGTATGTGGAGCGGGTGGGGGGAACTCCTTCTATGATTTTAAATTTTCTTTTCAATTTCACAGAATGCCCCCTAATTATGTATTATGAAAGGGAGTGAATCAAAGGACACAATCTACCTTCTGTATGTCTCTATATGTCCTACTATTTGCTTCCTTCCTAAGGTAAACAGTTCCAGTCCTTTCAGTTGTTTTTCATATGGCAGTTTTTCCATGCCTCAGGTTCCTCTGAGTCTATGAAAAACATACAGTTTGGAATAAATGCCCAGGAGGGGACCAACCATAGCAGTCTTGTCTTTTTGCACTCCTCTATAGCCTAAGTACCTACACTTTTACAGTATCACTGGGACCTGTAAGGCAGGCTTTGAAAATCTCCTTTAGGACCAGGCTCTTCAAGGTCCTGCTCTCCAAATTCACTGGGGGTGGGGAATTGTTTTTGAAGCCCTTGTTAGATATGAAAGAGAGAGACAAAGCTCTGATTGCGTTGAAAGAATTAAGGCAATCCTTTCTGTGACTGAGACTTTTTATAGCACCCATGTGTCCATGTTTGGTACCTGCCTGCCAACTTAGATAGGCAACCAAACTGTATTTGTTTAAAGTAGTTTTTCATTAACAAAAATGTATTTGTCTTTTATTATGGCCAGGTAGAGTATGGATCCCTCTTCTCCTTTCAGTCTCCTACCAAGTGAGAGACGTTAATGGTATTCCAAGTACTTGAGCAATTTAAGTGCCTTTCAGCCCCAAATACCAGGTGTCTGACTATTCAGATTGGTTAGACAATTTAAATCACTTCTCCCAACCAAGAAGAATAAAGGCAATCTAAAAATGTATGGGGAAGGCTTCTTTCTTTCTTTTTTTCTGTCATCTAAAGGAGAAGTGCTTTCTGACAAAGACCCTGATTCTTGTGACAGAGACAAAAAGATGTAATGCAGAAGGTCTCAATTTTTTTTGTAGGCACATTGAAAAACTGTTAAAAGTTGCTTCTCCTAAGTCTTAGGTCAGGCACTGTGGGCACAGAATGATAAATCTCTTCTTGTGGTGTATGTTCTGCCATGCAACCCCTTACTTCAAAGAGTTGGGCTAACACCAGTGTTAAATATTCAGGTCCACTTATATTAGGGAAAATATATTCAGAAATCCAGCTGATAAAACTCCTGTATAGTAGGTTTGATTGTGCTTATGGTTATGGATGATGCCAAATCATCTTCCTCACCGAGGGAAGTTTTTCTGTTTTGGTCCTTGAGCTTGGTAGGGTATTTCATGGTGAAAGAATATATCAGTTGCGTAGACGTTAGAAGTTGTTGATATAAAATTAAGGTTGTGGTCCTCTCGCTCTTTGTTTGCTATGAAAGTCCTGACTGGCCAAAGGCTTGCTCCATCACAATAGAGCAAGAGTCTTTTGGCCCAAAGATACATGTTTTTCACCCTGAATGCTTCAAAGAATGTAGCTGATCTTGCTCCTTAGATTAACATGTTTTTGCTAAAGCAAACCATTTCTGGATATAGTCAACTAAGACAGCAATGGCTGACAGCCCAGGTGGTGGTGTGTTTTTTTTTTTTTTTTTTTTTTCTTAAATGAACTGTGGAATCAATTTGAGGATCATTTCTGGTCAGGTTACCTGGCATTTTGCACTTCCTTTTGGCCTACCACCAGCTATTCAATTTTTGATTAAAAATGAGTGAGAGTGGCACACAAGTACATTCAGAAAGAACAAAGTGAATATTATACCTGGATCCTGGATGGCTGGATAGTAGCAGAAGAAGAATCTGTCTCTTTCCAAATGTTCCAGAGTCTGGAATTTATAGTCAACAGAGTAAAGAGCTTGCTACATCCGCCCATCAGGCACAAACAGGATAAGTGTTTTCTTCCCTTGAGATTAGAAAATAAAAGTGGCTTTGGGGGAAAGAAAAATGAAACCTGCCTTGCATAGAAAAGCTTCATCTGGGTAGGTTAAAATAATATATAGACCTATTTCAAACTTACTTTAGCGACCACGAATGACTTCAGAACAGGACTGTAATTGGGATGAAATAAAACTCTTTGAACCTTGAAAACTAGATTCAGATTTATATTTCTGCAATGTTTCTTATACCATCAAGTACAAATACCATGCAGTTTGGTGGCTGACTGGCATTTCTGGGCACCTAGTGTGCTGCCATAAAATTCTGGATGTGGAGTTTAAAGTTATTATTCTGAGTACTTTGCAAATCAAATAAAAAAAAAAATCCAAACTTTTCCAGCCTTCATGCCTTTAAGAACCTCTGCCAACTAGATATTTCCCAATCTAAGTCAACATTTTTTTTTCAGTATCTTTTTGTCTTGGGTATTCTTTCCTGGAATAGCTGCATACCCATTGAATGTTATCTTCATATTTTCAGTTTAGCTCTTAGCTTCTTGCAGTTTTAAACCAAAGCCTTCAACATATCAAGCATAGCCTCTGTTATCTTTGTCACATCAAACCTTGTACTGATATTTAAAGAGTTCTCGCTAAGTAATTTAAAGACCACTTGAACCATCATGTCTTTTCCTCTCCATGGTATGAAAGCAAGGCCTTGTGACAATGGGAAAATAAGGTATGTTTAGGAAATGGGTTAGCTGACATGTGAATACCACTTAGCATTTAATGTAGATAAAGACAGCAGTGTTTTAAAAATGTATTAGTTGGCTGTTGTTAACACTAGAGGGACATATATTTGAGCGAGTTGAAGATTATAACCTTTCATTTATAAAGCCCTCATTTTTCTAGTTTAGAGAGCCCCAGAGACAAGCACCTAGCTAGTGGGAGAAAACTTGAGAAGAATATTCATAATCATCAGCTATCCCAAGATTGTGGCCCTGCGTCATCTGATTAAACTTCCTGTGGGGAAGCATCAGTAACAATAACACAGTCGAACCAGTGGTGGTTTTGGGGATATTAGAATGAGGCAATTTCTAAAGCCTGCCATGAAAAATATCTCTATAGACCCACCATAAGGATGTGGGTGGAGATTAGCCCTGAACAGTGATAAAAAACTACACCTCAAAAACATATTTTTCAACAGTGAGGAGTTAATTGTGGGAGCCGACTTAGCTCCTTTCCCACTGTGTTTACCAGTAACAAATATGAAAAGGCAATCAGGAGAGAGGGAGCATTGGGAATGAGAAGAGGCGAGTTTGGGGGAGGAAGGGGAAACGTAAACATCAGCAAGGGATAGGGGTATTATTCTGTTTACAAAATCACACGACTGTGTGAGGAGTCTCCTCAACAGTAACCATGAAACAGTCTGTTTCTGTTATATGGCACACTGGAACGTTCAGCTAATTGACTGAACATCTGTAACTGCTTTAGAATATTCTCAAATGGGCATTAATCTGCCTGCTAGCTCAGTTTAAGTGTCTTTTCTGTTATAGATTCATTTTGGGGATTTAACTCCTCTGCCATTTTCATTGCATTTAGCTGAAACTGAGAATTCGAGTTATTGGGTAAGATAGTTTCCTTCCCTTTTTTCACTCTTATTAAAACAAAAAGAAAAGGCAATTTTATTTGTCTATTTTATTTTAAGTGGAGGAGAGAGAACTCTCAAAGCTTTATTACTTAAAATTGAAATTTCATAGACATTGATATAGAGTAAACCTTGGTGCTTTGTTTTAAAAAAAAAAAACAGTTGAAATTGCCTGAGAGATCCACATTTGTGGATTCATTTCAGCATCACTTTCTGTTCTCATCAACATTGTGTATTATGAAGAAAGGTGTTTTATGCGTTGTGTAGTATAGAAAATTATCTGCCTGTGTGTGGATCTCGATTGAATGAGGTGATTGGAGGCAAGAGTGGATTATGGCTTACTGGGTCTGCATTCACTGGTATTCAGTTCAACACTAAACTGATGGACTTCTAAGACCGACAGATTCTACCTCCTGCCTGTTTCTCTCTCCAGACTATAGATGTATTAAAATGTAATGAAAATGGTGTGGCTGCAGAATTTCTACAAAGTAATATTACTCCTACTCTCTCCCTTTGTCATTTTCACTTTTCTCTTCTATTCCTGTGTATTTTCTTATTTCAATATTATTTATATAGGAGTTGTTCCTTCTCCTTAGTGATTCCATTTTGGTCTGCATTTTCTGTGTGCAATATTTTTTTAAAAAATCCTGAAAATATGTGCATCTGGTGTAATGCGCTGTTTAGTGTATGGCTTCTCTCTCTGTGTCAGATCCACAGACAAGTTCTGCTACAGGTTCTAGGTAGGGGACATAGTCCTTCATTTCAGTTTTTGGTGTCTCATGCTCGTTGTCTCGGATAATGTTGCTCTGGAGGTCCTAGTGAGGACCAGATAATGCTTGTTATCCATCCATCCAACATCTTGACACATGAAAGGAGACACAACAAAGTTGGTCTTAGCAGTGATATGGAAGAAGAGCCCAATGCGTGAGCGGCAAACCTTCCCACAGTGGCTACACTTCCACTTGCCAGATGGAAGTTGAAGTACATTCTGCTTCCTGGCTCGCCTGTGGGCCTCAGCCTGGGCTCTCAGGGTTTCCATAGTGACTGCATCAGACTTAACCCAGCTTCTCCAAACTGAGCGATTGTAGGCAGGATTTTCCTGGTGGTCAATGGGAATGTTGAATTCCTTGAGGCTTTGCTCAACCTTGTCACTGTATCAGAGCTTTGACCTTCCTCTGTGGCCACAGAGCACAGCCTTTGGGAGATGATCTTGAGGCATGCACTTCACTTGTCCCAACAAGTGAAGCCTGCATAGACTGTATGATGGTTTTCTCAAGAATCTCTTTATTGGTGATCCATTGGTACCAAGTAAATCCAAGGATTTTTCTAAGACTGGAGAGGTGGAAACGGTTCAATCCCCACTCCTGCTTGGAGCACATAACCCAGTTTTCACAATCTTAAAGAACTAAGGTCACAAGCCTGATAAACAGACACCTTTGTGTTCAGGTTTAGCAACTTGTTGTTCCAGACACATAATGTTCCAGAGACGGTTGACAAAGATAACAGAAGCTTTGCTGATTCTAGCATCAAGTTCCCTCTCAGGGTTGAATGAGCTGGTGAGAATTGAGCCGAGATAGCAGAAGTGATCCATGCTGTCCAGCGCTTCATTATTGACGTAGGTATTAGGTGGGATGTTGGTGCCTTGTCATGTGACAAATGTTTTCTTGATACTGATTACCATGCCAAACTTAGTGCATGCATCAACAGACTTATTCCTCATAACTTGCAGTTCATGAGGTGAACTGGAGACAAATGCATCATCATCTGTGAAAAGCAGATCCCAAATGGTCAGCTGAGAGACACGCCTTCTGCTTTAGAATCAGCTGCTGTCCGTCCTCGATTCAAGTATGCCAGATTGATAATTTCCAAAGGTGTACTGACAAAGAATAGAGAAGCCGATGCCAAAGTCAGTGGGTGCTAAGATGCAACCTTTCTTCATACCAGTATCAATATTAAACTCGGATAATGTTTCGTTTTCAAACTGGATGGTTGCCTTCATTTTCTTGTGGATCTCCTTGACTAGGGAGAGCCCCTTATGTGGCCAGCCAATTTTTAACAGAATTTTGTAGAAGCCATTCCAGCTAACTGTGTCAAAGACCTTTTGTAGGTCAACAGATGCTACATAGAGAGGCACCTGTTCACAACTGTTTTTTTCTTGCAACAAATGCAATATGAAGGACATGTCCAGCTCTGAACCCACACTGGCTCCTCAGGGTAGACTTTCTCAGCAAGGACTTGAAGTCTTTTCAACAGGACACTTGCAAGCACCTTGCCGACCATGCTGAGCAAAGATATTCCTCAATAGTTGTTGCAGAATGCTCTGTCCCCTTTATTTTTATAGAGAGTAATTATGTTTGCATCTTTCAGATATTGTCTTAACCCCATTTTTATCTCCTTTCTCTTGAAGCATAGAGACTGGTGACATGGATCTGTTCCTATGAGCAGGGGACTTAGCTTGGACGGGAGCTCTCTAAACCACCAAGGTACTGAGGGGAAGTGACCAAGAGAGTCTAGGTGCAGCAGTTTGGTTCGGATAATTATTTAAAAACTTCAGAAGTGTAAGACTTTCAGAAATACATTCTCACTACTACTTGTGATGACCTCTGCCACACAAAGTAGTGTATGTTTAAATCCTATTGAGAATAAAGAGGAGCTCTACTCAGAACCAAAGGTGTAGGGTAGCACTTTATAATGCACCTAGAGAATGTGATAGTGCACTGAAAACTCACAAGAAATAAATAACACAGTGTCTGTGTGATAACGGTTTGTTTTGTGCTTGAAATGGCAACAAATACTTGCTCAGCTGCAGAACAAGTGCAGCACCTTTGTACGCCAGTAGTCCTCATCCTTTGCCCATGTAAGCATCAGGCGCAAGACAAAATAGCTGAAGTACCTTAGTGTGATGGGATGTAGATCCCACATCAACCCTGATAGGGTTAATGAGGGCCTGAGAGGCCATTTAGGTTATCTGATCTCACCTGAGAGAAGGAGGACCAGAGTTAATGGAGAGTGAAGCCCAGCTGGGGAAGGGCTGGGCCAACACTCTACAGCCAGGAGGCTGAAAGCAGAAGGGAACTGCAGGACTAGAAGTCTGCAGTCACTCCATGGGAGTAGGGAGACTGTCAGGGACCAGGAAGAAGTCCAGGGGAGAGTAAGCCCTGGGATTCTGCCCTGGAGTAAGGAGTCTAGCAAGAGGCTAGGAGGGGATGAGGTAGCCACAGAGTAGGTTCCTGTATGAAACCCAGAAACAGGTAAGGGAAAAGAGAGAGGCCGGATAGGAAGGAACCCAGGGAAACAGGGACAGAGACTGAGCTGAACTGAATTGCTGGTTATAGGGGCCCTGGAACCTGGAGTAGAGGTGGGCTGGGATTCCCTTACCAGCCACTGAGAAAGTGGCACTGGACGGGACTTTCTTACCCTGGGGGAGGGGGCGGGGGGTCTATTTAATGACCCGGCTGGAGGGCTGAGTTGCAAAGAATGTGCGCGTGAGGGGGGCGTGTCACAGCATGAATAACTGATGGCAGATGAGGAGAGAACTAATTCCCTGTCCTAGCCACAAGGAGGTGCACGTGTGGTGGGTGGACCCCTTCACACTGAGCAAGGTCTGTTCATGTCTGCCTGCTTGTAGCATATGTCTTCTGCCTCTACCTTTGCATCGGGGTTGTATATGGGAGAGAAGAGGGCACATGTGTATGCCACAGCTTCTGTGTGAGCCTGATAGAAGAAACTGTCTTCCCTTCTTACTTCATTTACACAGATTGGTCATGTTACATTGGGGTTCAGTCAGATTTACGTAGATCACGGTGTTTGATATCGATGAAAGAGGAGGAGAAATAGACACATAATGGAGAAGCCGTGAAAACTTCCTTTTAAAATGTATGTGGTGTCTGTATCCAAGATAATGAAGGATTTTGTGGCCATTGCATTCATTAGATATGATAGTTGCTTTCAACCACAGTGACCCTCTGCTCATCTCATCCTCACTTCTCTTGTTGCTCTGTCTCCCACACCTCAGTCTGTCACACCCAGTAACTTCAGGGCAAACAGCTCAGTTCCCTGAACACTGCCTGATCTTGGCCAAAGAATTTCAGCAGAAACATTATGCCCTTCCCCGCACCATGGACATGTGCTGTGCCGTATGACACTAGCGTGTCTTCTCTGTGGCATCAGTGCAGATATGTTGCAATTTGGTGACAGAGGACACAAGGTTTTCCTGGGTTTTGGGTTGTGTTTTGCGGATTGGAATCCTTGCCATAAGAAAGGGAGATGGGCAAGAAAATCAAGTGATGGGGGAGGGGGCAAAGGGAGGAGCGGGAAAGTAATAGAGAGAAATGTCCCTGCTGGAAGCAACCTCCTAGTTAAAGATTCTTTGGCAGATCCCATTCTCACACCCAGCTTCCTAGGTTATAAAGGTAGCACCATCTCTTTCATATAGGGCCCATATTCTATAATTAGGATTATTATTAAAACTTTTTGGGAATTTTACAAAATACTTTAACTGTTACCCCTTGTCATGATTCCCCTCTGATTTACACAAAAGGGGGGAGTCAACTTAGTGCACAAATCTGCAATGAGATTCTGAGCTATAACTTAGGAAAAACTATCCCTTTTTGTATGAGTAAATTGGTAAGAAAAGACTGCATTAAAGCATGTTAAATCTTTTAAAATGTATAATGTGGAGGCCTTTCCCATTTAAAAGTAAAGTCCAAATGGTCTTAGAGCCTTGAGGGCCCTTAATGGCATTCCGACTGGAGAGGTGTAATTGAAGCCTAAGCACTTCTGTGCTTTCATCCTCAAATCATTGTTATGAAATTGGGACTTTTTGTTTCCATGGGAGGAAGAGGAACAAGTGTGAAATGATTGCTTTTACCAGCAAATGATTAATACAACATGAAGGTCACATTTTATGTTTGGGGAGCTGTTTCAATTAACCAGAGAAGATGTATTCATGCATTGACAAATTCTTGCACATATTATTTGAATTATGACATCCTTGTCGTGTGTAATAAAATGATAGCAATGTGATTTTTTTCTTCCATGGTTTGCTCAACATAAGTATTAATGTGTTTGGAAGCAGCGGGGGGATCTTTCTTCAAATATAAGCATGTGTTTTATATACACTGTCAATTCCTTGTCATTATCAGGTTATTAAATAAAATGTTGCTATATATATTTTTAACGTTTAACCTAATCAGCCTGAAATTAATAAATCTTTTTGTTTTTAAATCTCTTTTTTTTGTAAACTGCGTCCAGTTTTGGGCCTCGCACTACAGAAAGGATGTGGACAAATTGGAGAGAGTCCAGCAGAGGGCAATGAAAATGATGATGGGGCTGGAGCACATGACTTGCGAGGAGAGGCTGAGGGAACTGGGCTTGTTTAGTCTGCAGAAGAGAAGATTGAAGGGGGATTTGATAAGCCTTCAACTACCTGGAGGGGGGTTTCAAAGAGGATGGAGCTAGGCTGTTCTCAGTGGTGGCAAATGACAGCACAAGTTGCAGTGGGGGAGGTCTAGGTTGGATAGTAGAAAAAACTATTTCACTAGGAGGGTGGTGAAGCACTGGAATGGGTTACCTAGGGAGGTGATGGAATCTCCATCCTTAGAGGTTTTTAAGGCCCAGCTTCACAAAGCCTTGGCTGGGATGATTTAGTTGAGGTTGGTCCTGCTTTGAGCAGGGGGTTGGACTTGATGACCTCCTGAGGTCTCTTCCAACCTTAATCTTCTCTGATTCTATGATAACTATTACATTTCTTGGAACTCTCATTAAACAGCTCTTTTATACATGGTAGAGTGACTACAAAATCTCATACTAGTGTTTGAAATCATTATCCTATCAGCAAACGAGGATTCTTGGTTTTCTGAGGATATAAATCTCCCATTTTTAGCCTAAATTGGCTTCTATTTATTGGAACTTAAAGCTCTGATAGGTCCAAGAGTGAATATTATGGATTTGTACCTTAGGCCAATGTAATTTTAGGAAGAAATTCCACTTCTTTGGGGGGAAGTGAGGAGAAGGATTTCTTAACAGAGTTTTCCCAATCTTATTTGAACTAGATGGTATTATGGACAGCTACGGAATTATTGAAAATATAGCCCCTTTCTGAATTATGATGCAGACTGAGCTACTGACAGATTGCTTTAGGTAACCCTCTGGGTCAGGTCAGTAAAAAACTAATTAGCTTTCTAAGGAATTGTCCGCTAGGAGAGGACAGACACCTTGAGGGGAACTGCGATCTTAATTCAGGCTGGGACAAGAAAAGATATACAAATTAACTTCATTCCAGCCAAAGAATATCAAAGGGAGATTATGTATGCAATGGAAAATTTATGCATTTTGAGTTGGCAACTATGCAAATAAAAGCAACTTTTGAAATGATAGGTTACAGGAGATAGGAACGCAAACTGCCTGCCCAGGGAAGCAAATACAATATTGTTTGCAGTTGGTCACAGAAGAGCCTGTAAGTAATAAAAGCAAACAGCTACTCTCCGAATGTTAATCCAAAGGATGCTTGTATGGCTACATTATTTTAACCTGAAGAGCATAATTGACAGACATCCATCCTACTTTCAGAGATGAAAGCTCACTGACATCACAAGCTGACACTCCAAGTCTATGGTGCTGAAGGTTAGCAAGATTCTGGCAGCCTGAAAGAGAGAACGCTAATGGTACGAGCATCATATTTACTGATTTTATTTCTATAACTTCAGATAGGAGGGCTGTTCAGGATGATGCTACACATGGTATAGTTTAGCTATATCATTGTTGATCTTCTGATTTTTCTAATAACCTTGGTTTTTTTTAACATGCTTTTTGAGTCTTAGCCTGTTTCTGGGATAATTCGTAATATTCTGTCCTTCAGGATGATAAAAAAAATACCTCTGGGGATGGTACCTGTGCTGTGGCATTAAGGTGAAACCTTATAGGTGTTATTGAAAGATGGTGTGACATTGGTAGGGTTGCATAGGGTATGTCTGAGGAGCAGGAGTAATGGGAATAGCAGACTGAAAGTAACTGAGGATATATTTTTGTGACAGGCTACTCTTTTGAAAAAATAAGGCTCTTTGAGGCTGGTCTGAGGTCTGGAATGTTGGTGGTAATCCCAGAGGAGAGGGTTTAGTGGTCAAGAGCATGGTAATGTGGTCAAAAGGGCATGATGATTTCAGTTCATCTCTTGGGATCTGTAACTTCATATGGATATTACCGAACAAGTGTGTATGGAATGTATAGAATGAACTAAACACATAAGTGTATTAGAGTGTGCAGGTTTGTATCATCATGCGTTTTTGGAAGACTATTTAAGCATGTGCTATCCACACAGTTGTTAAGGTGTGTGTGTGTGTGTGTGTAAATTTATTACTGTTATAAAGTCATATTGGAATACAGCCTAGAGGTAAGTTCTCATATGCCCTACAGGTGTCTTTAAAAGAAAAAGCTTTTGAATGTGTTTCTCTAGAACCACAGTTCAGTTGTGCTGACACATGTAATAGATGTTTGTCGAAATGAGTACGAAGGGTTCCAGCTTCCACCTCACAGACTCATCAGAAGCTTTACACTAGATTGTAAATCCTTCTGGGGAAGGGACACTCTATTATGTTTGTCCAGTATCTGGCACAGTGGAGTTCTGAGATCTGTTGGGTCCTCTGGCCAGAGCTCTTGCACCAGGGTCAAAATAGTGTTACCCACGGATACAGTGGCGTTGGAACAGTTTGTCTAGTGGGGGTGCTGAGAGCCATTGAACCAAACTGTAAACCTTTTATATGATGGAAACCATTTCAAGCAAGGAGGTGTGGCAGCACCCCAAGTTCCAGCACCCCAGCATGGATCAATTGGCAAAAGTTAGCAAACATATTGGAAGTGGGCACGGGAGTTCAAAAATCAGAAAAGAAAACAAAACACGTAATTTAATCTCCTTAAAAATACTTTAATTTTGGCCAATCTCATGATTTTCTTGCGTCAAACTGGTGATTTTGAGGTTGGCAGTATTGTAGTTTAGGCCTGGATGTTTTGTGGTACTGGTTTGGCTTGTCCTGCTGTTGCTGGTCGACTAATTTCTCTTTCCGTAATCAGAATAACAGAACAAGTGTGAGACTGCCTACTAAATTATTCTGCATAAAGCACAGCACTTCTTAATACCATTTGTGAGAATTTCTGAGCTTTCCTTTCTATAAGACAAGGAGGCTTTTTCTTTGTAAGTAAAACCGTTTCTAGTACTGCCACAAGCAACATGACTTTCCTCCTGTTTAAAAGAAGTAAAAGAGAGAAAGAAATACATTGTTTCAGATTTTCAGGTTCATGCACTTTTCTTTTTTCCTGATGAAACTGAAGTGTAATTTTGGCCGCCCAGGAGGGAAAAGAACATTTTTTACTGTGAAAAGAGGAAGTGAGCTTGATTCTGACAATGACATAGGACACCTGTTACATAGATCCAAGGAAATAAATGTTTTAATGGACCTGTGGCTTCCTAGGATTTGACAGTAGTCCCTAAAAGCAACAGGATACAGCTTGGATTCCCTCTTTTTCAAAAGCACAGGTATTTCTACTTGAGCTCAAAAAGAAACTTCTTTGCTACCATCTGTGCAGCTGGGTGATCTGCAGCAGCCCTTGCAAATACCTTATTTGATGTATGGGTTCTTCTTTTCTCTTTGCAAATTATCTGTTTGTAGAGTTTGATTTTTGCCAATCTTTTCTTTTTATTCAAACTTGTTGGAACACTTTTATATGAACATGTTTCAAATATTTTTCGTGAGCTGTTTTCTGTGACTATGTCTTTGACTAATTACTTGTTATTCATGGCATGTAACTGGTTGCTTATGTTTAACAGTATGGTTTCTGTTGCTTGATTGGGAGGGGGAAAATCAAAGAATTTGAAGATGATGTGAAAGCTTCTAGCATGAACCTATATGCAAGCACCCTTCTGTTATCAGCGTTTGATACTTTTGCCTTTTGCAAAGAGTTCCCTGTGAATTTTGACTGAAAAATAATATAAAAGGGTCATAAATATCATGCAAGTAATATCCTAGATTTTTAAAATTAAACTAATGTTACAGCAGATAAATATTAATCTAGATCTAGTTAGCAATCGGAGATCTGTTACACACCAGCTGCCCAGCACCAAAGCATCTGTAACTTAGCTTTCAACTGCTCGAAAGTAACCCAGGTTGTCTTACTTGTTACAACAGTTATGCTCAAAACAATTGTTTTCCACCTGTGGTGGATTTGCAGCTGCTTGTAATACTTTATGAATATTCTGTGGAGATTTACTGGATGCATATTCTAATGGAGTGCCAGCTCTGCTGTAATGAAGTTTGAGAAGCCCTTTCTCTTGAATGGTCAACTCTGCTACAATGTGCTAAAATCAACACTTACTCAGATTGCCCTGAAGTTTGCTATGTCTCATGGAGGTATGGAGTAAGACTAGTAGTCCAAATTTGGGGACATTTGAACATGGGGTTACCTGTCAGCCTCACATTGCCCCCTCCTGTATGTGTCAGCATCTGGTGGCCTGCCGCTCTGGGGAGAGGGGGCCTGAACCCCTCTCCCTGATTTCCTGATATGAGTTGGGATGTAGGGGACTCCCTAACCATTTGGGTGAGTGGGCTGAGCTGTTTCCCTGAACCCCCTCATGTAAGCTGGGATCTGGAGGGCTCTGAGCCCGTTTTCTTGCCCCACTGCCTATTCTGGGAGCTGGTAAGGGCCTTGCTTCTTTAGCAGGTCTGAGCCCCCTCCCTGCCCTTCCAAGTTAGCTAGCATCTGGGGAAGCCGTGCTCCTCTGGGTGGAGGGGCTGAGCACAGGCCTATGGGAAGCCATGCTCCAAGCACAGGTTGGTCAGACCAGGGTGATTAGGTGAGAATGGGCATGCTTGGTGCATATTGTGCACAAGCACTGTGAGTGGCGAGGGGGATGAGAATGCCCATTGAAATTAGAGGAGCAGTTAGCATGTCTCAGAGCTTCTGTTTCAGGCTGTATTCATCTCTGTGGGATAGAAATGTAGGGTTGGAAGGGACCTTGAGAACATCTAGTGCAGCCACCTATCCTGAGGCAGGACCAAGTAAATCTTGCCCAGCTTTTTTAACTGTGTTGGGGTTCTAGATATAGAAAAAGCAGTTGCAGCTGACTAATTTCATACAATACTTTCACATAATATTATAGTGGAGAGACCTTTATGTTTAAATGTTAACTTTGCAAAGTGCCCTAAATCTGCATGCTAACTCTTGACATTTGTCTTGAATTTGGTAGTTTGGGGTAGAGCAGGGGTCGGCAACCTTTGGCACGCGGCCCATCCGGATAATCCGCTGGCGAGCCGCAAGACATTTTGTTTAGGTTGACCGTCCACAGGCGCGGCCCCCACAGCTCCCTGTGGTCGGAATTCGCCATTCACGGCCAACGGGAGCTGCAGTGGGCTGTGCCTGTGGATGGTCAACATAAAATGTCTCATGGCTCACCAGTGGATTACCCTGATGAGCCGCGTGCTGAAGGTTGCCGACCCCCGGGGTAGAGAGATAATGATCCTAAAATGGGGTCATTTTGAGCAAGGAGTTGCTGCAATATATCCCCTCCCTTCCCTCCTCCTCTGCCCCCACCCCCTGAAAAAACACCATTTCATAAAGTTCACAGATTCTACCTTCTTTTTATTTTTATTATTAGTAGTAGTAGTAGTTTGCACACACCTGGGGCTCAAGCTTTGACTCTGATTGTCACCTAACGGACAGTAGTCAGCTGACACTTATCTCCGCTAGTGCATGGGGAAGCAATTTTGGAATTGTTGTTAAAGAAAAATTATGCTTTCAAGGTGGCCCATGTACATGTTTATTTTGACAGCAATAGCAGATTTGTCAGGAAATGCACCCAAGAAGGAAGGGGGTATATCCTGATATACAGTTCTTTGCAGACACTAGAGAAAATGAGAGAACCACTGATGCTCTGGCTCAATCACTGTGGGAGCTCACCGAACTGGTTTTAGGCAGCTGGTCCAAGTGCACACCGAACTGGTTTTAGGCAGCTGGTCCAAGTGCATAGGCTGAGAGAACTAATCTCTTTGGGAGGATTAAAGAGAGCCTCAAGGACAGGGGAGAGAGAGACTACTGGGGAATGGACAGACTCCCAGAGGTTAGAGGCCTGGGGGAAGATAGATAGACATACATGGAGACCTTTTATTTTTTGAAACCCTTTTTTTCTTTTGTTTTGTTCCTACTGTTAAGATTAAACAATACTTTGGGTTAGAAGGCAGTTTTTGTTCACTGTATTCACCACTGGTCACGAGCTCCTGGAGAGAAAAAGTGTAGGTACTAAATCCAGTAGGAACTGTTGGGGGTAAGTGTGGTTTGTGCTCAGAGTATTGAAGCCTAGCACTGTGTCTAAGCATGAGGTTTCCACCCCAGAAATGTAGAGGTACAAGACACAACACCTGTGGGGGTGCACTCAGAGAGACAGTGCAGCTAGCTCAGTAACTATGACATCATGAATGGAGAGATTGGTACATAAAGAAGGTGGAAATTATTACTATTCTTTCTATTGCGGGAGTGTATACGGACCAAACAAGGATTGGAGCCACCATTGTACTGGGTACTGTACAAACAAATAACCTCCAGCCTGAGAGATCTCACAGTCTAAGGTCTAGACAGTGCACAAGGGGTGAATAATAGATAAGGCGGGCATGAGCCAAGTTAGCAGCAGCGACAGTAGAGAATGTATTTAACAGTCAGTAACAAAGCAATAGCATGAGAGAATTTCTAATATAATTTTATGTTTAATTTTTACTAGTTCCTTATTTGAGGTTTTTGTTTTTAAACAAATCCAATCTTGCTGGTGCAAAGCTCTCCTCTGATTTACATTTTGATTAAGTCGCTGCTAATGACACACTGAAGATGATTTTACTCCTGTTTTGTCCTTGCCATTTTTGAAGTCTCTTTTTAAAATTCCCTCCTCCTCTTTTTTGTGTTTGCTGTTCAGCTTCATCAAATGATCTGTCTACAGCGGAGAGCCCTGCTGGGATAGGCTGGCTGAGTAAGCCACAGGCAGCCCCACAACTGCTACCTGCTAATGAGCGAGTCTGTGATGTGGCTGTGGAGTAAAGATCTAATGAGACCCCAAAGGAACCAGAGCAGCCAGTATTTCTTCCCCGCAAACCTTCCCCCCCCCCACTTTTTTTTTTTTTGAGTAAACCATTATATTACCTTGTACACTGTTAGTGGTAGACTTCCTCAATCTGTTGTGATTATATTTGGTTAGTGGTCGTTGAGTCCCTGTGTTTCAGTTGCATGGGATCTATTTACATTTCTTTCAGTAGCAACTTTGTGAGTTTTGTAATATTCGGTGGTTCTTTTGAAAATTCTTCCACTGGTTCGTTTTCAAGTCTTTCCCATCTTAAACACCTTCAGTACCTTTATCTCCTGATATACCTATTTAGGGACAAATGTTCGTGCATGGACTTGAAAATGTACATGGACTATTTTCCTTCAACCAACAGAACCACCTTTAGAGAATTCACTTACGTCCATTTTATGATCCGAAATACTGTCTATTCACTTGTTGCGAATTATACCTGATAGGTTACGCGCAGTTCGGGTCTAGGCTGAGGCACACGAACAAAGTCCACAACTGCAGAGTTCCCAAAGATATTAAGTTTATTCCGCTCAAGCTTGGTGCCCCCTTGCTAGTCAGAAGGGGACCCCGAATGCAGGTTATACAAAGGTTATATACCTTTTAGCAAAGCATGTTGCCCTCGTGCATCGGAAACCTTAGCCAATAGACAAACCCTTTTCTTATCTACCACGTATCCTGCTAGGTACATTCCCCGTGCTAAATCATCACTTCAACTACACAACGTGGCCCTAAAGCAATGCATCAGTAACTTTTCTTATCAGGATGGGAGGCCCACATCAAAAGGCCAGGAGGCAGGGAGTTAGGAATAGCCAAAGAACAGAAACCGGGAGTCGAGACAGGCTGGAGACAATGGGGGGGGGGAGGTTTCCACAGGAATGCAGTATCTAAGGAACACTCCTCCTGGTGCATGATGTGCTTGCTTTTAGACAATGGTGGGCCTCAGACCAAAATGGAGTCACCTATGCTAACTTTTCCTTAACACACTGGAAAGAATGTGAGCACAATCCACCCTCTCCCACTAATAAAAACAAAACTAGGTAAGCAATCTCTTCCTGGAGAGGAAGAGAGACTTAGGGGAAATCACAGCAATAGAAAGAAGAGGGATTTGGCTCAGAAATACATGTTAAAAGAATTAAGTGCACTGGAGCCAGTTGGCGCCATTCCAAGGTAAGCCAGCTGAGAATCTGGCCCAGTATGAATAACTTGGGTTAGTGATAATTGAAGATAGTAGAAAGGTAAGTCTCTACAAATGTTTGTATAAATAGCAAGGAGGGAGAAGGAATTATTAGGGTGGTGCAAGGAGCTATAACGAATAGAAATTTCTTGATAAAATCAAGAAATAGAAAATCGAGATTGAATAAAGAGAAAATGCTGTAATAGTGAGATCTGTTACACCGCGGAATATCCCACTGTGGGAGGGAATGGAGACTGCATCATATGAGACACTTAAAACTAGACAGGACAGACCATCAGGAAATATTGTGTGAATAATTCTCCACTGGTGGGGGCGTGGGCTATGCCTCTACTTTCAATTGGTCTGTGATCTGGAATTGACAATTTGAAATGTGTTGCCTCCCCAAGATAGAGGACTTTGCTTTTCTTGCTATTGTCTGATTTGGATCTTGCAAAATTTATGGAATGAAAGCTGGAATTAAGGGCAGAAATTTTATATTTGTAAAATAAAGACCATACCGTTAATTATTGTGGGTTTAATTTGCAAAGCTTTTCTTCTACAAACCAGATCACTTCTCTAGCCCCATCCGCCCCCTTGATCTCATGTTTTCAGAGGTGGTTGGGGTGGGGAGGGGGTGCAACGTGGGGAGGGAAATCTTCTTTTTTTAATAAACTTCAGTTTATTCTAGCCAGAGAAATTTTCAGAACATCATACCTAAAAATAGTATCTACTGCTTCAAATTTCTAACAGATACCTGGCATTCAGTCATGGAGTCTCATTCTTGAATTGTCCTGTGTATATATCATTTTATCGTTAGGCTGTGAGTTCATCTCATAATTTATCAAGATGAGATTCTAATAATCTCTTCCCTTTGCCAAAGACATGCTGACCTCTAGTGTCAGTCCCTCAGTTTATTTTCTGCTTTGTGATTTGTGATCAATATAGAAAAATCAGTTCTTGTTCTGTGTAGCTCTCTTGAGTTCCTGGAGTTTCTGATTAATTTAGACTCAGTGACTCTTCAAATTCCTCCGGTACAAGCTAAAAGTTTAACTTGAATTTATCAGCCAGATCTGATATATCAAATAAAAACCCAGCTATGAGGAACTACTGAGTTTGTATTTGATCTTATTTTTGCCACCCAAAGTCATATCTTGAGACCCTGAACTAAATTCCGTTTCACCTTGAATCTCCCTCTGCGCTTTCTCTCAAACTTTTTATTCTCTCTCTGTCTTCCACATTGCGGTCCTTTCAGAGTGTACAAACTAATTAATAAACAAGGGTCTTAGCTTTTGGATAGCTAATTTTTGAGAGAAAAATATCAGTCTCAAAAATTCTTCCTTTTGCTCTTTGTTAGTGTTATCAGAAGAATGTTTCTAAACTCCTGAGGATCTGCTTGTCTCCAAAATTATGAGAAATGCATAGCAATAGAATTAAACTTGACTTTTCTGTGCACATAAAATAATTATTCAAACATTCTGAAATAGTTCCTTCCAAAAGGACACATTCTCATTTTCTCCTTCAAGGATTATGTTCAAGTTCTCATTCATCTAAAATCAACAATATTTCTAACCCTTGTAAGCTTTTTCCAGTTAAAACCATGTTCTTACTTTCTCCTACCAGTTCACATCTCATGTTGTAATGCCACTGTTCTCCTTTTTCTTTAGGGTATTCCCAACCATAGATGTACCTTTAGACTCTTTCCCAAAAAGCATGAGAAATATTCTCTCCTTGTCTTAATCAGTGTGTTTTGCACTCAGTAGCAGCCCACTAAAAATATATTCCTATGCCTGTGACAGTGTGACAATTTAGTGTATATCTGTGCGTATCTGTATCAAACTACAAACTCTGTTTGATTTTGTGAGCAGTATTGGGTTGTAAGACTATCCTGTGCCTTCCCTCTTTTCCAAGATGGGGTCAAAAGGACTGGCATTCCAAGAGGTCAGAGGATGAACAATTCAGAGCCCTGAGGGCTTGCTTACAGGGAATGAGTTCACCCTGGCAGTTCAGTAGGTATGCTAAAGAGGGTGTCCAAGCTGCAAGAAACCTGTTTTTCCAGTCTGGACTTCAGGTGTGTGGTAACCAAGCAGTGACTTACCCAGTTTGGGGAACCTTGATCACCTGAGGGGGAATTTGAGGCTGACCAGGAGGATCACATGACAGAGGGGACTGGAAATGTATAGAAGGTCTGCGCTTATCCATCAGAACAAGAAGGCAAAACTGGGAAGAAGGAGAGATGGGTCTTAAGACTCTGGAAAGCCGGACCAAAACTCAGGGGGCTCTCAGAGGGTGAAGCCATTGGCAAGCAAATTTTTGGCATGTAGTTGTTTGATGCTTTTGCAGGGATCAGTAAGTCTTCTATGCTTTCCCTGAATAAAGAGAGTGTGTGCATGCATGCATGCACACAAGAAGTTGCATTGCAAAGCCTCTGTGGGACTTGGTTTATCTGTTACATATCATAGAATTGTAGGACTGGAAGGGACCTTGAGAGGTCATCTGGTCCAGTCCCCTGCACTCATGGCAGGACTATATGTCCCTGAAGGGTTAAACTGTAAACCAGGGTATCCACAAGTGTGATGGTTGGGATGCTGGGAGGGGAGGTTATCCCTGGTCTTTGAGCCTACGGCAGCTCAATTGCCAGGTTCCATTTCCGAGAAGGAGTAGCAGACAGGGTGTCTGCACTCCAGGACTGAGCCTCAGAGGCTAGAGCCAGAGACCATGCCTGGATACTGCTCAAATATAGTGGGCTTAGAAACACACAGGATCTAGCCCTGGGATCCAAACATGGCAGCCTGGTGAGGTCTGTCAGCTGGTGGTAAGCATTTCCCCACTTGGAAATGGCAGGAGACTCAGACACCGATCTTCAGTAGGTCAGCAGGATCTAGGGTCAGTTGCATGGAGGCCCTGTTCAGCTATGCTACCTAATGCTCCCCCAGCTGTCTCTGCCTCATAATGAACCTTACTGAGATCGGTGGAGGATTGTAGACGATACAGTGTGAGAATTCACATAGGTTAATTCTCACCGCTGGCCAAGATCAATTTGTGCAGTGTGCATATGGGTTTCGGGCTCATGGGGTTCCTGAGGGTAAGAAGAAGGTGAAAAGCAAGCTACGGAGCAAGAATTCTCCTTGTCCAAACACCCTGGACTGGGACACCAGGATTTCAGTCTCCTCTCTACCTACAAAGGTATCTCTACCTACAAGGGTATTAAGAAACAGAGCATTCTGGGAATCAGTGGGTTCTGAAATTCTGTCTGAACAAAGTGATTCCATAGGATACAATAGATCAGAGAAATGAGCGGCTGGGTCGTTGGCTTTTCAGGATGTAGTTCAGCTTAGGTGAAGGAAGGGAAAAACTAGATTCTGTGGAGTGGCTATCTTTTAGAAACAGAGCAAAATAAAAATGGGACTCAAGAAGAATTACTTATAGAAATACTTTTTTTTAAAATGTTGGTCAGAAATACAGAAAATTTTAAGATCACATTTAAACACGAGCCGATATTTCTTCAGACAGATCAGAAAATCAAGTGACAAGGGGAAAAAAAAAAGGTTATTCAGGTATTGAACCCTGTATTCTGGTATAAAAGAGTAAGAGCAAGGTTATCAAACGTTCAAAGAACCCAGCTGGATATTGTCAACGGAGAGTTCGTTGATCAAGTAGCTAAAATAGAAAAAAATGAGCCCTAGTACTGCAGATGGCATTAAATTATCACTTGAAAAAAGGAGAAATAGTGCTGAATAGATTTAAAAGTAAACAAACTAAATGTCATTAATTCTATAAACAGTGAGCAACATACAGGGCAAAATCAAATAATGAGAAGAAAAATAAAAATTAATTTTTGTGTGACTGCTTGTGATAGTTTTCAACCAGTTAAACGCTAATGAAGACGGGTGAAGTCTTGGCTCCATTGAAATCAGTGGGCATTTTGTCATTGACTTCAGTGGAGCCAGAATTTTACACTCCAGATTGTTCTCGTTGTATACTATTCTCTTTGGTGGCAGTCTGTCTGTGTGACAGATAACCTACTGATAGTGAAATAAAAGATATAGCAAAATTTTTGAACAAGAAGGCAGACAAAAATGAGCCTCAAAAAGTTCACTGGGTACTGAGGATCCTGTACGACATCAGGCAAGAGGCAAAGAGTGGACCAAAGATGTGAGGAAAGTGGAGTCTGGCCATTTAACTTAATTCTTTAACACCTGCTGCCTGCCAGCTGGTAACTGGGAGGTGCAATTTGATAAACGTGGTTTGAACGGACATGGTTTTGCATCAGTCTTGAAAGCACTAGCCCCAAAAGCATCTGGCATCTGAAAATAGTTTCTTGCAGAGGAAGTGTTTCTGGAAATTGTTGCATGATTGGCTTGTGCCTGCCTGTTTGTTTGTGTGTGTCTTCAGCTGCACAAATAGCTCTTGGAAAAATTAGGTTAATTATCTGATAAAATAGCTGAAAAAAAAGAAGACAGGTTGAAGAGAGAAATGTGTTAGCGTGACAGTTCTGGTTATATACTAAATTGTAAAAGCCCTGGGGAAAGAGATCATGGAAGTGGCAGACATACGCACAACACTCTAGAAAATATATGACAGAAGATGTTCTCCCTCAAGTGCAATGTTGGAATAATCATGAAATGCTGATGTTAGAGAGAGCCAGCCCATGGAGGCCAGAAGAGGTTGTTTGGGGTGTAGTTTTTTGTTTTTATTTTACTTGACAGCTCTGTCTGTGCATACACAGATGCAGCATCCAAAAAAGAGGTTTCTGAGAGTGTCAGCATTATTCTAAATAACACAAAGATAACCACACCTGTAGTTTGATAGCACACGGCTTACTAAGACTAGGGAGGGAATGCAGTCTAATGGATAAAGCAGGGGGCTTGAAGAACCTCCTGAGTGCAAGCCACTGACCCATTATGGCCCTGATTCAGGAAAACATCCCTATTTAGGAAAACACTTAAATGTGCGCTGAAATTCTATTGATGTTAGTGGGACTTCAGCACATGCTTAAAGTTCCACACCTGCTTCAGTGCTTTTCTGAATTGAGGCTTATGTGACATGGGACAAGTCACTCTTCTCTCCGTATGTCTGTTTACCTACCTGTAGTTTGGCCTAATAATATTTACCTACCTCACAAAGGGGTTTTGAGAGGCTTAATTCATTAATGTTGGCAAAGCAGGTTTAGATCCTTGCCTGGAAGCTGCTAGAAGTGGGCAAAGGATTAATAATTTGCTGCAGATCACCTTATTGCATGGTTACAAAGTCTGCTGTACACCTTGCATCAGGTGCTGTAGGAGGAAATCTGATTAAATTATTCAACTTCCAAGACACACTATCTGGTAAAGTTCGTGTCTTCTACAGGCTAATGCTGGGCTACCTAAAATTTCCTTTTTGGTAGTTTCTGGAGCATTAAATTACAGACATATTTATTCTTCCTGTTAAGGATGAAGGAAGCTCAACCTTTTGTAAAGTACGGAATCCTCAACTTGTATCAATTAACAGCCTAAGGCAAACTGCTTGTTTGTCATGAGCTGGGTAATCATGCTGTATGTAATTGAATCAGTGATTTTTCCCTGTGTTTGTAATATCGCAGACTTTACCTGTGAACGCCGTGTCATGGTGATGACGACGACGCTCCTATTCCTTGAAGAAGTAATTGAATAACGATGAAAACATTTCTCACAGCAGAGCATGTCATGGAACTGGAATAGTGCCACATGTTTCACAAACCTAGAGCACTTAGAGTTTCTGAGCAGCCAGCTTATTGTAATGCTGAACCTTTAAATAAAAATATGCAGTCAAAGTGTGGTGTATCCCCTATTCTGGCACAGCTGCTTTCTGTGGAGGACCTGGGAGGGGAAAGGTGATCGTCACCTTTTTGTTCCCCCAATCCTGGGGCTGAGCTAGCGGCAGGCATAGTTTAAAAGAGCCCAAGGGACGTTCAGAAGGAATGGCACACGAAGGACCATTCTGCTGGCTGGACATAGCTGGCCCTATCCTCCAACACACCGTCTGCCCCAGAGACCATTGGAATGTGGGGCATACAAGTGACTGCTGGCTCTGCACCAGTGAGGGTAGAGCAGTACAGCCCCACAGGGACTGATGATCTGACCCATTGTCTTTCTTTTAACAAAGAAAAATGAGTTCTAAATATAAAACTAACTGCCCTTCCACCCATCCCCACATACACCTCTTTGTGCTGGATAACTGAAAATAGGGAGTGACTATGTACCGAAATGTGAACCAACAGCACTGCTGGAGGGATATATATTTATTTCTTTTTCTTTTGAAAAAGGCACCACGGTGTCATCAAGTTCATAAAGGACTTATTCTGTTATGTGTATAAGCTTCCCAAACACAAACTTGTTTACACCCTTCAATATGGCTAATGCTAAACAGTCAAAATTCATGACTCATGAGATCTCCATTTAAAAGGGTGCATTTTGGATTATCTTCATTTACTTTCTGGTTATTGAGCATTTAGAGGTCACATTTTCAAGTTCCAGAAAAGAAAGAAAGTAGTTGTCCTGTAAATTAGGAACTTCTCTGGGAATGTGCGTTGATATTTTTTTTTCCTTTTGGTAAATCACCTAGTATAGTGTCATGTTTACAAATCCAATTTTCCATGTCAAATGAAACCTATATTTTTAAACTCATTCCTAGACCCAGTTCTGGAATCTTTGTTTGAACAATCTGAAGCCCCAAAATGACCACTATTAAACACAAAGAAAAATATTTTGATTGTGACAAAAACCAAGAAGTTATGAAATATTGGTTGAAATACAGCACTGATTTCAGTGCAGAGCTGTCCATAATTTCCCTTCCTGGCTTTAGCTGTTGCAGAAGAGATTGTATAGTACATGATACACATATTTCCGACCTCGGCAAAAGCTAATAATGGAAGAGAGTTAGAAACAGAGATTCAGCTGTAATTCTGAACAGTCTTGTTTTTACTGGTTTTGGCCATAACTGCTTATTGTGATTTAGTAGAGTCATTAATAAATATTCTCCCATCTTTCCTCAAAAATGCAGCTGTACAAATTAATGTCAGTTACATGCACAATGTTTCCAGTAGCATCTGAACGACAGGTTTACTTCACTGCTTCTCAGTGGGCAAATATTTGTTCAGCAGAATTAATTGAAATGCCAGTAGAGGAAACAATAGCAGGTGAAAGGAGATGGTTCTCCAACAGTGCTTTGGAGTGACACAATCACTGTAAAACTGGGCTAGGTTGAACATGTACCAATGAAAATACCCCAACGTATTTAAAACAATAAATACAAGACTCTGTTCAGTTTAATGCAATAAGAATAAACCCTTATTTCAGTTTGAATTTGGATGATGTGCATTATCTCTGAGAACAGATTCTATTTTGTTGACAGATGTGGGCAGGGAAAAAGTCCAGAAACACCTTCATGATACACTATTATCTAGCAGTGTCCCACTAAGATCTGTTGAGCAAAATTCTGCTTCTTTTAGCATCAGTGAAACCCTTTGACTTGAATTTGGCCCTGTGGGTACACTAATGCTAAACCTTCTTTAAAGTGTGCTATTCGGGCAAACGGTTCCCTAGAGTTTGCTCATGAAATAGAATTCAGATTGAAAGTGTACACAATAGAAAAGAAAAACAACCAATAGGGATTTATTTTTTATGTCGGAATGTTTCTTCTTCATAGAGAGGAGCAGCAAAGAGCATGGAAGCCAGGACAGAGCGACTGAGAGCAAATACACAACAAAGACTTCTGGGCTCCTGCTATCTTTAAAACTCTGGTTGTTGACAAAGAAGGGGAAGCATTTGATAATGGTCAGACAGACGTGAAGTTAAGCCAGGAGAACGAGATAAGGCTTGGGAGATGGACAATTGCAGCTGTGACTAGTGGAGTGTCATGTCACTTCCAGACTTTCCCGCCTTTGCCCCTCTTAGGTAATGTACAAAAGACATTTAAGCTAATGCTGTTCCCTAGCTGACTGTTCAGGAACATTAAATGAGAACTGTGGAGTGAAGAACAAATAGAGGTGGTTTCTATGCAGTCCCACCAGTGTACATCTGACATACTCCTCGATAGACCTACTCAGGCCTAAATGAGTAGAATTTGGCCCAGAGTTTGTGAAACTTTACACTGAAATACATACTGGAATATTCTTCTCCTCCCCTTATTGGTGTCTGCTACTCAGCTGAGGAAAAGAGAATAACTTTTTAATGTGACACATAATAGTGCTGGATTGTTGTTGACCCTTATCCATATGTGGCTCACGTACGGGCAGTAGCAGTCCCTCCTAAAAGAAGTGCAAGGATGTTTCCTTCTCTATGCCTTGGGGATGACCAGAGCTGCACAAGGGACCGGTGGGAGGTGTAATGATGTTTACACTGTATATCATTTGGCTGTAAGAGGTCTCGTGTGCTGTTCAGGGTTCCAGACAAGATGTGGCCCCTGGTAAACAAGGAAGACAAAGCTGGAACATGAGTTGTATGGAAGCCAGTTAGTTGTTGTAATTGTAGCTGCTTTCTTCAGTTAATGCCTCCTGCTTAAGAGAGACGGTTTTTTGGGTTTTTTTGGTCATGAAGGAAGTGAGGGCCTCACCTCCCTCCACACTGACCTTCAGATAGGGTTATGTATTGTGCAGGCTATACCGCACACCTCTCCTTGACCTTAAAGGCACAATCCTTCCCCACGCAACCTCTGTGTGGGGTAGTTCTGCACTGCCTCCAGATCAGGGCTGTTCCTAAAAGGTCTAATCCAGCCTACAGTGTTGTTAGTTTGTAGGAACAAAGTGGCTATGTGCTGTCCATGCTTCTAGAACCCTGTAATATGCAGAACAACAGTGCACTGACTTGGCAAATTTAATAGAGCACAGATTTCTTGAACATCTCTGTTTAAATCTGAAAACTGCTATTTTTGGTGAAAGGGAGGAGGAGATTCAAGAGACTTTTACCATGATGTCTCATTATTTGTCAAAAGATCTTACTGGGAGATTATTGCTAAAGGGAAATAGGCAAGCAAATATACAGTATAATGAATGCATATGAAGAAATTATTTTTTTAGTAGACATGGATGTGCAATTATATGGCAGGAAATTGTACCTTGCTGCAATATTAAGTGCAACATTTTGAATAGCAGAAACACTGGAGAGGTAAACTTTTAGGTAATACAGAGATGGCCAAGCTTTAAAAAAAATGCTTCTGGGCAGACCAAACAAAACAGGGGTGGCCAACCTGTGGCTCCGGAGCCGCATGCGGCTCTTCAGAAGTGAATATGCGGCTCCTTTCATAGGCACTGACTCCGGGGCTGGAGCTACAGGTGCCAACTTTCCACTGCTCAGCCCCAGGCCCCACCCCCACTCCACCCCTTACCCCAAGGCCCCCTCCCCTGAGCCTGCTGCACCCTCGTTCCTCCCCCCTCCATCCCAGAGCCTCCTGTACACTGAAACAGCTGATTGCGGCGGGCAGAAGGGGGTTGAGGGGGAGGTGCTGATTGGCAGGGCTGCCACAGGCAGGAGGGGCTGGGGTGGGCTGATGTGGGCTGCTGACGTATTACTGTGGCTCTTTGGTAAAGTCTGGCTCCTTCTCAGGCTCAGGTTGGCCACCCCTGCAAAGCATGACAATTTCATTTCAGCTCCAAAGGGCTAATTAGTTGACAAGCTAGCATGCTTTCTGCAGGACATTAGCAGCACTGTAGTCAAGGTTTAGAGTGACTCGTCCTTCCTAAAACTCTAGCTTCATTTCTTAACTTCCTCAAAACAGTGCTTTTGGGACCTCACGCAGTTTTCATGCTTTCCTCTTTCCCGAAGCATTTAAAAAAGGTTCTAGAATCCAGGCAACCATTTCTGAGTTATCTGTGAGTTCCCTTTCACAGTCTTTGTTAAAAGAGCCACAGCACAGAGGGTTTTTTGGGAGTATAATTGTACAGTGTATAATTTTACATGACTACTAAAATGATTTCATCATAGGAATTTGTCCCTAATCACTGTTGCTAAATGGAAAAGCAAGTTGCTGAAGTTGAAAGGCACAGTCGTAATCCCTGTAAGATTTATTAGAAGCCGGCTGATGCTGTATAAAGCTCTCATCACTCCAGAAGGCTGGGCTCCAGCGTGGGTATTATTTCAGCAAATCAAGTCAGCAAGGACAAAACCCAGTGTGCTAACATGAGCAGTATGCCGATGGGCACATTTTCTATCCCTCCACTCTCTCCACTGGCGCTGTTCTTTTGTCAGGGGAGTGAGTTTTCGAGTTCAGGGTTCTTGTAAATTTGAATCTCTCAGCTGACTGGCAACACAGCTAGGAGCAAGGACAGATGCAAGGCACAGCGTCCTACCTCCTGTATGCTCCCTCTTGGGCTTTTACATCACATGATCTCCCAAGGACAGCTGGCATGGTGGGCCTAATTTCAAATCTTCCAGTCTTAATAGCATTCTTCAAATCCCAGGGCAAACGTGAGTGCTTTCATGTTGAGCGGTGGGGACCAAATGAATTCTGTTCCTATCTCTCTGTTCTACACTCACCCTAATAGGAACCCCATACCCACAGTATTCACTTTGTCTCCCTTCAGAGTAGCAGCCGTGTTAGTCTGTATTTGCAAAAAGAAAAGGAGTACTTGTGGCATCTTAGAGATTGGTTAGTCTCTAAGGTGCCACAAGTACTGCTTTTCTTTTTGTCTCCCTTGACCTTCTCTTGACCATAGTTACAAAACAAATAAAGTTTCCCATACCAGGGAGCATCCCCATCCTTCCTTTTCTTTGCTTGCTAGCCACCTGCTCTCCCACTTGGCTAACATTATGCTGGTCCCTCCTTTCTCCTGGCCACAACTGCTGCTGTGATGGGCTTTGTTTTCTAACCTCTCAGATGAGGTGCTACCAGGTAGCAGTAGGGAATCAGGATCATTGATATGTGTGCTGGTGGAGAAAGCATGGCCTTGACTCCGCTCTGCCTACCAGATCTTGACCCTGCACCCTCTCCCCACGTGGTCCAACCCAGCCAAAATCCTGGAAATGAGCGCTCCCCAAAGATTAGCTGGAAAGTATTAAACGTTTGTCTCTCCCTTCTTTATCTCCATTGACAACTCCATTATCTTTTGCTTTCACACAAGCTGTGTAACCTTTAACCTTCCCTCTCCTTCCCACTCCCAGGGCTTGCTGATTCTGTTTCCCTCTTTGGAAGATCTTCCTTCCCTTTCCTACTCGAAAACCTGTTTTCCATGCTCTGCTCACCTCTTATTATGGTTACTGTCACTTTTTCCTGTCCACCTCCCCCGTGTGAAGCACCGACTTAAGCTCTCCTCTCCAGCCATTCCATTCCCTATGCTTCTCCCAATCCTTTAGCTTTACTTTTCCCTTCATTGCTTTGCCCCTCGTCAAAAATACTCTGCTTCTTCTATGCCTGAAACAGTTCCCTCTCTCTGCCTGCAAAGCACTTGGTGTCCTCTTTAATATCCCACTTTTAAAAGCACCTCTTTGAGCAGTCCTTCCTGCCTGCACCTCCTCCTCAATCTCCCTATGTCCTGCATGGAACCAGATACACTGTGCTTGTCATGTGTTTGATTTTACTGTCTTAGAACCTCAGCAAGTTGCTGAGCAGCCTGAAGTGCCATTCACCCTGCACAACATCAGACCCACTGACTGTTTTAGCTCGTTGTGTGCTGCAAACTTACTATGCAGTTACAGCACGGTGACCTATGTGAATGCTGTTGTACCACAGTGTTCCACGTGTAATGGTATTTAGTCCACTTTTTTTCAATACATTTGTGTAAAATCACTGCAGCAACAACGTACATGGCACAGTACTATTAGTGTTTCGTAGTTCTCGTGTTTCTGGTGTGGAGGGGGTTCTTCTATAACTTAATGTTCCCCGTGGTATTTGTTTCTTAATCATGGGGCTTGGGGATTTCCTTTATAGGCAGGAGAAATAGTCAAATGTGTGGTAAATTCTCTTGCCACACAACATTGCTTCAGGGTTTTGGCTTGTACAAAAAAAAATATGTTTGTCATGCAACTGTCACATCAATAGAATTTAAGCAAACCCTAATCCCTTTGCTCATTTTTACTGGAGGTTGCTCTAAGTCAAGTGAGCTCAAACATTTGAACTGTTGCCCATTCTGAATTTCAAATTCCTTCCACATCATTACAATTATGAATGCGTTTCAATATATTATGTATGCCTTCCCTAGCATAAATTCAGTACAGTATGTCATGGTATAGGACAAGTACAGAAAGCATCTGCCACAAAAGAACAGGAAGTCCTAAAGCAGCGTGGTTGGGATTTTGTGATTTGGTCACCAGTGTTTCAGTTTGCTTGACATCTGGAAGGATGTGCTTGTCAACATATATATTGTATTTAGGGAATACTTTAAAGGCAAACACGATGTGAATACATTGTTGCAACAAAAGAACAAAAAGTTTTGATTTTCCTTCTTTGAAGGAGATTCTTTTCTTGGTTTTAAAACTGTAAATATTAATACTGGAATTGATCACCTCTTTGTCTGTGATTGTTTATATGGTACCTTCAGTGCCTACATCTGATTTTAATTTTGTAGCTTCAGAGGTAGAAAGAGTTATTAGGTTTTTTGTCTTACAAAGAGTTGTCTGGGATTGTAATATTTATCTGGCTGCTTTCAGATGCCACAGTGAGGAGCATAGTATAAGGCCTAAAACTTCAGTGGCTTTTCCATGTGGTAAATTGTTTCCTCATACGTTAGCCTAACCTACATATGGTACCTACCATAGTTTAGATCAGTGGCTCTCAAACTGTGGTCAAGGATAAGTAGTGGCCCACAGAGAGCTGCTGGGAACATTCCTAACATCCAACTTCTAAATTGTTTTAAAAACCATGAAAATGCATTAAATATTTTCCTAAGATAGGACAACATTCTGGTATCTTTACTCACGTTGAGCAGCACCTTGCTCTGTATGTAATGTCACTGGGACAACTCATGGGGTAACTTGCTTTCAGTGTCAGAGCATGAGAATTTAGCCTGAACTACATAACAATCACTGGTTTCAGAGTAGCAGCCGTGTTAGTCTGTATCCCCAAAAAGAAAAGGAGGACCTGTGGCACCTTAGAGACTAACAAATGTATTTGAGCATAAGCTTTCATGAGCTACAGCTCACTTCGTTGGATGCATTCAGTGGAAAATACAGTGGGGAAATTTATATACACAGAGAACATGAAACAATGGGTGTTACCATACACACTGTAAGGAAAGTGATCAGGTAAGGTGAGCTATTACCAGCAGAAGAGAGGGGCGGGGTGGGGAAACCTTTTGTAGTGATAATCAAGGTGGGCCATTTCCAGCAGTTGACAAGAACATCTGAGGAACAGTGGGGGGCAGTGGTGGGGGAATAAACATGGGGAAATAGTTTTACTTGTGTAATGACCCATCCACTCCCAGTCTTTATTCAATCCTAAATTAATTGTATCCAGTTTTCAAATTAATTCCAATTCAGCAGTCTCTTGTTGGAGTCTGTTTCTGAAGTTTTTTTGTTGAAGAATTGCCACTTTTAGGTCTGTAATCGAGTGACCAAAGAGATTGAAGTGTTCTGCAACTGGTTTTTGAATGTTATAATTCTTGACGTCTGCTTTGTGTACATTTATTCTTTTACGTAGAGACCTTGCAATTTGGCCAATGCACATGGCAGAGGGGCATTGCTGGCACATGATGGCATATATCACATTGGTAGATGTGCAGGTGAACGAGCCTCTGATAGTGTGGGTGATGTGATTAGGCCCTATGATGGTGTCCCCTGAATATGTGGACAATCACTGTAGTTGCCACACAGATGTTATGCAGTTGTGAAAGGCAGGGGAGGTTCTCTGCAGGGATCATAAATGGGAGGGCGATTGTTCCACAAGCCTGTCTGGGGCTTTGTGCAGAATCCAACCCTTGCTGGAGAGTTGTTTGTTTGGATATAAGCTTATTATAGGTGGGGCTTTTAGCACTGCATATTATTAAGGTTGTTCAACACTTCCTACTTGAAATTTTCAGCTGCTTGTGTAGCTTTGCCAAATTTTAACCATTCAGGTTGAAATTTCCCACGCCAGATGTCTGCCTCAGGCTGAATTGTCTTGGAACAGTTCAGCCAAAATGTTTGAGCTGTTTCTGAGAACAAGGATAGGGGAAAATACTTTGTTTTGCCCTTTACAAATATGCTGGAAAACTTTTCTTTGGGATGCTCTAGTGCCATATGCTTTAGAGCAGAAATTTGAAATTTGTCGGGGCACCTTTGTATCAGGGAGGTGCCTTTTGCTGTTCCTGTGAAAAACCACTCAAATATGGCCAAGTTATCAGCCTTTGGAAAAAGTCACCCATTGCACATGCTCAGCAGAACTTCTTACAGTTTAACAACTGAAATCTCTGAGGATTGCATCCTTGCAGAGCCCATTCGAACCTATCTCAGCTCCTACTGCTGACCAAACTGCACATGCAACGTTCCCACAGAGTGACCGAGCATACCTGAGCCCAGGGGGTCCAGCGGGGCTTTCCCTGTAACTGCTATTCCTGGATACTCTCCGCTGGGTTGCGGCTGGGAACTAGAACTGAAAGAAGGGAGCTTTCTCTGCTGGGCACTCAGTGACATCTCCCCCTGCTGGAGCCAAGGCAGTGAAATCTGCTTGACTCAAATATATTGGGCACAAGAGCAGGGTATAGGGTGAGGTTTGAAAGGAAAGGAGTAAACTGGGATAAGGATCCTGGTGAGACCGGGGGTGGGAGGGAAAGTAGAGAGAAACTGGAACTGGGGGTGATGGTGACAAGGCTGGAACAGGGAGGCAGGGGGACTGAAGCTGGTGAGAGAAACAGTGCGGGGGACTAGGGGCCAGTTGCGGGGGATTAGGGACACCTGTGATTGGCACAGGAGCTGTGGGGAGAGGAGGCAACTGTGACTGGCTGTCCAAAGAGTCTGGGGACAAGGAGTCAGGGTGGATTGGGGAGGGGACAGGACTGGAACTGGCTAGACAAAGAGACTAGGACTGGGATGAAAAGATGGGATGGGAAAGAGAAACGACAGGGACAAGTTAGAGGGGAGTAGGCAGAAGGGGAAAAGCGTGGGGTGAAAGAGGCAGAAGGGTTTGTGAGCCAGAGCATAGATTGGAACCCAAGATTCCTGAGTCGCACCATTCATCTGCTCTCAGCAGATATCTGTGAAAGCCACTGGTGATGTGTCCCATTCCCCTCTAGTGCTGGTCCACACAGAGGATGTCACCCTACTCCTCTGTCAATTATGCTGCTAGTTCAAGTAGCAGAAGTCTGTGTGGTGGATTTAAAGTTCCCAACCCTGTTGCTGCCCCATGTCGATGTCAATATGATGCCACAGGATGGAATTTCTGGTTTTTTAGTTTGCCTTTTTTTTCCCCTCCTAAGAAACCTAGGAAGTTACACGAACTATGTTAAAAGAAAGTTATTAAGGTTGCACGGTCAATCACTCAGGACCATCCTTTCTCTTCTTATAGCCCCCTGCCTCATTCGCTACATACCTTGCAACTTCTGCACCAAATAAAATGGGTCCTACAGACAAGTCTCCTTCACTACACAGCCCTGACTCATACCTAAAGCATCTTCATTCTATGCCCTGAATGAGGTAGGGATCCCATGAAAAAAGTAGTCAGTGATAATGGAATTTAAAGACTGTGTAATAATACATGCGCACAAGTGGACCTAATCTCTGGCAACCTAATATTTGAGTGCTTGACTTGGCAACGTTAAAGTAATGTCCATATGGAACACAACAAATGGTGCTTATTGCCACAAACAGTTTTTCCAAATGTGAGCAGAGAATAAACTGATGGGATATTGTCTGCCAGAGTGTACAGACATCCTAAAACAATAGTTCGGAGACTTGCAAACTGCCCTGTTCATCTCAGATGGGATGTTGGTGCTGAAACCTGATGAAGGCACTATTAAATGTATCTTGCAATCTAAACTGCCTGTCAAAGGTACCACATACCCCAGTTGTGTCTTGCTCAATTGCTAAAATCTCCAGTTCCCCCTCCACAACCATTACGGTGTGGTTATGTATCCTCAGTGCAAAATTCTGCAACATAAGCATAAATAAAACCTTGGCAACATCAATTTTATTGTTTTTTACATGTGTTACGATGATTACCAGCATAATGGTGACAATACAAGTGGAATAAGAGCTGTGCATCTAACAGCAGCTTGGACACTGATTCAGTTTCATTGCTATTTGCCTCTCGTGCCTTTTCATACTTTGAAATGAAGTAACCTCTGGTAGTACTTGAGACCCCAATGCTAGTGAGATCAGCACAGATCAGTGGAGGGTTCTTTCCTTTACCTCTCCTATGGTCCTCTGAGTGAGGATTGGTTTCCCATTCTTATCATGAGTCAGACAGAGGTAAGAACACTTGAAGATCATACTAACCCTAGGGAGAGGAGTGGTGCTGGCTAGTTTTCCCATGTCTCCAGTGGCAGGAATAGCAGGAGGTGAGGAATGAGGAAGTGGAAGGAAAGAAATGGATGGAAGCAAATTGGGGGGGGGGGGGGAGAGAATCCCAAACCACCTCTAAAACTGAGCACACCCCCCATCAGCCTGTGACAGGAACTGGGCAGCTCTGCTGTTCTTTGCATCCCGTGTAATCTGTCTGTGTAGTTTTAAGCTCCAATCCAGCAAAGCAGCTAAAGCACACACTGAACTTTGTGCTCAAGTAGTCCCACTAAATCAAACTGGGATTGGAACTGTGCACATATTTAACTGCATGGCTGGATTGGGGCCTTATTGCATCTATATTGCTTCTATATTAGCATGCTATTTACATGAACGTGGGGGGGGACAAACTCACATGCGTGCCCGTGTGTTTTCTTAATTTCCAATCAACTCTGCGCTATATTGCACTTCTAATTATAGGTTTGTGCTCTTCTATGGCTCATGATTGAGCCCTAAATAGAAAAGAGAGTAATTTCTAAGGATTTAAGTGACTCAATCTGCCATTATTAAAAAGTGCTTTCATAAGGAAGCGAGGTTTTCATTTGAATCCTGTGATCACACTTTGTGTGTGTATATATTGTTTTAACAGATTAAAGGCTTTGCGTGGAAGACTGTGGCTGGATAAGAGTTACTAACTTTTGGAAATTGAAGATGGTGCTACCGTGGAAACAGTTGTTCCTGCTTTCATTCATTGGCTGCCTTGGAGGTAATGATATATGATAATCTCTAACTTCTAAATTAGAACTGTACTTTGGTCACTTCTTTAAGGAAAAAAAAAATTTGAAAATGCTAAGCTAAACTATATAGGAGTCAAACATGCATTGTAGAATTTAAAATGTCAATAGTATTCTAAATAACTGCTCTATTCATTTGTTACATTGGGCCACACTATTCAAACAGGTAAAAGATTTGATGTTATTAGTTATGCTTATGTTGTAGCTGTGCAAATATTTTGAAAAAAAATCCTGTGGGTATTAAATTTAGATGGGAAATGTTGCACTTCAGTATATTACCCAGGCAGACTGCTTTAGCTTTTGTTACAACTCCATATACTTCAGAATGGGTCTGTTCACAAAAGATACTACTACTCTCACCACACCAGTTCACAACTTGTAGGTTGGCTTTTTTCACTCTGGTAGCCTAACTAATCCACAGTGCCTGGAGCTTTTGATGCCTTAGAGTTCTGCTCTTCTGCTGTGACCTTAACTTTTCTACCATTTCATTCTTTGCTTCATTGAGGTCAGCAGCAGCTCCTAATTTTGCTTTGTGGTCTTGTGTTCTGTGTGTTCTTGTTTACAATCTCTAATCATTTCAGAAGGTGGAAAGGAACAAAGAGCCCTATCTTGTCCTTTGTAGCTACATCCTGGTAACCACATCCACAGTGACTTCACTGCTTATTTGACTTCACTGGGATTGCAAAAATCAGAATTCGCCCACAGTGCCCATAGATGCCCTGCCACCCTCCTACCCAACACACACATTCTCCGTCCAACAATTGTAGTGTCAGTTTGTTTTTATTGTTCTAATATCAGTGGTCATCCCAAAGAAGTTCAGTGTTATTTTGAGCCACCTCATTCAGTAAGGTTCTTGGATGTTCTCGAATCTGCAATGAGAGAAGAGAAAAGACAAATTCCTTTTCAATAAATCACTTGGCAAGTCAAGGCAGAGCACAGGTAAGAGACTGACTACAGAAGTAGAGAAGAGATCTGAAGTGGCAGGGGGCTAGTCTCCAGCAAACACATTCCTGCCCTGTTGAAAACCCTAAACGGATGATCTCCCTCATCGGCTTTTACATCTGGACACATGAATGTGGATTTAGAGACATTTGTCTTGCTAAACTGGGCCTCTAAAGACGATCCCTCTGAGGAGCAAGATCTGGTGATTGACTCTATTGATGCCTGTTGAAGTGAAGGAGGAGAAGAAATATGTTATTTCTGAAGTGGTGTATTAATTGCAGAAATAATGTCTGCAGGCAAAATTCCTACATCTGGAACAAAAACTCTCTCTAGGAGAAATGCAGTTGTTTTTTCTTTAAAACATGAAAGGCGGCTCTAAACAAAATCTATAAGCAGACTATGGGCCAGATTCGGGACCTACACCAAACAGAGGGCGTTTATTCTCTGCAAAAGCACTATTAACATATGCCTATATTTTGGCTGGTGGCAGTGCTAATTGGTGTGCAGAAGGGTGTGCTGGATTAGGGATGTGGGCACATAAGAAGTTGGAGCACTTCAGGGCACGAGACTGAGACCCAGGAGATCTGTGTTCTGCTCCTGACGCTGCTGCAGACTTGCAGTGTGACCTCAGGCAACTCAGGTAACCTCCCTGGGACTCAATTTTTCCCCATTTGCAAAGTGGGGTACCAGTAGCACGAACACTATGAATTCAAACATTAGACAAGAAAAATCCCATGATGTTTAGAAATACGAACTGCCTTTCTTTTTAGGGCTGCCTTCTGGTTATGAAGTAACACTCAAATTAGGGGGCCTTCCCCTCCCTCATCACCTGCAGACCAATGGGTATAACTTTGCCCTTCTCTGTTTCTTCTCCTTAGTTCCCATCTGGCAGTCAGCGTCTCCTGTGTCTCTAGTGCTTCCCCCAGGCACACTCTCCTTTCCACCTCATGGTCTGGGGCCCTACAACTATCTGTCTTCCTTGGGGTCCACAGGAAGTCCTATAGCATTAGGATAGAAGGGAGAGGGCTGCAGGGAGTCACTTCCATACTGCGGGAAATCTTGGGAAGCTGCTGAGGAGGATGTTGTTGTGTGGATCTCCTCACTGCTTACCCTGCCTGGTTTGCTGCTCAGCAGCATGTTCAAAACCTGGAAGATGAGGCTCTGCCCTGGAGGAGCTCATCAAGCTGGGAGCAGTGTCCTGTGGTGGCCAAAGGCTGCAACTACAACCCAAAGCCATCAGCCGAAGGTTCCACCACATCCTCTGCTGTGGGGCCCACATTCTCACTGTGTGGGGTACTAACTTATTCAAAACCAGCATATGGAGCTTGCCCCCTTATCCCTGGGGTCTGCATTAGCTTGTCCCTCTGCAGTTCCCATCTTTAGACCCTGAAGACCATCCACCACAAAGGTTGGGTGGAGGAGCCAGGGTATGGATAGCTAATTTTCCATCGGATTATCCCCAAGAGCAGTTTGGAAAGAGGTAAGCATTTATCCATTAAAAATTTCCTTTTAATAAAAAAGTCTATGAAAATGTTCTGATTTTTTCCATGTCCTCTCTTTCTCTTTCCCCTTCTTTTCCCCCTCCTCAACCACTTTTCCTCCCCTGAAAAAGTGGGGGAGGCAACAAGGAGGAAAAAGGAAGGAAAAATCAAGGAACCCTCCCAATTTTTCATTGAGAAACTGGAAAATGTCAAAAGAAATTAAGGGGAGGTCATTTTTCATTGAGCGGGGTAGGGGAAATCTGAACAACCTTTTTTGGTTCTCTCTGTTCTCCCTCTGCTGCGTTTTGTCAAAAATGTCAAACCAAAAGTTTGGAATTTTACTAACAATTTTTGCAGGAAGGTTTTTTGTGTGGAAAATTTTGACTTTTTTAATTAAAAACTCCAAAATGGAAATCTTTTCAGCCAAGAATGTTTTTAGTTTTCAGATTTCTGGCATTTTCAATAAAAAGTCAAAAGTTTCCCTGCAAAATTTCTATAAAATCAATTCTTTTTTCATTTGTCAATTTTTTCCCCATAGGGAATGGTGGGGGGATGGGATGAGACTTTCTGACCAGTTCTCCCCTAGGCATATTACCTGCTAGGATTTGTCTAATCAATGTATGTACAGCTATTTTAAGATTATAAATATATTTACAATTTAAAACAATCAGTTTGTGTTACCCACCTGCCAACTCATTCCAGGATTCTTTTACCTTTGCTACTTTTGGGGAATTACTTGCAGGGTCAAATGCAACAGTACCCGTTGTATTTTGGTAAAAACCTGCAATATGCATGGATAATCAGTAACTTGTCTAACAGGGGTTAACATTCAAAGACGTTACAGGTTCTCTATTTAACAGAGTTAACGTTCAAAGGCAGAATGTTATCAATTCATGTACAAAGTAACCAAAGATTACAATTACCCTGTTTACTCTAAATAATCAAGATTTTGTAAAGAACAAGTCAATACCAAAACGTTTTCAAAATCTTTATTAGCAATCTAAGCATATTCCAAAGTGGTATCCTTACTGTAGTGTTTGAGCCTCATATTCCCAATGGATGTTGATTTTGTTTTGTCATTAGGAAATTGTTTCTTATGTAAATACAAACTATGCGTGAAGTCTGTCTTGTCATAAATGACACTTCTCCTGAAACAGAAACATGTGTTGTTTATAGGATAATGAATGAATTCGTGTTAGTTACAGCATTGCTGTGTGGACTAGTGGTGCTTTCAGGTCAACTGAGCTAGGTTTTTTCCTTTTGTTCCACAATTACTAGTCATTTTTGGCTTTAAAGTCTTTGTTTGCTGTATTGCTTGTACCTGGCGTCTCTTCTTGTGGAATTAATGATGCTTATGCAGCTTGATTTTAATGTTAGTTAAATGATAATTAAATTTGATTTTTCTTTTTACATCCTAATTTTCAGGAATATAAATGGTATTGGATTCTGGAATGGCTTGAGAAGGTCTAAGAGTACCATAGGGATCTCTTTCATGCTTTATAATTAATGTCATGCAGTAGAGTGTAGTGTATGGAAAAGCACTGTGCAGGTACAATGCTGTTGTGTTTAATATGATTAAAGTTTGTCCAAGTTTAAATAACTCTCTTTATTTAAATGAATACTTCGTGCTCCATAGTAACACTGCTAATTTGTGATTCATATATATTATGTCCTTGGCTGCACCTGTCTAATGGTTTATAGATAGGCAGTAAGAATGTTCATAGCCTTGGCTTCTTACACATGCTATATTGATTGTCCATTTTAAAGAATTGGATATTGCATTAAAAGGTACTGTATGCTACTGTCCAAAACTTAGGAAAGAAACAAAGGGAAAAGTTAATTAAAACTACTAAGAGTTCTACCTATGGAAAATATCTACTCAGATGCTCTCCTGTAGTAGGGAAATGCTTGAAAAAATGCAAGATGTTACAGTATGATCAACATATCTATAACGTATTCAATAACACCTCATAAAGGTTTAAAGGAATTGTCTGAAATGGGCAATCTCTTGTTAATATGCACAAGTGTGCCCAAATGCAGATTTTGTGGATCAAATACGAATTTAAATATGTTGTAATGGAAGGGTAACTCTTTTATAGCTGAGATAACATTGACATACTGTAATGGGTTGGATCACAGAAACCTCCTTGGGGCTGCCAACTGATGTGCCAAGACTACTTCCGCCCCTGCTTTCCCTGCCAGCTTCGGACTCCAGCACCCTGTCTTGATGAGCCAGACACGCCCATCTGCTCCAACACAGACCCAGGATCTGAACCATGTGACCCAAAGTGCAGATTTAACTGAAAGCAACTTAAGAAGTGTTCCTGTCTTTAACACTCAGATGCCTAACTCCCAGTGGGGTCCAAACCCCAAATAAATCCGTTTTACCCTGTATAAAGCTTATACAAGGTAAACTCATAAATTCTTTGCCCTCTATAACACTGATAGAGAGAGATGCACAGCTGTTTGCTCCCATAGGTATTAATACATACTCTGGGTTAATTAATAAGTAAAAAGTGATTTTATTAAATACAGAAAGTAGGATTTAAGTGGTTCCAAGTAGTAACAGACAGAACAAAGTGAATTACCAAGCAAAATAAAATAGAACACACAAGTCTATGTCTAAGAAAACTGAATACAGTTAAAAACCTCACCCAGTAAGCTTCCTTTTACAGACTAGTCTCCTTCTAGTCTTGGTCCAGCAATCACTCACACCCCCTGCAGTTACTGTCCTTTCTCCCAGTTTCTTTCAGGTATCCGTGGGGGTGGAGAGGCTACCTCTTTAGCCAGCTGAAGACAAAATGGAGGAGTCTCTCACAGGCCTAAATAGACTTTCTCTTGTGGGTGGAGACCCCCTCCTCTCTCCTGTGCAAAGTCCAGCTCCAAGATGGAGTTTTGGAGTCACCTGGATAAGTCACACGTCCATGCATGACTCAGTTTTTTACAGGCAGCAGCCGTTCCCCACATGGTATCTTGAAAGTCTCCAGGAAGACTTCTTACGTGGATTGGAGCCTTCCAACATTCATTGTTCATTAAATGCTTCTTGATTGGGCACTTAACTTTGCAAATTCCTTTCTAAAGAAGCTGACCAAATGCCTTATTAAGATTATTTAAAATCAGACAAGTCCGAATACAACAATGACACATGCATACAAATAGGATGAATATATTCAGTAGATCATAACCTTTACATAGGCATGTTACATGGCATATCCAGCATAAAGCATATTCCAGTTATGTCATCTATACATTCATAAGCATATTTCCATAAAGCCTTATGGGGGGGGACCGTCACACATAATAACGAAGGTTAACACTTTAGGACAATGCCCAGAAGAGGGGAGCACGAGTTTCACAAAGCAAACAGAAAATTCTGAAAATTAAGCCCTTTTAAGGTGACTGGAGCTGGCTGCCCCCAAAATTGGGGCACCTAAAATAAACTCACTCCTAAAAGTTTCAGAGTAACAGCCGTGTTAGTCTGTATTTGCAAAAAGAAAAGGAGTACTTGTGGCACCTTAGAGACTAACCAATTTATTTGAGCATGAGCTTTCGTGACCTACAGCTCACGGTATGCATCCGATGAAGTGAGCTGTAGCTCACGAAAGCTCATGCTCAAATAAATTGGTTAGTCTCTAAGGTGCCACAAGTACTCCTTTTCTTTTTTCCTAAAAGTTTTGTCTTTATCATCCAGAAAGCTGGTAATGGGTACAATCAGTTGGTCTGCAACACTGTTGATGATTTTATTTGGCTTCACGCAGCTTCAAGATGCAGAAAGTTGCAGAGAAAACCAGCTAAATAGCTTGCGCAAATGAACACTCCAATAACTATGAAACTCAATGCCTAATCCTCTACAGCTATTCCTTTAGCATCCTCAGCACTACACACTGAGCTTTTTAACCCTAGAAATGACTTCATTTGGAGAAGTACATGGCCTCTTGATAAAGTGAAAGGAGTCCATCTATTGAAAAACGTTGTGCTCTTTTAAAAAAAAAAAGGTTATTTTATGTCATCTTAGCCCTTTGGGTTATCTTTAAAGGTGTCTGACATTTGAAAGCAAGTCTTAGTTTTGCTGTTTATGGAGAACTATAATTCTCAGGATTCAGCATAAACTGCAAGGTAATTTGTTCTAATCCATGTTGTATATAGCATTCTGAGTTCAAATGGACATACCTACTCGCATACTGAATAATTATAGAAATGCATGTTCTAGTTCTGTACAAAGAGAATTTCAGTAAAAGATGCAGTATGAGAGGAGCAAGCCAAAATGTGCTATTTATAAGCCAATTCCCTGAATAAAACAATGACTTGCAGAGTTTATATCAACAGCAATGGGCCTTTTTCTGTTATTTCACAGAACAATATCCTAGCCACAGACTGCAACATGTGGTTATTAATCAATTAAGTTTTGGGTTGAAATATTTAACTTACAATTTATGAGTGCAATGCCAATGAATGAACCATTAGTGCTTGAGGTGCAAGTGATTTAATGTGGAGAATATTATGTCTCTTGCAGACTGCAATTTTAGCTAATGCTTTTTACAAATTATTCATCTTCAAAAACATTTTACGGTATTAATTTATTGTCAACTTTAGCAGCATTAAACACTGACTTAGAAGAAACTCTTGGTTTTTTTTTTAAGCCACTCAATTCTTTTAGTTCCTAGCTCTAACAGCATATGAATAAAATTGATGACAGATAAAATCAAGTCCTTAATTTTCTATAAGTAATCATCTGGGTATGATAAAAAGACTTTTAAATAAGCAATTGCTTTTTATATTCAATTTTAATTCATTGACAATATCAATTTAAAAAAAATAAAAGCCCAAACCAAAAACCTGGCCCTATCAGCATTCGTGGCATGTACTTGTGTTCCATTCAGATTAGTGGCGCACCGTGTAATTTGTGTTCTCCAATTACATTTGCTCAGATTCTTCCTTAATTTAACTCTATTGCTGCAGTTGTGAAATCAGCAGAGTTACGGTAAGCAGGAATGGACTTGGCCCTTTACATCTAAATCAGAGCTAAATGCAAAACTGACACTTCTTACCTCATTGGTATTGGAAGCTGAGATGTACAGGGAGGAAGACTCATGTCTGGATTAAGCCACTGATTCAGGAGAGCTAGGTTTAGTTTCTAGTTCTGCCACAGCCCTCTGTGACCTTGGGCAGTTTACTCAATCTCTGTGATGTAGTGCCCTCCCTGTAAGGGGAAAACAAACTTTCCTTTCACCCACCCTTTGTCTATGTTGTCCATTTAGATGGTTACCTCTTCAGAGCAGAGACTGTGTATTTGTACAGTTCCAAGCACAATGGGGCCTTAAATCGTGACTGAAGACTATGGGTGCCACCGTAACACAAATAGCCACCTCAATGCATGAGACTGCTCCTAAAGGATTGATAATACATATGCTATACTCATTAATTGTTCTATACAAATTACGTACTTGTTAGAAAGCGGGTCCCTGAGTGAATGACTTCATAAACTAAGGCAAAATATAATCCAGACAAAGGTGGGAGGAAGAAGGAAAGGTATTCAACATGACACTAATCCTTTTCCCTCCTCCACTTTCCTGTTCTCCCTTTTTCTCCTTTTCCTCCTCCTGTTACCCTTAGACTCCCTTCAGTGACCCCTATGCCATGTCTCATTTCCACTTGTTCCTTCCTTCGCCCCTTCTACAACTGTTGCCTACTGCAGTTTGCTAATCAATCATGTATCACAACGTGGGAAGTGGAGTCAACTGTAGAGTGTATCCAGAGAATAACGTCAATTGGATAGTGGTGGGTGTTGGTGGTGTCACTTGAGCCCCTCTTTGGCCTGCAATTGTACTGCTTTTGCATTCCCATATCCCAAGTGGTGTGATGGAGTGGATCTGCTGGGATCCTTGAGCATCAGTAGCAGAAGCACTGGACCTAATGCTGCTGAATAGCTGTTAGCAGTAATACTGCATCTGTTTATCCTCAGTATTTCTGAAGACCTGAGGCAGAGCCAGGCATAATTTGGGAAGGCTGAGTTCAAGCTTCCTTGCTGTAACCGAGCTCAACTAAGTCTAAGTCCTGGAGTTTGGGCTACTGTGTGTTAATTCTAACATCACCCTTTTATTTGAACTGTTTGAGAAAACTTGATAGCCTTTAAAGTGAACTTTTAAAAATCTTCTGTGTAATGCTGCAATTTAGATTATATACAGACAGACTTTAATAAAAATGAACTATAAGCATCAAGCACATGATTAAGCACATTTTTAAAATCATCCTTTAATTATCATTAAGACAGATATTGGGGGAATCTGAGTATGTTACTAGAAGAAGCAATTTTAGGTGTTTTGTCCATAAACTGAAATCACTGCAATTCCCCCCCCCCACCACCACCAAAGATTTTTTGCAATTTAGCATTGTGATAGCATCATTTCTAGAGAAATGAAGATGTCATTGATCTTGGCTTTATAAATCTTGACATTCTTTGTTTGTACAGATACACTTATTTCAAATTAGCTCTGCTATTGCAATATCCTTAGTCTTAAATTGCTTTTGGTTTATCCCATTGAAATCTTGACAGTTTATCAAAGTGGTGATGTGAGAATGTCCGAGTGAGAGAAAAGAAGAGCCCTGGGCCCTTATTTTTTAAATAGATAGCTATATCAACATCTCATCGGTTACGTGTATGTATTTTTTTGCAGTTTACCTAAGGGAGGGCAGTGATGGGTATTTAGCACTTTAAGGTACAAGGTGCTTTACAAAACCAATAAGAGGCAGGAAGAAAAAAAAGCCAAAGTAAACCTCTCCAAAAATAAGAATGAGTTAAAATGTGTAGAGAAGGAGACAAAAGGGGAAGGATGGTCCAGTGGTTAGGGTGCTAGCCTGTGTTTTGAGAGACCTGGGATCAATTCCATGCTCCACCACAGACTTCCTGTGTAACCTTGGGCAGGTCACTTAGTCTCTCCGTAGCACCGTTCCTTGTCTGTGACGTGGGGATAGTAGTACTGCTCTACAGAGGTGTTGTGAAGGTAAATGCACATGAAGATTGTGAGGTGCTAGATAGTACGATGATGGGGACCATGTATGTATCTAAGAAGAGGACTTGCTTAGAGAAAACCTGTGTTTGTGCTAAGAGTGACTGACTAGATTCCTGACTTTGCTACCTTTTCGCATGGTTGTCTTGCTCCCTGGTGTAGGGCTATTGGGAGGTTCACTTTAAAATAAAAAGTAAATAGTATTTGACACGAGAGTTTTGCTCTTGCAGTGTTTGTGCAGTGTGTGTGGGATGCATGGCAGCTGACTTTCCCTCCTCTTCTTGCTGACTGTTGGCTTCACATCCCTATTCTGTCTCAGTGCAGAACAAAAGTGGAGGTGTAGGCACAAGGTGTAAGAAAGGGGAGGAGAGAGAGCTGGTGCAGCACCAAACCCTTAAAAGGAAGTGGGCAAGGTTTGAAGCCTGTTTGGAGGGATTAAAGGCTGGGAAGAAGAGGGAGGTGTGGGGGACAGGGAGAAAGCACCAGAAAGAGAAATTTGAAGAGGGTGAAGAGAAGACTTTTTACAACAACAAAACACTATCCTGCCAGCGTGCCCCAACACAGATATGGAGAAGCCACTTCAAGGAGTACACAGCCAGCTCAGTGTCATGTTAGTTGCTGCCACAGGTGGCATAGTGCAGTGGACGCCTCAGGTGAAATCCTCGGCTCATTGAAAAGGTCCCATTGACTTCAGTAGGTTTGAGATTTCACCACAGCTCTCCAGGAAACTGCACTCAGAACATTAAAGAACCATTAAATTGGACTTTCAGCCATTGTTAACCTGGACCATATTTGACCCAAGGATGTGGAGCTGAAAGGATCTGTGTCCCATTTACAATCCCTTGAGTTATTCAGTTCATTTTTCTGAGGATTGCTTTGATTTCTGGAACTTTCAAGCGTTCATTTTGACCTCAATTTAAGACTTTTTTTTTAAGGCTGTCGGAATTTTTGTAAAAGGCCCCTGCAGGAGGCAACTTTCAGTGTAATGATGAAGGTATTTTAGGACAACAATACAGTGAATCCTGTACAAAATACTACTCTGAGTAAATAGCTTCCGTTTGAAGAGACCAACCCGAACATATTGAAGACTATTTTACTTCACTAATTTTAGAAGACCCCCTCTGTTTGCCTACCCCCAGCGTGGCAAACTACATTGCTAAAGTATTTCCTTGTAACTGAGATTGTCATTACTGGATGGAATCAAGCATTTTGTGCTTGTGGGCAAGAATGATTCATTATTACTACAAGCTCTATAAATTGTTAGATTTCCTTCATCATATATTTTAGATGTTCCGGTTATTTACCTATTAACCTTCCGTTCCACTCTCTGAAGTGCTGCACAATGTTAGCTGAATTCTGGGTAGGATTCAATAGCCTGTAGCTTAATTGGAAGGAACAACCACAGCCAAAAGCACAGTTATTACATTTAGTGAATGTAAAACAGCCTGAATACAGAGACCATATGCTACTGTAATAAAACATGAGTACCTAGTAAAGGAATGGTGTTATGAGAAATCTTCTGTGCAGCATGAGTTAAACTATAGTCATGACTGTATTAACTTGAATTATTAAAAAGAGAAACGTGCTTAAAAGAAACTCGCATGCAGCAGCATTGTCCAAGATCGTGGGGGGTGATACATCTTGTATGTAAGTGCATCACAGGCAGAACCAGGGTGAGGAGCTGGCATAACTGGCCATGGGATGATCATCCAATTGCAGAGTTATCTTCTGGTGGCATAGAGCTGGCATTATATGTCGTATAACACTCTCCTCCCTTCAGCCAGTGTACTGATTTGACCAAGGCTTATCTGTGCCCGTTGATTCCTAGCTGCTTTAATGGCCCAGGGTCCCATTGGCAGCTGATGTAATTTAGAGCAGCCTTCTGACTACACGAAATTATCCTGGGAGACAAACCCAGGTTCAGGAGAGTTCAAAAGGCACCTTTGTGATTCCTTCTCTGAGCTGCACTATACACGTCTTTACCTTCGTCGGGGTACTGGGCCATAATCTCGAAATATTGGTTAAATTAGTGAGTTTGAACATTTTCATTGCACTATACTTCTGTATTTGGTAAGTTTCACGGGCACATCACTGATTAATAGTTTAATGGTGCCTGACATGGTTGAAGTCCATTCCCATTACTCTCCATCAAAGATCATGTTATATAGATCACCAGACCCAGATAACAAAACATTTTGGGAAGCAGAAAGATGCACTTTTTAGTTCATTTTCTTTTTGGATGACTCTTCAGAGAAGTACAAAAAAGAAGAGCCACACACCTTGAATTTTGCAGTTGAAAGCCATTGTGCTCTGTATAGTCCCAGAAATAGATAAGATGATCGTCTCAGCTCTCGTTTTCATTTTGTGTGAAATCTGAGAAACGAAATAAAAGCTGTTTTCAAAATGAGAAACTTTAGAGTACTGTTTGACTTTCCTCAATTTGTGGTGCTGCTGATAAAATGAGTGTGTGCGCGTGCATTGCTAAATATGTCAGTGAAACACTAAAAGCTAAATTGTTTTCAGTGCCTATCATAGGGTGACCAGATAGAAAGTGTGGAAAAATTGGGATGGGTTTGCGGGTAAGAGGTGTCTAAATAGCAAAAAAACCTGAATATCGGGACTGTCCCTAGAAAATTGGGACATTGGTCACCCTAGGCTGTCATGACTTCCACTCTTTGTAATGCAACTGAAGCAATGCCTCTCAGTATGGAACAAGATGCCTGTCAGTATGGAATTTGATTCCAAGAGCTCCATTCTGGTCTCAGATAACAGTGAGGTAATTAATTGTTGGAACAATTTATCCACCATTTTGTGGTGGATTCCCCATCACTAGTGATGTTTAAATAAGATTGGATGTTTTTCTAGATCTATGCTCTAGTTCATCTACAACTATTGGACCAGAAGCAGGTATTAATTTGGGGAAGGTCTATGGTCTCTGTTAAGCAGGAGGTCAGACTGGATGATCACAATGGTTCCGTCTGGCCTTAAAATCTATAAATGTCAGATCTGTCCATACAGATCAGTGAAAAGTGGAACAGCATGATCAGATTGAGAACATCCTAAAATTGTCCTCTGTTACTTCAAATGTATTTGCCATTGCTCAAGGACTATCTGGAGGTAAACTAGACTCATGCTGCCTTCTAAACAGTTGGTTAAGACAGAACTGCACAAATGATGATGCACTTCTTCCAGATTTGAAGGCTAAAAGAACATGGTGAGACTAAATATTGGGAGGGGTGTGAAACATTGATCATATTTTCCAGAAGCCCAGATAAGAAAATGTTTGCCCATGTACGCAAATACAGATCTGTCAAAATAAACAATATGTAGTATAATGTGTGATTCCATTCAAACATAGGATCAGGCCAGATGTCCATCTAATCCAGAATCCATTCTCCTATAGTGAATTCTTATGGAATAATTTGTCCTTAAGGAGTGTTTCTTCCTAACCTCATCAGATAGTCACATCAGGGTTTATATTAAATGTAATCCTCTATGCACAACTCTAGATGTTCTCACTATCCATATAAATGTCTATCTAATCCTTTTAAACATTCTTCTCATTGCCTTAAGCTTATCATATGGCAGTAAGTTCCACAGGTTGATAGTGTTGTGTAAAGATTATCTCTTTTTATTAGTATTATATTTGTTGCCTTTCAATTTCATAAACAGCAGTGCCTCTTCTATATTTTAATTGTGTTCTTTAAACAAATGACAAAATCAAACCCTAAGTGTTCTTACTGATTTATAAGGGGATTTCTAACCTTAGCTGCCATTATTTTACAATTAGAAATGTAAATCCAAAACACATCAAAAGAGCAATATATATTTTTTTCGTCTTGCTTTTTAATGTAGTTAGCGGTGTCTGCTAAAATGAATGGTGACCTTTCACAAATTGCAGAAATTCACATCATGGATTCTGCAAAGAATCTTTGTACTGCAGTTCTGTAGTAAAGCATTCTGGGCTTCTAAGGGTACAATATAAAAGGCAGTGATTGATCAAGGAAACTCTGCAAAGAATCCCATAGGCATCCTGGCCTTCAGAGCCAACAACATTGTATTACTTTGATAATGCTTGCATATCGGTTTTGTTAAGGGGCAGACCTTATACATGGGCTTCATACTGACTAAAATATACTGAAACCAAACTAGATGTACCATAGAAGTACATTGTATTCCCTTTAAAGGATCTCGTTACCAAAATAATCAAACCAAACCCCTGTGTACTACTTTGATAGAACAGTAAATGTACTAATACTTGGTCAGCAAGGCTGTTGATATAAAAAACGTGCTTAGGCACAGCCTGATGCTTAGGCACAAATGTGTTAGTCTGTCCACAAATTAATACATGCACACATACAAAATGGTAAATGACTGCCTAGGAAGGAGTACTGCAGAAGGGATCTGGGGGTCCTAATGGTCACAAGCTAAGTAGGAATAAAAAATGTAACACTGTTGCAAGAAAAGCAAACATCATTCTGGGGTGGATTAACAGGAGTGTTATAAGCAAGACATGAGAAGTAATTCTTTTGCTCTACTCCATGCTGACTGGGTCTCAATGGGAATAGTGTGCCAAGCTCTGGGCACCACATTTCAGGAAAGATGTGGACAAATTGGAGAAAGTCCAGAGAAGAGCGACAAAAATGATTAAAGGTCTAGAAAACATGACCTATGAGGGAAGATTGAAAAAAATTGGGTTTGTTTAGTCAGGAAAGAGAAGACTGAGAAGGGACATAACAGTTTTCAAGTACATAAAAGGTTGTTGCAAGGAGGAGAGACAAAAAATGTTCTCCTTCACCTTTGAGGATAAGACAAGAAGTAACAGGCTTAATTAAGTTGCAGCAAGGATGGTTTAGATTGGACAGTGGGAAAAACTTCCCAACTGTCAGCGTAGTTAAGCACTGGAATAAATTGCCTAGGGAGGTTGTGGAATCTGCATCGTTGAAGATTTTTAAGAACAGGTTAGACACAAACTTGTCAAGGATGTTTTAGATAATAGTTAGTCCTGCCATGAATGCAGGAGACTGGACTAGATGACCTCTCAAGGTCCCTTTGATTCTGCAGTGATTGGAGACTCATCAAACTTTCTTTTCTTGTTAGCGATATGCTAAGCCCTGGAATGACAAGTGGGGGCTGAGGGCAACTTGTATTTGATTGCGTAACTTCTAATCCTTGTGAAATGGCTATGGTGATGTTCCATATACAGGGAGCGAGGGATATCTTTGTATTCCAGATAAGAAAGCGAAGGAAGGGAAACAGATGTCTAAAAAGACATTAGCAAAATTCGCCAAGTACCATGGTTGGCACGACAACAGATCTGATGGTATTGTTGACATCATCATTAGTGACAACAGGATGCATCCTGGAATTGAGGAAATTCATCATTTTGGAAAGAGCAGTGAAGCAGCAAAAGAAGCAGTAGTGCCAAGAGTCCCCTGATGGGACCACTTGTTTCTGAAGAGGAAGCAATCTCCCTAATTGCCACCCACTTGCTGGAATGGCCACAAGGTGCCAGTGGGTGGGTAGACTTTGATACCACTTCTGGCAGTGTTTATGGATGGATGCTGCTGCATACGGATGGAGCACTGAAGACTTGCTAGGTGAGCTGGAGAGTGCATTTTTAACTCTTGCCCCTGCAATGTGTACACAGGTTCAAACCCATTTGAAAAGGAGTTAACAGCTGGGTCAGAAATATACATATTGTGTGAAGAACATAATCTAGCTGTTTATTTGATGTTCCCCTTTGGAGTTTTTTTCCACATGGCCTATTTAAGCCTACTAACTTCTATGCAAGTTCATCTATCTGTGTTTGTTACAATTGCTCCCTTCCCGTGTTTGGTTATTCACTACCTAGGTACTGCCTACATCTTAGATTCTGAATGATCTGGGTGCAAGGAATCATTGGTTGGTTGGTTGTACAGTATCCAGCATAGTCAACCCTAATTCTTGCTTGGTGACCTTGGGTATTGGGTATCCTTCGGTGCTACCATGAGAGACCTAAACATTAGCATGGCTTCCAAGGTGTGAGGAAGGGGTAAGGGGAGTCCACTAATGACATGTCTAGATTAGGACAAAAGGTTCAGGGTGTGTTAAATTCCTCCTTGTTAGGCCTTTTTATTCCTTCCCCCATTCTGCTTCCAGTTGCCATTTCAGCAGGAAGGAGGAATTTGCCAATTCATGGGGAATTGGGAGTGGAGAGCAATCAACAGTCTTTTGTCCTCTGATGTTCTGCAGTGGTTCCTCTGGTGCTGATGGGCCTTTTTTGTTGGGCAGAAGATAACACCTCCTGTTGGAAACTAGTATTAACACTTGTTAATGCTCCTCTCCTGTTTGATGATTTACAGTTACAGAGCACACACCTATCTGTATCCCAAGTTATAAGGTAATAGTTGATATAAACAAGATAAATGTATGTAGCAACTTACAAGCATTCCATAAAGTCTAAAAACAAAACACATTTTTATAAAACTCTAATATCTGTTTTAACAATACTGAGATGCAGGTGAGCCAGACTGTATTTGTCAGCATTCAGTTGAGACCTTGGAGCCTTGGCATGAGCTGGCAAGTGTCTTGGGGAGCCCTACTCTTCTAGTACGAGAGAAAGGGCCTCACTTCATTTAACTTCTTCCCCAGCACAGCCCCAGTCTGGTATCCTGTGTTATGCCTGTCACTTCGCTGGGCATTGTTGTGGATTCAGCTAGTATTGCTTAAGGGTGAGATTAATATGAGATGAGTTAGGCCAACAGTGAGTCCTTGAGAAAAATCCAGCTCTAAGCGGTATCTAAGGGGAAGTGTCCAAGTGGCACTAAAAGCACACCGTTATTTCTAAGGCACAAAGGGAAGTGGGGCTTTTTTTGGGGAAAAAAAAATCTATCTCCAAACTGTGCTACAGTGAACTGAATGCTATAAGGAGTTGATAAGATCTTTTCCATTTCTTGTCAGTAATCGTCTCTTACCTGCTTGCAAATAGATCCTTCCATTACATTAGAGGAAGGAGGGAACAGGAGTGGTTTAATAATCTTCTATTTTACACAGGTTTCAGAGTAACAGCCGTGTTAGTCTGTATTCACAAAAAGAAAAGGAGGACTTGTGGCACCTTAGAGACTAACCAATTTATTTGAGCATAAGCTTTCGTGAGCTACAGCCCACTTCATCGGATACACAGTACCCCTCCAGGGTGAGGGATAGCAAAACACTTTATAAATGTAACAAACTCGTGTACACACTACCGAGCAGAATTGCTTCATCCAGGACTTCTCTTGTCCTCTCCAGAGTGAAACGTGGCAGCTGTGTTAACAGCACACGCTGCACAACAGATTAGAAAAGTAATTGAATAATATTGTCCATTTGAAACTGTGGGGGGATTTGGAGAAGCAGAATTTAATTAACCAAGTATCTAGTAGTTTATTTAAATTCTGAGTCTCAGATTGCCTGGTACAGCAAGTCTAGAGTATGAGCCAAAGTTCCTTCATTAAACTTTTTAGGTTCTCAGGGGTGACCAGTGTTGTTGGGCTCTGAGAGCAGCCCCAAGCCCTTCTGAAATTCATCCATTTGCCCACATCAACAAGCAATATCTTTAGTAGCTAGCACCATCAGAGTGTAGCAGTGTTTCAGCCATAACTCTTTTTTCTTCAAGGACACCCGCTGTGTCAGTTGACCAGGAGTTGGGGTGTCATGGAGATGCTATACTGGCTCTCTACACTAGTGGTTTTCAAACTGTGGGTCGTGACCCAGTACTGGGTTGTGGAATGTAAGGCATTGGGTCATGGTGGCTCTGGGCCGTTAAAAGTCCTGTTGGCAGTGCTGCCTGGCTAAGGCTGCCCGGCTAAATCCCTACCTGTTCTGAGACTGCGCTGTGCCCTGGAAGTGGCCAATGGGAACTGCGGGGGTGGTGCCTGCGGGAGAGAGCCGTGCACCTCCACCTAGGAGCTGGACCTGCTGCTGGCTGCTTCCGAGGCGCAGCGTGGTCTGTGGTACCAGTACAGGCAGGAAGCCTGCCTTAGCACCCCCTCTGCACCTCTGACCAGGAGCTGCCTGAGGTAAGCCTGCACCCCAAGCCCCTGCCTCAGCCCTGAGCCCCCCCCCAAACCTGGAGCCCTTCCTGTGCCCCAGAGCCTGCCCCCCCATCCCAGAGCCCTGCCCCCATCCCACACCCAACCCCCTACCCCATCCCAGAGCCTGCTCCCACACCCTGAACCCCTCATTCCCGGCCCCACCCCGCTGCCCTCACCCCTGCACCCCAACCCTCTGCCCCAGCCCCGAGCTCCTCCCACACCCAAACCTCTCCTCCCCAGCTCCGTTGGATCACGGGTATCAACAATTTTGTTCAGCTGGGTCACCAGAAAATTTTTTTGAAAACCACTGCTCTCCACCACCAAGAGATTCACCATACGCAGGGGCAAACCTGAAAAAGCTGGTTAGTGGAGCCAAGGATCTGGCATTGCAGCTCCAGCAGCAGAATGTCCAGCAGTGCTATGTAATGTAAGGGCAGCTGTGTTGCTTGACACACTGAGGAATGATCCCGGGTAGAACTGAGAAACAATGGATTTTTTGGGTTTGGCAGCTGAACTGAAAAATCCAGATTGATTCTAACTGAATTTCTTGGTCAATTCGAAAAAGTCAGAAAAACTTTATTCAAATCTACTCAAACACTTGTGGGTCAACTTGAAACAAAACTTTTTTTAAAACTAATTTCAGGTTCACTGAGACTTTTTGGTTGACCCAAAACATTTTTTTCCTCAGATTTTTGTTGTGATTCTGTCAATTTTGGGTGTTTTCACTTTTGCTTTTAACTTGGCAAAATTTGAAAACAAAATGCCATTCAAGTCACATGTTTTGAAATAGTCAAAGTGAAACATTTCAACTTTTTTTTGTTATTTTTCATTTTTTTCAGCCAAAAGGATCAATCACATTTGACCCAAATTTATAAATACTTTCAGAGTCATAAAAATTGTGTTTTTCTGTGAAATGTTTTTGCCACCCCACCCTCCAAAAAAGAAAAAAAATTGCTTAGCTCTAATCCAGGGACCTCCAGATCTGAATGCATGAGTCTCTAGCTACAGCTAAAGAGCCAGTTTCTTAACCTGGGGCCTGTAACAGAGCCAGGTTCTCTGTACACTAAGCACAGAGTGGGATACGTAACACACAGTGATCAGTGGGCTATAGGCTTTCTGGAGAATATTGGACAGGGAAAGTTCATCCTAAGTGTCTGAGGCCCACAGTGGTTTGAATTCTGAACAAGCTGCCGCTTATAATGACCACAACCTTGGCTGAGGCTGGGAATTGAATGGAGGAACCCACCAAACCTAAAAGCAGCATTTCTTCAGTCTGAGTAAACGGAGAGACTCTGTAGCTAGTAGCTGTAACAGGCACATCTTCTGTGAATCAGGCACCGAGGAGGACAAACTCTGACCAGTGGGTTTCAGTACTGACGCAGAGGGAAAACCAGAACCAAAGTGCTGAAATAACTGTCATTTCAGTTAGGGAAATAAAGCACGTTAACAAGTTGGTAGGATAAATTTGCAAGTTTTATCTTCTCTAGTAGTGAGTGAGATTAATTTGTTCTGCATGCTCAATTTCTTGTCATTTATTAATATTTATATGGTGCTTAAAATGTGTTTGGCTGTCTTATTAAACAAATACAGACTCAGTCCCTGCCCAAAGGAACTTACAATCTAATTTTAGGTCTGAGTCAAGAAGTAATGATAAAAACCATTGTGGGAGGGAAGGAGGAGAAACAGGAGTTACACTTACAAAGCAAATAGTGCAGTAATGTTTAGTACTTGAAAATGAAAATTTTAAAGATAGTACTGGACACACACTGTATGCACAATGAAAGCTAAAATACAAACGAATTACTTAATTTCCTTGTGGACTGTACATATACCATATTGTATTACCCTGTTAATGTTTCTTCTCAATCACTGATTGGGTATTTGGTTACTAGTGGTGACCTGCGGCTTTGCCTCTCAAATTTATGGCTTTATGGTAAGTCTGAGCAAGGGTGTGTATTGTGCTGGGAGACTTGTGTTGGATTGTATAGGTGATGAATGAGGAGCGTGTATTCTAGTGAGGGGGCCTGTGTGTGTGTTTGGGGTTATTGTATGTGCTGGCTGTACTAGTGTGCTGAGGGATTTTGTGTTAATTTGTTTGGGGTGTGGGTTGTGTTGGGGGTTTGTGTTGTTGTATGGGTGGAGAATCAATCTTTGAAGAAGTATGGCTGCTGGGCCAAGTAATCTGTGCAATCTCCCCTGTATCACTGACTCATTGCAACCAATGAAGTTATGACGAGATAACTGGCTTATGATGAGATAACTGGCTCTGTGGATGAGGGGAAAGCAGTGGACGTGTTGTTCCTTGACTTTAGCAAAGATTTTGACACTGTTTCCCATAGTATTCTTGCCAGCAAGTTAAAGAAGTATGGGCTGGATGAATGGACTATAAGGTGGATAGAAAGTTGGATAGATTGTTGGGCTCAACGGGTAGTGATCCATGGCTCCATGTCTAGTTGGCAGCCAGTATCAAGCGGAGTGCCCCAAGGGTCAGTCCTGGGGCCAGTTCATAAATGATCTGGAGGATGGTGTGGATTGCACCCACAACAAGTTTGCGGATGACACTAAACTGGAGGAGAGGTAGATACGCTGGAGGGTAGGGATAGGATACAGAGGGCCCTAGACAAATGAGAGGATTGGGCCAAAAGAAATCCGATGAGGTTCAACAAGGACAAGTGCAGAGTCCTGCACTTAGGACGGAAGAATCCAATGCACCGCTACAGACTAGGGGCCGAATGGCTAGGCGGCAGTTCTGCAGAGAAGGACCTAGGCGTTACAGTGGACGAGAAGCTGGGTATGAGTCAGCAGTGTCCCTTTGTTGCCAAGAAGGCCAATGGCATTTTGGGGTGTATAAGTAGGGGCATTTCCAGCAGATCGAGGGACGTGATCGTCCCCCTCTGTTCGACATTGGTGAGGCCTCATCTGGAGTATTGTGTCCAGTTTTGGGCCCCACACTACAAGAAGGATGTGGAAAAATTGGAAAGAGTCCAGCGGAGGGCAACAAAAATGATTAGGGGACTGGAACACATGAGTTATGAGGAGAGGCTGAGGGAACTGGGATTGTTTAGTCTGTGGAAGAGAAGAATGAGGGGGGATTTGATAGCTGCTTTCAACTCCCTGAAAGGGGGCTCCAAAGAGGTTGGCTCTAGACTGTTCTCAGTGGTAGCAGATGACAGAACGAGGAGTAATGGTCTCAAGTTGCAGTGGGGGAGGTTTAGGTTGGATATTAGGAAAAACTTTTTCACTAGGAGGGTGGTGAAGCACTGGAATGGGTTACCTAAGGAGGTGGTGGCATCTCCTTCTTCATAAGTTTTTAAGGTCAGGCTTGAGAAAGCCCTGGCTGGGATGATTTAGTTGGGGATCGGTCCTGCTTTGAGCAGGGGGTTGGACTAGATGACCTCCTGAGGTTCCTTCCAACCCTGATATTCTATGAGTCTATGATTCTAAGTTGGTGCATACAAATTAGCTGTAAAGGTGATGATTTGTTGTTACCTCTGATATCATAATGGTGTAGGTCTGTTGGCACAGATAGATACTGTTTTATTATCTATAGATACCAGAATAAGGCCCTCCTCCATTTTGTCAAACCTCTGTACCAAAATAGAATAACTTGCAAGACAGGGACCTAAAGGATCCTCATTTAGGGCTCCCTTTCTAATGTCACCAGGAGGTGCTGCTGGAAGGTTGAAATCAGGAAACAAACTGGGGACGGAAAAAAAGAATACTTTTCCACTTTCTTATACCTTTGTAAGTGAAGGGATTTAGTTTGCTCTTTACACAAATATTCCCCTTCGGTGAGATGCCTAACAGAGAAAATACCTGTCCAAATTTCAGGTTTCAGAAAGTAATGGGTATGTGAAAGCAGAGGATTATAATGGGAAGTGGTTTTGGTAACCTTAGCTAGGGTGGTCACTACTGATGCCCGTTCGAACACATTACATGAAAAGACTTAAGTTGAGTCCTACTGCAAACCAAAAAATGAGAAATCCTGTTGAAACGTTTGAAAGACATGGATGAAAAGAGAGATTTATAGCGATGATTAATGCAATTTTTTCAGTAAACTTCACAATACCTTTATTGGTTTCCACCTTCTGAACATGCAGGCATAAAATAACAGGAAGGCAGTTGGAAGACTTTTCTCTTTATGAGTAAATAGCTATATTGATTGTTTTTTAAAATTTTTTCCACACTGTGTGTACCGTGAAATTCTTTCTAGAAAAGACAGAATGGAGAAAGAGAATCCCATAACTTCTAACCTCCTACTGATGTTGCTATTAAGGCATCTGACAAGGACAGCGCAAAGAGTTGTCTCAAAAAAATGTGTGTGTCAAAGAGGGAGTTTAGCTCAGTGACTCTAGAATAAACATTTAAGGAGAGATAATGTAGTGGAGATAATTGCACTTCTCCTAATACATCACATTATAGTATAAAGCTGAGGAACAGATGCCTCATGTTTTGAAATGAAATAAGCATTGATTTCCCCAGTTAAAAACTACAAACCCCTGCATAAGGGCATGTTCAATTAGTTGGAAGGTCACAAACTCAAGTTAAAACTTAGACCTTATGTCAGGTAGCTTATCTCTGGCAGCAGAGAGGAATAGAATTCTTGAGCTGCCAATGACAAAGACAGGCCTGCTACTTAGTGAGTTACAAGGCAAAAATGCAACCTGCTCTTTCTGTACATTCACAAAGCTGGCTGGGTCTCGGGACTTATATTTCACAGGAAACTTGAACGTTTCAAAATTTGGCTTTGTTCTGATTCAGAATAAATCATATTTTTTTCCAAAAGTTTTCCATAAAATGGAAATCCTGTAAAAGTTTCATTTCATAAAGGCCAACACATGGTTCTTCAGAAACATACTTCCTGGAACCCCTGCAGCTGCTTGTTACAATTAAAATGATTCTTGTCAGTTTCATCACTGCCCATGGTTGAGTACCAGCTGTGAAACTGGGCAGCTGACCCCCTGCTATTCAGTGGTGGGTAAGCCATGAAGCTGACAAAAATCTTGTCAGTTTCAGTCAGCCGCTGCCAGCACTTTCAGAATCTGTGGTTCCAGGGCAACCCAGCCATGTAAACTGCCTTGGGGCTTACAGACTCCTGGGTTGGCTGACTCCTCGGAAGCCAGCTGGCCAAGGAGCTTTGGCATCCCTGGGAATCTCTAAGGTCTGGGAGCCTGGAAACACTGGGGGATCTCAAGGCTTCCAGGCAGCAGGGTAGCTTGGCAGACCTAGGAGCTATGGCTCAAGTTAAGCTGTCAAGATGAAGGCTCTCTGAAATGGAGACAGGAGTTGGGAAGACCTAGGATGGGCTCTCAAGGTCCGCAGCTCCAGGGTAGCCCCGCTATGCAGGCTGCTGCAGGCTAGGGACTCCAGGGGTTCCAGGCTCCTGGGCCAGCTGATTCCCAGGCCAGCTAGCTCCCTAGGCTGTGGGAGTCAAGCATCCCAAAAAGAAAGCTGGTTCAGGAGCCTTGAAGCTCTGTGGTCCCTGACCCTATGGTAGTCTGCATGGTATGGCTCTCTCAAATCCACAAAGCCTGAGTTCCCTAGCAACCCACCTGGAGCCCTGCCTCTGGCTTGGTGGAGTTTGTTGAACCCCATATATTCCCATGAAACATTTTGGATTCAAACTGGTGTTTTCTAGTAAAACCTTGTTTTGTTGGACAATTCCCAACTGGCTCTAAGACTGTTTATTAAAAATATGGATAAAGTTGGAGAGCTGTTCTTCTTCTTAGCATGTGCACAACGTGCCTCAGGTGGCACATGACCAGGATTCACTGAATTTGGTCTGCAGGTTGGATCATTAGTCATCGGCGGCTAGTTATATGGGACCGTGGTGCCCTTGCTCAACCAATATGCAGGAAGGTGGGCCTGGCTCCACCAATGTTTGGGCTTATATTTTCAGAGCCGTCCCATCCATAGGTCGGACCGGGGCAACTGCCCTGGGCCCCACGCTTCAGGGGGACGTGGGGTTCAGGGGTGGAGTTGGGTCCAGGGGGGTTAGCGGGGGACCTTGTGTCAGCAGCAGCGAGTGACCTGGCTGCAGTCTGCCCCACTCCACCTCTTCCCACCCTTGTTCCGCCTCCACCCCTTCTCCTAAATCCCCTCCCCTGCTCTGCCCCCATTCCACCTCTTCTCCCAAGCGCCCACCCCTGCCCCAGCACTTTCCAGCTTCCGCCCCCTTCCCGGAATGATACTAGGAGCTGGCGGGGTGGAGCAGAGAGGGGCGGACTGGGGCCAAGTTGCTCATTGCTGCCGGCGCCAGGTCCCCTGGTAACCCTCCAGGCCACCCTGGACCCTGTGTTCCCCTGAAGTGTGGGCCCCCCACAAAGCGCAGGGCTTGGAGCAGTTGCCCCGGACCAACCTATGGATGGGATGGCTCTGCTTGGGCCCGTTCTGGGCACCACCAAAAATTATACAAACCTGACGCCCATGTCATTAGCTTCCCCCACCTGGGCTGAGTACTGACGGAGAGTGTAATGTGAACTCTGATCCATGCCTTCTGGAGAGCTATTGAAAACGAGGCAAAGTGTGCTCGTCATCAAAAACTATAATGATTAAATTGTGTGATGTATTTAAATATGTGATTGGACTTTGTCACCACCACAGAAGTAGAATGGAATTGCTAAAAACAAACAACAAACTCAGCATTGGCCTAACTCTACATCTATTGACGCCAGTAGAGCCAAGTTAGGCCAACACTGAATGCTGTTGAAATTGCCACCCACAGTCAGTATAGGGTACTGTTTTATTAATTTAGATGTATTATGTGGGTTAAAGATGTTAACATAGCTCGGTCATTGTCCAGCATTAAACAGTGTTAAACAAGGTTTACAGTTTGGTATATAGAGACTTCAGCCTGCTTAGTACCATAGTGCAAACATCATTAAAATCCTTGTAACTTTTTATTAAAGATATAGAAAAGAAGGAAAAATCAGTTAAAGGATTTGAACTGTAAAATGTTAAGTCAGACTTTCATTTGAGCAGCATTTCTTGTTTTGTTTTCCTTTAGCTGGAGAGAGTTTTAGAAGGAAACTGCTCCTCCTCCTCCCCTTACTTGACAGTCTCTTAGATGGTATCTAAATGGTAATGATAATAACTGTCCTTTGGGGTAAAAAAGAAGTTGTTAGTTTTATAGATTCATAGATATTTAGGTCAGAAGGGACCATTATGATCATCCAGTCTGACCTCCTGCACAACGCAGGCCACGGAATTTCACCCACCACTCCTGCAAAAAACCTCACACCTATATCTGTGCTATTGAAGTCCTCAAATCGTAGTTTAGAGACTTCAAGGAGCAGAGAATCCTCCAGCAAGTGACCCGTGCCCCACGCTACAGAGGAAGGCGAAAAACCTCCAGGGCCTCTTCCAATCTGCCCTGGAGGAAAATTCCTTCCCGACCCCAAATACGGCGATCAGCTAAACCCTGAGCATATGGGCAAGATTCATCAGCCAGATACTACAGAAAATTCTTTCCTGGGTAACTCGGATCCCACCCCATCTAATATCCCATCACAGGCCATTGGGCCTATTTACCATGAATATTTAATTACCAAAACCATGTTATCCTATCATACCATCTCCTCCATAAATTTATCAAGTTTAATCTTAAAGCCAGATAGATCTCTTGCCCCCACTGCTTCCCTTGGAAGGCTATTCCAAAACTTCACTCCTCTGATGGTTAGAAACCTTTGTCTAATTTCTAGTCTAAATTTCCTGGTGGCCAGTTTATATCCATTTGTTCTTGTGTCCACATTGGTACTGAGCTTAAATAATTCCTCTCCCTCTCCGGTATTTATCCGTCTGATATATTTATAGAGAGCAATCATATCTCCCCTCAACCTTCTTTTAGTTAGGTTAAACAAGCCAAGCTCCTTGAGTCTCCTTTCATAAGACAAGTTTTCCATTCCTCGGATCATCCTAGTAGCCCTTCTCTGTACCTGTTCCAGTTTGAATTCATCCTTCCTAAACATGGGAGACCAGAACTGTACACACAGTATGACAGGTGAGGTCTCACCAATACCTTGTATAATCGTACTAAAACCTCCTTATCCCTACTGGAAATACCTCTCCTGATGCATCCCAAGACCGCATTAGCTTTTTTCACGGCCATATCACATTGGCGGCTCATAGTCATCCTATGATCAAACCAATACTCCAAGGTCCTTCTCCTCCGTTACTTCTAATTGATGCGTCCCTAGCTTATAACTAAAATTCTTGTTATTAATCCCTAAATGCATGACCTGACACTTCTCATTATTAAATTTCATCCTATTACTCTTACTCCAGTTTACAAGGTCATCCAGATCCTCCTGTAGGATATCCCTGTCCTTCTCTAAATTGGCAATACCTCCCAGCTTTGTATCATCCGCAAACTTTATTAACACACACCCACTTTTTGAAATAAGTTGCTACTGCTTAAGTCCAATCCCATTTCATCCCAGGTGCTTCATGGGATTCAAATAATGCTGGTGGAGACGGCTAAGTTATTTGGTCCCTTTGGCCCGGTCAGGTCAGAACATCTGTTAGGAGTTGGATGAAGAAGGTTCACGGTCCCAGGAGATGGTGGGGTTGACAGCCATGATGGTAAAGCTTGCCTAAGTAGCCTCACTCTGTTCTTCCATATTTCCTCCCTGGGTTTCTTTCTTTAAGGAACCAAAGAGGGAGTGATGGGTGGAATAGCCCATCCCCTCATTATTTTGTTCACCAATTTAGTCCTAATATCTGATACACCAACTTTTGTTTCGTCAATTTCCAGTTCCACATCTGTTTGTTTGTTGTATTTTGGGCAGGGGGGTTAAGGGCATGATTTCAACACAGTCTTTCAATCATATCAATATGGCCTTTTTGACTAATTTAGACTTTCTGTCTGGTTTTCTTGCGCCTGCTTATAACATTCATTATTGAAAGCAACTTGGGACTATTTCCCATTAACATTTGTTTGTATTGGTTTTTATATCATCTTATAAACTTTCAAATGCTTTTTAAAATTAAGCTTCCAAATAGGGTAAACTTGTAGGCCCAATTATCACAGCAATACCCTTTCAAAATATTGCTCTGGAGGTTCATGGGCACTTAACACTTTTGTGTGTAACTCTTTTTATGGAATTTTACACAATTACAAATATTTTTAACATTTGTTTTAGAATTCATCAGTGGGTAGCTTAAACCACCTTTTGCAGCCTTTGGAATACAGGAAAACCCTGATTAGGAGGACTATTTGATTTTAAGCTTCTCCATTATTTCCTTTGTTCCCCTGAATCTAACATTCATTCACAAACTAAATTTTGGTTATCCAGTGCTCTCCTTACTCTAAAGTATTGGTTGCCCATTGATGTGTTTGCTAATTGGAGTTTACCTCTACACAAAGCTATGCTTCTGTGACTGTGGATACTCATGAAATACTGTGTTAGTCAGTGAATGCATGTGGAATTGTTTGCTTCTCCTCCACGCCCTGCAAATTCTCAAAGGAAAACTTTTGATCTCTTGGGAATATTATCTCCATTTGGCAAAATAATGCAACTGCTGAGGTTCCCATCTCTGTTTTTCATTGTCAGACATCATAAAAGTGGTGTAGAATGCTGCCATTAGAATTGATCTGCCACAGTTTGGTCTTCCATTTGATTTTACCTTAGGATCTCGTGAAGCTTTTACTTGTGTACAAAAGCAACTATTTCTGGTAGCCTCTGGGTATTCAGAACTATTTTAGGATTGGATTTTTAGATTTGTTCGAAAGTGTTATATATCTTTTATTTAAAATGGCATTTGGGACCCAAGCTAGCATTTTTTTCAAAAGTTGCTTGTTCATAAAAGTGTCAGTTTAAGTCTTCTGTACAGCAGCAGTTTCAGTTAGTGTGTTAATGTCATGATCTGCTGGTAGTCAAACAGATTGAGACTCAAGGCATGTGTTATTTCATTTGTGAAAGAGAGTAAATATAGAATGACCGGGATTGAAAATAAAATACAAGAGTGGAGTTTCTAAAGTGATTTTAAGACCAAGATTAATTAGTAAAACCATCAACACATTTTATTTTATGATCATATGCTTGGGGTATCACTCCGTGCTGAGGAATATTCTTGAGCTGGTACCTGAGAAACTGGGACCTCATTGAAATGCAAGTGGTTCTCCTTCTTATACACAAAGACTCAGCTGTTGGCTATTCAGTCTCCATCACGTTTTAATGCACTCGTTACCTGCATAAAGTGGTTCCACATTAAAGACAATGTAGCAGAGACTGCCATAAAGGCTGCTAGCTATATTTAAGGGGGCCAGCAGTGGCTTCTACTCTTTTTAGAATACTATTTTCCCACTTCATGCAATTTATCTGAACAGACTGGTGAGTTTCACTGCTGCTGTTTACTGTGGGCAGCAGCAAAACTAAGTATCTGTTGCTACTTTGGAAGGTTATTGGCCAAGGCAGCAACAGACACTGGAGGTATTCACCGATGAAGATGATGCGAGGTGTGGGGGCAGTTCAGACCCGCTCCTTCACACTCAGGATGATGTGATGTGAATGGGGCATGGGAAGAGAGTGAAAGGAATTCTTTGTGCTGGCAGCCAGATGTGAAGGGTGATGGTGGTGTGGAGGACTTCAGTTTCAATAGGCACTTACTAGCCAGAGGCTGATATGGAAAACAGTCCCCTCAGCAAGATCCAGGGACAGCACAATATTATATCTAATACTGATGGAACAAGACATGTATTCATCTGGGGTATCACTGTAGTATCTGATCTCCATAATGAATGCAATCTGTATCCATTAGTTTTCTTATGGCGTCGGTCACATAGTCACATGATGTCCTTGAATGCAGCTGGTTAGGTATAAGACAGTCAATACAGCTTGTGTAGCAAGACAGCTTCCTCTTTGCTACACTTCTTAGGAGGTACCTTAGTTTTGGTTCCTGTAGCATTTCTCTGAAATAAATTAATGCACCAAAAGTCACTTTTGATTCAATATGTGTGAGAGCACAGCCCAAGAATAACCTGTGTGTTGAGGTAAATTCTTCCTCTTAAGTTGAAACTGTGCCCTGTTTTGGGGATACCTGCAATCATAAATGTAAATGTAGGGAAGTAGCAGATTTGTGCTTCCTGGAATATGGCCGAATACTGGTGGCAGCTCCCACAGGGTATTATTTATAGTATTTCATTTTTATAGCCAACAGAATAATTATGCAAAAAGAAAAGGACTTGTGGCACCTTAGAGACTAACTAACAAGTACTCCTTTTCTTTTTGCGAATACAGAGTAACACGGCTGCTATTCAGAATAATTATGGTCCCTTTTTCCTTTATCCCTTGTGAAGGGGTTGTTTCTCCATGGGTGAGAGTCTATTAATTAAAAACAAAGGACTATGGATTGTTGTCACTACCACTTACTTGAAATTATATAAAAATTGTCACGTTAAAACTAAGTTTCCATCAAGAATTAAGCTGTGCAAAGAGAGCTGTTCTTTATCATGGTGCATGACAGTTTACAGGCTAATAATATGGCTTTTTGTGTATCATGATAAATACAGAATACCCTTTGTAGGAATATGCTAATAGTAAAGTGGCAGCATATTATTGGCTCAGGTGATGCTCTGTGTATTGAAAGAAGTTATTAATCTGATGCAAATTTTGCTTGTTGGAGCTATACAATGAGCATCCTGTCTCCGAAAATCCATTAGGAATGAAGAACTGTGATGTCTTCATTGCATTACAGCAGTCCAGCTGATAGCACAGTCATTGGATAGAAATGCCAGGCTGCTGTAGCAAATTTGAAAATGCATTTGTTACAGATGCTCCCCTTCCCCACCCCCAGCAAAAACAAAAAACAAACAAAAAAACCACAATACATGTACCCCAATAGGTGCAGTTAGAGACACGTTCCCTTCAAGACTTTTCTTATTCTAAGTGTAGGGGAACCCTTTGGAATCTCAGATACCGTTGTGAGGTAATTCTTGGCAAATGCTGACTTTTTTTAATACTGAACTTTGTCGAAAAACCCTCTCTGTTTCCAAGTGTGCTCTGATTGAAGGGAAACCTTGTCTCCTGAAAAGCAGCTGTTTCTGCTTTAAGGTAATGTCCAGTTTTAAAACAGAATACCTCCAAAATGCTTATGCTTTCACTTTAACATGACACACACTCCATGTCCCCTTTCATAAATTACACCCCTGGCAGATTTTATGAGGTTTAAATAGAATAATTTTGGCTAGTGGCAATTTTAGTTTTACATGGGACTATTATGACAAGAACTTGGAATAAAGAATTTAGTCCAAAAAAAAAACTTTTTGCTTGCAAATGGCATTGGGAAACAAAGCTGTGGATCAGAGTTTACACCATACTTTTCTTCACTGCAGTTTAAAGTACCACAGAATGTAAACCGTACATAAATCCAATATATTGCTGTAACACATCAAAGCAACGGGGGTGTTTATTTCAAAATATTTATATTTCATAATGTTTATTTCATAATAACCACTAAAGGCAGAGCCTTACCAAAGACCTGGTTATGCTTTGGCTTTGAATAGGAAGAGTGGTGATTATCTGTGGCGGTAGGGTTTGATGGATAAGTCACTGGGCTGGGAAACAGGCCTTGAGTTTTATTCCTGGCCCTGGCACTGACTCACTCTGTGATTGCAGAGGTGGCTTATGTCCAGTTATATTAGATTCAACAATCATTTTTTATTTTTTTAAGCCCTCATGGTTCAGGGCAAAACCCAACTGGTAACTTATGGGGGGTTAGAAACAAACTTTCATTAAAAGCAGACTATTACATAATTATTTTCCAGGATGTTTCCTCTGAAGTATCTGGTACTGTCCATGGTTGGAGAGTAGATGCTAAACTAGCTGGACCACTGGTCTGATCCAGTATGTGATCATTTCTGTGATCTCCTGTAACATCTTTAATCACCCTTTTCCAACCTTTGCATTGGGGATATTGATATGTACCCGTTCGTGAAGTGTTTTTAGGGGTGTGTTGATGGAAAGCACTTTGTGAGTGCAAGTATAGATTTACCAAAGCGCCTTTGCTCGTAGTATGGTCACTTCACTTTTTTCCCAGCATGAGGGTAAACACAAAGATAGTGTCAATTTCCTGGGGAAATGGTGAAGTTCAAGACCCTGTAAAGGAAAAATATACCTTAGTGGTGTTATTTAAGGGAGGGCCAGGTGTAGTGAAGATGGAATCTAAGACTAAATAACCTGGCAAATGTGCAGGAAAACCAAGCCCAAAACAAATACAACCTTTCCTACATTGCAAACTTTATCATTTTTATTTCTGTAGCACTTAGGAGCCTGAGTCATGAATTTGTGTTTGTGGATGAGATTACCCAGAGATAATGAGGAGGGAGAAAAGAATTGGTCCAAGGACAGAGCCTTGTGGAACCCTTACAGAAAGTTGGATGGGCAATGAGGAGGATCTTCCAAAGGACACACTGAAGGAGCAATTAGAGAGGTAGGAGGAAAATCAGGAGAGGACAGAGTCACTGGAGGCAAGGGAGTACAAGAAAGACACGGTCAATAGCATCAAAGGCAGCTGACAGGTCTAGGAGAATGAGGATGGAGTAATAGTTCTGAGTTTTGGCTAGGAAGAAGTCATCAGAGACTTTGGGAGAAACCCACAAACCTTGTTCTGGCTCTTGATGGTCCATAATGAATGTGATTAGAGTGCTTTCCTGCTTTTCCGTTTTCTGAACAAATTAGTTAGATATCTCTGTTATATAACTGAAGCTCCTTTGTGCAGTAATTCACTATTTTCATTCTGATTTAATTATGTATAGAATAATATTGCTCTTTAACTCTTTGAAATAAATGCTGTACATACTGGTTATGTATTTTAAGGGCCAGTGTTCATCAGGGAACCTGCTGGTTCTGATGATAGATAACCCAAGGTTGTGCAGCAAAAGGCTACCTGTCATCCCATTACAGGTATGGTATGCTTTTGAAAACCCAAGCAAATAAAGACCCATTTATATTTTGCCAAACGATTAGCACAACCAGAACTCCTTACTGGTACAGTCAATCAAACTTCTGTATTATTAAACAGAATAATAAAATAATAGAGTGTCTCCTGATGGTTTTTCCTCTCCAGATCCAAAAAATCATGCTAACTTTTAGGAACTTTTAGCAGTCTTCTAACAAGCTAAACTGCCTTTCAAACACACACATCTTGGCAGGAAAAGAGACCCTTTTCCAGGTAAGCACTACTTGCTGTCATGGAACAATAGTTTAACATGACAGACTAAGAACAAGATATTCACTTCTTATCCATTAGTTTTTCACAAAACTTTAGAGGGTCAAAAGGTGCAATAACAGTGAAGACAGTGGAAAAGAGATTTGAGTGGAATAGGGATGTGATCCAAATTAATCACTGTAGCTATTTGGAATATTTTAATCTAATAGAGGTAAAGAACTTTACTGACAAATATGGTGAAGTGATGCTAAGGTGGTGATGCAGAAGCAAGGAAGTTTTATGGTTAAAACAATGCCCAAAAGCCTGGTCCAAAGGAACTAGTGCATAGGGCACGAGACTGGGAATCAGGAGACCTGGGTTTCCATTGTGACTATAGGCAGGTCATTTGTCATCATTGCAACTCTGTTTCCATGTCTGTGTAATTCAAAGTGAGAGAGAGAATAATAACATGTGCATGCCTTTGTGCAGCACCTGGGATCTACCTGAGAAGAGCTATGTAAGTAACAAGAATTGTTATGTTTGGTAAATACAGCTCAATATGATGAGATGCCACCTTAGGATTGCCCTGAATACACATGTAGAAATATTCATGTCTATTATCTTAAGATTTCTGCTAGGTGTGCAAAGCATGAAGTGTTGTTGCCTGGGTTCAAAGCACCATTTTTATTTAGTGGGGTCAATAAAGAAGCATGCTAATAAATCTTGAAAAATTCACAAGGCCCCGACCCCCTAAATTGGGGAATGCAGCAATGCCATCCTATCCCTTGTATGCCAAAAGTGGTGCCTCATACTATAGTTTGCAAATAATCCACTGCACCTGCCTTGCGCTCTGCAGCTGGGGGAAAATGACAGCACAGAAGAAAAATGCAGCATCAGACACACTCCATTTGTCTTTGACAGTTGCTGTGCCATGAAAGTGTCCAAAATAGAAATGATGTCCTTTCCCCCATTAAATCAAAAACAAAAGTATTTTATTTATAAAGACCAAAGCATCTGTTACAAATATTTTATTCTGCTTTCTTATAAATACGGTTATAATTGTGGAAGCAACAGTAATTTCCAGAAGAGTTTGATGTAAGATTACAATTAAGAATGCCCTGGTACTTCAGAGATGGCTGCTAAATGGATTACTATGGCAAATAAGCATTTTTAATACCATAAAACGTGCAATAATTGATCAAGTTGCAAAGTTAGAATTGTTCATAATAAGAGACACTTAAGGCCTGATTCTTCAAGCCATCTTTTACACCAACCTGGCAGTGAAAAGGTGTCTTGAAGTGGAAATATAGTTTATACTCTCAATATGGCATCTTTACCTCACGGTAGTGATGTGAAGGGGCTGAAGTGTAAATGAAAAGCAGGCTTTTCAAATGGCATCACCTCTTTTTGTAATCTGCTAGCTAGGCCAGTCTCCTCCTTTTTTGTTCAGACGTATTTCCAGGGATTGTTCAGAGGAAGATTTCAGAGTAGCAGCCGTGTTAGTCTGTATCCGCAAAAAGAAAAGGAGGACTTGTGGCACCTTAGAGACTAACCAATGTATTTGAGCATAAGCTTTCGTGAGCTTATGCTCAAATAAATTGGTTAGTCTCTAAGGTGCCACAAGTCCTCCTTTCTTTTTTTCATAGGAAGAGTGATTCTGTGACTTGGACCTTTTTAGTTGTTTGCGTTGCGCTCCACACCTTTTCCAAGTTTAGCATGGAGGAAATCATGTGACTTATGAGTAATGAATCAAGCCCATCATGGATGTATAGCAAGAGGAAATCAACTTTCTTCGTGTTTTCCTGAACAAAAAGAAAAGTCCAACATTCATCCTCCTCTGACATTAGAAATGTAGCACTGTTATCACTGTACTGGCTGATTAAAAACAAGAAAGATACAGCTTTTAACATGCCACTCTGTGCCAACTGCTGAGAAATTCCAACAAGTTCTGATAAGAATACAGTGTTGTTTGAGATAAACTAGTAGCATTAACAATGGCTTGGATTTTTTGTTAATTCAGCAGTCTATAGACAGCTCATTTTGCATGTTACCTTTAAAAGTAATCAGAATGGCTATTGCTGACTGTTGCTATGGGATAATGAATTTATAATCAGCTGCTTACTAGCTTGTGGCAAACATTGGAGACAGGAGACTCAAGCTTAAATACTGTACTTTTTTTTTAAAGTAGTAATCACAGCCATTTGTGTCAAAGTCCATTTGAACATCCTAAGCCCATTCAAGTCCATGCCAGTCTTAGCATTGACTTCGTTGGGACCAAGATTTCGCTCTGATTATACAAGTGAATTACTATAGCATGCAAAATATTGGAAAATATTACGACTTAGTGTAGTTCTTTGTCATATTGTTGCATCATGCTTTTTAAGGGCAATGCCATTTTGCATTCTTTGATAAATGAGGTCTAAATAGAAAATAAAATTCACAGAGAGATAGAGAGAGAGGGGGTGGGGAGAGTATATTAGGGAAAGAAAGCAGTTGTTCCTAATCATAACCTTATCTGCTGAAGCAACAGTTTCAATTCCATCCGAGTCCTCTCCAGTTGTCGGGGGTTTTTTAATGTTGGATTAAGTAACATTTTTGTCATCTTATTCCCATAGCAACCCAATCTTTTTGATGTAAATCTTCTTGTCTCTTCTTTTATCTTCCCAAGCCTGTACATGAACAGCATACACAAGTGATGAAGATCATGGTATGGTGAGGAGAGGGTATAGCTTTTTCTGTAAGAGGAAATAAAGGAAAGAATGCATTATATGCATAATAAACTCAACATGTTCTTCACAGGTCATTGTTTATTACATCATTTTCTCAGCAGAATTCCTCACAAGAGTGAGAACATTCTACCTGTTTTAGCAAGATGTTGGAGCAACATTTAAATCTGTTCCAAAGAGCTTGGGAGGCCAAAACCCCTACAGAGACTAAAATACAAACTTAATGGCCTGTAATAAGACGGCTTATATAACTTATCTTGATGTCAGTTTGAACGAAAAGAAGTCTTAATTGGCCATATAAGTGCAGATGAAATTCAGAGACTCTCAGGTGAAACTTACTTTTTGAGAGTTTTAATTGGGTGCATTGTTGGCACACTATTTTGTGTGGACATAGCTATTTTGTGTTTCCCCCACTCGTGCCTGGAAGCCTGTACTCGGAGGTTAATTAGGACATAGTCTCAGCAGGACTCCAAAGGATGCTAAAGGATGACATCTTGAGTGGAAAGGAGTACTTGTGGCACCTTAGAGACTAACCAATTTATTTGAGCATAAGCTTTCGTGAGCTACAGCTCACTTCATCGGATGCATACTGAGTGCATCTTGAGTTGAACACTGCATGAAGCTGGAAGGCATTTCTGTGTGTTAGGAAAAGACATACAAGTCTCCAAGTTGACCATCAGAACGTTTTGGTAGTTCTTTGTATGTAAACATTTTGTTCTCTAGCCATAATGGAATTTGAACTTTATCCACAGTCTATTACCTAGCTTCTACAGGCCACTACTTGCAATAAACCAGAGATGCAGTTTGGTTATCATATTATCCGTGTTTGAATTAAGAAACAATTATCTTCTCTAACTGAATTTTTCTTTGCACATTTTCCAGGTACATATTTTTGCCTGGTGGCTGAGTATCTTCAAAGAATCAGCTCCAGCCAACTTTTGTGTTGTGTACATGATAACTGTTCTATCAGAGAGGGAGGAATGGAATTTTTATATAAAACACAGAATCTACAATATTGTTTTAATGTACTCTGTGCCCAGTGTAAGTATGTTCATGATGAAACTGTCTAAAGGGTATCTTCTGAAGTGTAGCTTTGCCTCTGTAGATATAAATATTGTACATACCTAAATTTACCACTCAGTTGCTGAGAAATTTAAAGAAATTAGTAGCCATATTTTTGGCGGGACCTACAAAAAAACCCTGTCTTCTCTTGTTAATATGAGCTGTAGCCTTCTCAATGGATTGATGTATTGATTAATCTCTTAGACTGCAATGGTCAGTAAAGGTTTGGTCCCCTGAGGTCTATCGCATCAGGCATATTAGTATCAGTATCATTAGAATGAGAGAACCACTAGAAACACAGAAGAAAGAATTGCATTATATCACAAGTCCTCTACTAACCAGTCTGCTAAGCAGATACACAATCGCAAACACTGAAATAAACAAACACTGAAATACAGAAGCAGATAGAGGGATAGTGAAATGTTTACCTCTGTGACTGGCAACTCTCTCAACTTGTGGTGGGGGATCCCCAGAGTGTCAGTCATTGTCTTCCTTCTCAACATCATCTTTGGTGTCACCATCACCTCTGGCTGCCATCCTGTCGTCGTCCTGTGTGTTCTCCAAACCCACCCAGCACGCAGGGAGAGCAACACCTTTTTCCCCCTGAGTTACGCTTACACCCACTAAGGCTCATACAATGGCTCCATCCCCTTTTGCCTTACCCGTGCTCCCTCGTTCCACTCATTTTGGGGCACCCCATTTTTCTTAGGTTGCCACATTCATTCCTTTTTAACTCATTAACATTGCAAATAGTTACTATAATAACATAAAGTGAAAATTCCCTAAGGTGTTACCACTGGTCATCTTGGGATATTAACTGATATATTATGACATAGTTTCCAAAACATCAGCACATCTTTTACTATAATTTAGCTGTTTACAGATATAGGGTGATTACTCGGTGAACTAGTTGTGTCAACCTATTTCAGGCCTAAGGACTTGTGTTATTAAGCAGAATATTTTACAGGCCTGAGGGTTGTGTAGCCCCTGTGGTGCAACATTAATATTTATATTTCACCTTTATATCCTAAATATACTTGATATCTTTTATTCTTGGCCACAGAGTATGTGGCGGAATCTGATTTTAAAGGGAATTACATATTTGTGCATAAAGAGGAGAATGTTTGTGTTAACTGTTGCCAATACGGCCAACACAGGAAACTTTTTCACATTATCCCAAGAGCTGAGCTTATGGTGTTGATGATGCAGATACACAGGCAACTGTTTTAGTGGAAGACACGTGGTTGACATTTTCAAATTTGTCTTGAGTGGTGTTGTAGCCCTGTTAGTCACAGGATATCAGACAGACAAGATGAGAAAGGTGGTATCTTTTATTGGACCAACTTCTGTTGGTGAAAGAGACAAACTTTCGTGCTATGCAGAGCTGTTCTTGAGGCTCAAACTTAGAAGTTAGGTAGCTAAATCAGTAGCTTGACTTCTCACAAGTGCTGAGCACTGTTGGCACTCAATGAAGTCAATTAGAGCTATAGGTATCGGGGCATTTGAAAATCAAGCCATTCTTACTTAGGTGCTTAACTTCAGGCACCAAAATTAGAGAATCTCTTCCCTGAAGTAATTAAATGGACACAACTATGTATCAATCAGATGCTGCAGTAATGAATATGATCTAAGAAGCCAAACAAAATAAAGTTCCATCGCATTTAAACATTAAATAGTGGCAGGGAGAGGTTAATATTAGAGCAGCAGCAAAGAACAAAATCAGTGGTCTTTTATTCACTTCTCTGGTCTCTGGGTTTTAAAACTATTTGGTTCTTTGACTTTCTACTGTAGGGTTCAAACTTTGATTGAAGTGAGCATCAGCCTTTTATCTTAGAAATCCCAGAAGGCCATGGATATTGGCTTTGCATGAGGCTGTTTGCATGAACAAAAAAAGTGGGCTTGGGATGGAAGCCTTAAACCAGAACTCCATGGCCAAATGTTGGGGAACAAAAGGGTGGTGGAGAGTCTATGTAAACAAGATCTCTTATAAATAACAAATTCCCATTTTTCTCTTAGTTAAATTGTACACTGCTAAAAATTCAACATTTCAGCAACCGATTGTGAGAAACCTTGAACTGATGAAGGTAAGTGGTTTTCGTGGCTTCTATGCAAAGAAAACTGAATTAAACTTCTCTCATTTTTTTTGTTTTCTGCTTTAGAATTTGAGGTGGTCTTTTTTGCATTCAGAGCACCAAGCCAAAGAAGCATGATCCTTTAACTTTGTCATTTCATACTGAGCTCTAGATTTAACCTTATTGTACATTGACAACTGTCTCTGAATAACAGTATCTTAAAACGAAATAAGCAGACATGAATGGCCTTCTGCTCATTTCTATCCCCAGGCAGCAGAGTACTTGGCATTCACGGATAATCATCCACTTCTCCATACATACGCTTCTCCGCTTTCAATTACAACCTCAAAGCTCAACAAGCACCAAAACTAAAACTAGCCTCTTTGTCTTTGAATCAGGCTTTCCCTGCCCACTGAGGGGGCTGAGCAGCCCTGGCTCATCATTGGCTGTGCAAACTCCTTCACCAGATCATCCCATGCAGTAGCCTCCCTATTGGCCTCAGAAGGAGTTTCCAATCTATTCTGTCCCCACCCCTGGTTCCAAGCATGCTGGGGAATGGTGTCAGAGAGCTCTGTAGCTGTTATTGTCCTAGTCCATAGGGTTGGGTCCCCTAGAGGCTCAGTCCAGAGTTCCAGGAGCTGGCAAATGGGGGGGGGGGGTTACAGTGGGAAAATTTAACACCATCCCCACCATATCGGTTAAACAGAACGGTACTTACTCAGATACAAAATCAGTGAAAATGGCAATATTGTGAATATTTACTTAAAATAGCACACTATATTCTCCAGTTGGGGAATGTTGCAAGTTGTTAACCTGTAAGTATTACAAAAACTCCTTGGGGGGGGGGGGGGAAATCTAATATTTTTTCCTTTGCTGAAATTTCAAATTTCAACCAAAAAAAAAGTCAGAAAATCAAAATTTTGAATCATTTGTATGCATCTAATATTACTCTTAGTCATTTTTGGTCTTCATCTGAGAACCTAAATCCCACAGTTGGTAGTTACAGCTAGTGATAGTCCTTAATTGTGGAGTTTGGATCCAACACAGTGCTCAGATTCCAGCTTCCAATTTACCCCATTCGAGGCTCTGAACCATAGAGTTTCGGTCCAGAATTGCATTGGGTGCCACCGTGATGGATAGAAGAACCTGAATGGAACAGCATATCTAATTACTGCACATCTGAAAAGAAAAATTGCCAAAGCCTAGTTAGTGGTGATCATGCTCACAAGCAATGAGAGCATGTCCTGCCCTGTAACTAGAAAAAGTAACATTTTCCCTCAACTTAATAGTGCAGCTAAAAACATAAAAGGTATCTTTTTGTCTTTGAACATAGTGGCTTTGATTTGATTTTTAAAGCTGCATGTCTTTGACCATCTACAAATGTGATTTTTTTCTTCATTGAACAGGTGCAACTTCATCCTTAAATTCTGTAGCCACAGTTGCCAAAAGAAGGGGGGAAAAAGTAAATCTTTAGCTAAACGACTGAGCGTTTTATGTTTAGAGTGAAATGTTGTCCCTACGCATTTGTAGCATAATGATTTAACTTCCCATCTAAACTGACTTCTGAGATGGTGGGAGAGAAATTGTGAGCTCCAATGTTTGCTTTATGGGAAGCAACTTCCCATTTTGTTTTGGGACACACCAAGTAGCATATATTTAATTATCCTGGTTTGTTGCAGCACAATTACTTTGATTTGCTAAAGAAATCTTAAGAAACTGTGTTCTCTCTGCTCTCTGATCTCTCTGAAGATCCCACCCCCCTTTTTGCAAGAGTTGCCATGGTTTCTGAGGTCCTTGGCCAGAATTTCCTCTCTCTTCCATACTCTGGTGGTGCTACACTGTCTGTTCTTCAAACCAGATGTGGCAGGATTTCAGTGGTGTCACATATGAAGCATTTGAGGTTTTTCAGGATCAAAGTCCCTGTGTACATGTGTGAGATGTGCTGCCAATATCTTAAGAAGGGCCCCCCCTCTGTACCATCTGCCTGGAGCTGTATGGAAATGGCAAATGATTTCTGCTGAAACATTTTGAAAGAAAAATACAGATTTTCTTTTCTAATATTTTTGTAAAGCTTTTGAAAATGAAAAAAAAATCAGTTCTTCATTGAAAATCTGGAACATTTCTAAAGCAATACAAATTTTTCATTTAGGAACAGAGGCCATTTTTCCTTCAAACAACTTTTTCAGGACAGTTCTTTCTGCAACGATCTCTACGTCACAAGGTGAGTGTGTGCACTTACGGAGGGATGAGGTGCTGGATGAGGCAATTATCATGAAGCAGGGAGGCATTCATTGGGCTAACCAGTGTGTTAAGCTGAAGTTTGCTGGAAATAACCATTCACTGCTCCTGAGAAAATATGGGACTTGGTTGTCATTTACACTAAGGGCCCTCTACACTGCTCTGGCAGTGTAGGGAGGCTGAAAGTGAGTTAATTAGTTACTCACTGTGACCTTACATTCACTAGGGTAGTGAACATATGGTAACTAACGAGGTAAAATCCTTGGGGAGATGAGGCAGTTTGTAATTTTAACACAAGTTAGCAACTCAGGCTGAGTCTTCACTCAGATTTTACCTTGCGTTAGCTACCACAAGTTACGAACGCTTCTGCTTCCGCTAGCGAAGATGTGACCTTTAAGGCCACTTTACAGTGCCAGAGCAGTATAAAGGGGCCAGAATTTTAAGATAATCAGGCCCATGGAGTGCTTTGGCAATACAGCCTAGTGTAGTTTGAAGTGGGGACTGTGTGTGGGGAGTGAGGAGAAGGGGACCTAAAAGTTCTCTTTCTGGTGAATGTTTCTTTTTCGAGGGCTTGCTCATGTCCATTCCATTCTAGGTGTGTGTGCACCGACATGCGCGATCATCGGAGATTTTTGCCTTAGCAGTATCCATAGGGTCGGCTGTGGCACCCTCTGGAGTTTTGCTCTCGTGGAGCGGTATATCAGGCGCTACCGGCCCTATTCTCTCTCAGTTCCTTCTTACCGCCCATGGTGGTTAGTTGGAGCACCTTCCTTGCTTAGCAAGAGCTAGCGTTTTTTTCTCCTATGAACTGCGTGCCTTAGGGCCTTTTGTAAATAATTTGTTCTGGCCAAAGGGTTTGAATACCTTTATAGCACCCACTCCCGGACTCGTTGGTTGTGTCTGCGGCCAATGAGAAGGACAAGCAGGGTCACACCTCCTTGACTCCCAAGAACAAAGAGACCAAAAGGCTTGATCTCTTTGGGAAAAAATGTGTTCAACTGTCAGCTTACAATTTTGGGTGGCGAATCATCAAGCCCTGTTGGGCAGATGTAACTTTAATCTCTGGGACAGTCTCAAAAAAGTTCCAGGAATCCCTCCCACAGGGTCTGGCCCAGGAGTTTGGCACCCTGGTGGAGGAGGGCACCGTGGCGACCAGATGCTCCCTGCAAATGGCATGGGATGTGGTGTACTCAGTGGCTTGGGTAGTCGCATCGGTGGTGGTTATGCAGCGCATCTCCTGGCTCCAAACAGCAGGCCTTTCCCAGGGGATGCACACCTTGATTCACGACCTTCCTTTCAATGGGGTAAGTCTCTCCTCCGAGCAAACAGTCGCCAGTCTGCACAGGTTGAAGGACACTAGAGCCACCCTTCGCTCATTGGGCATGCACACGCCGCTGTCTGCTCATAAGACCTTCCAGCCGCCAAGGCCCTGGCAGCCCCGTCAGGGCTCTTTGAGAAGAAGGAACACTAGTTTTAGCCGTCGACACCCTTCTTCCTCCCGCTTGCCTGCATGATCTGGGCCTGCCAAACATGTAGGGGGCCAAAAGTACTTATTTTGAGGGTGCACTCAAGAGCAACGCCCCAGTCAGCTACCTGGATCCTCCCCATTTCTTCCTCAACCATCTTCGCCCCTACCGTTCAGCTTGGTTGCGGGTAACCTTGGACTGCTGGGTCCTGGATGTAGCATCTCTGGGCTATACCCTGCAATTTACGGCCGCCCCTGCCTCCCACTGACCCTCTTCCCCATCCCTCTTCAGGGACCCTTCTCACAAGTATCTCCTTGTTCAGGAGGTCGAAAAACTCCTGTGCCTGGGGGCTGTGGAGAAGGTTCCTTGGGACATGGAAAGAAGAGGATTCTATTTCCACTACTTCCTAATCCCGAAGGCAAAAGGGGGCCTAAGACCCGCTCCTGGACCTGCGTCACCTCAACAAGTTTCTCAAGAAGTTAAAGTTCCCTGTGGTCTCCTCGGTCTCCATCATCCCCTCCCTGGATCTGGGAGACTGGTATACCGCTCTCAACTTAAAGGACACTTACTTTCATGTCTCCATATTTCCAGGTCAAAGGCATTTTCTGCGTTTTATCATGGCCGGGCACAGTTTCTCATTCACAGCGCTGTCCTTTGGCCTGTTCTGAGTACCCAGGGTGTTCACAAAGTGCGTGCCAGTGGTGGCTTACCTGAGATGTCAAGGGGGTCCAGATTTTCCCGTATCTTGATGACTGGCTCCTCAAGGGCAGGTCTCCAGGGCAGGTGCACAGTAGCCTCGATCTGGTGCATTCCACCTGCCACGACTTGGGCCTGTTGATAAACACCGAAAAGCCCACGTTAACACCAGTTCAATGTATCGAGTTTATTGGGGCAGTTCTCGACTCCACGCGGGCCAGGGCCTTCCTTCCGGAAGTGTGTTTTCAGGCTATGTCAGACCTGATCTTCCATGTAGGGAGCCATCCTCTCACCACAGCCCACACCTGCCTGTGACTGATGGGCCATGTGCACATATGTGGTCAGCCATGCTCGACTTCATCTGCGGCCTCTGCAAGTGTGGCTAGGTCCATCTGTGTCCCCAGGAGGCACACCCTGGACCGAGTGGTCATGGTGCCGAACCATGTCCTTTTGTCCCTGGACTGGTGGCTGGATCCCAAGTCGGTGCTGCAAGGAGTTCTCTTTGTAATCCAGTCCCTGTCGCTTACCCTGGTTTCAGACGCGTTGGATCTGGGCTGGGGAGCCCACTTGGGCAGGCTTAGCACCCAGGGCCATTGATTTCAGCATGACATAGCCCTTCATATCTACATCAGGGAGCTCAGAGTGGTTCGCCTGACCTGCCAGGCTTTCTTGCCCCACCTAAAAGGCAAGGTGGTGAAGGTCCTGACGGACTATACCGCCATGATGTCATGATTACATCAACAGGCAGGGCAGTGCCAGGTCTTCCGCCCTGTGTAGGAAGACAGCTTAGGGAGGAATGTAGGGAGGAGCTTAGCCTCTGGGACTTTTGTGTGTGGCATGCCATTCATCTGGTAGCCACCCACCTGCCTGGAACCAAGAACGTCTTGGCAGATCGCCTCAGCAGGACCTTCTCATCTCGCCACAAATGGTCGCTCCATCCAGCGGTATCAGCCTGATCTTCCACTGGGCAGGGTCAAGGACTCCCTGTCAGACACCTTCTTGATTCCATGATCAGGAGAGCTAATGTACGCCTTTCCGCCGGTACCATTGATCCACAAGGTCCTGCTAAAGGGGAAGCAAGAGAAGGCGAATGCCATCCTCATAGGCCCAGCGTGGCCTTGTCAACACTGGTTCAGCATGCTGCTGAGTCTTTCAGCAGCCATCCCGCTGCAGCTGCCTCTTTGGCTGGATCTGCTGTCCCAGAATCATGGCAATCTGTTGCACCCAAACCTAGTGTCACTGTACTTGATGTCTTGGCTAAGTCTGGACGAACAGGTGTGCTCCGGTGATGTCTAACAGGTCCTGCTGGGCATCAGAAAATCTTCCACAAGGGCTACCTACATGGCGAAGTGGAAGCAGTTCATGTGTTGGGCCTCAGATTGGCACATTTGGGCTGAAGAGGCCCCGCTGCAGGACATCCTAGAATATCTGCTGCACCTTAAGCTCCAGGACCTGTAGCTCCCTTCAGTCAAGGTGCACCTAGTGTCCATTTTGGCATTCCACCCTCTGTTTCAAGGCAGGACGGTCTTCGCCCATCCCTTGACAGCATGGTTCTTGAAAGGTCTGGAGTGCCTCTGTCTGCATGTCCGGGACCTGGTTCCCCCTTAGGACCTGAATCTTGTGCTGTCAAGGCTCATGGGTCCTCCATTCGACTCCCTGGCTTCCTGCTCCCTCCTCCTTCTCTCCAGGAAGGTTTCTTTCTTGGTCGCTATAACTTTGGCCCGCAGAGTGTCTGAGATCAGGACACTCACCTTGGAGCTGCCGTATACGGTATTCTACAAGGACAAGGTCCGGTTACACTGGCACCCGGCTTTCCTACCCAGGGTTGTTTCCAAGTTTCATACTGTTCAGGACATACACTTAACGGTCTTCTGTCCCAAGCCTCGTGTGATGGATGACGAATGCAGGCTGCATACTCGAGACGTCAGATGTGCGCTGGCCTTCTACATAGACAGAATGAAGTGGTTTTGTAAATCAGCACAGTTGTTCGTTGCTGTCACAGACAAGATGAAGGGTTGCCCACTGTCTACCCAGAGAATATCATCATGGATCACAGCCAGCTTCTGCTACTGTTACGAGTTGGCCAAGGTGCCACCGCCAGTGATCATGACAGCTCACTCAACTAGGGCGCAGGTGTCATCGGCAGCCTTCCTGGTGTGGGATTTGCTCAAACTTCCTAAATATATTTGCTTTGGACTTTTTTCCAACATGGAAAAAATTTCTACAGAAAAGGTGAACGTTACCAAAAGTTGTGTCTGTAAAAACAATGACAACTGTTTTGTGTCCCTAACTATAGCTGTAGGAAGGACTAAGAGTGATTTTCATTGATGGGTGCACTGTATATCTTTTGCTTACCTTATATATGGCTGCTTTGGGATCCTGATTTGCTCCTGTTATGCTTTGCTTTATTGTCTTGATGCTTGTTACCTTTCGAACCACTCTATAACCACACAGACATTTTAATACCGAAGAGAGAGAACTTACAAGACTGTTCTGTTAAATTGGATTGGTCATGTTTTTTTTATCAACAATGCATAACATAAATGTTAATAGGATTTCCAGGATAGTGAAAGGAAAAGGAGAACTACTCACACAGACTCTGAATTGCCAAGAGTGTCATTTAATAAAAAAGTACGCTCTCACTGCTTATGACAGAAGATGCAATACTTGGTGTTTATTTTCCTCTGTGTTATTAGTTGGCTCAGCACTGTGTACTAAGACATCTTCATTCTTTTTTATGAACCAGTATTTTTTTCAGTTAAAATTGTAGATAACAATATGCTTTTGAGGCTTAGGCCACCCTACATGGAGCAATTTGGCGAATGCTGGAGATCAATCATTACATACTGCATCCGTCACTTAAGATTTCTGTTTAGGTACCAATAGAAAGATTTGAAATCCTATAGGGTTTTTAGGTTGTTTTCTTATATATAGATAGATAGATAGTTAGATAATATGTACATGTCTCAGTCTAGTAACTCCTCCTCCTCCTCAATAATGCTGTTTTTGAACAGAATACAAAAGGAGCAAATGTGTATTTCTGAACATTTTTTCCTCAAGCTTCTGTTTTGGAGTGGTTAGATGCTGAAAGTTTTCTAATCTGTGTAGTTGTTTGGTCATATGTAATCCAGGACTCAGCCCCATTTATTCACCAATTGGAGAGTGTGCACATTGGCTACATCGTGGTACATTAAAGGTTTACCAAAGCCTTCCACAGCTGTCATCTCTTTGACCTGTCAGTAAACTAAAAGTATTCATATAAGTTTGCTTTCATTCAAGTGTAATGCTATTACTGCAGAAGTGGGCAGAATACAATTCTCTAAAGATCTTGTCTCATTCTCTTCTGATCTAAAGAGGTTAATGTGCTCGAATCATCCCATCATTTTGTTTTTCCATTCTCTGTCACTGCAAGAGGAGTAAAGAGAGAAAAAGAAATGTATTGAATAATCCATTACTATCAGCATGGGGAATTAAGGGGAATGGAGAAAATGACTGACTGCTGGGGTATAAGTCCTCCCACCCCACATAGATCATTACTCCTCCTCAATTCAGTAGCAGAGGACTGATCTAAATCCTCCCTTCCCCTTCTCCATCCCACTGTGAACTACCAAAGCAAATCCTCACTTGAACAGTGTCATGCATATTAGTGTTCATTAAGCCATGTTTACACGAAGGATTTCCTAATCACATATATGTGTATATATAAAATGTTCTACTTATGCCTTTAAAGAACTGAGAACTCTGCCTTGCATGCACAGATATCTGATTTGTAACACTACTTTGCAGAAAGATTGCTAATCCTGTAAGCGCTCCTCATTTTACCGATGCTTAGAAAAGCCTGGTGCAATGGGCACATGACTAAGCCACGTGACTTTTATATGCTTCCCTTTCATACACATTCATGACCCACCATTCCAGGAGAAACCTCTCACGGAAACAGAACTTCTTGCGTTGCCTCTTTTTGGAATTACTGCTGTGTTGGGACCTTGGAAACGTGATGAGAAATTGAGAGATTGGAGAGAATAAGAATGTTTATAGCTGATGGTCGGGAATTGGCCTCTTGGGCCATCTATCCCAACTCCCTGCATGAAAGAAGGCAGCTATCCTCTTTGTCTAGCATGATTGCTCTTTATGAACTGATGGTTTTTATTTTACAGTGTTGTTCTTTTTCAAGTGCTTATTTATTGATTCCTTGTATTATATGTTTTATTCAGTAATGAAGTTAATCTAACAAGTCAGTCATTCCTTGGGCTTCTCTTTTTAAAGATTGGCTCTGTGGTGCAGTTGCTTTTCACCTATCTTTTTCTTGCTGAATTCTAACACATGATTGCCAGCAACCCTGCAGATTTCCCCACTAATTTCCGGAGAACCTTAGATCTGTATCATCTGCTCCTTTTTGATTTATGAATAACTAATTTTACCAAGTGTTCTTTTTTCTGCATTCTCTTACCAATCACTTGCCTTGCTTTACACAAATAATCAATTGCATACCATTCCCAGACAATTTTCTTTCTCATCATCCCTTTTATTAACAAATAGAACAAAATAGTTGTGCAGCTGTTCCTAAAGTACTCGCTCCTTAATTAACACACACACACACACACACACACACACACACACTCTCTCTCTCTCCATATATTTTCTTTGATTACACATGTTTGTGAAGATATTTCTTATTACCCCAGTTTTAATACTACGACGTTCGCTTTGCTTAGAGCATACGCTGCTGCTTTTATTTGCCCTTTTTAATTTCATGGGTTACTTTTCCTTTCCCTTTCATTTTACAGCTGCTGTTACCCTTCTTGAAATTACATTGTCCTGCTTTTGACCTTCCTGTGTTTTGCTTTTGCTTTTTAGGATACAGCGGAATTAATCTTTTGAATGGTCTGTCCCTCGTGATATCTCTTTATCCTTTGGTAATTTTGCCCATAGGACTCTGCCAGCTCAGTTACCTGATTTTTTTCAAATATGTGACTTGTTGAAGTAGAGCTTCCTCTGTGTGACTGCTTACCACAAGCTCATTCCTTGGTATTGTAAACTGAATTCAGTGTCACCTGTTCCCAGGTTCCTCTTTCCTCCTAGGTCCATGACTAACTCCTTTGGGGCAATACTAGATCCATTTGTCTTCTGTTTTGTTATGCCCCCATCATCGAAAAATCAAAATACTTTGCTGTAAGTCTTCTCCAACAGACACCCAGTGATATAAAATTTATCATGAGCCTTAAAGTGTGAACACTCTGGTGCCTTGTGAGCTATTTCATTAGTCCTCACTTCACCATCTACTTTGGATGCCATCACTGTACTTTCTGAGCTTGTCCTTGGTACGCAGAGGCATTTAAAAACAAAACCAATAACCGTTTCTTGCTTTTGACTTAGATTTTTTGGGAAGGTGGAAATTTGACTGTTAGAAACAGTGTATTGTATTGGTGCTGTATGTAGGCCAGAAGACTGTCAGAGCTGTTCGAGTGCGAGACAGCCCACTTAGCCCACTATCAAAACCTCGTGTTTTTTAAAAGGTATTGGTTATGGAAAAGATCAAGTGTTTGGGGAAGAGAAAAATGTTGTTTACGGGGCCTTGCCTTGTGAATCTTTCCAGACACAGAGCGACAGGCTGATTCATGCTTTTTGTATTTCAGTTGTTATTTATCTTCCACATAAGTATTACATTGTTTGATTTTAAATGTAACTGGATTGTATCTGGGCTAAAGCAACAATTATTATTAAGGGGTGAATTTTGTGACCAGACTGTGTGGAAACTACATTACAAGGACCAGAAGGCATTTTTATTATTTCCATCTTAAGAGGAGTGGGAGTAGGTATACAGCAGAGGAAGTGAAATCCTGGCCCCATTGAAGTCAATGGGAGCTTTGACTTCAGTGGAACCTGGATTTTGGCAAGGTTGTGTGATTTCATGTTTCAGGCATTTTCTTACATGCTGTGTGTGGAAAAAGGGTACAGTGCAGTTGTTTGAAAGGATAAAGGATAACTTTTACATAGCTGCAGACACCACAAGGAAAGGTCTGCTACAGGTAAGCAACATCATGTCCATTTTAGATCATGGTTAGTGTCCCTGTGAAAGTGCACCATGGAATCTGTCCTGAGAACTTCAGCAGCCAGACAGGTGTGTCCTGTTTGCTTAACCCTATGGCAAGTATTCACTCTAAACCAGTGGTTCTCAACCTATTTACCATTGTGGGCCGCATCCAAGACTACCTGTATGGCCCTGAGGATGTCACAGAACTGTGTGCTGATTGGGCCGCAGCTTGGGAATCACTGCCCTAAACAAAACTATTTTTGTTGACTTGTGTTTCTACTGATAAGCGAGAAGCAAACGCAAAACAAAGTTGCTTATAGTAAAATCGTATTTTGTCTGGGGTTAGTGAAACAGTTGGTCTGGGTGTGAATAAGGCTTGCTGAGTTTGTTAAAAGGGGTGTCAATTTGCAAGGCCCCTGTTTACCAAGTTTGCTGATGTGACCAACCAGGAGATAAAGCTAGTGCTAGGTAAGGATTGTAATGTGTTTCCCATCCCTGCAGGAACATACATCTGCATGAGGGGCAAGGTAGTTTAACGTCTTACACTGAGCAGCACTGGAAAAGGGGAAAGGCTCCTGGATGAAACAGAGAACTGCCTGTTCTAGCAGCAGTAGAATATGATAGATACAAATCATGTGCTCCCCTTGCTAAGCCGCTACCATCTGTACTAAGTGAAAATTTTAAGCCTTCATTTTGTTTTTGGTATGATAGTATTTATCAGTCTTATCTATTTTAGCAACATAGCTTAATCATATTTTAGGAGAGTTGTCACTTCTCTCATTTCAGAATTTGTGTTTGAAGCCTTTAACTTGCCACATGCGAGAGTATTTTGCAACTTTGCTTGAAGGGTTAGCTTATAAAATACCGTAGGTGCTGGTAGCCTGTGCAACCTTCATTCAGCCACCTTATGTGTATACATTATGATACAGTCTTTAATTACATAATCACATACTATTTTTTCCACAGGACCCCTGCCTCATTCGGTGCACAGGATAGACGGCACTGACTTAATGAACAGCTATACAATATTTAGTTTTATCCTCATTGGTCAACGTGTGGCTCCATATTTTATTTACTGCACACTATTCAAATCCTGCTCTTAAGACCGAATCATTAATTTCCTTCGTGATCAAACTAGATTGTTTGTTGTTTTACTTTTTGGAATATGATTTTGATCATTTCTTTTTTTAATGGGTAAACACATCGAAGTAATCCGTGTCACACGTTTGTCGACCAAAGTCGGTTGTTCTGCACAGTCAATGGCATTGATTATCTACAACACCTGTTGGTTATCTGCAAATTAAATCATGGCACTAAACTCATTTCGGTCGAAAACCCTCTCAAAACACTGCTTTTCTGAAAACTTTAGTGAGAGAAAAGTATTGTGTAGTCCACATGGTTTAGCCAACTTACACTTCTGGAATGTAAAGGAACAAAGTATAGTCTGCCTCTCTTTGATGTGCTCCTACACTTCTATTAAGTTATAATTTAGCTGTATTACCTTGATAGAAATAGATCATTTTCCTTACCTAGCCTGTCCTTCTGAGCCTGTTAATGCAGTCTAATTCTAGCTAGTAACCTAACAGATTTATATTAATAACTGCTTGCTGTGGTTTCTCAGACTACATATTTTATACGTTTGAGACATAGAATCATAGAATCATAGAATATCAGGGTTGGAAGGGACCCCAGAAGGTTATCTAGTCCAACCCCCTGCTCGAAGCAGGACCAATTCCCAGTTAAACCATCCCAGCCAGGGCTTTGTCAAGCCTGACCTTAAAAACCTCTAAGGAAGGAGATTCTACCACCTCCCTAGGTAACGCATTCCAGTGTTTCACCACCCTCTTAGTGAAAAAAGTTTTTCCTAATATCCAATCTAAACCTCCCCCACTGCAACTTGAGACCATTACTCCTCGTACTGTCATCTGCTACCATTGAGAACAGTTTAGAGCCATCCTCTTTGGCACCCCCCTTTCAGGTAGTTGAAAGCAGCTATCAAATCCCCCCTCATTCTTCTCTTCTGCAGGCTAAACAATCCCAGCTCCCTCAGCCTCTCCTCATAACTCATGTGTTCCAGACCCCTAATCATTTTTGTTGCCCTTCGCTGGACTCTCTCCAATTTATCCACATCCTTCTTGAAGTGTGGGGCCCAAAACTGGACACAGTACTCCAGATGAGGCCTCACCAATGTCGAATAGAGGGGAACGATCACGTCCCTCGATCTGCTCGCTATGCCCCTACTTATACATCCCAAAATGCCATTGGCCTTCTTGGCAACAAGGGCACACTGCTGACTCATATCCAGCTTCTCGTCCACTGTCACCCCTAGGTCCTTTTCCGCAGAACTGCTGCCTAGCCATTCGGTCCCTAGTCTGTAGCTGTGCATTGGGTTCTTCCATCCTAAGTGCAGGACCCTGCACTTGTCCTTATTGAACCTCATCAGATTTCTTTTGGCCCAATCCTCCAATTTGTCTAGGTCCTTCTATATCCTATCCCTCCCCTCCAGCGTATCTACCACTCCTCCCAGTTTAGTATCATCCGCAAATTTGCTGAGAGTGCAATCCACACCATCCTCCAGATCATTTATGAGTTGACTACATCTTTGTACATCTTGTAGTCTACATCTACAACTTAGATGCTGCAGCATTTATACGAGACCTTCCTATTCCTTTTGTTAAGAGAACCTGAAGAGCAAGAGTATTAATTCTCCATCTGAGAAATGTTACATTTTAACATCGTATTACTTTTGTTTCAGTACTATATGTTTTTGTACGATATGCTGTTTTCAGGTGGTTCAGTGTGAGTTGTGTTTTGTCAAATGTAAAATTCACTTAACATGTTGACAATTGTCATGCAACAGGTAATTAGCAAAACAAAGGTCTTAGACGCCTTACAAACCAAATAAGCATGATTCCATGGAAGAATTATCATACCTAGATACCAAACATACTGGCACCTCACACAAGCTTAGACAGAAAATTAAAAGCTCTAATATGCTTTGAAATCCACTGTGAAATACTTATACTCTTCATAATATTAAAGTCTTATTTTCTTGACTCCTGTTTGTAACATACCAGCAGTTTGGATTTATTACTTTGAAAATATTCTCTCTCAGGCTTTCTTGTATTTATTACAGTTGAGTAAATAATTTCAATGAATAATTTATCTGACAAATTCATCTTCTTCTAAGGTTGCAGGATGTCTCTGAGAAGATAATTTCCTCAATGTAAAAAAAATTGATTAATTTGAAATGTTTAAGCTCTATAGATTGATTGCAAGCATTTTATATGAGCTGCATTGCTTGCCTATCATTGACAAGGTGAGTGAGGTAATCTTGGACCAACTTCTGCTGGTGAATGAGACAAACTTTAAAGTTACACAGAGCTCTTCTTCAGGTCTGGAAAAGGTACTCTGAGGCTTTCTGTACACTACCAAGTTTTGTCGCCAAAAACTGCCTTTTGGCGACAAAGCTGTGAGTGTGTACACACTGAGATGCAATTTTTGTTGGGAAAAATGCCCAGTTTCGGTGAGAAAACACTTCCACCCCCTACAAGAGACTTTTTTCACTTCATTTTATTATCAACAAAGAGCCAGTGTAGACACCACACTTGCTTTAATCACTTTATTTGGCCTCTAGGAAGTGTCCCACAATGTCCATCCTGACCGCTCTGGTCAGCAGTTTGAACTCGGCTGCCCTGCAGCCAGGTAAACAACAATCTGCCTCTCCCCTTGGCAAACCCCGGGAATTTTAAATTCCATTTCCTGCTTGCCAGCTCCCCATGCACCCCTGCCGACCATTTCCTGCTTGCCGTTTCCTGCTTGCTGTTTCTTGCTTGCCATTTCCTGCTTGCCTGCACCCCTGCCAACCATCACCAGCAGATAAGAAAGAGGACAAGACGCAGCAAAGTAAACATGTTCCAGGAGGTACTGCAGTGCTCCACTACAGAGAAAAGGGTAAAAAAGGAGTGCTGGAAAGCCGAAAGGCAGGACAGAAAAGAGAATCAAGCGTTTGCTAGGGACGCTACTGAGTGGATGATAACAGTAATGGAGAAGCAAATAGAAATACTCAAGTCTTTAATAATGCTGCAGAGTGAGCAGGTCTGTGCTCGACCTCCACAGCAGCACATACACAATTCTTTAACCCCTACCCACTCCGCCTGCATATTCCTTTCCATTGTCTGGGACTTCTCAGTTACCCCATCACTCCACTCCCTCACACAACTTTCAGAATGACAGCTGGACCTACACTCAGTTGCGAGGGTCTGCCCTTTCCCGGTCCCTCCTTTCACAGCAAGCGTCTGTGTTTTGTGAGTGTCACTGTGCTTTTTCTTGATCAATAAAGGCAAAGTTTTGTAATGGTAAATCATCTTTATTTTGTTTTCTACAAATTCACATTGCAATCACTACAAGTAGATGTACAGGCATTTTTATCATTTTCGTACTGCGTTATGCGGCCCCAAATGTCAACATAATCTCCTAGGAAAAAAATATGGAATGCACCATGGAAGCTACTTTAAGAAAGCTATATGTAGCTGCTGCTCATTGTCAGAGTGCTTCCTCAAAGCCTCCCTGATTTCAGTTGCCTCCCTGTGAGCTCCTCTGGCAGCCCTAATATCTGGCTGCTCAAACTCAGCAGCCAAATGCTCTGCCTCAGCACTCCACCCCAGAGCAAATATTTCACCCTTAGATTCACAGAGATTATGGAAAGTGGCTATGACCATGGGAATATTCTCCTCATTAAGGTCTAACCTGCCATAAAGGCAACGCCAGCATGCCTTTAATATGCCAAAGGCACATTCCACTGTCATTTGGCACCTACTCAGCCTGTTGTAATGCTCCTTACTGCTGTCCAGGTGTCCCGTGAAAGGTTTCATGAGCCAGGGCTGTAAGGGGTAGGCCGGGTCTCCCAGGATCACTATGGGCATTTCCACATCCCCTACTGTAATCTTGTGGTCTGGAAAGAAATTCCCTGTCTGCAGCTTTCTGTACAGGCCGGTGTTCCTGAAGATGTGTGTGTCATGCACCTTTCCAAACCACCCTGCGCTGATGTCTGTGAAATGCCCATGGTGATCCACAAGCACCTGCAACACCATGGAGAAGTACTCCTTCCTATGGATGTATCTGCTGCAAGGTGGTCTGGTGCTAAAATTGTAATATGTGTGCCATCTATTGCCCCTCCACAGTTAGGGAAACCAATCTCTGCAAAGCCGTCCACTATTTCATGCATATTACCCGGAGTCACGGTCCTTCATAGCAGGATGTGATTTATTGCCCTGCACACTTGCCTTAATGCAGCCCCAGTGGTGGACTTCCCCACTCCAAATTGATTTGTGACCGACCGGTAGCAGTCTGGAGTCACCAGCTTCCAGACAGCGATTGCCACATACTTCTGTACTGAGAGGGCAGCTCTCATTCTGGTATCTTTGTGGCCAGCTCACCACACAGTTCCAAGAAGGTGGTTTATGTATCTGGAAGTTCTGTAACCACTGCTCATCATCCCACACCTGCATGACAGTACGATCCCACCATTTAGTGCTGGTTTCCCTAGCCCGAAAGTGATGGTCTACCCTATGCAGCTGCTCTGTGAATGCCAAAAGCAATATCAAGTTGCTGCTATCCATATCACGCAGAAAGTCGGGCACCTGTGCGTCTTCCTCTGTCAGTAATTTCATGATTAACTGCACTGCCATGTGTGATGTCCTCGTGATACTTAACAGAGCATAGGAGAGAAGTGCGGGATCCATCCCTTCTCACAAAGATGCCAGGGTGCACAGAAGAGAATGGCTATTGCAAAAATGACATGAAAGAAAGCCAGAAGCCCATGGAGTGCTGGGACACAAAGCAATGCATCATGGGACATTTAGCCACGTCCCAAGATGCATTGCAACCCACTCCTCCTTCCCACAACACCTAGCAACAGAAGGTGTCGCCCTGCACTGTGGGATACATACCCACAGTGCATTGCTCACACTGTTGATGATAGTGCCCCCAATGTGGATGTGATCTGTCGCCAGAGGGGGCTAGTGTGAACAAGATTTTCTGTTTTTTATTAAGTTGACTTTTGGGTGTCGATATAAGTGGAGCTGACAAAACTTGGTAGTGTAGACAAAACCCTAGTGTCACAACTAAAGGCAAGGTGGAACATATTGTTTAGCATAAGTAGTTAATACATCTTAAGAACACCGTTCACGGTGTTAACTCCTCTGCGTCAAAAGCGGGGGCAGGAAGGTGTGGAGGAGGTTATTGGGTTACAGACTGTTGTAATAAGCCCTGTAAAGCCAGTGTCTTTATTAAGACCATGATTATTAGTATCTACCAAAGTTATGATTTGAAGCTCCCAGGCTCATCTTTTGAAGGTGTTTTGCAGGCTTCGTTTGAGAACAAGGACTGAGAAGTCAGATGTGGAGTGATTACAAGTGATATGGAGTTTTTGTCTTTTGTCACTTTTCTGTGTGAGTTCATTCGAAAATGTAGTGGTTGTCTGGTTTCACCCACATAGTTGTTGTTAGGGCATTAACTCCATTAGATGAGGTACAGCACATGTTGTGATATGCATGTACAGAACCCAGGATGTGTTGTGGGGGATATTGATCATTGTAGCAGTGGAGATATGTCTGCAGGTCTTGCATCTGTTGTTATGGCAAGGACTCTGGTGCTGCATTGAGTTGGTGTGTCCTGATCTGTGGAAAGTTTGCTTCTGATGATGATCTGTGATTGGTCAGATAAAGTGATATGCAGTTATTACTGTTCTCACAATGGGAAATTGTGCTAACAATTTAGTATGAATAGTCATGTGCAAACTTACATTTTGAAAGATATTTACAATATTTACTCCTGGGGGGGTTGACATTTTTCTTTCCCTGAACTCCATGCCAGTAAAATGTAATTGTGTGGTTTGTTCATCAGAAGCAGTCACAGTGTAGGTTTAAACACAACAGAAAGAAATTCACTTAAAATTTGATTGAATATTCACAGAACATTTTTCTGCAATATTTGCCCCAACTTGTTGCTTATTGAGAAACTCTATATGCAGAACGCTTATAGAAGTCCTGATTCAGGAAAACATTTAAGTACATGCATAAGTCCATTCTCTGTTCAGGAAAACTCCTAAGCAATATTTAAAGTGAAACATGTTCTTAAGTGCTTTCTTGAGTGGGATTGCTTTCCTTATTCAGGGCCTGAACTACTCCTATGTTAACTGTATACATCCTACCAACTGATGATGTTTCCCCACTTCAAGTACATGAAACTATATGGACAGTTATTTAACATAGTTGTCTTAGAGTTAACGTAGATGCGTCCATAGGTTTCCTTATTTAGTCACTCTCATCTGTCTTACACAGGAGTAGAATTGGCATATAAACTATAAAGGTAACACAGCTGGGTCTTATTCAGCCTAAATGCAATATCTGAAAATATATTTTTTCTTTTTGGATGATTGTATTTGGGTTTGCTGTAGCTAATCATCATTCAGGGCGGGTTCCATATCCTTGCTGCAGCACCCACTAAAATGGTGCATTTCACACAATTTTCTTAGCTGGCTTTATGATGAGTTTCTCTGAGACTGGAACTATTAATCTTTAAAGCCACAGAACTCAGATGTTTGTTGGCATCTATGCTAACAAACAGCTTAGCATAGCTGTTAGCTGATGGAATATTTTGAGTTGTTATAAATTATGTGGTCCTAGTCAAAGCAGGCTTGCTTTTTGTTAGGTGTCCCAAACCAAGCAAGGTCCAAATGACACTTTGCTATATAACTCATTGGCAGTGTCCTGGCAGTGCTCTCTGGTGAATGAGAACCCAATCGTATTGTGAAGTCTCTAGTGTACAGTGTCATTTCACCAGCATTTAAAGACGGCAGACTTCTTTGGAAAACTAAGGAATGAAATCCTAGCCCTATTGAAGTCAATGGTAAAACTCCACTTGACTTCTGCAGGGCAGGATTTCACTTAGCATGTCCACATGAAAAATGTCTCATTCTTCCCAGCATCTAACAATGAATTTCTCATTTGGGAATAGTATCTCCTGTAAAGACCTTCATACTTATGCCCAAATCTAGGAAAGCATGTAGACATGTGCTTGTCTATATGCAAGTGAGTAGTCCCATGTTCTACTGACAATAAAACCTGCCTTCAGAACATCTGTTATCAAAGTGATATGGATGCTTTTTGTAGAACTTCAAAGATTATTCACATGCTTTGCTGGATGGGAGTCTTAGAGGGCAACAAGTCAAAGAACTCAGTTATAGGGGAGTTAATTGCTTTAAGGACCCTTACTGTAGCATCTTTTGAACTTTTTAGCCCAAAGCTGTACAATATTTGCTTTGCATGATAGGATAATTCATAGAAAAGATTAGCTTTGGGGTGATATTCCTTTGAAATACTTCTCTTCTTAGGCTCCAGATTGGGTAGGACCATTTTTTAATATTTCTCTTTCAAGATGTTTTTTTCCTGGCTATTTCCTCCTCCTCTTAATTCCTGCAGTGCACACTTTCCAACCCCCCATAGTCATACAGATCCTTTTCCTGGACCTTATGATCTCTCTCTCTATTCCATCTGGTCATTCTGTGTAGCTCATACACAGTCTCCCTCCCTCTTATTTTCTCTCTCTCCTGATCCCCTTGTTACTGGAAAGATTTCACTCACTTTGTTGGCATCATGTCTCTCTGCATCTCAGGTGATTGATTTTATGCCAGTTTGTTTCACTTTTAGTGTTGTTTCTGTTTATAATCTATTTATACTTTGTTTTGTGATATTTTAATTATTCTCAGTTAATTATTATGATCGGATTTTATTGTTTTTGTCGTAACTCAAGTGACGTAATGGAGTTGGAGGGGGAAAGAGCTTTATAAATAAGTTTATTGCTATTATTATTTGTAGTTGTTCACAGCTCCCAGTTCACACCATCTGTTAATCCCTGTGTGAGTCATTTGTGAAACATAATAGAAATTGCTCTGCATGCAACAGAAGCAATTCATAGAAAATGTTTCTTTTCTTTTGTCTGTGGCAATGTTACTTCATTTTATTGGTAGTAGTGTTCAAAGCCCCATGGATGCAAGTGTGGTCCCACTGGTTTAAATACACTTTGTAGGTTAAGAATAATGTAACCCAGTACGGTAATGAATAGAGCAATGTGGTGTAGCATGAGCAACATTTTAAACTAAAACCAGCCCCGTTAGCTATGCTGAGATTGGACTTGAGGCAAGTAAGAAGAGTCTACCTTTCTGTTCCTTCTCAGTCTGCAAGGGTCTGAAATGCTTCCCTGGTATAAGTTAAAGAAGTCTAAGGGATTACCCAGGATGAGCAGAACTCTGAACATTTCATTCCTCCTCTTCCTGTTTCTGTCATGCCTCCTTCACAGGGAGAGGGCCTACAGAGAGAGAGAGAGAGAGAGCGCTAGTAGGGACTACACCATCCAAGAGTCGTCCCCTCCCCCACCTTCAGAGTCAATCCTCAGCTTGATGGAAGCTCCACAGCTACCCTTTGTGCTGCTAACATAATGCAAAAAACCTTGGTCGAGGATGTGAATTTGGCCAACATGAACAGCTTGCACCTGAACAGCCTCAGCATTAAAGTTACTTACACTTTCTACAACAGCAGTTCGGGGTTTATGTTTAGCTATGTTTAGCACTGATCTACCAGTGGAAGATTTCTAAACTTTGCATATATAATGTAAAAATTGACTATTAAAGTTTTCCTGGTTCTAAAATTGTATGAAAATGTATATCCCAAGGAAATGTGTTTAAAAGTTTTGTCATACCCCTGAAGTTGGGTTGCCAAAAATATTAAAAATAAGGGACTGTTTTCTTAGCACACCCATTCCACCCCTCCTCCCGACATTATCATTATTAGTATTATAATTAATAAGCAGTCACCTACATTCATTAGGAGGTATTTCTTACAGCACTCAGCAACTCCAGATCTTGTTGTACAGAGATGAAAAAATAAGGGACATCCATTGTAATAAGGGACTATTGGCGAACTTACCTTGATGGTACTTTAATGTCACTGTTTGCCAATATTAGAGTGATGTGTTGCAAATGAGCAGAGAAGATATATACCTTCTAGTGTTATGTCGAAGTCCTCTCACTGTCTACTTAGGTACATTATTGGTTAGAGCTGTACTTCAGTAAGGTATATATTTTAAGTATCCATGTCCCTCCAGAGCAGATGTTTACAACGCGGACATTATTGTAAGTGGAAAGTGACACCCTGAAAAATGTATTTGGTCTGTTAACTATGTCACTGATATTAAACATTGTAAATATTGTTGATTTTATGACTAAGGATGCAGAAAGGCAGCATTCATCACTGCATAATAGTCCACTGCTAATAGACCTTTAATTGCGTGCATAGTTTTTCCTGGTTTTTGTAAACACAAAAAGAAACTGAAATCCTGCTATTTCTGTCTTTTTTTGTTTAACTTAATTTTCAGTCCCCTATTGGAACATTGTTTATTGAAAACTTATTCTGTATAGAATCAACAGTCTAATCAGGGCTAAGCAGGAGGAGTAAGGCATGTGTATGTGGGCAGGGAGCTACTCGCTCTTACTCCCATGCATGGCCAAGTGAAGACTGACTAGCTAGCTTATAGCAAGCAAAGTGACTAACCCTCATAGTGACCCCCGAATGCTTTGATTTGAAGGGTCACTTTAGTTACCCAAGCATTACATCTGAAATTCATAGTTTAAAATTTGTCATGTTCTACTATACTTCAATACATATTTCTTAGAGCGTAAAGAATATGCAGTGAAAATGACTTAATTGCCTTTGACCCAGACAGACTTGCATGCCATTCTCAGAAACACCCACTATGGTTCCATGAGCTACATTCCGTAGAACAACAATGCTATACCAGACATTTCGGCATATTTACTGCACATCTTAGAGTCATCACTGGAGAGGCTTCCTGAAGTCAGTTTGTGGGAAATGCTCAGAACCAACATGGGTGCATTTCCAGACAACATAATAGCTGTATGCATTATTTTAATTCTGAGGATGACTCAGAAGGGCAGCAGCAGCAATCTTTGCTGTAATATTTTTGATCAATGGTTGAGTATCATTCTCCCTATTTTATTTTATTGTACCCTAGTCTTCAGAGTCATGAATCACATTCTCTGTGAGCATAATGCCACTGTAGTCAGTAGAGTAGTTTATGCCAGTGTAGAAACCACTAGGAAGGGGGTCTTCTGCAAGAACTGAACATGGGACCTCTGACTCTAAAACACAGCCCACACTCCTCCCTAGACTCCCTAGGTTATCGACCTAGCCTGAGAGGCTCGCTGCCACGGGCTATATAGACACATACAAGGAGCCCTGGTCATGGACCTGTATCTCATTGTGCTAGGCACTGTACAAACACCCAAAGAGCTTACAATTTAGGTACCCAAGTCCCATTAAAGGTTAGTGGGATTTGGTTCCTAACTCCCTTAGGGTCCTTTAACAATCCCAGCCTTAAAGTTTTCAAAATCATACTTAAAATCTATTTCATACCAGATGAATTGCTTCCAAGCATAACGCATGCCAATGTAATGACATAGAGTTGTATCAATGATGGTGAACTTATTGAAGATAAAACCACACTCATGTTTCCCCTCTAGTACAACTGGTTCAGAAGAAGAATTAAGGCTTTGTTCTTGTTGCCTGGACTAGAAATTCAATAAAATGCAGATAAAAAGTATGCACATTGCCAAAGTCACCGGCCAGATATAAATATTTATATCTGTTATTCAAGTGTATTGATTTGGTGGACAATATTATGAAGGGAAAATAGCATGCCTCAGAGAAGAACTTCTAAGATTTTTACAGTGTGTAACTGCACTTATTTTGAAACCTTTTTTTCATCTTTGTAAAAATGGGAGCACTTGTTATACCTAATTTTCAATATTAGTGAAGGCTGCGATTAAAATATAAATGGAATTCAATAGGAATTGGATTCTGAACTTTGAAAATCCAAGTCTTAGCTAGTTTTAGTGTGGAGCTATTGTGTATATTGTACAGTAACTCGGCACTTAAAGTCATCCCGGTTAATGTTGTTTTGTTGTTACGTTGCTGATCAATTAGGGAACATGCTCGTTTAAAGTTGTGCAATACTCTCTTATAACGTCGTTTGGCAGCCACCTGCTTTGTCCACTGCTTGCAGGAAGAGCAGCCTGTTAGAGCTAGCTGGTGGGAGCTTGGAACCAGGGTGGACCGGCAGCCCCTCTATCAGCTCCCCATTCCCCTGAGTTCTCTGTGCAGCAGCCACCCAGCAGGCTACCAATTGCCAGCAGTTCTGCTGTCCCTCCCCCCACTGCCTTGGAGCTGCTCCCCAGAGCCCTCCTGCTTGCTGTGCAGGGCGGGGGAAGACGGGGGGCTAATGTCAGGGTGTTCTCTTCCCCGCTGCTCCTGCACCCCGCTTACCCCATTTCCATAGAGTGTGAGGGGACAGGACAGGGCTCAGGATGGAGGGAGCTTCCTGGCAGCAGCTTCTGTCTCAACTTGCTGATATGCTTAAAAAGGCAGTGTAGTTAGAGTGGGGTGAGCGTACTTAAAGGGGCAATGCGCATCTCTCTCTCACACACACGGTGTGTGTGTGTCTCTCTCTGTCTCTGTCTGCCATGCTCTCTCCCCTCCCTCCATCCGTGCTGCCTTGTAGAGTGTGAGGCTACATTAACAACAATGGGTTAACCCTTGAGGGCTCAGCCGAGTGCTATTTCATCATTTAGCAGTAAGGCATCCCCTGGGAAATATCCCACCCTCTGACTTCACCACCTCAACCAAGCTTCACAATCATCACCACTGTGTACCAGTATTCAATTGTTAGTTTAAAACTTATACTGGTGTGTGTGTGTGTGTATGTGTGTGTGTGTGTGTATATATATATATATAGTCTTTTGTCTGGTGAAAAAAATTTCCCTGGAATTTCTGCCCCCCCCCCCCCGTTGCATTAATTCTTATGGGGAAATTGGATTCGCTTAATATCGTTTCGCTTAAAGTCACATTTTTCAGGAACATAACTACAACGTTAAGCGAGGAGTTACTGTATGTGGGTATTTTTTTTAATTAATTCCCCTAGTGGTGGTAGGAGTTAGTGTAGCTTCAGTCATCAGTACAATACAATCATCATCCAGAAATGAACTGCCTAACGAGTCCTACTGCTGGTATGCAATGGAATTTACATATGGATATATATTTATGGAGAACTATTGGCATATGTGTTTTTTCTGCCCAGATAGCATGGCGATATTGCTTGGCATTCTCAGCCAGTCAGAAAGCTAAACTGAACCAAATTTCTGAAGCTACTTCATAATTAAAGAATGAAAGTCTCAGGATTTCTCATGTACAGCATCATCCAGCTTTGCCGAACAAAGACAGGATAGTAGGTCTGATGTTATATCATCCAATTGCTCTCTCTCTTGTAAACAGAAATTTGTGAAAACCAGAATATTTCAGTAGGTATCTTAAGGGAACTAGCAGACATGTTCTTTGCAGATTAAAAGCTTTCCCCACTCCTCTCCTGAACAGATGTCTGTAGCCTTTATTTTATTTAAAGAGAATTATGTAATGTGGTTTTACACCACTGTGGGTTCAGCTCTGGCAGCTGCAGTTTCAGGTTTAACAGAGTGAAAGTCACCTCTGCTACTTGCTTCAGAGTTATAGTCTCTACGAACACATAACGACCACGCATAGCAACAGCACATACATTCACCAGTACAAAGTCTAGTCTGTTTTATAAGTTTTATTAAAGTTACAGCATATAGTAATTCTTTACAGACCTATGCACAAGTTACAAATATAGTGATATTCACAGTCTTAACAGTGTTAGGGTCTGATGGGACTCTCATGGCTTGATCATCAGTAGAGGGATGATTCCTGCTGGAGTTTCCCAGAGGGAGCTCAGTTTTCCCATTGTGGGTATCCCCTTTTTATAATGTGATTGTAATAATGCATCCTGCATGTGTCCATAAAAATGTCCACCCTCTTTTCTCTTATTGGTCTGTGTCCCCTGGAAACTTTTCTATAGGTGTAAGTTCTCTTTCTTCTCATTAGCATTGATACAACGTGTATCCCATGATTAAGACACGTCTGAGACAGATGCACCTTTACGGTATTTTTGTGATCTGATATTCTTCTTCGGGGTAATTTTGCACAATTTTACCAGTTGATAACTCTTTTCCCATAATCTTAGGGCATCAGGTTATTTCTCGGTCACTTATGTCCTCGTTTCTTGTCTCCAGGGCCTATAATAGCTAAACTAAAGTCTTGCAGGCCTCAACCTACAGGTCGTGCGTTTCAGCTTGTCTTACTCATGTCTAATACTTATTGCCTCTAAATACTGATCAGTTTTATACTTTTATAATCCTACAAATTAACTCTAAATAGCATACAATGAATATATATAACAACAAATCGATTATAACATCTCACAATAAATGGATACTAAACTAAAACCATTGGCTACATTCCCCGCTTTGACAGGGTGAGTGTTATCTCATTATCATTGATGATTAGCTAATAAGAGCCCTGTCACATACATATTACATGACAGTATCCAGCAATGATTAATGCAGTAGTACACATAGTGATAATACTGTGGACAAAAATTCATTTTTCCATCCAATTTTCATCTCTCTTGGTAGAGTGAATACCTTATATGAGCTGCTACCATCCAAAATTTCAGACAGTGCTTGGTTTGTCTTATTTACGTCATTCCTAATTTTAATTAATTGTGATTTTTTAATCTTTTAACAGTTGTTTTAGCTGTAAAGTTAATGGCATATATGTATGAAACACTGGAGTACTTTGTTTAATGAGATCCTGGTAATCTGGGTTGCTAAGAGTAACAGTTTCATTTTCAAAAACATTGGAGATATTATTGTATGCCTAATAACCATTGCTTAACACAGCAATTTTGATTTGTGACCATCTCATCCAAGATGACCATCGTAGAATTCCTTGTGATTAGTTACTGCATAATATTATTCCTTTTCATCATAAGCCACACATTCTCTAAAAGATTTCCATTTGATTAGTAGCACTGGGCAGGATACCACTGTTGCATTGCCCTTGGAACCTTTCCAGCTGGTCACATGTCAAGGAGGAGAAGAATTAGGAAATACAGGCAATATATCTGCTTATTTCTTGTATAGGATTTTTCACATGTTGCAGTATATTATTGATTTCCTCCTCCCACACTCTCCATTCACAAATCAGTATCATTTAATGATCATGGGTAACCGTATCACATGAACTTTTTAATGCTCTGCTTTCCAAAGCAGATAAGCAGTTATTCCCTGAGTAAAGGAAATGAAAATGATTGTTATGTTCTTCTTAATTCAACTTGATATTTGGCAACAATTTCTGAGCAATGTACTTAGAACTTGAACTCCTACTTTACTAAATAGAGGGAAGCCAGTGGAATATGTGATCTTTTATGCTTACTATTTATGCTTTATTTTACAAGAACACATTTGATTGATTGATGCATTCCTTTTCATGAAGAGTAAGAAACTCTTCCAAAAAGCTGAATTCCATTTTCTTACACCATTTTATTAAAATGGCATGTGTATTCTAACTGATATCAGTGTATGTATTGAGTGCTAAAGCAAATGAAAAATGTATATATTACCATGGAGAAAGAAGGGAGAGTGCTGTTTTGGAAGCCAGAAAAGTGTATATCTCTTCCCTTGCCTTGATTGTTATTAATTTTAAACTTACTTCAATTTTGCAGGCAATAAAAAGGCAATAAAACTGCTTTTTATTTGCAAATTATCCAGTTCAAGCACTCTGTTTTTCAACCAAGCATTTTACTCACCTCCTATTCAAAATTGGCTGAACCACTTTTTACTGAAATATAATTTAAAAAACTCAAAACATGATATTTAGACCGAGACCAAGCTTGAAAAATTTCACTCTGTGAAAGAAAAGTCATAAAGTAACTGAAAAATTAGAATTTCTGTGCTTTTTGCAACATTAAGGTGGTCTCTGCTGCTCCGCTATCATATACAGAATCATAGAATATCAGGGTTGGAAGGGAACTCAGGAGGTCATCTAGTCCAACCCCTGCCCAAAGCAGGAGCAATCCCCAATTTTTTCCCCAGATCCCTAAATGGCTCCCTCAAGGATTGAACTCTCAAGCCTGGGTTTAGCAGGCTAATGCTCAAACCATTGAGCTATTCCCCCCCCCCAATATTATATAATTAATATAATTAATTGATATTATATAAACAAGGTCAAAGACGATTATATTACTCCAAGCACAGGTTTAATTTAGAACCATACAATTCATTGTATTCCATCAGAAGATGACCATTTCAAAAGTGGTGTATACAAATATACACTTGTTTCTGTTTAGTTAGATGAAAACCCCATTTTGGACCTGATCTCATTGTTTAAGAAAAAATCATGGCTTAGATTTGTGCGAATGAAAAACGTAGGGTTTTTTTTTGGTCCTTTTAGCAAGTCCTTACCCTGCTCTTATCTGTTTGTCAGAGGGCATTGGAAGCTCTAGGAGGTGGCAAGCAGCATGTAACCTGGCTCAGATACAGTGCACTCAAGTCCAATACCTGTAGCTGATAGTGAATGGCGCATGTGTAAGGTTTTTTTTTCCTTTATACCGCATTATGCATTTGGGCCCAAGGTCTGTTAATTCAGTTATTCCTGAGAATTGTATCCCTAAATGGTGGGAGTCAAACAACAACAGGAGTCAAACCATGTCAAGCATTATAGGCAGAGAATGTAGTTAAGAGGGCCTGACACTTCACCATTATAAGACGATGTGTTGAGATGCTTATAACTTCGCCAAATTTTAACTGGGCTGAAATTTCCCATGCTGGGTGTCTGCTTCAGGCTGAATTTTTTGGGAAAATTTTCAGCAAAAAAATAGCACCACAGCTACGGAGAATGAGACTTTTTTCTGTCATATTGAAAACTCTTTCTGTCTTTTTGTTGAGAAATTCTAATACCGCCATGCTTTGGAACATGACCTTAACATTTGGCATGGAAGGGTGGGCTTTGTGTCAGGATTGTGCTATTTGTTGGTCTTGTGAAAAAAATGCCCAAATTTGGACAAGTTATAAGCTTTTGCAGGAAAAAAAAAAATCTCAGTTTGCACATGCTCAATAGAGACTTTTGAGAATTTGGTAGCTAAATTCACCAGAGATTCTGTTTGCACAGAACACGCTCCAACCCACAAGTGCAAAGACTTAACAGGATTTTCTCTGAAATTGCTGCTACTGGCAGCCAGGATCTGCTCTGGCACGGAGCAGAGGAACTGAAACTAGGAAGACTGGCTGTGTGTGTGTTCTCAGCTTCTTCCATTGCTGGTGTCCAGGCAACATGGAGGAGAAAAAAGAAAAAGCATGACTGGAATGTAGAGGTGACAAGAACCAGAGTGGGGGGTGAGGGGTGTAGGGAGTAGATTAGGGTCCGAGAGACTGATACTAACTAGCTGAGAAGCCCGAGAGGAGACTGGTACTGCGACTGGGAGCTGGGATGAGGGGAAGTCTGGGACTCAGACAGCCCAGAGCAGGCGACTGGGACTGGGGATGAGATGCCACAGGTGGGAATGGAGAGAAACAGGGACAGGCAGCAGGGGCCACGGGCAGAAAGGGGCCAAATTAAGGTTGCACAAGTAGCCTTAATTCTGATATTTCCTAACTTCTGAATGATCAACTTTGTAGCTTTAACATTACTTTAACATAGTTTTTGTATGTAAGAATGGTTAGCAAATCTCTCTTCCTCAGAACTTGTCAAGAAAGGCTGCCATCAAAGAGTCCTGGAGTAGGGGGCCTGGGTAGCTGTATCCACCAATTCCACGGCACACTGAGAAGGATTAGTAGGCTCTGTGACAGATGAATTTCTGCCCGCTGCTCATCAATGACATTTCTTCCTTTGACAACTCTGATCTCCCCCTGTAACCACAGGCTTCTCAACTTTTCCTGAGCAGCACTGGTGGGAGCAGCAGTGCCAAAACAGATTCCTGGTTTGAAGGTGACGTAATAGTTGGACTCCCAAATAGCTGTAGGATAGCTGGTTTGGGATTGGAGCATGTGGCTTATTTTACTTTTGCCAATACCTCCCTGGATGGATTCACTTTCCACCCACATAACCCCCCTTTCCCTCGAACGTTGATGAAGCAGGTGAGCAAGTGTGGAGCAATGCAGTACAAAATATGAAGAGGACACAGCTCCACTGGGTAGCTGACTCGCTCACAGGAAATGTCAAGTGAATGGTTAGCCTCTGACAACAGTCCTGTGCATTTTAATAGAGGTTCTGGCCCTGTGTATAATGCAATTAATTCTAAACTAAATATCGACAGGGCTTTTCCTCAAGTTCTGTATCATCTTTAAGATTATTTTTGAATTCAAGAATTCTTCTTTTCTGCAAATTTATATTCCCAGCAAAGCCTCTATTAAGAGACACCCCCTTACAAAGTAACTTATTTCTGAACATGCAATTCACAGTTTAATATAGGAATAATATAATCCCCAACATTCTCCTTACCTGACCCCAGATTTACAAACAATATCTGCATCATAAGGGTATTACTATTGACCCTTGATATACAATTGTTCATCTGTCCAAAAATATATCCCCTTTCCCAGAAACAAATTACGGTTCCAGGAAGGTACATGAAGCTTAAAAATTTCCAGAACGTTGCAATTAAAAGACAGCAAAAATAAAAGTTATTTTTCCCTCTTATCTTTTCTGAGTGCTAAAAAGGTTGATTTTTTTGGTATGTTATAATATGTTTAATGTTGGAGAGAGACCAAAACTAATGTACTGCATCTCATTTATATTTTTTAAAAAATCATATAATAGTCCACTTGGTTTAGGAGTTGTTATAACACTCACTATTAGAATGAACAGGGATGATGCCTTTATAGGAACTTATCCTCTTATTCCACAGGACAGGGCCAGGTTTTGATCTTGGTTGCACTCTGAACTGATTCTAGTGTAACTGAGATCAGTTAATCTCCTAATCAGGGGGAATGTTTCCCAAGATCAAAGATTTTGGCCTTAAGAAGTGCATTACAATAATGGAGAGACAAGGTGGATGAGGTAATATCTCTTACTGGACCAACTTCTGTGGGTGAGAGAGACAGCTTTAGAGAGAGCTCTCTGTCAGGTCTGTATAGCTCTGTTGTCTCTCTCACCCACAGAAGTTGGTCCAGTAAAAGATATTATCTCACCCACCTTGTGTCTCTAATATCCTGGGACTGACGTGGCTACAGCTACACTGCATACATTACAATAATGCTCATTTTAACATTTATTTCATGTAGTAGTTTTTAATTATTACCTGACTGCAAATTGACATCAAACAAAAAGTGCAAAAGGAGAATCTAAAGATTTATAAAGGAATTCACAGATGCCATTTCTACAACTGGGTGATTAACTAGTGTTTGCTGTGTAAGTCTGAGGTTGAGAATTTCCTGGGATTGAGGGAAAATAGCTTTTCCATTAGAATGTGCGGCTCTTCTGTTTTATTCTTTACTTTCTTTAAGAACCTCTCCACTGTCTCCGCGCACCTCTTCTGCAATGAGCGATAAATACCTTCTGCAACATGAAATTGCAATAGAGCAGGCTGGAGAACTGTGATGAGCCACAGTTAGGTTCCCACAGGATAATGAAAATCTATCTGTCTTGATGGTTGTGTGTTATATTCTTACTTATGGTGGGCCATATTCTGTTTTGAGTTGCATCCTGCACAATCCCCCTTTGATGGCAATGAGTTGCATGGGGTGTAAGAGAGCACAGAATGTGATCATTTTAGAGCTAAGAGAAACGTATTTGTATATATATGCAGTTACAAGCAATAATATATACTTAATACTGAAATGTGTAAAAGTAAAATAAAATGTATTACTTAAGTGATGTTGCACTGGCGTAATAGGGCAGAACAGGATCCTAAATGCAACTCATATATATTTCTTTTAGCATGAAAGTGGTCAAATTCTGTGTAAACTTAAATATATCCCTATATTTAAATTGCCTAATTATTTTAACACCTATGAGAATAATTTACAGCCTTTTCTGCTGTGAGGTATGGATGGATGCTAATGATAGTAAAACAGCACAGAAAAAAGTCCAGAAGGTGGGAGTGGAAGCAATGGGGTATGTTGCACGCCTACCGGTGGAAGCTCCTCAGTAGCCAGTTTACTCTGGATGTGCTTTCCCAGCATGCTGTCTCTCAGACCCCGTGGAGATATTGCCAGAAAACGAGACATGGTGATATTAAAAGCATTGTTGCTCTTTTTTGACCCAAGAGACAAGGCAAACTTTGGGGTTCTGGGGATGTTCCAGTTGAGAGTAGAAATTGTTGATAGGTATTTCTTTGATGCAGTGTTGTTTCTTTACAAAGAACATACAAAGTCCTTTCTCTAAATGCACAGGGAATCAAATAGCTTCTTTTGCTTATGGCACCAAGAACACTCTTTTCAGCCTGCACCCCTGACCTGAAAACCTCTCTTCAGATATCTTGGAGGGTCAGACGCTATGTTTTCAGCTGCTCCTTCTTTTGTCTGTCTCTTTGCTTGTCAGTCTGTCTAGGTCTTCTGTGAATTCTCAATTCTTCAAGTGTTTGCTCACGTCCATTCTATTGTAGGTGTGTGTGCTCGCCACATGCACCGATACCAGAAGTTTTTTCCTCAGCAGTATTCATAGGGGACCAGCTCTGGCAATCTCTGGAGTGGTGCCTGTATGGTGCGATATAAGGGGTGCTCAAGATGCAGCTCGCCAGTGGCTTGGTGCAGGCCCATGCAGGTGCACCCATCCCTGACTGACCTAGCTGCTCTCCGAGTGCATGGCACCACTCCAGGGACACAAGCCAATAGTCCTGAGAGCCTCATTACTAGTCACTGGAGCGCTGGTAGGGGTCGCCGCTCCCCGCCTCAATGGCTTACTCGTTCCCGCTCCGCTTGATGGCCTGGCATTGCTCAAGAAGTGTGAAGCGTAGATCACTGGGCCACCGTCACAGATCCGCTGAACGCCGTCGGTCTCTGGGAGTTCGGCTCTGGGACTCGTCACCCTCGGACAGATCTCCGTCGCAGCACTGGGATTGGCACCGTCCTGGTCTCCCAGATGTGATTCCTTCTCTTTGGACTCCAGTACTGAACAGGAGTCCATACCAGCGGTCCAGGGCCCGCTACAGGGCAGTCTACAGGTGGCACCGCACATTGCATCGTGGCCCCGGGGCCAGTGGGGGTTTCCACAGCCCTCAGGTTGGCATCAGAGCCTCAGATAAACCATCAGCCATGGTTTCCCACCCGCCCCCTGATGCAGAGGGCTCTGGGGGAAAAACCCTCAGCTCCACCCAGCTCCCATGGAGGAACCAGCTGAGCAACCTTCAGAGGCAGCAGATCCTCTAGTGCCAGCTTCCACCACATCCTTTCCTGACGAGGCAATTACAGGGCCCCCCATCCAGTCCTGCAGGATGATGCTAAGGCCCATCAGGAGCTTCTAAGAAGAGTCGCCTCAAACTTAGGACTTCATGCTGAGGAGCTGGAGGAACCCTCGGATTCCCTATTTGATGTCCTTAGCTTGGTGGCTCCAGCCAGGGTGGCATTGTCCTTACACAAGGGGGTGGGAAAGATCACAAAGTCCCTGGGGAAGACCCCCTCATCGCTGCCCCCTATTTCAAAAAGGGCAGAACGCAAGTACTATGTGCCCACTGAAGGTCATGAGTACCTTTATACATGCACCCTGCCCCAAGTTCCCTGGTGGTCTCCGCCATTAATGAACGGAAAAGGCAAGGCCAGCCAGGCACCACCCTGAAAGACTCGAAGAGGCTTGATTTGTTTGGAAGAAAGATTTATTTGTCCTCGAGCCTCCAGCTGCAGGTGGCCAACCACCAGGCCCTGCTTGGCCGCTACGATTTTAATATGTGTCAGTCCATTGCCACATTGCTGCCTGAGGATCCTAAGGAGGAGTTCCACGTGATCCTTGAAGAGGACGAGGCGGTAGCCAGAGCATCCCTCCAGGCGGCCTCAGACATGGCAGACTCTGCGGCCAGAATCATGGCCTCAGCTATTTCGATGAGGAGGGCATCCTGGCTGCAGTCGTCGTGCCATTAATATATGTCCAGCAGTCCACACAGGACCTCCCATTCGATGGCCAAGTTCTGTTTGTCGAACAAACAGAAACAAAACTGCATGGACTCAAGGACTCCCAGGTGACGCTGAAGACCCTGGGACTCTACGCCCCAGGCGCGGCCAGAAAGTGGTTCAAGCCACAACAGGCCCAGGGCTCTGGGAGCCAACCCAGGTCAGAAAGGGCAGGGGTTACAGACACCAGCAAGGTCACCAGCCAGCATTCTTTGCCCAGTTGAGCTCTACTCGCAACCAACAGGGTGGCAAGCAGACATTTTGAGGGTGTGCCCGAGGGCGACCTGTCAGCCTGTATCCCAGATCCTGCTTCCCTGTGCTTTTCCAACTCCCTGTCTCCTTTCCTGCCTGCATAGGCCTCTATAACTTTGGACCATTGGGTCCTCAGCATGGTGGTGCAGGGTTATACCCTCTCACTTCCCTTCCCCATCCCTCTTCAGGGACCCTTCTTAAAGTAACTACTCGCTCAGAGGTTCAGGGCCTTCGGCAAGTGGGGGCTGTGGAGGAAGTCCCTCAGGAATACAGGGGCAAGGGATTCTACTCCCAGTACTTTCTAATCCCCAAAGCCAAGGGGGTGGAGTTTCTAAGACCCATTCTGGACCTGCAAGACCTCAACAAATATCTCAAGAAGTTGAAGTTCCGCATGGTCTCCCTGGCCTCCATCATTCCCTCCCTGGATCCAGGAGACTGGTATGATGCCCACGACGTGAAAGTTGCGTACTTTCATGTATCAATATTCCAGGGACGCAGATGATTCCTGTGCTTCATGGTGGGTCCCACTCACTACCAGTTCGGGGTGCTCCCATTCATCCTGGCTACAGCAAGGTATCCAGGTTTACCCGTACCTCAATGACTAGCTCAACAAGGTCTGCTCCAGGTCTCAAGTCATCTTGGCATCTCAGTGCTGCAGTTCACATGCCATGCTCTGGGCCTGTTGATAAAAAGTTAAAATCAACGTTAGTCTCAGTACAAAGGATAGAATTCATCGGAGCAGTCCTCAAATCCACAAGTGCCAGAGCATTTCTGCCGCAGGACAGATTCAAGACAATAGCGTGTCTCATTGCCAGCGTCTCTACATATCCCCTCATCACAGCCTGGGTCTGTCTCAGAGTGCTGGGCCACATGGCAGCATGGACTTATGTTGTCCGCCATGTGAGGCTCAGGCTGCAATCCCTCCAACAATGGCTGTCAACAGTCTACAACGCGTCCAGAGACCATCTGGACAAGGTCATCATGATTCCACCTAAGGTACTTGCATCCCTGAGGTGGTGGACCAATCCGAGGGTGGACCTGGAAGGAGTTCTGTTCGAGAGTCACCAACCCTCGGTATCTTTGATATTGGATGCCTCCGACCGACCCTTGGCTGGGGAGCGCATCTCGGCATGTTGTGGACCCGAGGGATGTGGTCCTCAGTGGAGCTGACATTGCACATAGAAGTCAGGGAGCTCAGGACAGTTCACTTAGCCTGCGGAGTCTTCCTGCCACACGTTTCCGATAAAAGTATACAGATACTCCTGGACAACACAGCTTCAATGTTTTACAGCAACAGGCAAGGGGGAGCTCGCTCGTCAGCCCTCTGCCAGGAAGTGCTCTGTTTGTGAGACTTTTGCATCCAGTATGGCATCCACTTGGAGGCATCGCACCTCCCCGGCATCCGGAATGCCCTGGCGGATCACCTCAGCAGGTCCTTCCTCTCTCCCCATGAGTGGTCCCTCCACCCAGAGGTCGTCCAGTTGCTCTTCCGAAGGGGGGGGTTCCCTGAGTGGACCTGTTTGCCACCAGGCAGAACAGGAAGTGCCAGTACTTCTGCTCTCTCCAGGGCCTAGACAGGGACTCCCTCTCTGATGCCTTCCTTCTGTTGTGAGAGGGGGATCTGATGTACCCATTCCCGCCGATTCCACTGGTCAGCAGGGTCTTAGCAAAAGTCAAAAGAGACAAGACAAGAGTCATCATGTTCACCCCGGCATAGTCTCACCAGCACTGGTTCGGCACACTCATGAACCTAGCCATGGTGCCCCCATGGCCACTGCCCAGCTGTCCGGATTTCCTCTTGCAAGACCATGGGCAGCACCTGCTCCTGAACCTACCCTCCCTCCACTGCACAGCTTGGTTGCTGAGAGGTTGAACCCGGAGGAAAGGGCCTGCTCCAGCCAGGTACAGCAGGACCTCTTTGAAAGCAGAAAGCCCTCCACCAGAGCCATCTACGTGGCAAAGTGGAAGCTGTTCTCCTGCTGGGCAGAGGAGCATGGCATCTCCCTGGCACAGTCATCTGTGCAGGCCATCCTCAATTACCTGCTCCACCTTAAGCAACAAGGCCTTGTGCTTTCTGCCATCAAGGTGCATTTGACATGTCAGCTTTCCACCAACAGGTCCAGGGCAAACAGTTGTTTTCACATGACATGTCCATCTAGTTCTTGAAGGGACTAGAGTGGCTCTTCCCACCGGTCCGGAACCCAATTCCGCAATGGGACCTCAACCTCATCCTCTCGATGCTCACGGGGCCTCCCTGGCCTCCTGCTCCCTTTCACATCTGTCATGGAAAGCAGCTTTCCTTGTAGCCATTACCAAAATTAAAGCCCATCACCCAGCAGGCCAGAGTGACCCTGGATTCAGCCAAGCTGTGTTGCAATCGACACGTTCATGAACTCCTACCTGCCTCCGGTGGCACTGCTTGAGGGTCATATACAATGGAATGGACATGAGCAAGCACCCGAAGAAAAGACAGTTACCTATTTCATAACTGGTGTTCTTCGAGATGTGTTGCTCATGTCCATTCTGTGACCCGCCCTCCTTCCCCACTGTTGGAGTTTCCCACAAAAAGGAACTGAGGATGCGGAGAGCTGCCGGCGCCCGTTATACCGCGCCATATGGACGCCACTCCAGAGGGCACCAGAGCCACTCCCCTACGGATACCACTGAGGGAAAAACTTCCGGCACAGGTGCATGTGGTGAGCACACACACCTACAATGGAATAGACATGAGCAACACATCTCGAAGAACACCAGTTACGAAACTGGTAATTCTCTTTTTTTATGTGCTCTGCTCTCACGCACACCCCGAGTCAGAACAATACCCATTTCAACATTCTGTCCATGTGGTGCTAGTTTCTGGACAGACTGTATTAGGCCTTGTTTTAAGTGTGGCCCCGTAAGTGTTTCTTGGGTGAAGGGCACATTCAGTTTGAATGAGATTTTAACTCAACCCATAACAAGGTTTCACCCAACTTAGAAAAGTATTATTAACCCTCACTTCATCTTGTCCCCTCTTTGTGTAAGGAGTAAAGGTGCAAGAATATTAGGGTGGCTAATGAGTTGTGCTGTCACATTGAGGGAGGCAGGGAAGGGGCAACCAGACAAACATAGGAGGGTCTGAGATTGAAGGGCTTTGGAGCTTCCTTTGAGCTCCCATTGGAGTAAATCAGAGTTATAGGTGCTCAGCACCGCTGAACATCAGGCCCTGTGTGAATACAACTGGAGTAACAAAAATTACTTGATTATTCTGAGAATTTGGGCCTCAATGACTCATCCACATTCACACACACGTTCTGTGGCAACCCAGTTCCTGAGCCCTTCTCATGTATCTCAACCACAAGATCTTCCTCCTGAGGACAGTTGTGAAAAACATGTTGTGATGGGTTCCCCCCGGGTGCCATCTGGAACTGGGGTAACACTGAGTCTCCCCTGACCCACCAGCCTGGGCTCCCTTTACACTGTACTGCTGTGACCAGCCTGCCAAGCCCTCTCCCAGGCTCCAGTGACCAGCCTGCCAAGCCCTCTCACAGGCTCCAGCCTGCACTTCACCAGCACACAGAGAGGTAGGTACATACCCAGCTGCAGTTACATACAGATGCTGTGATTAGCTCTTCATGGGGTGGCACAGTTAGGGCACCTCCCAGTTCCTAAGGCACTTACTCACTCCTCTCTGGAGTGTAAACCCAAAATTATACCATCTTGCACTGCCCAGAGAAGTGTACAGCGTAAACACATGAAATTCGCCCCCTCCCTCAATGTGGAGAGGAAATATAGAATCATAGAATATCAGGGTTGGAAGCGACCTCAAGAGGTCATCTTGTCCAACCCCCTGCTCAAAGCAGGACCAAACCCCAATTAAATCATTCCAGCCAGGACTTTGTTAAGCCTGACCTTAAAAACTTCTAAGGAAGGAGATTCCACCACCTCCCTAGGTAACGCATTCCAGTGTTTCACCACCCTCCTAGTGAAAAAGTTTTTCCTGATATCCAACCTAAATCTCTGCCACTGCAACTTGAGACCATTACTCCTTGTCCTGTAATCCGCTACCACTGAGAATAGTCTAGCTCCATCGTCTTTGGAACCCTCTTTCAGGTAGTTAAAAGCAGCTATCAAATCCCCTCTCATTCTTCTCTTCTGTAGACTAAACAATCCCAGTTCCCTCAGCCTCTCCTCATAACTCATGTGTTCCAGTCCCCTAATCATTTTTGTTTCCACTCCGCTGGACTCTTTCCAATTTTTCCACATCCTTCTTGTAGTGTGGGGCCCAAAACTGGACACAGTACTCCAGATGAGGCCTCACCAATGTCGAACAGAGGGGAACGATCACGTCCCTCGATCTGCTGGTAATGCCCCTACTTATACATCCCAAAATGCCATTGGCCTTCTTGGCAACAAAGGCACACTGTTGACTCATATCTAGCTTCTCGTCCACTGTAACCCTTAGGTCCTTTTCTGCAGAACTGCTACCTAGCCATTCGGTCCCTAGTCTGTAGCGGTGCATTGGATTCTTCCGTCCTAAGTGCAGGACTCTGCACTTGTCCTTGTTGAACCTCATCAGATTTCTTTTGGCCCAATCCTCCAATTTGTCTAGGTCCCTCTGTATCCTATCCCTACCCTCCAGCATATCTACCACTCCTCCCAGTTTAGTGTCATCTGCAAACTTGCTGAGGGTGCAATCCACACCATCCTCCAGATCATTTATGAAGATATTGAACAAAACCGGCCCCAGGACCGACCCTTGGGGCACTCCACTTGATACCGGCTGCCAACTAGACATGGAGCCATTGATCACTACCTGTTGAGCCCGACAGTCTAGCCAACTTTCGACTCACGTTATAGTGCATTCATCCAGACCATTCTTCTTTAACTTGCTGGCAAGAATACTGTGGGAGACAGTGTCAAAAGCTTTGCTAAAGTCAAGGAACAGCACGTCCACTGCTTTCCCTTCATCCACAGAAAGCCTTCTGCCCCGAGTTATGATTTCCACAAGCAAAAACAAGTTTATTAACTACAAAAGGTAGATTTTAAGTGATTATAAGAGATAGCAAACAGATCAAAGCAGATAACCTAGCAAAGAAACAAAACATGCCAACTAAGCTTAATATACTACATAGGAGGGATATGAATACCCAATTATCACCCTAAATGATGAGGCAAGCAGGCTTCAGGCTCCTAAGGGGCAAGCTGCACTAACTTACAGCTTGGAATCCCCAGGTGTTTCATTCACAAAATCCCTTTAGCGTGGTTCCAGCACTTCCCCCCAGTTCAGTTTTTGTTCCTTAGGTGTTTTCAAGAGTCTCTCTGGATGGGAAGTCAGTGGAGAGCCCCAATAATGTCACTCCCCTGCCTTATATAGCTTTTGTATATGGTGGGAACCCTTGGTTTCAAAGCTTTGTTCTCACGCCAATCAGTGGAAAAATACTGGTATCCCAAGATGGAGTCCAGCACCAGGTGACCTGATCACATGTGCCTGTAGCATCATAGCAGCCATGAGTCAGAGGCTGTTTGTAGCATCCTCAGACCACCCCCCCCCCACTCCGGTGGGAGATAAACTTCTTCTAAGGCCTATTGTTTTCCCTAATGGCCCTTTAATCTGAATGGGCCCTTCCCAGCCAGCCATCTGGACTGAGTGCATTCTGCCTAGTGAGCATTCCCCAGGTGTAAACACATTTGTAATACGGATATATAGTCAATATTCCTAACTTCAGATACAGAAATGATACATGCATACAAATAGGATAATCATATTCAGTAAACTACAACCTTTCCAATGGTATCTCACATGACCTGTCTTGCATGAAGTACATCAGAATTATGCCATAATCATATCATAATAATATCTCTGTGAAGAATACAGGGTGCAGTGTCACATGTGTCCATTTGTGTTGTGCTCCCAATGTATCTGAGAGAGTCACTGTATGGCAAGCATGAGTAAAACCAGTCTGCCTGTAAGGTGACTGACTGCCCCAGTGAGACTACAATGTCACTCTGATATGAAAAGAGAGAGATGGTCAGGTTCATACATTAATAGGCTCTTAAGAGCTCACAGATGTTTTCTCTTTCAGTTTGATTTTTAGCGTTTTTAAATTGTTTAAAGAATAATATGAAGAATGAGAAGTACATTATTACTATTGCATTAAGCAACAGGTTTTTTTTAAAATGAGGCATTGAAATGCATAATTACTGTAGTTGAGTGGTCTTGTTGAGTGAACATCTTTTGTTGCTTTTTAATGTTACATATAAATGACACTGGAAAACAGCTATTGTTGGTCAACAAACTATTTTTATTATGCTTGGCTGTAAAGCTTTTAAAAAGTCATTTGGGTGCATCATCAAACATCTGTACATGATAACTTTTGTGCCTCTCCCCTTTCCAAAGTTGTAAACATTTCCCCCCCTCCCCCTCGTAGCTGATTCTACTTACAGCTCTCTGAATTGACTTCTGTTTGGCCTATTAATTTGTAATGGTGTACTTCAGGTCTTTGTTACTGTAAATAACACTCAAATGAGTATCTTGAGAGCAGATCTCAGATTGTACTGAAGGAAAACTGCTCTCCACTGTGAGCTCTGTTTTCAAAATCCTGTGCTGATGTCTCTGCAAGTTTGTGTTTGAAAGATTTGCTTTAAGATTATTTAGAATTTACTGGGGAGGACTTCTTTTTTATTTTTTTGGATGGAGTACCAAATTATCAGCTTGTATTTACGGCTGTTTCTGGCATCACGGATAAATATAACAGGGCCTGACTGTCCATTGGACCTTGTGTCATCATTTACACCATTGCAAAGTGGGTATAAAATGTTACTGATCTGAAATTCTGCATTTACTCACAGAGTTAGCAGTATTTTACACCCACTTTACATAGATATTTAAATGACTGTACAAGGTACAAGGCAGTGGAGAATCCAGCCCAATATACAGAGGCCCAGTCCTGGTGTCCTTACTTGAACTACCATGAACTTCAAAGCTAATTTTGCCTGAGTAAGGTCAGTAGTATCAAAAAGACACCCTCCAATTTCTGAACCGCTATTGGCTATTGAATGTGAATTTACTGGTGATCAGAGGACGTTCAAATCAGATCCTTAATGTTATTCCCAAATATCAAATGCTTTATTTCAGATGAAACTCTAGGTACCAAATAGCTGCACATTAGAGACCTGATTCTAACCCAAGTTACAGTAGTAACATCATTAGAGTTGACTGAGTTATGCTGACTTAAACCCAGCATCAGTGAAATCAGATTCAGGTTCAGTATCTATTTACTCGTATCTCTGCATAAATAATTCCTGATTTGATCCTTATTCTGTCATCCTTACTCATGTAGAGTAGTTGCTTGTACTGAGTAGTCCACTGAAATCAGTGCAACTAATTTGTGTAGTAAATTGCTGCTTGTCCTGCACAAGAGTGATAGACTTGAGCCCTCTATGAAAGTATTCTTCTGTCATTGTATGTGTTCTGATACCCACTTCTCTTTTCTTTCAAAAACAGATCCTGAAAACTTTAAAACTAAAATGAGAACTACAGTGTCTGTTCGAGAAGGTCAAGGAGTTGTGCTGCTTTGCAGACCACCACCTCATTCTGGAGGTAAGAAATGTTTGCAGCTATGTTGTTTGCTGCCATAGTTAAATGATGCCAGGTTGAGCCCCTACACTAAAGTAAAGATCTTAGAGTAAACAACCAGAATTCCCCTGCAGTAGAAGTTCCATATATAAATATGCCACTTGAAATGCCTATTCCACAAAAAATTTAGGACTAGTCCATGTAAGGACTCTACATGCTAGTAGATGATTCCCCCCAACCATGTTTATCTTATTAGTGCCAGGTGAACAAGCATTTGATAACCTTGAAGGACCTGAATGAACATCTGAGAACATACACGCTAGTAGATACTGGGAGACATTTTTAATATACCTGTCAGCAATAATTTCCATTCTTTATAACTTGTCTTAGATGCCTGCGATTTTAAAAATCCTTCTGTGAGCTAGATGTGCTTGGTCAATTATGATTATTATTTTCTGATTATTGTTTGATATGTATTTATGTTGTAGTGGACATTAACCAAGTTAGGGCTCCTACCTGCTAGGCACTTCACAGACATACAGGAAATGCCAGTTCATGTCCCAGAGAGCTTATGAGCCAAATCATGACCATTGTTGGAACTACTAGGAAAGCAATAGATAATAAGACAAATATCGTAATACCAATATATGCATCCATAGTACACCCATGCCTTGAATACTGTGTTCAGTTCTGGTTGCCCCATCTCTAAAAAGATATATTAGAATTGGAGAAGGTGTGGAGAAGGGCGACAAAAATGATTCGTGGTATGGAACAGGAAAGGTTAAAAAGACTGGGACTGTTCAGCTTAGAAAAGAGAAGACCAACGGGGAATATGATAGAGGTCTGTAAAATCATGACTGGTGGGGAGAAAGCTAATAGGGAAGTGTTGTTTACCCCTTCACATAACACAAGAACCAGGGGTCACCTGATGAAATGAATAGGCAGGAGGTTTAAAACAAACAAAAGGAAGGGCACGCAGTCAACTTGTGGAACTTGTTGCCATGGGATGTTGTGAAGGCCAAAAATATAATTGGGTTCAAAAATAATTAGATAAGTTCATAGAGGACAGGTCCATCAATGACTATTAGCCAAGATGGTCAGGGATGCAACCCTATGCTGCAGGTGTCCCTAAGTCTGCAACTGCCAGAAGCTGTGATTGGATGACAGGGGATGGATCACTCGAAATTGCCCTGGTCTGTTCATTCTCTTTGAAGCATCTGGTATTGTCCTCTTTCGGGAGACAGGATACTGGGGTAAATGGACCACTGATCTGACCCAGTATGGCTGTTCTTACAGGAGTCCATTCCAAGAAGATATTTATTGACTTAACCAGCTATGCCAGTAATGTCCTCTTTCCTGCTCTGCACATCTTGGTAGCTAGGTGTCAAGCCCCCTTGCTCTTCACCCTCTTCACTTCTGGGAAGGAGATTCTGCTCCCCCTTTTCTCCCACACTTCCACCTTGCCAAACATACATATCCTTGCTCCCCTCCAGCTATTGGATAGAAAGGTCACTTGGCTTTTGACTGCTGGAAAGGAAGGGACTGTTTAACTTCTCTTCTCTCTCCCTTTCTTTCTGCTAGCTTGAGGGTCTGTATGTGTCAACTCCTGTTCTCTGTCCTAGCTTGGGGTGTGTGAGGGGGTGGGTGGATAAACCCCATCATGACAGTGGGGGTACTTGTTAGTTGGGTTCCACAGCTTTGCCTTACCCACTCACACACGTGTCATGCACCTTTGTCTCTCTTCTCACCTTTGAGGCCTGCAGTTGCTCTCATGCTTGGCACTGACAGGCCCAGTTGATTCTCTGCCAAAACACTGAGTACGTAACATTTACTGCAGATGTAAGTATTATTTCTCACTGGAAGTAACACATGCTCGATGCAAAAATAACACATGAATCAGATTTACTTGGATGGGGCCAGTCATGAGGATCAGGTTTAGCCAGACACGAAATTTTGAAATAAAATGGCCTAGTGTCTCCCACTTCTGTTCAGTATTGTTTAAATGGTTGCCTGTCAGACAATCAACACCTGCGACACCGACTGGCAGATGACACCCATCTCATAAGAAGTAAAATGTGCACTCTTGCTACAGGGAAGTCCACAGCCTCAAACATTGTTTATATACCTTTTTCTGCTCCTGAACTACCCTCTCATAACACAAGAGAAGACTTGGCTGCCTTTTGATTATGTTCTTTGGAAACTTAGAGCAACTATTAAGTTGGCAGCCTTTCCTGGTGATCCTACAAGCAGCACTGGGCCTATTAATTAGCTGAAAGCAGTAGTGTAAAACTCTAACTTTCAGATTTAATGCAAATTTATTTGTGGGCGCACTATTTAGTGGAAGAGTCACTCACCTCTTATTAGAACAAGATTAGTTCCTTTCAGTGATCCCAAGGGCACTGCTAACAAAACTCAAATAGTAATTGTTTACCTGGTTGCCTTTCCAGCCTTGCCTGTAGACCTGAAACATGTCACTCCATTGAGAGGTGGATGGGAGGGTGCACAGAGAAATTAATTAAAATTCCAGTCTGAGTCACTCTGTATTGGAATTTCAGAATATAGAATCTAGTACATTTCATTCTGTTTTGAACAAATTGAGAGAGAAAGGACCCCCATGTATGAACTGGATGTAGAGGAGAGAAAAGAAAAATCACAGAAAACTGAGGCTGAGGGGTGGAAGGAAGGGAAAGGAGGATTTACCGGGATTTTGAAGTATGCTCTAACCTCCAGCTAATTTCTTGGAGTTCAGTGGCTCTGATTCTACAGTAATTCTGATCATTGATTGATAACCCATATGGTTAATTTCTGCCTTCTGGGCATCATTGCTGAAGCCTGTGTAGTTACATAGCTGTAATTACCCGAAAGAGCAGGTTTGGTCTTAGTTTTGCTAGAATGTATCTATTTTCATGACAGATAAAATAATAAATCTGACTCTGTCTAGGGAGGAGAAACTGTAATGTGGTGATGCTCAACCAGAGCTAAAACAAATATTCTGATGGACCATGCAAACATAGACATGAAAACAAAGTTCCATTAGAGGCAAAAGGCTATGTGCATTTTATAATTCATGCTGTATTTTAAAATGTCTTTGACTAATTGGCTTTGGGCCTCCCTAAGATTCTGAAAGAAACTAGTTTTGTTTGCTTGTTTGTTTTAATTATTGATGTGCAATCACATTTTGGAAGTACTGCAATGTTAAATATTGGATGCTATTTCCCAGGCAAGGTGAATATAAACGAGACACGGGCGAATGGCTGGCATTGGTAATGCAGCGATTTAGATACTATTGCTCTGTGTTTGACAGGGCCAAGCAAATGCAGCCTTAAAGGGGCCATTTTACATCTGGCTGAGCTTGTTAAATTTTTCTGTCTTTGACATGATGTATACTCTAAACTCCTGTTCATTCCTCCCACCCATTTTCCCCTTTCTTGTTGCTGAGGAGATGGCGCATTCTCCCATCTCTCTGTAGAAATAGACGAATGAAAACGTATTCCTGCAGATAGACCAGTGCTTTTATTGCTGATGTCAGTCATTCAACAAGGCCATGTGTATTGGCTTCCAGTATTTTACAGCACTGTGGAACTTCAGGAATGTGAAAGTCTGAGGTGCCAAACAGAAGGTGATAAAAAACCAGATGATTTTGCTAAGAATCGCTGTCCAAAATGACGCGTAGAAAAAGTGAGAATTCCTGTCATCATTCACAGATGGGATGTGACTTGCATCCAAACTATAAATGTTATTCACCAAAATGGAGGGAAAGACAGCTGAGGTGCCAGTGAGATACCCCAATGGAATCAGGAGTGGCTCTTGACATCCATTTAGGATTCCCAGGCTTGTGAAGAACTGACCACTATCTAAAGTTGTTGGGGGTATGAGAACAAAGCGGAACAGCCATAGGAATAGGACCAGGGTCTCTTTTGAATGGGCTGAATCTAAGCTCCAGACCACAAACAAACATTGGGATGGTCAAGATCTGGATCTGAGTTTTGCATCTCCAGCAAATCTATGTTACATGTCTCTGTGAAGCCGGGTTAATGTATTGCACTCCAGTAACCATTATTTTTTGTGTGATATAGTTGTGCCAAGATAAATGAATTTTAAAAATAAATATTGTTAAATTCACAGCCAAAGTTAATAAGGTTTTACCAATTGATCTAATACACACACATCCAAAAAAGCTATAGAGTAGAAAGAAGCACACGAGCATGAACAGTTTCATTTTCCACCTTTGAATTGGATCCTGACCTTGCAAACACTTATGTACATTTTTAAATATATGAGTAGTTCTGTTGGCTCTAATGGCACTATCAAGAAACGGTAAGCACACGTTCACAGCGTTAGGTTCTTGAATTGCCACTCAATCTACAGTTGTTTGGAGTCAATTGATATAAAATGTATTGTATAAGCCAAACATGAGGTAACAATAAAGTCAGGCGAACAATGAAACCATTACCTTTGACTATTTTATTCACACAACATCATGGTGTTCTGTTAGATTTTTGAACATCCATGAATTATTGATCCAGCTCTCCAAGCCAAAAGTTTAACCTCTGTCAGTCAGTTGTGTCAGCATTTCTCTCCCATTGAACTGTCAAATAAATAAACTAATTCTATACAAAACGGTTTAGAAATCTTCATCAAACATTTCATAATATCGTTTTTAGGGTTTCTTTCCCCAGGTCCCTGCAGAAACTATTCCTGTATTCTTAGTAGGTTTCAGAGTAACAGCCGTGTTAGTCTGTATTCGCAAAAAGAAAAGGAGTACTTGTGGCACCTTAGAGACTAACCAATTTATTAGAGCATAAGCTTTCGTGAGCTACAGCTCACTTCCTCAGATGCATATCGTGGAAACTGCAGCAGGCTTTATATATACACAGAGAATATGAAACAATACCTACTCCCACCCCACTGTCCTGCTGGTAATAGTGGGCCATTTCCAGCTTAGTAATTAACTTAAGTGCCCAGAGATGTTGAGAAGAGATTGAGGAAAGAACTATTAAATCCTGCAAGGGGTGAAGAGCAAAACACATTTAGTCCATGCAGACAGTAGTATCCCCTCACTTCGATTAGAGCTCAGGAAGAACTTAATAACTTTACCATGACACAGCCCATGTTAATTTTTAAAAAGCCTGAGTCATCTTGCAAACTCTTAAGCATGTAACTAATTTTACTCACAGGAGTAGTCTCTATGAAGTTAATGAGATTACTCATGCGATCAAAGTTATGTATGTGCTTTCGCATTTGTGAGTGGAGTTCCATAGGGACTGATCCTGCTGCAGCGACTGCCAAGACTTCAGTGGGAGCAGGACTGGACTCACATTCTAGTTTTGTTTGAATTATTTCTGTTGGATTACGATGGGTGGATGGGAGTGATTTACAGTAAATGCTCTTAACTGACTCACTGTGGAACACTTACGTTTCTGGACTTAGTTTGCTAGCTAAACTGTGCCGTGAACTGCTAGTGAATTGTATACTCACTAGCATTTCTGGGAGGATACTTCATGTCTCTTATCAAGGACTAGGAAAAGAGGAGAAGAATGTTTATACTATAGTTAGGGTAATTTTGGTGTTTTGGCATTTGCCATTTGGGCAGGTCAGATTAGACGGTAAATTGAAAGGGAGACCTTCAATTTTGATGCATATTGGGGATTTTATTTTTGAGTTCTTTTTTGGTCATAGATCCAACTGAATATTTATATTTTTATAATGATTGTAATGGTGCCTAGTGGGTTGGGTTTTATTTTAAATAAATATTTTGCTGATATAACTGTGTGCACTGCACATAAAATCTCCTGTAATTATATTTGACAGTTGTTTTTTTTTTGATAATTAGGATGCCCCATATCAGATATAATAATTGATTTGCAGATATGGGAAAACATTTCTAGCTGCTATAATTTTCACTGTATCACAACTGTTCTGCTAAAACATATTGTTTTTCACAAATCATTAGGAAATTCTCCCCAGAAAACACATGAGGTGAAATAACATCTGGAGTTTAGATTTACGTGAATCTACACCTATCTTTTTCATTCATTTTAACCATTAAGGCCCTCTGAAGTCCTTGGAGGGTGTTTTGATCTTTTACTATCTTTATACTATGTTTTTGACTGTTTAGAAAGAGAAACGGTATATCAGACCTCTGGTGTGAATGAAACATGTTAATGTTTGGCACACGTTTCACATGCCCACTTAAAAATATTAATAGGATGTTTGTTTTCTCCTGAAAAGGAAGGAAGGAGCTGGCCAGAAGGAGATGTTAAAATGATTTTTTTTCTGTACTGTTGTCTTTGTTCCAAAACAAGTAATTGCTGAAACAGTAATAAAGGGACAAGGCCCTATTAAGCACATCAACTTCCCAAGTTCATGTAGAGCATTGCCTGCCATCATGTGTGCATATGTATCTTGAATTTTCATATAATTTACATACAAGATTTCTAATGTGCATGAGTTATATACAGTGATTTCTCCTTAATCTGTCAATAATTTTGTCACTGAAGGGACAAGCCTTGTGGTTGGGGTGCAGTGGTAGACGTGGTATATCTTGACTTTAGTAAAGCTTTTGATACTGTCTCGCATCATCTCATAAAAAAATGAGGAAAATGCAACCTAGATGGAGCTATGAAAGGTGGGTGCAAAACTGGTTGGAAAACAGTTCCTAGAGAGGAGTTGTCGGTGGTTCACAATCATGCTGGAAGGGTATAATATGTGGGGTACTTCAGGGATCAGTTCTGGGTCTGGTTCTGTTCAGTATCCTCATCAGTGATTTAGTCAATGGCATACAGAGTACACTTATAAAATTTGTGGATGATACCAAGCTGGGAGGGGTTGCAAGTGCTTTGGAGGATAGGATTAAAATTCAAAATGATCTGGACAAACTGGAGAAATGGTCTGAAGTAAATAGGATAAAATTCAATAAGGACAAATGCAAAGTACTCCATTTAGGAAGGAACAATCAGTTGCACAAGTACAAAATGGGAAAAGACTGCCTGGGAAGGAGTACTTTGGAAAGGGATCTGGGGTTATAATGGACCACAAGCTAAATATGGAATCAACAGTGTAATGCTGTTGCAAAAAAAGCTAACATTATTCTGGGATGTATTGGCAGGAGTGTTGTAAGCAAGACATGAGAAGTAATTCTTCTGCTGTACTCAGCACTGAGTAGGCCTCAACTGGAGTATTGTGTCTAGTTCTGGGCACCACATTTCAGGAAGGATGTGGACAAATTGGAGAGAGTCTGAAGAAGAGCGACAAAAATGATTCAAGGTCTAGAAAACATGACCTATGTGGGAAGATTGAAAAAATAGGGTTTGTTTAGTCTGGAAAAGAGAAGACTGAGAGGGGACATAACAGTTTTCAAGTATGTAAAGGGCTGTGTTACAAGGAGGAGGACGATTTTTTTTCTTAACCTCTGAAGATAGGACAAGAAGCAATGGGCTTAAATTGCAGCAAGGGAGGTTTAGGTTGAACATTCGAAAAAACTTCCTTACTGTCAAGGTGGTTAAGCACTGGAATAAATTGCCTAGGGAGGTTGTGGAGTCTCTATCACTAGAGATTTTTAAGAGCAGGTTAGACAAACACCTGGCAGGAATGGTCTCGATAATACTTAGTCCTGCCATGAGTGCAGGGGACTGGACTAGATGACCTCTCAAGGTCCCTTCCAGTTCTATGATTCTAAATTATATTGTACACAGCACTACAGCTGGTTGGGAAAATGTGATGGTTGCTTGGAGAATGGTGAGGGTGTTCCTACAGAAACTGTCAGCTTTTTGTCAAACATCTGGAAACTTTAAGATTTTTGGACATTATTCTGATGGGAAAACTGAAAATTTTAGAGGAAAGCAGACACTCTCCACAAAAATAAGATAAAATAAAATAATTCCAAAACCCCTGGTTTTTGTTTTTTCATTAAAAAAAAATTACGTGGAAAATTTTCAATCAACTTAGTATAGTATATGTCAAATATACATCATTTGGAGTGATATCATTTGTTTTAGTGCCAGTTTCTCCTATGTTTCACACAAATTTGGTGTACCCTCACTGTTATTGTTGCAGTAATAAAGACTTACGTAACTGAGAATATACAAAGCATTATTAGCACTCAAGAAGTGAATCCTACAGCATTCAAAGGCTCCTGCATGAATACTTTTTTTTTGTGTCTCATTTTGAGTGTTTATCGCACATTGTGTCCGAAGCTTGATGACTGGAAGATTAAGATTGAGAATTATAAGTGTACAAGCAAGTGTTGTTGACTGTATGTGCCTCATGTGTATCGTAGTTCAGCTTCGCCGTTGCAGTTCCTATCCACTGTATACGTGTTTCAGATTCAAGAAGCAAACATGTTGGGAACGCAGGAAGGTTGTTTTGACTTTACAGACTTGTTTTTTTTTTTTCCCTTTGGACAAATTTGATAAAACTGAGACAAAAGTGTCTGTGTAACAAAACGAAGTTGGTTACTCCAATTACATTCTAATGTAGTTGTTAGTGTTTTATATAGCTGCAGGGTTCACTCGTGCCATTCTCCTGAGCACAAGCAGCTTCTCTTCATTGCTCATCTGAGGAGAGAGAGGTCAAGCCAAAAATTAGTTGAACAAATAGGCTCGCTCTTCAATTTCTCTGCCTCTAAGGATCCAAACAGCCAGCAGATGGTGTCAAAAGGATATATATATGTGTGTGTGTGTGTGTGTGTGTGTATATATATATATATATATATATATTTGTATTATATTTTATTATATATTGCATAACACCAGAAAAGCTGGGAATAAATAGTCCCCAAAAAATAAAACACCAGGCTTTTGGTATGGAAAAACACAAGGATACCTGTAATGGATTGACGTTAATCTGTCAATAATACCTACTCGACACCAAGCGGACTAATGATAAAAGGGAATTATAATAAAATATAAACCCTGTCTCTTTTTAAAGGAAGACTATAAGCTGCATCTCCAGCTACAGTCACTAACATGCAAAAACATGGTCCTTGAGCTAGAACAAAGATCAAATGACCTTTGGAGTGTGCAACAATGATTTGTAAATAAGATGAGAAGGTGGTGATGGGAGACCATTACTGAGCATATATTTTTTTTTCCAAAGTGTTTTTAAATGTGTGACTAAGGAAAAGGAAAAGTTGCTTGCTGTCCATCCAAGCAACTACCAGAATATTGAATGGATTTGGGAACTGGACAAAGGATGTTTCGTGAGAGACTTTCGTTCCACTGAGAATACATCAGTGGAAGTACTTTAGTTGGAAGGTCACAAGGGAGAAGGCCAAAATAATCTGAGAGAGATAACAGAGAGACTTGAGTCAGTATAGGTAGAACAATGAAACAAGATGTCTGATAGTAGAGGCTGGGTCTCTGATATGTTGCCCTGGCCAAAGGTTTGGGAAATGGAGGAGAGAAAATGACTAGCTCTTGTAGAATGTGTGAGTCGATAAGTTAGATGCACTGGCCTTCATTTAAATCTCTCTCTACTTAAAGAAAAGGAGTACTTGTGGCACCTTAGAGACTAACTAATTTATTTGAGCATGAGCGTAGCTCACGAAAGCTCATGCTCAAATAAATTGGTTAGTCTCTAAGGTGCCACAAGTACTCCTTTTCTTTTTGCAAAGACAGACTAACACGGCTGTTACTCTGAAATCTCTCTACTTAGCACCTCTTGCTTTACTCCACCTACACATGGGTATAGAGCGTTGTTTAAGAATTTCACGTACACCAATGCAAAGGAACGGCTTTCAGCCCCTAAGGAGAGGTCCTGTAGCGAAGGAAGGGGATTTGGAGTCTACCTATTTTTGAGGTACTTGGTCAAAAGGGCACAGACTAAGGTCTGGTCTGCACTTAAAAGTTGTGCTGGCATAGCTTGGTCATTTAGGAGTGTGAAAAAAATCACACACCCCTAATTTATATAGTTATCCAGACAAAAGCCCTAGTTTAAATGAGTTACTCCCACAATAAAAGGCCTTTTTCAGATATTGTTTGCTTTGTTCAGGGATCTGGTATAAATTATACTGCACACCTTTTCTAGTGTTGTATAGACAACACCTAAGGGAGACATCTCCCACAGGATATATTGCTTTCAGTGTTAAGTTTCAGAGAACACATGGAAAATTCCAAATACTGCAGGTGAGAATTGAGTTTACTCGGCATAAAGTGACTTCCTTACACCCAAATCCCTGGCCTTTAAATATTTGGGAATTTAACCACTTGCAGATGTTAAACAGATCTCTTATCTCTGGCTGCTTGCTTGCCATTGAACTCTTTGTTATGAGCTCACCTGTTTAAGAGGGCCTTTTCTAACTTGCCGCTGTCCAGTAGCTGGCCCTATTAATCTAGGAGGCACAACCAAGAACAGCCCTGAAATTGGCATTGTTTGGCCTAAAGCAGATATTTGAATCAATCTTACTTCCTTTCCAGTCAGTAAGCATTTGGGGAGGGGGGAGAAGAGAGTCAGGGGGCTCCTGTTATATTTTCTCCTGGGTTTTCCCTTCTCTTGTCTGTAAGGATGTGGTATATCTTCACATTCACATTCTCCTTCATTCTTCTCATCCATAGTGCCCTGTCCCCTGAGGGGAGAGAGCTGTAGATTTTTCGTGTTAGAAAATGTAAAAGACGATGCAAGTCTGACCAGCATCTGATGCCAAAAGACGGTAATGGAGTGAGAACAGTAGATGTAATTTCTGCCATTAGTGGTTTCTTCACCCCTAGAAGGTTCCTACACAGACTCATCTTCATTCTTGTTCTGAGAGCATCTAACCTATAGCGTTTTTTGTGGAGAGGAGAATCGCTGGTGCCAACCATTAAGAAGCACATACTGCTGGAAGAACAACCTCACTCTGCCAGGTATATGCAAGAGCACTGATTCTGTCATAGCTTGGGAGCTAGGATACAGGATGTAATCTCACTGGAGTTATTTTTTGGTCCTAGGATTTAAAGTGGGAGGTAAGGTAGTCCCTGTAGAAGGTGTGATGCCAGAGTTTTTCTATCTGCTTTTACCATTCTCACTCTCCTCCTCCCCTGCACATATCATCTTTATGCACCAGGAGTTGCATGTTGCCTTTCCCTATGATAAATGGTGGTGCTGCTGCAGTTTCTTCAGCAGGATCCTTCCACATTGTCCCAATCAGATGGGCAGAACTGCTGCGACCCAGTCAGAGACCAAGGCCGTGTCAACAAACTGAATGCACACATCTTGTTTTGTGACCTTAACTTGTCATTTTTAAAGACGAAGGTTAGTTTTGTTCCCTGCTTAAACTGTTCAAGGAGTACATGCTAGTGTGGAAAAGGCAGACTTTAAGATCTTATGCTGGAGGAGAGAGTAAGGAGTCTCAATAACTCTGCATAACCTTGGTATTGCTATAGTTGCACAAATAATCTTTAGCATATGGAGGATGCGAGTAACCCAAGACAACTTGAATAAATTGCAAACATAATTGAACCAACAAATGTATACAAGAGGATGTTGACAGTTCTACTCATTAGCCTCTGGGCAGATATGTTTCTGCCTTGCAGGCAATGACATAAGTAAGAGACACCTGCTGATACCTTTGGGATCCTGACGCATTTGATTGCATGTGGTGGGTGGGCGGTTTGTTGATTATGATCTCAAATTAGCATTTGAACAGCAGTTGCTGTTACTTTAATCCACTGGGCTGCTAAATTGCTAAAACATGATTAGTCCTATTCAAATACTTTTGTGAGTGCAGTTTTAGGGCTAAATTCTGGTTGCCTTGCTCACATGATTAGCCCTGTTGAAGGCACTGTTCTTCATTCATACTCTGCAATGGGACTACTCTTGTGAATAAGGCAAGTACGAGTTTGCCCTGCCTCTCACTTACAGCACTGATAGATGCAGTCTTAATTGATAAATGAATGTATATTGAATGATATTGATCATTCTCGCTCATGGCTCATTATTTTAAAGACTTGGCATGTCAGTTCAAAATGATGTGAGATCACTGAAAATAGATAATTTACCACTCATTAGTTAGTGTGACAAATCGTTCAATGAATAATGTCATGTCTGTTGCAAATTAGTATTTTCACATGCAAACTGATGCTCATGTCTCCATATTGCCATTTGGAGACCGATAAGTTCCAACAAAATTGTTCTTCATGAATAAAATAGTGTAAAAACTCTCCTGTGCTGAGTAAGTATGTGTCACGAATATTTTCATACCTTTATTTTACCTAACGTTTGAATGCTCAAATACCATTTTGCAACAAAGTACAATCCAGGATATTTTTGTTTAATTTGTTAAACACCTCAGACCTTTTTTTGTGTGTGTGCATGTTTGCATGTGCGATAGAACTGCAGAATTTAATGCAAATTCCATTACTGTTATTTGGGCTCTAAAAGGTCAAACGTTCAGTTCGCTGCAAATTGGCCTGACTTTGCACACATCCACTTACACCCTTGTAGCCAATTTTTCACACCCAACTGTAGGTGAACCTAGAATAAATTGCACTTGGCACATACACATCATGGTGTGGGGCACCCCTTTGTCCATTTTTGTACACAAAAATGCATGCACACCCAGTGTAGTAAATTAAGTAATCAAAGGCCAAGTAAAATCAAAGACCAAGGCCTTAAAAATTGTGTTCTGTAGCACTTTTTAAGCAGGTCTGCCTCTGCCATGTAGAAAAATTGTGTTCTACTTAAAAATATAAATTGCAGTGGCCCTAATGGTATCAACATCATTTGCATAAATTTCAGGTGACAGCCTGAAATCAAATGGGACCCAAGAGAAATTGATATTGGCCCATACAAGGTACAATGTTCACAGCTAGAATTTACATTGATTCTATGTGTCGCGTTTTTTTTCTTCTCACCAGCAACAAATCAGTGTTGACAAAGAGACATGCTCTAGCTGTGTTCTTCCCTTGCATTAATGCAATCTTTCATCATCTTTTTCTTTGACAAAACTACATTGGGTAGAACTGAAAGTAAATCTGACCAAAATCATCACATCTTTATTTGTTTGAGTGACGGTTGTACCCACTAGAGAGATAAGGTGGGTGAGGTAATACTTTCTATTGGACCAACTTCTGTTGGTGAGAGAGCAGGGATGAAAGTAACTTAAAGGACTTACCGGTACGCCGGAGTCCTGAGCAGGGGGTTTGGCCTCAACCGGAAGAGGCATGGCCTCAACCAAAAGAGGTGGGGCCTTTAAATACACCAGAGTCCTGCAGTCGGTCCTGCTCTGGCAGCCGGGCTTGGGTGGTGATTTAAAACAGCGGGAGCCCCGGGCCCTATAAATCGCTGCCCGAGCCCCTCTGCCGGAGCCCCGGGTTGCAGCAGCAGGGCTCCGGCAATGATTTAAAGGGCCAGGGGCTCCCTGCAGCAGCTGGAGCTCCGAGCCCTTTAAATCGCCAGCCTGGGGAAGTCGATCCATACTGGCTTACTTTCATCTCTGTGTGAGAGAAGAGCTTTTGAGCCAGGCAGAGCTCTGCTTCAGGTCTGGGAAAGGAATTCACAGCTTCACAGCAAAATGCAAGGTGGAAAAGATTTTTTTAGCTTGAGTGGTTAGCACATATTGTAAGGGTCCATTCAAGGTAGAGTGGCCTGTTAACACCTTTGCAGTCATAGGACAAAAAGAGGGAGTTAGTGGGTTACAGATTGTTGTAATAAGCCATAAATCCAGGGTCTCTGTTCAGTCGATGCTTTTTAGTGTCTCGCAGAGTAATGAATTTAAGCTGGCAGGCTCATGTTTTGAAAATGTTATGCAGGTTTCCTTTGAGGATGAGGCCCGATCAGGCAGATAGAGAGCGATCACTTTGTGAAAAGTGAAAAGGAGGACTTGTGGCACCTTAGAGACTAACCAATTTATCTGAGCATAAGCTTTCGTGAGCTACAGCTCACTTCATCGGATGGGTGAAAAGTGTGCACCCACAGGCAGAGCCAGCAGCTCCTCCTTGGGTAACGTGGGATAGGGAGGGGCGGGGAGGAGTCACATGTCCACCTTTAGCTGGTGCCCCCCTTTGTATCCCTCCCATGAGTCGCCCATGCCCACAGGTGATATAGTGGTTTTGTCTTTTATCATTTTCCTGTGTGAGTTCATTCAAGAGCGTAGTGATTGTCTGGTTGCACCCACATAGTTGCTATTGGGGCATTTAGTGCACTGGATACGGTACACCACATGTTTTGATAGGCAATCGTAGGACCCAGGGATCTTGAAATTTGAGTAGTGGAGGGTATTGATCACTGAGCAGTGGAGATATGTCTGCAGGTTTTGCATCTATTGTTCTGGGAGGTTCTGGTGCTGCTTTGAGTTAAGTGTCCTGGTCTGTGGGGAGCTTGCTTCTGATGAACTTGGAGAGACTGGGGAGTTGGTGAACCCCAGAATTGGGGGGTCAGGAAAAATTTCTTTCAGGATGGGGTCACCAATGTGAATGGGACTTAGTTGTTTAATGACAACCCTTATGGGTTCCAGTGTGGAGTGGTAGGTGACAACTAGGGGTGTACGGTCAGGGGGGCTTCATTTCTGTATTGAACCAGGTTCTCTTGGGGTATTTGGGTGTCCCATTCCATGATGTGATCAACTTCTCTGGTGGAGTGTCCTTGTTTGATGAAGGTGGTTTTGACTGTGCCATTGTGTATATCCCGGACTTTCTTCTCTGAGCATATTCTGTGGTATCTGAGTGCCTGGCTGAGTGCAGAATTCAGTCCTGGATCCAATACTATTCAATATTTTCATTAATGTTTTGGATAATAGAGTGGAGAGTATGATTATAACATTTGTGGATGACACCAAGCCAGTAGGGGTTGTAAGAATTTTGGAGGACAGAATTAGAATTCAAAATGATTGTGACAAATTGAAGAATTGGTCTGAAATCAACAAGATGAAATTCAATAAAGACAAATTCAAAATACTACACTTAGGAAGGAAAAAGCAAATGCACAGCTTCATCATGGGGAATAACTGGCTAGGCAGTAGTGCTGCTGAAAAGGATCTGGGTGATTATAATGGTTCACAAATTGAATAAGAGTCAACAGTGTGATGCAATTGTGAAAAAGCTAATAGCATTCTGGGGTGTATTAACAGGAGTGTCCTATGTAAGACACGGGAAGTAATTGTCCCACTCTGCTCAGCACTGGTGAGGACTCAACTTGAGTACTATGTACCATCATGGGCACCACACTTTAGGAAAGATATGGATAAGTTGGAGAGAGTCCGGGGAGAGCAACAAAAATAATAAAAGGTTCAAAAAAATCTGATCTGTGAGGAAAGGTTAAAAAAAAACTGGATATGTTTAATCTGGAGAAACAAAGGTTGCATGGGGACCTAATAAGTCTTCAAATATGTGAAGGGGTGTAATGAAAATGATGCTGATCAGTTGTTCCCCATGTTCACTGAAGGTAGGACAAAAAGTAATAGGCTTAATCTGCAGCAAGGGAGATTTAGCTTAAATACTAGCAAACTCTTTCTCACTATAAGAATAGTTAAGTTCTGGAATAGGCTTAAGTGAGGCTGTGGAATCCCCATCGGTTTTTAAGAACAAACACTTCTCATGGTTGCTCTAGGTAGACTTCGTGTTCTTTCCTCAATATAGTGGGCTGGATTTGATGACCTCTTCTAGCCCTACATTTCTATGATCCTATTATTCTATGTGCTAGACACTTTCTACACTCATAGAGATATATTCCCTGTCCATAAAAGCTTATGACACAGGATGAGTATTTCAAGTTTGGGAGAAGGGGGACTAGAGGGTAACACTGTTTTAAATGCTTACAAAATTTGAAATTCACAGAGGCCATTTTGTACATTAATATTAAAATGTTTGATATAAAATCTCTACTCTCACATTGCACAAAGGAATATGTCACTTATTGGATACCCTGCATTCCCATGCTTTTCACAAGACATTGTTTGTACATTATGTATAGATGATGAAGGATGCTTTTGTGGATCGATAGGCCATTAGAGGTTGTTGGTGCTAAGACTCACCAATAATGCCCAGTGTTGCCAACTCTCACTATTTTATTGGGAGTCTCACGCTATTTGTTGAACTTAAAGTTCCACCTCCTGGAGTCAAATGATTATATCAGAATTTCAATTTTCGTTTAAAAAAACTAAAGCAAGTTTCTAACCTTTGTGTTTGTTGAGGAAAATTGAAAACATAACCTGAGTTCACTCAGTTGCTAACCACAATGCAAACCAAAAAGAACCCAACATTTATTATTCTTTTGAAATCTTCATGATTTTTAAGCCCATCTAATGATTTTGGGGGTGCTTGACTCATGATTTTTGAACGCTTGAGGTGGTCAGATACGCTGGAGACACTGTTTGGTGTGCACTTCAGGGTGCAGTACCGTCAGCTGCCATTAGGGGAGTGGTGGTGGCATGAGACCTGATTCAGTCCCTGGAGGCTGCAATATAGAAGGTTCCATCTAGAATCCCAGGAGTACAAGCTGCACAAAGCTGAGGAAGGAGGCAAGGAGTGGGGCACATAGGCTTCTGTGGAGCTAATTCCGTGGCAACAGGCGTCGGGGGACATGTACAGGGATCCTTGTAGCCACAGGGATGAAGACCACAGGGTCTCCATGGCACACGTTGCGTGATGCCTGCTCCCAGAGTCCTTCCCTGCTGGCTCTGTCCAGCTTCTCCAGGTTCAGGAGCTTGTAGGGATGATTTCTTAGATGTCGGAGTGTGGGGCTCCTGAGGGTGGTGGGTGTGAGGTAGATGGGATAAGAGTTCTGATGCTGTGGGCAACTTTTCTGAGCTTGGGATGTTTTATTGGGGGCAGGGTGGGGGAGAATGAGAGACTGTAGAGTAAGAGCTGGGTTGGAGTGGGAGAGGTTGGGAATTGGAGAGAACAGTGAAGGGATCACACAAAAGAGAAGTCAAATAAAAAACATTTTCTCTTGTCCTGCCCTTTGCTGTAAAGCATCCCCATTTTTTTCTGTTTGAAAAGGAAAGGAGGTGGGAGGAGGTACCCATTTTTCTTCCACTTTCCCACCAGCATCCCTTATTCCCCTGCAGATTGCTTTGGCTTTCCTCACCCCCTTTAAACACTCCAATATAGTGCCCCGGTCTTTTTTCTCTCCATAGGGAAGGTTAGGACAGGATAGCTTACAGCCTGCAGCCCTACCACTGATTTTAGGGCATCAGTTACCACTAGTGAGTAAAATAGGGGATACAGTTTCTGTGGTTTTTGTTGGGGTTATGCCAAGCAAGTCCTATTAAATCAATACAGGATTATTAAATGACATTTGCCATGTGAGTCCTATTAAATACAACAGCAGCCCTTTGAAAATTTACCCTTAGGTAATTTTCATTATTTTATACAGCAAACATTTAACATTAATAAGAAATCAGATGTGTTTTAGCTGAGGAATGATCCAAAGCATTGTCTCTTTTTATCCTTCAAAATTATTATAGGTAGGAAGTCATTTGAAATACTTTCAACCATTGAAAAAGCACAACAGAGTTGTTAAAAAAAGCCACAACGCTTGGAGGAATTAAAATATAAAATTGTGGGGAGGTGATTAAAAGAACAATTTGTCATTTGAAATAGATATGGCTAATGGGTATGTGTTTAAATATTGCGTTCCGAAGCAGTTTCTTACGCTAAAAGTATGCACAAAAGTAAGAATAATATGCTCAGAGCCAGTACATTTTGAATGGTGTTGCTAGTCTGAAACAATTAGTTCAGAAATGTGATAAAGAGAAACTCATGCATCATCCACGCACAGCTACAGGGTAAATGAAATTGGGTGTATAAAAGCATTTTGTTAGACCTTTTCATTAGCATTTTAGTTTCTCTCCAAGTGGCAAGGAACATTTAACCTGTCAGCTAAGGAGCACTTCTATGTTTCAAGGTCACAAGTTTCATCCCTCTTTGGGATTTTTCATTCCTGGCCTACGTCTAAATGACTGTTGTGGAAGCACTGAAAACTCACAGATCTCATTCCTCCTGTTAGAATACAAGGAAAGCACAATGTTGTGGGCATTCCATTTTAAATGAATGCTAGCTAATTATCAAATCCCCCATGTGTCTGAAGGACGCAAAGGAGAACAAGTGGTGCCAAATTGCCAAGTGCTTATGTCCACTTATGTTTGGAATTTTACTTACCTTGTGCTATATGCATATGGCATTAATAAATACTCTAAATGAATGAAAAGATGGTTCTTGGAGATACATGTGTAATGAGGGTTAGCATCGACATGTGGTAGTATTGTTTTTAATTGCAGCCACATGCTGCTTTTTGAAGCTTGTAAGAAAACTTGGGGAAAAAACTGTAATATGTTGTTATTATTGAGTCTCTTCCCCCACCCCTTTTTTTCAGCTGCTTTTGCTAAGCAAGTCTATCCTTCCAACAGAGCAGACACAGAACTGGTCTTAGAAGGTTTTGCAACAGGGACCAAAGGACATTGATGATGTCATCAGGCTGCTTTCTACAGTTTTCACTGTGAATGTTCAACTCTCCTGCGCTAATTGGCTGTCTGCTCCAAATCCCTTCCCTCACAGTCTTTTCACCTTAGCCTCACTCTACTTGCCCTTCATCCTCTTCTTCCCAGACCTATCCTCCCTCACACCCTCTTTCTTTCTGTGTCTCTCTGTGTAGCTAGTCCACTCCCAACTAAACCTAACGTAGAAAATTTAAAAGGAAACAAAAACAAACAAAAAATCCACAGCACTAACTTAACATTTGCAAACTATCACTTTTATACCTCTTTTCCCTGTCCTCTTTGTGTCTTGTCTGCCTACACTGTGAGCTAATCAGAGCAGGAACTACCTACTACTGCAGGGATCGTCAACCTTTAGCATGCAGCCCACCAGGGAAAGCCCACAGGCGGGCTGGGCCAGTTTGTTTACCTGCCCTGTCCACAGGTTCGGCCGATCGCAGCTCCCACTGGCCGCAGTTTGCTGCTTCAGGCCAATGGGGGCTGTGGGAAGTGGCAGCCAGTACATCCCTTGGCCCGCACTACTTCCCACAGCCCCCATTGGCCTGGAGTGGTGAACCATGGCCAGTGGGAGCCACGATCGGCTGAAACTGCGGACGCGGCAGGTAAACAAACCGGCCCGCCCCGCCATGGGGGCTTACCCTGGCGGGCTGCGTGCCAAAAGTTGATGATCCCTGTTCTCCTGTGTGATTGTACAGCACCAAGCTATTCTACTAGCAACACATGTCCTCTTCTACGGGTAGCCCTACCAGTGTCTGTTTTGTGAAGGGCTCACATGGGCACTTGGTTGAATCACATCACAGCCTCTGCATATCCCATGTGCAAGCAGAATCCAGTCTCTCGAAATTGCCCATCTCTTCACTGCAATTTGAGCTCAGCCTCTCCATGGCTTTTTCTAACTAGGTTTAAGTCAGTTTTGTTGTGAGCTAAAAGCAGCTTCCGAAGTCCTGATCTCTCTTTCACAATGCCTTGGCTGGATGTGTATTGTGTCCATGCTTTCGCTTTCTTGTTAATATTTCATTTGACTTTTATCTTCTCGGATGTCTTAATTGTTATTGATAGTTTTGTGTTCTAGCTCTTTTGGAGCATACCGTGTGCTTGGAGGTGGGGACTGGGCACTTTTTGAATACAGTTATGATGTTTTATATTGTGGCACCTGATTAATACACTAAACGAGCTCTGAAAAGATGAGTGTGCTGCTACCCATTTATGAATGAGTGGGGAGGTGCTAGAGGTCAGATGGGTAGTGCTGCTACTGGAAAACCAAGATCAGCTCCTTCTTTTCCCCAGGATCAGACAGGAGGCTGGAATATTTCTTCAATTTCACTTTACGTAACACTTTAGTTTGACGCAAAAGTCTCGGTTTCAACCAAAAAATGCATTTTAACATTCTTCCTAAGAATTTAGGGTTAAACATTCAGCAGGTTTCATAGGTAGTTGCTCACATGACTTTCATTGTTTTGTTTTTCTTTTTGTGGGAGTTGCATGCCTAATAATCTGCATAACATGCTGAAAATTCATCTTTTACATTTTATCTGCAAAACAATTCACTTTTTATGCCAGAAAGATTAATGATTTATATTAGTTTCAAATCAAAACATTTCCTTGGTACTCTGGGGAATTTCAGTGTACAATTTCCATATTCTGTGTAGTTGGAAACACGGAATGATCAGATATGAATTTCCATCATGCAATATAGGGAAGGGCTACTAAAATGATCAGAGGAATGGAAAACCTACTCTATGAGATAAGACTTAAGGAGCTTGGCTTGTTTTTAGCCTAACAAAACAAAGCCTGAGGGGAGATAGGATGGGGCTCAATAAATACATCAGAGGATAAATACCAGGCAGGAGTGAGGGAAACAGAATTAGGATCTCGGGGCGGGGGGGGCACTGGCACCTGAACCGTGGCCCTGCTTCCCGAGACCCCAGCGCCCACTTCACCTCATCCCTCTCGCCGCTCGCCCTTAAAAAGTGGGAGGGCATAGCCCTCTGCAGCATGTGGCACAAGTCACATAGTGGTTTAAAGTAGAGCATGGTGAAGACTTTGTAACTTCAAGTCTTTAAATCATGGTTTGTGCACGTCAGTAACTCAGCCAAAGGTTATGGGATGTATTACAGGAGTGTGTGGGTGAGGTTCTGTGGCCTGCGACATGCAGGAGGTCAGACTAGGTGATCACAATGGTCCTTTCTCCCCTAAAGTCTGTGAGTCTAAATCCAAAACGACAGGTTTCAGAGTAGCAGCCATGTTAGTCTGTATTCTCAAAAAGAAAAGGAGGACTTGTGGCACCTTAGGGTATGTCTACACTACGAAATTAGGTCAAATTTATAGAAGTCGTTTTTTTAGAAATCGGTTTTATATATTCAAGTGTGTGTCCCCACAGAAAATGCTCTAAGTGCATTAAGTGCATTCACTCGGCGGAGTGCTTCCACAGTACCGAGGCTAGAGTCGATTTCCGGAGCGTTGCACTGTGGGTAGCTATCCCACAGTTCCCGCAGTCTCCACTGCCCATTGGAATTCTGGGTTGAGATCCCAATGCCTGATGGGGCTAAAACATTGTCGCGGGTGGTTCTGGGTACATATCGTCAGGCCCCCGTTCCCTCCCTCCCCCCGTGAAAGCAAGGGCAGACAATCATTTCGCGCCTTTTTTCCTGAGTTACCTGTGCAGACGCCATACCACGGCAAGCATGGAGCCCGCTCAGGTAACCGTCACCCTATGTCTCCTGGGTGCTGGCAGACGCGGTACGGCATTGCTACACAGTAGCAGCAACCCCTTGCCTTGTGGCAGCAGACGGTACAGTACGACTGGTAGCCGTCATCGTCATGTCTGAGGTGCTCCTGGTTGCCTCTGTGAGGTCGATCAGGAGCGCCCGGGCAGACATGGGCGCAGGGACTAAATTTGGAGTGACTTGAGCAGGTCATTCTCTTTAGTCCTGCAGTCAGTCCTATTGAACCGTCTTATGGTGAGCGGGCAGGCGATACGGACTGCTAGCAGTCGTACTGTACCATCTTCTGCCGAGCAGCCATGAGATGTGGATGGCATGCAGTCCTTCTGCACCGTCTGCTGCCAGCCAAAGATGTAAAAGATAGATGGAGTGGATCAAAACAAGAAATAGACCAGATTTGTTTTGTACTCATTTGCTTCCCCCCCTCCCCTGTCTAGGGGACTCATTCCTCTAGGTCACACTGCAGTCACTCACAGAGAAGGTGCAGCGAGGTAAATCTAGCCATGTATCAATCAGAGGCCAGGCTAACCTTCTTGTTCCAATAAGGACAATAACTTAGGTGCACCATTTCTTATTGGAACCTCCGTGAAGTCCTGCCTGAAATACTCCTTGATGTAAAGCCACCCTCTTTGTTGATTTTAGCTCCCTGAAGCCAACCCTTAAGCGCCCCTCCCAGCGTCAGAGCAATGGCAAACAATCGGGCATCTGAGAGTGCTGTCCAGAGCACTCACAATGGAGCACTCTGATGGGGCTAAAACATTGTCGCGGGTGGTTCTGGGTACGTGTCGTCAGGCCCCCGTTCCCTCCCTCCCTCCGTGAAAGCAAGGGCAGACAATCATTTCGCGCCTTTTTTCATGAGTTACCTGTGCAGACGCCATACCACGGCAAGCATGGAGCCAGCTCAGGTAACCGTCACCCTATGTCTCCTGGGTGCTGGCAGACGCGGTACGGCTTTGCTGCACAGTAGCAGCAACCCATTGCCTTCTGGCAGCAGATGGTGCAATACGATTGGTAGTCGTCCTCGTCATGTCCGAGGTGCTCCTGGCCACGTCGGCTGGGAGCGCCTGGGCAGACATGGGCGCAGGGACTAAATTTGGAGTGACTTGACCAGGTCATTCTCTTTAGTCCTGCAGTCCTATTGAACCGTCTTATGGTGAGCGGGCAGGCGATACGGACTGCTAGCAGACGTACTGTACCATCTTCTGCCAGGCAGGCAAGAGATGAGGATTGCTAGCAGTCGTATTGTACCATCTTATGCCAGGCAGGCAAGAGATGAAGATGGCTAGCAGTCGTACTGTACCATCTTCTGCCGAGCAGCCATGAGATGTGGATGGCATGCAGTCCTTCTGCACCGTCTGCTGCCAGCCAAAGATGTAAAAGATAGATGGAGTGGGTCAGAACAAGAAATAGACCAGATTTGTTTTGTACTCATTTGCCTCCTCCCCTGTCTAGATCACACTGCAGTCACTCACAGAGAAGGTGCAGCGAGGTAAATCTAGCCATGTATCAATCAGAGGCCAGGCTAACCTCCTTGTTCCAATAACAACGATAACTTAGGTGCACCATTTCTTATTGGAACCCTCCGTGCAGTCCTGCCTGAAATACTCCTTGATGTACAGGCACACCCTTTGTTGATTTTAGCTCCCTGAAGCCAACCCTGTAAGCCATGTCGTCAGTCGCCCCTCCCTCCGTCAGAGCAACGGCAGACAATCGTTCTGCACCTTTTTTCTGTGCGGACGCCATACCAAGGCAAGCATGGAGGCCGCTCAGCTCATTTTGGCAATTAGGAGCACATTAACCACCACACTTTCGCATGCGTAGGGGCACTTTCATGGAACTTGGTGACTTGCTTTCCCCTGCCCTGAAGCGCATGAATACCAAGATGATAGCAGCCCTCACAGTTGAGAAGCGAGTGGCGATAGCCCTGTGGAAGCTTGCAACGCCAGACAGCTACCGGTCAGTTGGGAATCAATTTGGAGTGGGCAAATCTACTGTGGGGGCTGCTGTGATGCAAGTAGCTCACGCAATCAAAGATCTGCTGATATCAAGGGTAGTGACCCTGGGAAATGTGCAGGTCATAGTGGATGGCTTTGCTGCAATGGGATTCCCTAACTGTGGTGGGGCCATAGACGGAACCCATATCCCTATCTTGGCACCGGAGCACCAAGCCGCCGAGTACATAAACCGCAAGGGGTACTTTTCGATAGTGCTGCAAGCTCGGGTGGATCACAAGGGACGTTTCACCAACATCAACGTGGGATGGCCGGGAAAGGTGCATGATGCTCGCATCTTCAGGAACTCTGGTCTGTTTCAAAAGCTGCAGGAAGGGACTTTATTCCCAGACCAGAAAATAACTGTTGGGGATGTTGAAATGCCTATATGTATCCTTGGGGACCCAGCCTACCCCTTAATGCCATGGCTCATGAAGCCGTACACAGGCAGCCTGGACAGTAGTCAGGAGCTGTTCAACTACAGGCTGAGCAAGTGCAGAATGGTGGTAGAATGTGCATTTGGACGTTTAAAGGCGCGCTGGCGCAGTTTACTGACTCGCTTAGACCTCAGCGAAACCAATATTCCCACTGTTATTACTGCTTGCTGTGTGCTCCACAATATCTGTGAGAGTAAGGGGGAGACGTTTATGGCGGGGTGGGAGGTTGAGGCAAATCGCCTAGCTGCTGGTTACGCGCAGCCAGACACCAGGACGGTTAGAAGAGCACAGGAGGGCGCGGTACGCATCAGAGAAGCTTTGAAAACCAGTTTCATGACTGGCCAGGCTACGGTGTGAAAGTTCTGTTTGTTTCTCCTTGATGAAACCCCCCGCCCCTTGGTTCACTCTACTTTCCTGTAAGCTAACCACCCTCGCCTCCTCCCTTTAATCATTGCTTGCAGAGGCAATAAAGTCATTGCTGCTTCACAGTCATGCATTCGTTATTCATTCATCACACAAATAGGGGGATGACTACCAAGGTATCCCAGGAGGGGTGGTGGAGGAGGGAAGGAAAATGCCACACAGCACTTTAAGCACAGCACTTTAAAAGTTTACAACTTTAAAATTTATTGAATGACAGCCTTCTTTTTTTTGGGCAATCCTCTGTGGTGGAGTGGCTGGTTGGCCGGAGGCCCCCCCACCGCGTTCTTGGGCGTCTGGGTGTGGAGGCTATGGAACTTGGGGAGGAGGGCGGTTGGTTACAGAGGGGCAGCAGTGGCAGTCTGTGCTCCAGCTGCCTTTGCTGCAGCTCAACCATACACTGGAGCATACTGGTTTGGTCCTGCAGCAGCCTCAGCATTGAATCCTGCCTCCTCTCATCACGCTGCCGCCACATTTGAGCTTCAGCCCTGTCTTCAGTCCTCCACCTCTCCTCCCGGTCATTTTGTGCTTTCCTGCACTCTGACATTATTTGCCTCCACGCATTCGTCTGTGCTCTGTCAGTGTGGGAGGACAGCATGAGCTCGGAGAACATTTCATCGCGAGTGCGTTTTTTTTTCTTTCTAAGCTTCACTAGCCTCTGGGAAGGAGAAGATCCTGTGATCATTGAAACACATGCAGCTGGTGGAGAAAAAAAAAGGGACAGCGGTATTTAAAAAGACACATTTTATAAAACAGTCGCTACACTCTTTCAGGGTAAACCTTGCTGTTAACATTACATACATAGCACATGTGCTTTCGTTACAAGGTCGCATTTTGCCTCCTCCCACCGCGTGACTACCCCCTCAACCTTCCCCCCTCCCTGTGGCTAACAGCGGGGAACATTTCTGTTTAGCCACAGGCAAACAGCCCAGCAGGAATGGGCTCCTCTGAGTGTCCCCTGAAGAAAAGCACTCTATTTCAACCAGGTGACCATGAATTATATCTCACTCTCCTGAGGATAACACAGAGAGATAAAGAACGGATTTTGGTTGAATGCCAGCAAACATACACTGCAATGCTTTGTTCTACAGTGATTCCCGAGTACGTGTTACTGGCCTGGAGTGGTAAAGTGTCCTACCATGAAGGACAAAATAAGGCTGCCCTCCCCAGAAACCTTTTGCAAAGGCTTTAGGACTACATCTAGGAGAACCGCAAATGCCAGGGCAAAGTAATCCTTTCACATGCTTGCTTTTAAACCATGTATAGCATTTTAAAAGGTACACTCACCAGAGGTCCCTTCTCCGCCTGCTGGGTCCAGGAGGCAGCCTTGGGTGGGTTCGGGGGGTACTGGCTCCAGGTCTAGGGTGAGAAACAGTTCCTGGCTGTCGGGAAAACCGGTTTCTCCGCTTGCTTGCTGTGAGCTATCTACAACCTCCTCATCATCATCATCTTCTTCGTCCCCAAAACCTACTTCCGTATTGCCTCCATCTCCATTGAAGGAGTCAAACAACACGGCTGGGGTAGTGGTGGCTGAACCCCCTAAAATGGCATGCAGCTCATCATAGAAGCGGCATGTTTGGGGCTCTGACCCAGAGCGGCTGTTCGCCTCTCTGGTTTTCTGGTAGGCTTGCCTCAGCTCCTTCAGTTTCACGCGGCACTGCTTCGGGTCCCTGTTATGGCCTCTGTCCTTCATGCCCTGGGAGATTTTGACAAAGGTTTTGGCATTTCGAAAACTGGAACGGAGTTCTGATAGCACGGATTCCTCTCCCCAAACAGCGATCAGATCCCGTACCTCCCGTTCGGTCCATGCTGGAGCTCTTTTGCGATTCTGGGACTCCATCATGGTCACCTGTGCTGATGAGCTCTGCATGGTCACCTGCAGCTTGCCACGCTGGCCAAACAGGAAATGAGATTCAAAAGTTCGCGGTTCTTTTCCTGTCTACCTGGCCAGTGCATCTGAGTTGAGAGTGCTGTCCAGAGCGGTCAGAATGGAGCACTCTGGGATAGCTCCCGGAGGCCAATACCATCGAATTGTGTCCACAGTACCCCAAATTCGAGCCGGCAACGTCGATTTAAGCGCTAATCCACTTGTCAGGGGTGGAGTAAGGAAATCAATTTTAAGAGCTCTTTAAGTTGAAATAAAGGGCTTCATTGTGTGGACGGGTGCAGGTTTAAATCGATTTAACGCTGCTAAATTCGACCTAAAGTCCTAGTGTAGACCAGGGCTTAGTCTCTTAGAGACTAAGGTGCCATAAGTCCTCCTTTTCTTTTTGTATATCCAAAATGTAAATGAAATCAACCAAAAGTAGAGGGCAGCATAAATAATGTTGTTAGGCTTTCAAAAGAAAGTTATTTAATTTGTAAAAATGTCACGAGAAGGGACGCAATTATTTTATCCACTTAATCTGTGCCCCTTTTGTTCCTAAAAGGGTAAATTTTTTGAAAACACTACACAGGGTTTCTATTTGGTAGATGTGAGTGGGGATGGTATCCAGTAATGGTTCCTGTTTCACTTTATTCTTGATAAAATAACTACATGCACGAGAACAATTCTGGAAGCCCCACAGAGCTGCTAATTCAGTTTCCAACTAAAAGTAATTGGATCTGTTTTCCTTTTTCTGTCATTAAGAGTTATGAGTGCTCAAGGAATGCAGTCTCAGGGCCTGAGTGGAAATACCCTTTCTTTGCACTCAGCCTGTTGTGAGTCCTTGTCATATATGCAATTACACAGGGCATCTCATTTAAGCAAGCAGCAGACACGACCGGTAACCTCTCTACACACACATCAGACATCACTTGAAAGCTTATTATGTCTACTTTAAGATGAGCTATGATGTGGATCTGTCAAGTGGTGCCTTTACCACAGAAATGGGCATAAACAATGACTCTATCAATATGTTAAAATGACTTTTCCATATTTACATTAGTTTCTGTTAGTTTAATGACTCCGTGTATTATTTTAAGACATAAAATTGGTTTATTTGTGACCTCAAAGCATTGCAACACCAATTTAAAATCTAATAAGAATTTGTACAGGTATCATTGACATGTAATAGTGCTGGTGACATCATCATCTTGTTCATCACTATAATCTCTGGAGAGTGTGTGGGTTACTCCAGTCTTCGCTGCCTTGGCATGTTCACAGTTCTGTGCAGGGACCATTGTTCTGATTACAGGCACAGTTGATATTGCAGCCACCCCTACAGTCAGAGGCATAATTAAGGTCTCATAGAAGGTCTGATGCCATTGGGTCCTTGAATAATACAGGAAGTAATTCATCACATTTTTTCCATCTATGTTGCAAAGGTGATCCAATATCTGGTTTGCCTGTGTGCGAAGATATCCGAATCTTTGTTTAAGATGCTCTTTTGACATGCTCTTCAAAACTGTCCTCGCGTGGTGGGAGTTTGGCCTCTGACTTTTCCTTTTTGATGGCTAGATTGTGGTGCAAGCAATTCAGGTCTCTGTTGGTCTCCTTTTCTTTCTAATTCTGGTCATACAGCATTGCTACCAAGTTCCTTGCAGCGGAAATTGCAGCTCTCCCCCAATTTGGCAAGATCTCTGAAGCAGTAAGATCCTATTGTTTTGACAACATTAAACACATTTTTTCCACAATGCTGGATAGGGATGACACAGGGTCGAATCTTTGAAATGCACGTACAGCAGGAAATATGTTGCAGAAGTCAGGAGTGAGTGCATCACAAATTGCATGCATAGGTCTGAAGAGATATTTGTCACTTGTGCTGGTAATGGTGCCTGTTTCAATCCACATGTTGTCTGTGTGTTTCATTTTTGGAAAGTAGTGAACAGCAAGGAGTAAAACGTGTATCAGGTGATCTAATTGCTATGGATCCTTTGACACCAAGAGACCCTGTCAAGGTTCCTCCCCCACTCTGAACTCTAGGGTACAGATGTGGGGACCTGCATGAAAAACCTCCTAAGCTTATCTTTACCAGCTTAGGTCAAAACTTCCCCAAGGTACAAAATATTCCACCCGTTGTCCTTGGACTGGCCGCTACCACTACCAAACTAATACTGGTTACTGGGGAAGAGCTGTTTGGACGCGTCCTTCCCCCCAAAATACTTCCCAAAACCTTGCACCCCACTTCCTGGACAAGGTTTGGTAAAAAGCCTCACCAATTTGCCTAGGTGACTACAGACCCAGACCCTTGGATCTTAAGAACAATGAACAATCCTCCCAACACTTGCACCCCCCCTTTCCTGGGAAATGTTGGATAAAAAGCCTCACCAATTTGCATAGGTGACCACAGACCCAAACCCTTGGATCTGAGAACAATGAAAAAGCATTCAGTTTCTTACAAGAAGACTTTTAATAAAAATAGAAGTAAATAGAAATAAAGAAATCCCCCCTGTAAAATCAGGATGGTAGATATCTTACAGGGTAATTAGATTCAAAAACATAGAGAACCCCTCTAGGCAAAACCTTAAGTTACAAAAAAGATACACAGACAGAAATAGTTATTCTATTCAGCACAATTCTTTTCTCAGCCATTTAAAGAAATCATAATCTAACACATACCTAGCTAGATTACTTACTAAAAGTTCTAAGACTCCATTCCTGGTCTATCCCCAACAAAGACCAGCATATAGACAGACCCACAGACCCTTTGTTTCTCTCCCTCCTCCCAGCTTTTGAAAGTATCTTGTCTCCTCATTGGTCATTTTGGTCAGGTGCCAGCGAGGTTACCTTTAGCTTCTTAACCCTTTACAGGTGAGAGGAGCTTTCCCCTGGCCAGGAAGGATTTCAAAGGGGTTTACCCTTCCCTTTATATTTATGACAGACCCCAAAGCCATATTGGCACATACAACATGCAGAAACATCCTTATGTCTGTTTCCTCTCGAGTATTACACAAGGCTTGGTCTTCCTCACACCTTTGTGGGTGAAGAACTTTGCTACTTTACCATTGGAAAAGCCTCCAGCAGGAAGGAATGTTTGTGTTGGGTGTGTTCCTACACACTCAGGTACATTTTGAACCATATATTTATAGAAAAATTTTCACAGAATTGTTTTCAAACATTTTAAGGATTTTGATTATAAAATTAACTTTGTCAGATTCTTTTAGGACCTGTCTCAAATACTTGGCAGCCTATTCACAGAATATGTGGAATTTGCCTCCATCTGTATGAAAGCTGTGGAATCTTTCATGTACACTGTGGTTTCTTTCCTGCATGCTCTCTGCTCATGGATTGTTTCAGTGCAGTGCTGTGATAACTTTGGAACTGTGCAGTACTGTGCACTCCTCAGCTGAGAACCACATTCTCCAAATGTTTTCTGAAGGATGATGTTCGTTGCTAGCTGAATTATATGTCTCTTTATCTATCAACCAAAGGACAAACTCTTGCGCCAGTTGGGGCACAAAAGTAGCTGACCTCTGTAAATTACAATCACCTGGCTTTGGATAATATTCTGAGGCTTTCACTTTGGCTGTTTCAGATTGAAGAATTGAAGCAGCATGATATAAAACCACTTGTTCATTTTTTAAAGCTGTTTATCAGGCTCACTCAGCAGAAGAACATCTGCATTCATTTACTTGCAGCTAGGGTAGCATCAGCTAATGTTATTGTGCTGCATAGAACAACGGTAGACTTGCCTTGCCATGCTGTTTATGGAATGAAATTGCAGAACCAGTCTTTTTCTAATCTTGCCTGTAATTTGCTACTGGAATAGCTTGTAGTTTCTCTATCTGAGGGAAGTAGGGCATTATAGCTTTGTAGCGGCTTGGACAGGAGAAGAGCCTTCTTGTTGTACATAAGATCATTGTCTACCTCTCCAGTCAGCTGATAAAATGAAGTGTCATAAGGTGACTGTATTGTTGCAGAGTAACTAGATGGTTTTGCTTTAAGATTAAGTAGGAAAAAAGGCATGTTGAGTGATAAACTGCATCCTTAGCGATCAAGTCTTCCACAGGTATTCTGTGTAACATGTCATCATCTTCTCCTTGAAATGCTGCCTCCCTTAAATTGGTTGCTCTCTCATATGCTTCTGTTTTATTAAGTTTCTTGTCTTGTTTGTGTTGTTTTTCTCAAGCAAGCAATACAACAAGACCAGTCAGTGGAGGACATGCTTGCTCTGGTGACTGTAGAAGTAGGTGAGCATGATACTCTCTGATCAGATTCTGATTAATTTTCTTCCTGAGTTCAGTACAGCTCTGACATGTGCAAAATTCGACTTGCTTTTGTGTTTCTGAAACAACCCCTGTGATAGGGTATTGGTGGCCCATCATCTAAACTCATTCAGTAGCTGCCTATACAATTCATCTCTCCTGGCTCCAGCTGACAACATCACAGAATTCTGTCCATTACTGGTGACTTTTGATACTTGCATTCTTTTGATTTTCTTGGCAAATAAGACATTTTTCAAAAAGAACAGCAGTGTTTGTGGCACCTTAGAGACTAACAAATTTATTTGAGCATAAGCTTTTGTGCACTATAGCCCACTTCATCGGATGCATAGACTGGAACACATAGTAAGAAGATAGATAGATAGATAGATAGATACAGAGAAGTGAAAAGGTGGAGTAAGAGGCTAATTAATTAAGATGAGCTATTATCAGCAAGAGAAAAAAAACTTTTCTAATGATAATCAAAATGGCCCGTTTAGACAGTTGACAAGAAGGTGTGAGGATACTTAACATGGGGAAATAGATTCAATATGTGTAATGACCCAGCCACTCCCAGTCTCTATTCAAACCCAAGTTAATGTATCTAGTTTGCATATTAATTCAAGCTCAGCAGTTTCTCCTTGGAGTCTGTTTTTGAAACTTTTCTGTTTTTTCAACTTTTGTGGTGAGCCTTTTGCTCTTTGTTGTAACCTTTAAGGGGTTTATATCCTCCATGTTTTCCTATTCTGTAACTTCCCTGTAGAGGTAAAATTCCCAAAGTATATTGTTAACATTAGCACCACCACTACTGCCATTTTTCATTTTGTACAACTATACAGATTTGTGCTAAATTAGATCTATATGTTAGTATCAAAATTTAGGTTTTTGTTTAGTGAGCACTTTGATTGAAGCCCAATATGAAGCTGTGTATTGCCATCTGTAACACTAATATTGACCTGTGAATAAATGTGACTGAATTAAAAAGATAGTTTCTAGAATATTTCAAAGACTAGTACTTCATGTATAGGCAATTACAAATTTAAACCTTCTACCAGACAGACTAAATGCTACATTGTGCGTGCAAAAGCTTACAAATGGAGAGCATTAAGGAACAATCAGTTGCACATATACAAAATGGGAAATGACTGCCAAGGAAAGAGTACTGCAGAAAGGGATGTGGGGGTCATAGTGAACCACAAGCTAAATATGAGACTACAGTGTAACACTGTTGCAAAAAAAAAAAGCGAGCATCCTTCTGGGATGTATTAGCAGGAGTATTGGAAGCAAAACACGAGAAGTAATTCTTTTGCTCTACTCTGCGCTGATTAGGCCTCAACTGGAGTATTGTGTCCAATTCTGGGCGCCACATTTCAGGAAAGATGTGGACAACTTGGAGAAAGTCCAGAGAAGAGCAGCAAAAATTATTAAAAGTCTAGAAAACATGGCCTATGAGAGAAGATTGAAAAAATTGGGTTTGTTTAGTCTGGAAAAGAGAAGACTAAGAGGCGACATGATAACAGATTTCAAGTACATAAAAGGTTGTTACAAGGAGAAGGGAGAAAAAAAATTCTTAACCTCTGAGGACAGGATAGGAAGCAATGGGCTTAAATTGCAGCAAGGGAAGTTTAGGTTGGACATTAGGAAAAACTTCCTAACTGTCAGGGTGGTTAAGCAGTGGAATAAATTGCCTAGGGAGTTTGTGGAATCTCCATTGGAGATCTTTAAGAGCAGATCAGATAAACACCTGTCAGGGATGATTCTAGATAATACTTAGTCCTGCCATTAGTGCAGGGGACTGGTCTAGATGACCTTTTGCTATGATTCTCTGAATTCGTGTACATTTATATCTATCCACTATGCAGTACAAACTGGGTACGCAATCCACTACAACTGTTGCACAACCTTCAGTGAGAGACTGGTCAGCAAACTTCAACTGAAAATATAGACAGTTATTATAATTAACAAATATATGTGATGTGAAAATACTCATATTTGTATATTGCAAAATGTTGATATTCACCATTTTTGCTATGTGCTAAACAGCTTAATCATTTCTGAAGATAAAAAAATACTTGACCACGCCCATGCAAATCTTTTAATACATTGTTGTTTGGTAGCTTTGACTAATAAACGCCTCATTAAGGGGTTGAAATTAATGTAAACAATAAAAACTGTAGTTATAGTCACGTTGCAGTGTTTCTGGAACTGTTCAAAAATGACACCTTTTCATATTAAGAAAAGGAGGACTTGTGGCACCTTAGAGACTAACAAATTTGTTTGAGCATAAGCTTTCGTGAGCTACAGCTCACTTCATCGGATGCATTCAGTGGAAAATACAGTGGGGAGATTTATATACACAGAGAACATGAAACAATGGGTGTTACCATACACACTGTAAGGCGAGTGATCAGGTAAGATGAGCTATTACCAGCAGGAGAGCGGGGGGAAGGGCGGGAAGGGGGACCTTTTGTAGTGATAATCAAGGTGGGCCATTTCCAGCACTTGATAAGAACCTGGGTCCTGTTGTCCTCCTCGTGGTGTCTGTCCCCGTCCCGTCCCCCGTCCCCCCCGGCTGTTCCTCAGACGTCAACTGCTGGAAATGGCCCACCTTGATTATCACTACAAATGGTCCCCCCCACACACTCTCCTGATCACCTTACCTGATCACTCGCCTTACAGTGTGCATGGTAACACCCATTGTTTCATGTTCTCTGTGTATATAAATCTCCCCACTGTGTTTTCCACTGCATGCATCCGATGAAGTGAGCTGTAGCTCACGAAAGCTTATGCTCAAACAAATTTGTTCGTCTCTAAGGTGCCACAAGTCCTCCTTTTCTTTTTGCAAATACAGACTAACAGGGCTGCTACTCTGAAACTTTTTCATATTGGATACCATTGTTTCACCTTGCCTATGGGCTTATGGCACCATTTGACAGCTCCTCATCATACCTTATCTAAACGTACATAAAATAAGGTTCCAGTTGAGATATGATGTGAGTGTGTGTACAATGGGAAGGAGTACTTGTGCTGAGGAAGTGAGCTGTAGCTCACGAAAGCTTATGCTCTAATAAATTGGTTAGTCTCTAAGGTGCCACAAGTACTCCTTTTCTTTTTGCGAATACAGACTAACACGGCTGTTACTCTGAAACCTGTGTACAATGGGTACATTAAACTCTACATATATGGCCCTTTTTGGAGAATTGCCACATGCATACTTGTCATACAGTGTTTTCAAGCTGATATGCAGACAAGTTGGTTGTCACCCCTCCAGGCCTTCAAACAATTTTCACACATCCTTCGGAAGGTTGCATGAGAGAGTCTGACAATGTGTCAGTGGAACCAGCTGTGGCTTTAATAGGATTTTCAGCTGAATTAAAACTATTTTGAAGTTACATATAACTATGCTTTACATATCCAGTCTATGGTAGTTGGGTCTACAGCTGTAATGACTACAGGAAGTGTGCAGGAATTTGCACTGTATTTTACATCAATAATATACTGTCAGCTTTTCCTGAGTCCAGTAACTAAAAATATAAAGGCAGAGCATAGAATCATGGACATGTAAGATTTGGAGGGAACTTGATAGGTCATCTAGCCCAGTACTTTACACTGGGGCAGGGCTAAATATTATCTAGAATAGTGCTACTCAAAGTGGTGGTCCATGGACCGGTGCCGGTCCGTGAGCCATCGGCTGCTGGTCTGCGCACACATTGTGGAAAAAAATTACCGGTCCCCCACATCAGATAGCTTGAGAAGCACTGATCTAGAACATTCCTGACAGGTGTTTGTCTAACCTGTTTTTAGAAATCTCCAATGACTGAGATTCCACAATCTCGGTAGGTAATTTGTTTCTTCTGAGCTCTCCATTCCAGTTGCAGTTGCTGGTTTATATGGAAAATCTGACTCCTGCTGTTTCTCCACTTAACACTGTGATTATGCTGCAGTTAGCATCAGAAAAACATCTGCCAAAATGTAAAAGACAGATGGGTGCATCTGTAGACAGGAAAACGTGTCAGGTCTGACCTGATTTTTCTGTGGATTTTAGCTTGCTTTCTAATAAATAGTGAAATCTACTATTCCCTGAGGATTGACTGTTTCTTTACTGTGCATTGTGTCTTCCAAATGCCTGTTACAATTCATCTTGTACTGCATCAAGGATATGTGGGGGTTGCACCTCACACATCCTTAATCCATCATGAGTCTTTCTCCATACGGTCTTGAAAACACATTGTTGTGATACGAAAACAGTGGAGGCACGTGGAATAAAAACACAGATGTTGGAAGGGAGATAAAACCTCATGCCAGTCTGCACCTGCAAGGCAGGGGGAGGGATGGAGTAGAGTGGCAAATTATCCCACATCTGTCTACTCTGGGGTTTCTTGTATCTTCCTCTAAAGCATCTGTTACTGGGCACAAGATGAGTCTGATCCATGGTAATTCCTATGTTGATGTTAGATAAAGAAACCAACCAGAGACAGCTTTTTAAATTTTTTATTTAATAATTTATTTAATTTTTGTCTGGGTACATTCTCATATGGAAAAGCTGGCTATGTACCAGATGGAAAAGTCATGGCTAGAATAGTCTATTGAAAGTGCTTTGAAGAGAGCAGAGGAAAATTAGGTGAGTTGTGCTAAATTCAGGTGCCTCATTTTAGTTCTCTTTGTGGATTAAATACACAATTAGGTAAAAAGAAAAGGAGTACTTGTGGCACCTTAGAGACTAACAAATTTATTTGAGCATAAGCTTCCGTGAGCTACAGCTCACTTCATCAGATGCATCCATTGTGTGTAAAGTTATAAGATTTTACTGTATAATATTACTGAGACATTCCAAGTTTAGAAAAACAGGCACAAACCAGTCCCTCGAAGACAAAAGACAAACTAATGCATCAGCCAGGTGTCAACAAAATCAAATGGGCTCTAACCCGTTTAAGTGGCCATTCTTTGGCAGGAAAAAGGGTGTGGGCAAGAAATTTACATCTTGGCAAAGAAGCAGCTGGAAGTTCCTGTCTCCCCAGACTTTCTGTCTCCTGAATCCTGGAGATGATTATTAAAGAAGAAGGAAAGGATGAAAATGAGGAACAGAGGCCCAAAATCATCTTTCCCTTCATCTCTACTCATGGCATCAACAACTCAAAGGAAGCATCATTAGACTGGGGATAGATCCCTGGCTGAAAAGTTTGTAGCCAGTAAGACTGCTAAAGCATGTGGCAAGAGAAACCATTTCTTTGAATTCACTTAGCTTGTTAAATTAGGTAGTAGTTTGCATTTTACCTCTTATTTATTTGTAACCAATTCTGTCTTTTAAGGCTCATTACTTGTAATCACTTAAAAATCAATCTTTCTGTAGTTAATACATTTGTTTTATTGTTTTATCTAAACCAGTGTGTGTTTGGATTAAGAATTTGGCAAACTTCATTTGAGATAACAAGGTTTGTGCTTATCATTTTCTATTAATGAAATGACAGACTTTATATGAGCTTGTATTGTCCAGGAGGGTGCTGGGCAGTACAAGATGCACATTTCCGGAGGAAGGTCTGGGACTGAGAGTCTGCTGGTGTTACCCTTCAATGTAATTCATAAATGACTGATTATAGCACTCATAAAATATAACTGAGAATAATTTACATGCTGGAGGCTATGTGTGAGCAGACCAGCAGTGGTTGCTCTCATAGCAAAGCAATGTAAGAGGCACCCAAGGTTGGTGAAATGAGGGAGCACAGCTGTCCATCGGTCCAGATTGTACCCTGGGGAATGTCACAGCCTTAAAACACTGACCTGGAAATTCAGTCACTTCCTCAGCTTGCTTTCTTAGTAGTCTGAGCCCAGCTTAGTGTAGGGTTGGCACTTGGAACTCAGAACCTGACTATACACAGTAGATCAAAGCTAGCTCGGGTTGGCAGACATGAGCTGCTCTAATCTCACTTCCTTATTGCTGTATAGACATACCCATCACTTAAGTGCTTTTGAAAATTGTACTCTTAAATTCCTAAGTGACCAAAAATGACAGTGCTAGACTAGAAATATTAGGGTGATTAAGACTATTTTATCTTTAAATTCTCTAGACTGTACAAATTTAAACTTGGAAGCTTTGTAATTGAACTATTATGTGTATGCCATGCCTAGCACAGAGGGGCTTGATCCCAGATGGGGCGTCTCGATGCTATTGTAATATGAATAATAATAAAATAGGGATAAATAATGCTGAAAATTTGACTGAAGTAATCATACTTGGAGAAAAACTGTGGAAATAAGCCACGATCTAAACAAATAAAAATTAAAAATTGAGTAGTAGCTATAATTCTCTGTGCCTTATGCCCCTTGTGGGCTCAAGAAAGAAAAAAAACGGTATGGTTGAAAACAGAGGATTGGATCTCTTAGGAAACCTAAAAAAGGATGCATTACTTTAATTTATAATAGAAAAATCAACTGAAGAAATATAATGGACAGGAAAGAAGAGATTTTATGTCACTACAGGTACAGTAAGAGCAGCAAAAGGCAAGCCGAGTAAATGTAATAAGTCACAGAACAAGTTGTTTCATATGAATTTATTGGGGGAAAAATAGAGTTTTGTTAGGTTGTGTGAATATAAATGAAATATTGGCTATGGGGTGCTGGGAAAAGGAACGTTGTACTTCATTTTTAAAAGAATCAATGAAAATTGCTGTTGAAAGGGCAGTTAGGGTTTATTCATAGTATGTCTATATGTCTGATCAGACTGGGATATACTGGACCTGACTGTTGTCCTCTGTCGCAGGAGTAATTATTGACTTGACTGAAGTTACTCCTGCTTTATGCCAGGGTAATGAGAGCCGAATCAAGCCTCTGCTTTTTACACCAAATATCCAAATCCTTAATTTTTGCTTTGGTGTCTTTTTTCTAGAGAAAAAATACAACAGATGCATTAAAGCAAAGTCAACAGAAAACAGTTTCACAGAAGAATCTGTGTTATAATTTACTTTAAACAACATTTCTTTTAAGGATAGTATGTAGGTGGCTGTGTTTAGTATCTTGAGCTGCTGAAGAGAAACACTCACATCTGAAGAGACTCTTCAGAATGATTTTACGTCATACTAATTATCTAACTTCTGCAGCTTTCAGTATAAAACAAGCTATACTGTGATAATAAAGTTAGAGTAAACTCATTGCTTTAACAAAATGAATACTTATGCACCTACCCTTTATTAAATAGAAATTTCCCCACATTAGACATTATTCCCTCCCTATTGTGAAAAATGTTAGTATTTAACAGGGCTGAAATCAATAGGGCTGTATGGAAATAAGATTCTGAAGGAATTACTCTATAGAAAGTGTGTCACTGTTTGTTTTTATCAGTTTTATTAATCCTGCTATAGAATTCTATAGCAATTATATAATTCTTCATAAAATTCTATAGGGTGCTTTTGAAAAATAATTGCAGAACTCTCACTGTTTTATCTCATCCTATAGGACTTTTGCATACACTCTTGAACACTGGGTAAATTGAAGAGTCTGATCTACAGTCTGTGTCTCTTGCCCATCTCCAGCATTAAACTATATAAGCAAAGGAACATGAGAGTTTTCTCTGCTGTTTTAAATAAGGATTGGAAGGCAATACACCCAAGACTCTCAGTAAGAAAGGGAGGCTGTAGCAGATTGGTGAAGAGAGAGAAAGGGAAAAAGGGAAGAAAATAATTCAAACCAGAGACAGAAGGAAGGGGAAAGGTGAAAAAATGGAATGAGGATAAAAAGGCAAAGCAAAAAGGGGAGATGGCAGCTCAAGCAGAGTGAGGAATGAAGAGATCAAATAGATAAAGGGACAAACCGTTTGATTTTATTTGTTTTATTTTGCTCTCCTGTTGTAAAATCAGAACTCGTTTGGTTTATTTAATTTTAATTTTTTTAAGCATATTGGTATACAAACTGGTGCAACCCTTTGGCTTCTGGAAAGGTGCGGATGGCCTCCGTTCAGCATACTTTTGGGACCCCTCTTTAGTCCTTTTGGGGGTACCTTAGGTGTAGCTGAGGCAGCTTCACCTTAGGAGCGTTGCATTTCACTTCCAAAGTTCACATTATGCCGAGCTCGAACCCAACAGGAAGATTGCCAGTGTGAAAATATGTAAGTGTCAGAACAGGTTTAAAGAGCCACAGTATCCGAAAGGGAATAAATATCATGAAAGTTCAGCCACTCACGTACAGTGAATGTCTCTTTGTCTTAGAAAGCAGCAGTCTGGGCGCAGTGCTGCCATGCTTACTCACACTGTGTGGTAGGTTTCAGAGTAGCAGCCGTGTTAGTCTGTATTCGCAAAAAGAAAAGTAGGACTTGTGGCACCTTAGAGACTAACAAATTTATTTAAGCATAAGCTTTCGTGAGCTACAGCTCACTTAATCGGATGCATAAAGTGGAAAGTACAGTGAGAAGATTTTATATATACACACAGACCATGAAAAAATATACATTGTAAGGAGAGTGATCACTTAAGATGACCTATTACCAGAAGTAGAGTGGGGTGGGAGGAGAGAGAACCTTTTGAAGTGATAATCAAGGTGGGCCATGTCCAGCACATTTCCAGGAGTTAACAAAAACGTCTGAGGAACAGTGGGGGAGGAGGGAGGAATAAACAAGGGGAAATAGTTTCACTTAGTATAATGACTCAACCACTCCCAGTCTCTATTCAAGCCTAAGTTAATAGTATCCAATTTGCAAATTAATTCCAATTCAGCAGTCTCTCCTTGGAGTCTGTTTTCGAAATTTTTTTGTTGAAGGATAGTCACTTTGAGATCAGAAATCGAGTGACCAGCGAGATTGAAGTGTTCTCCGACTGGTTTATGAATGTTATAATTCTTGACATCTGATTTGTGTCCATTGATTCTTTTACGTAGAGACTGTCCAGTTTGCCCAATGTACATGGCAGAGGGGCATTGCTGGCACATGATGGCATATATCACATTGGTAGATGTGCAGGTGAACGAGCCTCTGATAGTGTGGCTGATGTGATTAGGCCCTATGATGGTGTCCCCTGAATAGATATGTGGGCACAGTTGGCAAAGGGCTTTGTGCAAGGATAGGTTCCTGGGTTACTGGTTCTGTTATGTGGTGTGTGGTTGCTAGTGAGTATTTGCTTCAGGCTGGGGGGCTGTCTGTAGGCAAGGACTGGCCTGTCTCCCAAGATTTGTGAGAGTGATGGGTCGTTTTTCAGGATAGGTTGTAGATCCTTGATAATGCGTTGGAGAGGTGTTAGTTGGGGGCTGAAGGTGACGGCTAGTGGTGTTCTGTTATTTTCTTTGTTAGGCCTGTCCTGTAGTGGGTGACTTCTGGGTACTCCTCTGGCTCTATCAATTTGTTTCTTCACTTCCACAGGTGGGTATTGTAGTTGTAAGAATGCTTGATAGAGATCTTGTAGGTGTCTGTCTCTGTCTGAGGGGTTGGAGCAAATGTGGTTGTATCGTAGAGCTTGGCTGTAGACAATGGATCGTGTGGTGTGTCCTGGGTGAAAGCTGGAGGCATGTAGGTAGGAATAGCGGACAGTAGGTTTCCGGTATAGGGTGGTGTTTGTGACCATCGCTTATTAGTACTGTAGTGTCCAGGAAGTGGATCTGTTGTGTGGACTGGTCCAGGCTGAGGTTGATGGTGGGATGGAAATTGTTGAAAACATGGTAGAATTCCTCAAGGGCTTCTTTTCTATGGGTCCAGATGATGAAGATGTCATCAATCATCAAGTAGAGTAGGGGCATTAGGGGACGAGAGCTGAGGAAGCATTGTTCTAAATCAGCCATAAAAATGTTGGCATACTGTGGGGCCATGCGGGTACCCATAGCAGTGCCGCTGATTTGAAGATATACATTGTCCCCAAATGTGAAATAGTTATGGGTGAGGACAAAGTCACAAAGTTCAGCAACCAGGTTTGCCGTGACATTATCGGGGATACTGTTCCTGATGGCTTGTAGTCCATCTTTGTGTGGAATGTTGGTGTAGAGGGCTTCTACATCCATAGTGGCCAGGATGGTGTTTTCAGGAAGATCACCGATGGATTGTAGTTTCCTCAGGAAGTCAGTGGTGTCTCAGAGATAGCTGGGAGTGCTGGTAGCGTAGGGCCTGAGGAGGGAGTCTACATAGCCAGACAATCCTGCTGTCAGGGTGCCAATGCCTCAGATGATGGGGCATCCAGGATTTCCAGGTTTATGGATCTTGGGTAGCAGATAGAATACCCCAGGTCGGGGTTCTAGGGGTGTGTCTGTGCGGATTTGTTGTTGTGCTTTTTCAGGGAGTTTCTTGAGCAGATGGTGTAGTTTCTTTTGATAACCCTCAGTGGGATCAGAGGGTAATGGCTTGTAGAAAGTGGTGTTGGAGAGCTACCTTAGCAGCCTCTTGTTCATATTTCAACCTATTCATGATGATGACAGCACCTCCTTTGTCAGCCTTTTTGATTATGATGTCACAGTTGTTTCTGAGGCTGTGGATGGCATTGCGTTCCGCATGGCTGAGGTTATGGGGCAAGTGATGCTGCTTTTCCACAATTTCAGCCCGTGCACGTCGGCGGAAGCACTCTATGTAGAAGTCCAGTCTGCTGTTTCGACCTTCAGGAGGAGTCCACCTAGAATCCTTCTTTTTGTAGTGTTGGTAGGGAGGCCTCTGTGGATTAGTATGTTGTTCAGAGGTATTTTGGAAATATTCCTTGAGTCGGAGACGTCGAAAAATAGGATTCTAGGTCACCACAGAACTGTATGATGTTCGTGGGGGTGGAGGGGCAGAAGGAGAGGCCCCGAGATAGGACCGATGCTTCTGCTGGGTTAAGAGTACAGTTGGATAGATTAACAATATTGCTGGGTGGGTTGAGGGAACCATTGCTGTGGCGTGTAGTGGTTTAGAGAGTTGAGTGTCCTTTTTCTTTTGTAGAGAAGCAAAGTGGTAGCTGAGCAGGCACAGAGTGAGGCACTCCACAACAGTGGGTTTAATCTCGTCCCCTTGTTCCACAAGATAAGGTGGGGGATGCATGGGCTAATTTCTAATATTTTGCACTCTCTTTGTAGTTGCGTTCCCTGCTATACCTCCTCCGCCCCACTCTGGTCTCCTGACCTATCGTGTAAGGTGCACTCATTTTATATGCCTAATGGACACAGGTTACCCTTCTTCCCCACTTCTCATAAATTTTGATACATGATATTGTATCATGTAACAATTGCTAAATATACAGAGGGGGACGTTTTCAGAGGCGCTCAGTGTTGACCTAACTCTGGTCTCTTTGAAGTCAATGTTAAAGTTCCCATTGCCTAAATCTGGGAGCAGAACTAGGCTCTTTTAGGTAAGTTTGAGCCCATATATATATTTTAAGGTTGGTAGGGACCATTGTCACTAGCTAGTCTGATCTCCTGCATGACACAGATCATAGAATTTTGCCCAGTATATTCTTGCATCAATCTCAGTTAGCTGCCCTCCTCACTTAATCAAAATTCCTTTTTAAATCAGTGGGACTGTTGCTTCACCGTGCTCTTTTGAATCGGGCTTTCAATCCTTCTCTACAAAGAAAAGTTGTATTATTTATACTGATGTATTATATACATATGATTATATCAGTATTGTAGGCCGATCTATAGATTATGTATTACTTATATTGATTACTTAAGAATTCACAGTAATCACACTGAGGTTTGACAGATTCTTGTCCCAAGATCAGGCCCAGTGTAATTAAAACTATTAAAACTAAAAAAAATGTTCAGTTGGGAACCCTGACATGCACAATTGCAACACTCACACTTTAAGAACACTTCTGTATTTACAGTAGTTTGTTAATACATTTAACAAAGTTACAAACACTCTAACCCAGAAAGATATTTAGAGATCATACAGCCTGTACATCTGAACATCCATCTACAAAGTGCATGGGCCTCAAGCCTTATGCTAACTGCTGAAGCCAGTGTCTGACAGGATCCAGGCTAAAGTTCTAAATGCCCCATGGGCTACAGTATAACTGTTCCGTGTGGGGACACTTACGCTAGAATAAGTGTCCACACGAGGTGGGGGGCAGGGATTATACTGGTATAAATAGTCTGGTTTAAATTCACGATTAAAATGTTTCTGTTTAGGTGAGGGATTATCGTCATATAAAGAGACATACTAAATGTTCATTAGGTTTCATGGGTATATTCTTTCAGTAATGAATGCCTCCTAATATAACAAAAGCCTAACACTTGAAAACAACATTCAGGCTCAATAGAAAGCAAAAAGTCTTGCTGTTAACATTGTCTATGACTTTGCTAATGGAGGGAGTTTAAATTTTAATAAAAGAAAATTAAACATAATTAGGAAATCCGTCCCATTTTGATGTCTGCTTTGTGTTACTTAGTACATAAATATTTTATAATTTGCTTTATTCCAACTTTTGCCATACATATCATCTCCAATGTTGTGACATTGTTCTTCTGATTCCCTGTTCTCTTGGAACTCGTTGGAATTTAGTTCTACAAATTATGTTAAATTCGCATTCTCTCTTTTGATAGCTGCATTGAAATGATCACTACGTGCACAGCTGTGGATTTCTAATTAGCTGCGTGCAGAGAGGTACAATCTCTATTTGCAAAGGCAGGGCAAGTGCTATAAGGTATTTTAATACCAGGGTAGGTCAATCACATTATAATTAGCTCTAATTAGCACTCACAGAAGCTGTAACTTTTTAAAAAAGCTTTCAGCCAGGTGACACTCAGGTGAAAAATTGTTTGCTGCCTGCAAAACAATTAAAAATAATTAATTTCAATTCTGATTCTGAGGCATATGACTAAAAGGCAAGTACATTAGCTTGCCGAGGAAATGTGTTTTGCAAAGTAAAATTTAATACACAGAGCAGAATGTTCTCTAAAAGTGGTGATCAGTAAACCAATTACATTGTAATTGTAATGTTTGTCAAATTTAGTCCTGAGCTTTTGTTTAATGTTTAAATTGCAATTGTGCTTTAAAGTGACTGTGAAACTGGCATTATGAGATTCCAGGTCAAATTTGCTCACTTTGCTATAAAGCATATCCATCTATTTTATAACTGCCAGCCCAGCAAACTTTTTGTCTGGCTATTGGACAGATGTGTATTTTCCTTCAGCTGAGGTAAATGGACATAGCTCCTTTGACTTCCATGGAACTATGCCAGTTTACATGACTTAAGGATCTGACCCATATTCTGAATGATTAGTATTTACCTTTTCAGCTAAGGCTTGTGTCATTCTTGCTATTTGCACCTCCTTCCATTCACCCCAGGTCATTAGAAAACAAAGAGTTATAGGGCAGGACATTGCACTTAAATCATTTGTTTTCCTTTCATCTTTTTCCTCCTCCTTTATTTATGTGTAGATATTTGTTTCTTTCCAAAATCTGGCAGTTCAGTGAGAGATTACAGATTGCACATTAACACAACCAGGCATATTCCTGTCTTTGCTGTCTGCTCCTCATTCATATAGTACACAAAATTCCATAGGGTAAAAGTTAGGAGACCATATTGCATGATTAAGTACAATAAAGCTGCCAATCTAGAAAGAGACCATTTGAAAAGTTGATTTTTTAAAAAAATAATTGATGGAAACATTAAATAATTTGGGGATGATGCTGCACTAGAATTATAGTGCTCTGGAAGTGTCTATGTCTACACTACCCACCGGATTGGCGGACAGCGATCGATCCAGCGGGGATCGATTTATCTCGTCTAATCTAGACACGATAAGTCGACCCCTGAGCGCTCTCTCGTCGACTCCTGTCCTCCACTGGCGTGAGAGGCGCAGGCGGAGTCAACGGGGGAGCAGCAGCAAAGTCGACTCACCGCGGTGAAGACACCACGGTAAGTTGATCTAAGTACGTCGACTTCAGCTATGTTATTCACGTAGCTGAAGTTGTGTAACTTAGATCGATCCCTCCCACCACCTCAGTGTAGACCAGGGCTTAAGAATAAACATCTATTAATAAATGACAAACAAACTACATTTAAAATATGTAAAACCACAAAAACAATGGAAATTGACTTGTAAGTCTTATCCAACCCTGAAGTTCAGAGGAGCAGTTCTAAAATACTGTTCTTTATAAATCTGTGGTCATCTAGGACTTCACAGGTGTTACTATTCTGCACACCCGGGAAACTTTTCAGTGACAGTGAAGATAGAACTTGCACCCTCCTGCTACAAAAGCACAAATCCCGATCACTTCAGAATCTGTTAGCTTGTAATTATAGGTAATTATAGCTAGGGCTTCTGACACACTGGTGAGCAATTCTGATTCCGTCCCCCACGCACACACATGCAAACACATATATATTAATAGGTTTTCTATTCTCTTACTCTCTCTGCAAGCGTGTGTACCCCTGGTATTCAGAATTCATCAAAAGCTAAGGAAGAAATATTGTGTGGGCCACTAGTTAAAGTACTGACTCCATATCATCGTCACTACAGTGTAAAGTAGGATACCACACCACATATGTGAAGCAGTGGATGTAAGGTTTCCTGCCTGTGACTGTTTGGGAGCTGTGGAAGGTGATGGGGTAGGGAAATACTGGTGTATTTCTATATAAGTTTTCCCAGGTAAAATGGCCAATCCCTCCTGATTGAGGCATAACTAACTACACCCAGATACCAGTATTTGCGAGAATATTGTACCTGCCAGTATGAAGCCCACTTCTTGTGCTTTCAGGCAGACTGTGTGTATTATATTCATATTTCTTTTTTTTTTCCACACAAATTAGAACTGTCATTTGCTTGGATCTTCAATAAATATCCATCGTTTGTACAAGAGGACAGTCGTCGATTTGTGTCTCAAGAGACTGGGCATCTCTACATAGCTAAAGTGGAGCCATCAGATGTAGGAAATTACACCTGTGTTGGGACCAGCACTGTAACAAACACCAGAGTTCTCAGTTCACCAACCCCTCTAGTGCTACGCACAGATGGTATGACTTCAATCTGAAACTGTATGTTGATTAAAACTGCTATCTACATACACATAGTATCTGGACCATGCATTTTTGTCATATGTAATCTTCCATGCATATCAAGAATAGTAGTTTCTAATCAAAAGAATCGTGCTGACTATGAACTACTCTACTGTACACTTAAAATTATTTGTCTCATAGGAAGAAAATCCTGAGGCCCACGCATTTTTTTTAAAACAGTGTGCATTTGATCAGAAGAGATGGATAGTTTGAACCTAACTTGCTGTAATGCTAAAGAAAAAGGCAGAGCCATACAAATAAAAACTACTGATCTTTTGTCCTTCTCATAATTAACAGGTGTTATGGGTGAATATGAACCCAAAATAGAAGTTCAGTTTCCTGAGACACTTCCTGCAGCTAAAGGTTCAACAGTGAAACTGGAATGTTTTGCCCTAGGAAAGTAAGTTCTTATATACTTTATTATACTTAAAAACATGTATTTAGGCAACATAGCAATTTAAATATGACTTCAAGTTACCTTGAATAAAATCAATATGATGTTATATTAAATTTATTCAAACCATCCGTGGCATGCCAACACACATACATAGAATTCTCATTGTACTGTTAACTGATGCTGTCATAATACTTCTTTTCTTTGACTTCGTAAATATCCATAAAAACAGTTTCTTACCACGTCATCATGGTTCTTTCCTCTTATCCAAACTTAATCCCTTCTGCTCTTCACAAATGGTTTGAGAACCAGTCTTAATTTATGCAAATGTATTTGCCAATTATTCTGTGGGTAATTTGATGAGAGCTTTGCCAAGTATTCATTAATTAGAGTGTGAGATTGGCAACCTAAATCACATAATACTGCTTGTGCTTATTGAATAGGTGACTGAAACTTTTAAAATCAGAGAATTAATGAACAGCAATAGAAGAATGCAAATTTCAAAAGTGCTGAGCCTTATCCTATCTCTCTTCCCATGGAAGTCAATCATAAAACTGCCTTTGACTTCAGTGGGAAACCAACGCTACGATTTTTTGAAAATCCTATTCTAAAGTATTTCTGGAATGAAAGTACTGGGATTTGTAGAAAGTTTTACAAACACTGAACAGTCATCCAAATTATTGTGAATAATGGACAATTTGCCAACACAAATAATAGTGAACCAAACACAATGCATAGATTTGCAAATCAGTTTCTTCAGTATTCCACCATCTCTAATATATGTTGTATATTAGATAAAAATTGACTACAAACCTTTTTTTCTTTAGTCAGTTTTGAGGTTATTTTAATTTCATATTATGTATATAATGTTGTCAAATGAGTGTGTTTAAGCAAACTTTTTAAAAGTAACTAATCCCATAAATTTCTTTTTTAGCCCGGTGCCTCAGATAAACTGGAGAAGAACTGATGGCCTGCCATTTCCAAGTAAAGTAAAGTTGAGGAAATTCAGTGGCATGATTGAAATTCCAAATTTCCAGCAGGAGGATGCAGGCCTCTATGAGTGCATTACTGAAAACTCAAGAGGGAAAAACATTGCAAGAGGACGTCTCACCTATTATGGTAGGAAGCTTTCCTCCTCACAAAATAAGAGTGCAATTTACATAGGATAGACTATTGATATGTGATTTAATACAGTACCATAGAATTCCTGCAGTTAAAAATCAGGTGCCATCTAATTGCTACCTGAGAAGGAGAGAATCCCCACATCCCGTTCTGAAGTTTTTTGCTTAAACAGGCTTTATTCCAAGACAAACAGTCTTTAAAGCTTCAAAAATAGGAAATGAGGGTTTTCTCCTGCTAAGAACAGTTCATGTTCAGAGTACTCCTGGAAGTGGTATGTGTAGGAACTACATTGAATAAATTGCCTGTTGCAACAGAATAGTTAGTTACCTAAAACTCTGATTTTTTTTTTGATACTGTCATCGATGCATAGGTCGAAGCTTTCCAGTGGCCATAATAGTTTTGCAGACTACATGTGGAAGCCATACTTCCATTTAAATAAATAAGCAGATTTTTGAGGATCCTTTTGGGATTATCAAATCATATTTACAGGAAAATTAAATTCCATCTTGGTTTGGAAAAAATGATTCTAGAAAACTCTCAAATCCCTTTTGTTCAAAAGGACCAATGAGGCTTTAAAATGAATAAATAAATTAGGGAATGTAATCTAACTTAGAAAATTAAGAAACGTGGAATTTAATAGCTGGAGAACAGCTACAGTCTCTTGTGCATTTAAAACTATACAGCCAATTGAAAATCAACAATGCATATTGGTGTTTTCTTAATGGTAAAGTGATTTACAAGCAAACTGGCAATTGACAACTTTTGTAAAAGTCAAATCTCAGCAAATGTAATTTTCCTTAGGAGTAGCAATTAAACGAATTGTTTCACTTTATGCTATGAAATGTTTACTTCATGTAAGATTATTTTAACAAAGATACAAAAGTTGTATATACAAGGACAGAATGTAGACTCAAAGAAGATCACAGAAATATTCTTTTCAGATGTTTATTCTTTGATACAGTACACAAAGCGCTACAGCATAGATTTCCTGAATTTTGATTCAATTTATATAAAGGTGATTTTACAAATAAGTGGAAAGGCAAATTTTCCCCCATCTTCAATTAAATGAAAAAGGATAGATTGATTTTCCATGTGCAGGTTGCAGTTATGAATCCTACAATAAACATTATATATATAAAATACAGTACAAAAAGGCTAGGATTAATCATCTGCCAGCACCACATCTGAGACTTGGCTCTATGCACTGCTTTTCATAGAGTGACTTTCATTAGCAACTTGCAAAGTCTTAATTAAGTGACAGTACATCCCTTGAGTTTGTCACTTGTTTACAGCAGTTTTACAACAGTGTAATAAACACATTGATTTATGAGCCACACCACCACAAACCTGGTGTAACACACTGGTTCAAGACAACTGATTTATTGGTTACTTGGCATAATTTAACCTACAGGACACTGTTTCCTATGTTGCATTGGGGCTCCTAGAGGACACCGTGCCTGAATCAAAGAAAGTTTCTGCACAAAGGATAGCAGGACTGGGTTGGGACTACTGAGAACAGAGTCCTGACCTTCCTCTGATCTTAGAACCATAAAAGGATGAAAATGCTCACTGCAAACTCTGTATCCATGTGGGAATTTGAACTCTCTCAGAGTTAGTATTCAGCTACAGTGTTGGGGATAGGTTCATCCCTATTATTGATGGTTAAGACAATAACTCTGTTGCTCTGTTGACATAAGTAGCAAACCAACCAGTCTATATTAAGGAAAGTGTATTTATATAACTTTTTTCTTTTGGCAGCTGGGGGATTGTTTGTAGATTAATACTGTTCCGTAACTGAAGATGCTACCTTCATGTGACTCTGATATTTACTTGTCACAGACTGTGATATCACAAGTCAGAAATCTTTCTGGTAAAGAAATGTAAGCTTAAAGTATATGCAGTTTAATCATCCAGTAAACTCCTGTGTCAGTTATTTGGAGTTCCTGAGGAAGTTAGTCTGAGAAGCACAGGGTGAGAAATTTAGTTAAAACTAATGCAATATATTAAGGATTCAGAAAAGATCAGTCATCTGCTAGAAAGCACCAACTCTGGTAAGATACATTATAAAGCATGGTGGTGATACTAGTGCGGGTTGGCTGGTGTTTAAAGGTTTTATGAGTCTGAGATGCTTCTGTTACTCGTATGTGGTGAAATATGCACATAACGAATGAAGAATCTAATATGATTCACGGGGCGGGGTATATCCTCCTCTCACACAGTCACCGCATTAACCTGCCCTCTTTTCTCATCAAAAAGTTTGATGTTTTTACTAATTATGGCCCTCATTCCACAAAGCACTTAGTCTTGTGTTTGACTTTAAGCATGTGCTTAATTCTTATTGACCAATAAGATTTAGGGACATGCTTGAAGTTAATCACGTGCTTAAGTACTTTGCTGAATAAGGTTGGACTGTGGCTTAAAGTTAAGTATATTCTAAGTGTTTTTCTGAGTCTGGGCCTGTTTTATCTGTAAATACTATATTGGAGAGGTGAGCGTATTTCCTTGTGCTTATTAAAAATGCCATGCACACCAGTGGAACTGTATAAATAATGGAGCAGGTGGTGTTATTCTAATTCAGCACCGGGTTCTTAATCACTACTTTCAACACTTTTCTGAAGTTGCTAATTAAAATAGATATCTAAAACAAATATTCTTGACTCTTTTGTAATGTCACTAAGATCATATTAATCCTCTTAATTATTTCTTTCCTGAAGGAGTTTATTAGGGGATGATCCAGCATCAAGTTAACAACTTATTTTTCTTTCCATAGTTCTAACATGTTTAATACCTGATTTCTCCACACTACAGTCCTTGTCTTTTAAAAATTGAAAACTTAGGTCAGATACTGCTCTAATTTATTATATCACCATGACATAGATAGATTCCCCGCACCTTCAGTATTGTGCTCCGTTACGATCACCCCCATCCCATAAAACATCAATTAAGATGTTTGGAGGCATGGAGACGCTTCCAGATGAGGAGAGGTGAAAAAGATTACTTTTTATATAGATTAGAGATAAATAAGAGGTGACAAGATAAAAGTACCTAAAATAAGTATAGATGTCTGTGAATTCCTCTTTACCCTATCTCGTCATGCAAAAAAAGTTACAAAATAAAATTAGTAGCCAACACATTTTAAAATGATCAAAGGAAATGCATTTTTAAACACAAAATGAGCCAGTGGAACTCAACTGATGCAACTATTATTGAGGCAAAGAGCTTAATGGAGGGGCACAATCCCCTCCCTTTTCCTTTCTTGCTCCTTAGGTTCGGCATTTTTCTGCTGGTCTATAATAGCAATACATTACTATTGTGCTGGCCAGCACGTTCGCAGCAAAACCAAGGCTCTGTCCATTCCCTGGCCACTCACTTAGGAGAGCAATGGGTGAACAGCAACCTCCCTATTTCTGCTCACCTGGACCCAAGGTCTGGCAAGCGTAAGGTGAAAGGAGGATTTACACCCTTATGCAGGTGTATAGACCAAGAGACAGTCAACCCCCTTATAAATTGTTGGTGTATAAGCTGCTGGTGATCTGGGTCTGCAGTAATGTAATGGTAAAGCTACATTGAGATTGCAGTATCTTTGAAAATAGAGCTTTGCCAGAGCAATCGAATTAGAGACACACTAAAATAGTAGCGCTTTTGTCAGATAACCTCACTCTGTCTTGTTCACAGAGATTTCTTCACAACATTAATTACAAAACTAGAAATAAACAAATTAACATTGGTGAGTTGCTGAGCTTGATCAACTTGAAACTTAATCATCAATGGTATCTAATGATTTAATTGCTTTGCTACTGACACAGATTGTTAATCTTTTTATGTACTAACATTTTCCCCAGTTATTAAAAATTACAAAAGATAAGTCTGATTGCTGGCGGTATTGAAGGCAGTTTATGGGGTTTTTTTGCGGTGTGCTTTTGTTTACAGAGGATGGGGCACCTCCAGGTGATAACCCCAAAAACTCACTTATTTTGCCAAAAAAAAAGAGGCAAATTAATGCTTAGTCATTTAGTTTTGTATATACAAATAAGCTCATCACTTCCATAGACATGGTGGTAAAGTAGCTTGAGAGTCAGAGCCTGAGATTGGGAAAAATATTGCACTGTTATCTAGAAAAGCAGAGAAGAAATTTTCCATTTTGCCGAATGTCATAAGGTGGTAATTTTGGTTCAACTGTTGTAACTATTTTTTCTACTAACGTATTGCCTGACTACTGGGTCAGCAGAAAACACAGGCTAGTACAATTGAGTTTTTCACCCCAGTTCCCTCCATGTCTTCCCTGTAGGGAGTTCCCCATCTCTATGCAACTGGGAACAGACCAGATCTTTGCTCAGAGCCTGGTCTTAAGATCCCCCTCAGGAGGAACTCCCTACCATTCTCTGCTTTGGCTCCGTGGCTCCCTTTGTCACAGAGTTTTCATGAGGTTTTAGACAAGAGGAATAAGTTCCTCCCTTTGTCCAGGAGGAAAATCTTCAAATTACCTTATCTTGGGAAATGTTCCCTATGAAGCTACTGCTTCTCGAGGTTCCAGCAGGGGCATTACACATTAGGAGGAGGCCATTGCTGTCTTGAGAGTTGGAAGACCAAGGCTGAGATTGTCTGGAAAACCATCCGACTCCAAAAGCTCCTCTTGATTTTTCCAAGTCTGGGCAGATTTCCCTGTTTATGTGTGGAGTTTCATGGTGTGCCCTCATCTGGGTGTGAACTACTGCAGAAAATGGATGTTTGACATAATCAGGGGAGGATATAAAATAGAACTCATTGATTGTCCTGGGGGGCAAGTTTATCCATCCCCAGAATTTTTAATTAAAATAAAACAGCACTATCAACAAGTCCTTCATAGCATCAAAACCTGTAGGGACCAATAGTTTCTCCTGCATAATGGAAGATAGAACCAGTTCTGTAGAGAGACAGATATTTTGGTAAGGTCACAAGATTTTGTGGTACCAAAGAGAAAACAAAGTGATGTAGTCCATTTTAGATCTCAGATCTCCTAACAAGATCAATATTCCAGGTGAAAATACATCATTACATTATCTTCCCAAAATTTCAGAAAGTGGAAATAAACTTCTTGGAGATCTATTGAAGATATGATCAGGGAGAGTCAGCCAGAGATACTTTAGCTTTTGCTACAACAAGAAGCATTTTCAATATAGAATACTTCCCTTGTAGTGTTGTAACTGATATACAGGTATTCTCAAATGCCCTTTCATACCTCCATTCAGATGACAAACTTCTCATCATGTCACACATGGCCCAGCAGCCAACACTGAAAGCCTTTGGGAGCAAGTGTGAGCAAAGAAATGGATGGGCCAATTAAAGCCCTCACAAAATTCCCCATCTGAGTTATCAGCTAAGAAAAACTTTATTTTAGAAGAGAAATGGAAGAAGGTATTACCTGATTCCTCAGGGTTCTGCACTAAAAAGGAAACTCACAGTCAGCTGGCTCAGCAAAATGCACTTCGAACTGAGGCTGTACAGAGTCCCGTTTAGCCTTTTGGCACATCATGGGCAAGAAGGGAAGTTTATTTATGAATCTATTTGCATTCAAATCCAGGTAGAAAACCAAAAGAGGTATTGCATGAGGAAAAGAGTGGTTCTGTTATCTCAGAAGTGGGCTAAAAGGCCTCCTTTCTGCCTTTTTCCCCTCTCAGCCACTGAGAGTAAAGAATATTGTGAAGGAACAGGCCAAAGTGATTTTATTCACCTTCTTGTTAACCCTCAGAAGGTCTTGATTTTCAGTCCTGATTTAAATATATCTGGAACTGCTTCTCAAACTCCCAATACACACTCACACATAACAGTGCAACAGGGACTTATCCCTGTCCCAGACCAAAATCTAGCACTGCCTTACCCATCATCTGGGAAGCTAAGAGGAAGGTTTGAACTACCGTCATGCATTTGAGAACGTGATACACAACCTGTTAGTATTTCAGGGGAAATTCACAAATGATATCAATTTATCACTTGATGTAACAAGGGGCACACATCGGGATAAGCCAACTGATGATGGGGCTCAAAGCCAACGTTTCTTAGAAAGACAAGTCAGACTGCAGGTACATTGCACCGTAAGATACCCAAAAGAGTCTTTCATCACTGTCACGTAACAAATTCCTGAGGACCACAACTCTGACAAAACGCAGATTGCTATCATGATCTTGCATATTGCATATGCATATTGCAATCTTGCAGATTGCATATCATGACTCAGGGGACTGAGTCATCTATCTGCCGCCCTGACCGGGAAAACCGAGAAGTCTGCTGCTTGCCAGGGGCTAAGATTCGTGATGTGACGGAGAGACTGCCGAGACTCATCAAGCCCTCGGATCGCTACCCCTTCCTGCTTCTCCACGTGGGCACCAATGATACTGCCAAGAATGACCTTGAGCGGATCACTGCGGACTATGTGGCTCTAGGAAGAAGAATAAAGGAGTTGGAGGCGCAAGTGGTGTTCTCGTCCATCCTCCCCGTAGAAGGAAAAGGCCTAGGTAGGGAGCGTCGAATCGTGGAAGTCAACGAATGGCTACGCAGATGGTGTCGGAGAGAAGGCTTTGGTTTCTTTGACCATGGGATGGTGTTCCATGAAGGAGGAGTGCTGGGTAGAGACGGGCTCCATCTTACGAAGAGAGGGAAGAGCATCTTTGCCAGCAGGCTGGCTAACCTAGTGAGGAGGGCTTTAAACTAGGTTCACCGGGGGAAGGAGACCAAAGCCCTGAGGTAAGTGGGAAAGCGGGATACCGGGAGGAAGCACAGGCAGGAATGTCTGTGAGGGGAGGGCTCCTGCCTCATACTGGCAATGAGGGGCGATCAACAGGTTATCTCAAGTGCTTATATACAAATGCACAAAGCCTTGGAAACAAGCAGGGAGAACTGGAGGTCCTGGTGATGTCAAGGAACTATGACGTGATCGGAATAACAGAGACTTGGTGGGATAACTCATATGACTGGAGTACTGTCATGGATGGTTATAAACTGTTCAGGAAGGACAGGCAGGGCAGAAAAGGTGGGGGAGTAGCACTGTATGTAAGGGAGCAGTATGACTGCTCAGAGCTCCGGTACGAAACTGCAGAAAAACCTGAGTGTCTCTGGATTAAGTTTAGAAGTGTGTGCAACAAGAGTGATGTAGTGGTGGGAGTCTGCTATAGACCACCGGACCAGGGGGATGAGGTGGATGAGGCTTTCTTCCGGCAGCTCACGGAAGCTACTAGATCGCATGCCCTGATTCTCATGGGTGATTTTAATTTTCCTGATATCTGCTGGGAGAGCAATACAGCGGTGCATAGACAATCCAGGAAGTTTTTGGAAAGCGTAGGGGACAATTTCCTGGCGCAAGTGCTAGAGGAGCCAACTGGGGGGGTGCTTTTCTTGACCTGCTGCTCACAAACCGGGTAGAATTAGTGGGGGAAGCAAAAGTGGATGGGAATCTGGGAGGCAGTGACCATGAGTTGGTTGAGTTCAGGATCCTGACGCAGGGAACAAAGGTAAGCAGCAGGATATGGACCCTGGACTTCAGGAAAGCAGACTTTGACTCCCTCAGGGAACGGATGGCCAGGATCCCCTGGGGGACTAACTTGAAGGGGAAAGGAGTCCAGGAGAGCTGGCTGTATTTCAAGGAATCCCTGTTGAGGTTACAGGGACAAACCATCCCGATGAGTCGAAAGAATAGTAAATATGGCAGGCGACCAACTTGGCTTAATGGTGAAATCCTAGCGGATCTTAAACATAAAAAAGAAGCTTACAAGAAGTGGAAGGTTGGACATATGACCAGGGAAGAGTATAAAAATATTGCTCGGGCATGTAGGAATGTTATCAGGAGGGCCAAATCGCACCTGGAGCTGCAGCTAGCCAGAGATGTCAAGAGTAACAAGAAGGGTTTCTTCAGGTATGTTGGCAACAAGAAGAAAGCCAAGGAATGTGTGGGCCCCTTACTGAATGAGGGAGGCAACCTAGTGACAGAGGATGTGGAAAAAGCTAATGTACTCAATGCTTTTTTTGCCTCTGTTTTCACTAACAAGGTCAGCTCCCAGACTGCTGCGCTGGGCATCACAAAATGCGGAAGAGATGGCCAGCCCTCTGTGGAGATAGAGGCGGTTAGGGACTATTTAGAAAAGCTGGACGTGCACAAGTCCATGGGGCCGGACGAGTTGCATCCGAGAGTGCTGAAGGAATTGGCGGCTGTGATTGCAGAGCCACTGGCCATTATCTTTGAAAACTCGTGGCGAACCGGGGAAGTCCCGGATGACTGGAAAAAGGCTAATGTAGTGCCAATCTTTAAAAAAGGGAAGAAGGAAGATCCTGGGAACTACAGGCCAGTCAGCCTCACCTCAGTCCCTGGAAAAATCATGGAGCAGGTCCTCAAAGAATCAATCCTGAAGCACTTGCATGAGAGGAAAGTGATCAGGAACAGCCAGCATGGATTCACCAAGGGAAGGTCATGCCTGACTAATCTAATCGCCTTTTATGATGAGATTACTGGTTCTGTGGATGAAGGGAAAGCAGTGGATGTATTGTTTCTTGACTTTAGCAAAGCTTTTGACACGGTCTCCCATAGTATTCTTGTCAGCAAGTTAAGGAAGTATGGGCTGGATGAATGCACCATAAGGTGGGTAGAAAGCTGGCTAAATTGTCGGGCTCAACGGGTAGTGATCAATGGCTCCATGTCTAGTTGGCAGCCGGTATCAAGTGGAGTGCCCCAGGGGTCGGTCCTGGGGCCGGTTTTATTCAATATCTTCATAAATGATCTGGAGGATGGTGTGGATTGCACTCTCAGCAAATTTGCGGATGATACTAAACTGGGAGGAGTGGTAGATACGCTGGAGGGGAGGGATAGGATACAGAAGGACCTAGACCAATTGGAAGATTGGGCCAAAAGGAATCTGATGAGGTTCAATAAGGATAAGTGCAGGGTCCTGCACTTAGGACGGAAGAACCCAATGCACAGCTACAGACTAGGGACCGAATGGCTAGGCAGCAGTTCTGCAGAAAAGGACCTAGGGGTGACAGTGGACGAGAAGCTGGATATGAGTCAGCAGTGTGCCCTTGTTGCCAAGAAGGCCAATGGCATTTTGGGATGTATAAGTAGGGGCATAGCGAGCAGATCGAGGGACGTGATCGTTCCCCTCTATTCGACATTGGTGAGGCCTCATCTGGAGTACTGTGTCCAGTTTTGGGCCCCACACTTCAAGAAGGATGTGGATAAATTGGAGAGAGTCCAGCGAAGGGCAACAAAAATGATTAGGGGACTGGAACACATGAGTTATGAGGAGAGGCTGAGGGAGCTGGGATTGTTTAGCCTGCAGAAGAGAAGAATGAGGGGGGATTTGATAGCTGCTTTCAACTACCTGAAAGGGGGTTCCAAAGAGGATGGCTCTAGACTGTTCTCAATGGTAGCAGATGACAGAACGAGGAGTAATGGTCTCAAGTTGCAGTGGGGGAGGTTTAGATTGGATATTAGGAAAAACTTTTTCACTAAGAGGGTGGTGAAACACTGGAATGCGTTACCTAGGGAGGTGGTAGAATCTCCTTCCTTAGAGGTTTTTAAGGTCAGGCTTGACAAAGCCCTGGCTGGGATGATTTAACTGGGAATTGGTCCTGCTTTGAGCAGGGGGTTGGACTAGATGACCTTCTGGGGTCCCTTCCAACCCTGATATTCTATGATTCTATGATTCTATGATCTTGATCTGTATACTACAAATCCTAATAAAACCCACTTTCAGCTTCACAGTGATGGTCTCTTACTTGTCTCACTGAAAAGGTGTTGTCTACTCACCGCTTCCTTGTCCCAGGGGGTTTCAGAGCTTGGTTTGCTCTCAGTGAAACCTCAGTGAAACCATTGTCTATCAAACATGGTAGTTTTGTGAACTAACCAGGCCTCCATCCTCAAGGTCACCACAATCTATCTCCTATAATAGGAAGTGGTGTTTGTTGTCCTTCTGGATGAATCTGAATATCCTAAACAAGTAAAATGCATAAGTTAATGCAAACAGAGCCTAGAGGAGAGTAAAGACGTATGTAGCTGAGATACTCAAATCTTTTGGTTTAACTCCTCTCATTACCAGACACTATTAAAAAAAAAGTGTTTTTTTCCTGGGGGGTGGGGATGGAGAGATCATATTAATGCTATGAGGAAGTACGTAAGACTACTATTACCATGGTCTTACATCCACACTTTCTCAAACCTTATGGAGTTCACACCCTCACACCTGCTAATGCACCATTTTGTGGAAGGGTATTATGGAAAAGGGTACCCTAATAACCCTTACATTCTTATATGGTTAAACTGAATCCTTCGCCCTGTCTAGAAATGATATACTGTTTTCTGTATCCTACTGTGCAGAGTGTCTGGCATGGAGGGGACTCAGAAAGGGAAAATTCTGTCTTACCTGCAAGTTTTGATTCTAGGACCCTCTATGTCAGTCTGACCCTCCCTCAGAGGATTGCATTATGTCCTTTTTTTTCCCCTTGCTATTGCTCACTTGTTAAATAGTTTGAAAGAAAAGAGGGTGTTCCTTAAATTTCATGTTAAGGCTCTGCTGCAAATGGTGTGAGTTGAATAGTGCCTTTGAACTTATAGTTAGTATTGTTCAGCTTTGGAATCTGTTGTTCTAAAGAGTTCTTCCTTGCGGGGTCATCCTGAGCCCAGGCTCAGAGTAAAGGTCTGGTTTGCTCCCAATAGCTGTGGAGACAGACAACAAGCTGCGGTGAAAACTGATGTGGAGTGTCCTAGAATGAAAATTTACAGACAAGACAGAACTTTCCCTTTCTCGGGAATTCAGAAAATGATTAATTTTATAGCTATCAGCATCAAAGAACTTGGCTACTTTAAACCTACTTTGTAGGAATGCTTTCAAATGAGGGTATATAGCAGATGTGAAATATTGCATATGTATGGATTCATCGATAATGCAAGTACTGTTGCCTGTTTTACATAAATATTTAGGTATGCAAAGTGCAAGAACTATGCAGACATCTATGCTCAGGCTTTCATAGTGCAAGAAGCTTTAGCATAAATGGCTCTTTTTGTAACTTCAGTTTAATAATTTAGCTTTTGTGATGTATATAAATGTGATGATAGTAAGATAATAAGTTTGTGTGAAGCAGAGATGAACCTGTGTTATATTTGAGGAATGCCTCAATAAAGAGGACATTTGAAAGTGCATTCCTTAGGCTACAAGAGGTTTTTCAGTAGAACGGTATCTGCTGAGATAGGGCATAAACAAGATCTTCAGTTTCTCTGTTCCCAGTAGCAGTTCTCCCTTGGACTCCCCTGGAATCTCATTGCTTAAAAGCCCCATTCACTGTTCCTGTCTCAGCCCTTGGGATTTTCACCTGGGAAACTCCTTTCTTCAGGGTTGCTCACCTAGTATCACATAGTCCTAAAAGATGGCCTGGTCATTAACTCTTGTTTGCACAGCTAGTCTGCAAAACAAATGAACCTCAGAAAGATTTCACAGAGGATGAGACAGAAGAGAGTGGTTTAAACTACATAATCCCCTTAACTGCCAGATGTGTACTGCGTGGTTAATTTTAACTCTTTACATGAGAGTTTCATCCCATGTACTTATACATCAGTGACCTGTAACAGGTATGATATTAGCACCTGTTAGCATAACATTATACTGTATTATTTTAATTAATTATTGTAACGAGTCCAATGTAATACACTGTCAAAACAACATCTTTTGAGGAATATAGACCTGGAGATATATTACGTTACAGAAATGGGTGAACTGCTTTGTATAAAAAGAATACCAACCCAAATCTTCATCCAAATGGCAGACTACTGGTCCTGTGGCTAAGACACTGGCCTGAGAATCAGAAGATCTGGTTTCAGTTCTCAGCTGCCCTGTAGGCTGCCTATGTGACCAAAGGCAAGTTATGAATTTCTCAGAGCTGAATTCATCCCTGGTGTAGCTCCATTATAGTCACAATCTCAACAGGAATTCATTAGGCCCTTTCTGCCTCAGTACTAGAGCGAGTGGAAATTTTTCCAACCCAAAGTACCCTTTTTGCAAAACTGAATTTTTTTTGTGAGAACATTTCATTTTTTACTAAAAATTTTGATGTTTCTATTGGGAAAATCCAAATGATGGCTTCCCATCTGGGAGGCTTGTGTCACTTTTATTTTTCTACAAATGAAACTGACAAAATCTTTCCCAGAAAGCTGCTGAGGCTGAGCATCCTAACTCTGACCTCTCGGTCTTCCCCCAGCTCTGGGGACAGAGAGGCAGAAGGCAGCCGGGAGACCAAAACATCCCATTTTGTTTCTCCCAAAAGAGAATTATTTTAGAAAACCCATCCTATGAAAAATTTTGCAATTGTTGATGTTTCATCTCCGTTTAAGATTTTTTTCAAAATCTTGAAATATTTCATAGGAATAGATTTCCATTTTTCAGCCAGCTGTACTCAGAACCCCATCTATAAAATGTGGATATTTCCCTACCTTGCCAAGGAGTTGTGAAGATTAATGTTGGTGAGGTGCTCATTTGGGGTCCCAAATCATTCTTGGGTCTTAGGCTTCTAGGTCATTCAGCATTTTCAAAAACTTTACCCCGAATCTTTTTCCAACAGTCAAAACATTTCCAGGAACTGTTATTCTTCATTTCCCCACAACCTGGCATTGTCTGAATGTGGAAAGATGTATCTATCTTGAGCAATGCTCTTTTCATAACATTTCTGGTGCGGATGTTTATCTGAACCTTTTCATATTCACCCATCATTATTTTATACTGCGGAATGCAGTAATGCTGGGTTCTCTAGGGGTCTGGGTCAACAAGTTAATAGTGACTCTGTTTATATTTTCTATGTAAAATGCTCAGAAGAAGGTGTGAGGTACTCCACTTTTTAAAATGCAGCTTTCACCCAGTAAGATTGAGTACATTAGGAAGTTAAAAATGAAAGTACTTTTCATTTATCACTGATAGCCATCTTCCAATGGTAAATTACTTATCCCCTTCCTGTTAGCAGTCAATCAAAGCTAGACTGGACAAGTACATAAGGTACCAATTCTGTATACTTAGGTTCTGGAGAACATTATAAGAAGGAGAATTCCAGACAACCTTCTTTTTTCAGAAGAAAATAACAATTGCAGAAAATCCATAAAATCAAGAAAGTTATTGGTTTGAGCCCTGGCAGTCTTATTTTAGCTAAGTATTACACAACCCTACATCTGGTTTTTGCAAATGCAAAGTCCAGGGTTTGTCTGTTGTGAGAGAAATAGCATATATGAGAATACAGACTTAATACAAACTTTACTTATTTCTGTTTCAAATGGAATTCATAATAATAACCTGACAAGTAACTTTCTGCTTTTCAGTGGAGAGCTGCTAAAGGGCCAGGTTATTATTACCTTTTACCCAGTTAGCTTGTAACTGGCAGTTCCCCATTTCCCTTGTTTACAAAGGAAAGGGGTGACAGCTGTCATATGATATCTAAATTTATTTCAAGAAATGCTGAAGATGATACAGTGTGAATGGTTCCTTTCTTTTGTGAGATAATTGGTTATTTTTACGGTCCTTCTTAAGCCACCTTCTGGATGGCGTGCCATTTGTCACCCACGGCGGTTTACCCCAGGGCATTAGGGTAGGGCAATTTCCTCACAACTTGCCTTTAATAGGCAGCAGATTTAAAACAACCAGAAGGAAGTACTTCTTCTCACAACACACAGTCAACCTGTGGAACTCCTTGCCAGAGGATGTTGTGAAGGCCAAGACTATAACAGGTTTAAAAAAAGAACTAGATAAGTTCATGGAGGATAGGTCCATCAATGGCTATTAGCCAGGATTGACAAGGATGGTGTCCCTAGCCTCTGTTTACCAGAAGCTGGGAATGGGGGACAGGGGATGGATCACTTGATTACTTGTTCTGTTCCTTCACTCTGGGGCACCTGGCATTGGCCACTGTCGGAAGACAGGATACTGGGGTAGATGGACCTCTGCTCTGACCCAGTATGGCCATTCTTATGCCTTGTGTTTTTCCAGTTCTTGTTATTTTGGGGGTTTGCATTGCATATGGTTGCAACAATGGATATTTTAAGGAGACTACTTGGTCTAAGCAAGACTTTCCAAACTGATATTCAGTCCAAAGCTTGTTCACTACAGTATAGTTGGACCATGCTGTCTGTGTCCAGGTCACAATGCCTGCCTGAGAGCCCCAAATGAGGTGCTGTAAGGTGAAGCAAGCTAGCATTATCAACCATAAAGATGAAGGTAAAGGTGGAAGGCCTTGCATTTTGGGTCAGCAAGCCAGTTCAGGAAGCTAAACGTTTCCGTACTCTGAGACTGATCAACTATGAGAAAAAAAGTCATGATGTCAACAGGCTATGTAGCCATGACTTGTCTCCCTGTATCTAAAGAAGCTTGCAAGCATATAACATTGTGACAGCAATGTCATTGTCTGGTGCTTGACTGCAGTTACAGCTCCCACAACTATGAGAACTGGGGAGTTCAGAGCCCTTTGTATCTTACATATCTTGTTTAATCCATTTTCTGTTTTTGTCGTTTGTTTTTATTGAGAGACGTCCCAGCTTTTTATTATTTTAGGGTGTGAGTATGTGGTTATGTGCATGAATGTATGTGTAACCATCCATAAAGACCACATGGGGAAAGAATAATCTTCTACATTTAAGTAGCCCTAAAATTTTGCCTGAAAATCATTGACTGTATGTGTTCCTAGTTCTATAAAAGCATCCAGAGAAATTAAATTGTCAGCAATATAATGTTAAATGAGAGCTGTGAAACTTTTGCTTATTAGAAAGTTTGATTAAAGTCTGCATTTGTATTAGGAGGAAATGGATTGTTCCTCATACATAATAGTGAAATCTGAGAAGAAAGTTTAAATTGGCTTTTGATGTTGTGATTTACATGTAAACAATAATTTGGTTTCTGTATTAAAATATTCACCCAGTTGTGTTTGAGTACACTGCCATAGGAAAAAGCCTTCACTTGGAGTTTAGAAATAAATGGACAGCCACCTCTTTAGATTTCCTAGTTTAAGTGTGTATTAATTTCATGATTTAACTAAACTGATAATTGAATTCCAATATTGCTGCTAATTTGTCTATTTACACTTATTTTGACCTCAATTTCTTACTGTATTGTTTAACACTTAATCACTGTAGTAATATTTTAGTACTTAGTGATATATTTAGCCTTAGTGATGCATTTTCTTAATTTTATTTTTGTTTATCAGCTTTAATCAAATTAATTTAAAAAAGACATTGAGTCATATTTCTTTCAGTAAGCAACCCAGGTCAGAACCATAGAGAATCTTTGGGCACCAGCTGATCCACCTAGGAGCCTAATCCAGTGTTTCTAAATTAACCCTTTTGTTAGATAATTGAACAGTAATTTGCAGTTTGTTTGGGCTTTCTTGTTTTGTATTTCTTATGTAGCAAAACCTCACTGGGTCCAGATTATAAAAGATATTGAAGCTGCAGTGGAGGACAGTTTATACTGGGAATGTAGGGCAAATGGGAAGCCCAAACCATCCTACAGATGGACAAAGAATGGAAACACTCTAGCATTAGAGGTAAAGTAGGTTTTTTTCTTTGTTTGTTTGACTTTTTTTAAGTAAAGTCATATGAAATTAAGATCCCTACATATTAACTGCTAAGAGTTCAATGAGGTCTATGGAATTAACCAGGCCAGTAGGGTGGCCAACTTTCTAATTTATGAAAACCAGACACTGAGCACCGGAACCTCCCCCACCCCTGGCTCTGCCTTTCCCCAAGGCCCCACTCCTTATTCCACCTCTTTTACTCGAGGCCCTGCCCCCCGCTCCTCTTTCCCCCCCACTCACTGCTTGCTTCTCTCTCCACCACCCTCCCTCTGCCAGCTGAGCAGGGCTCTAGGGATGGAGGGGTGACTGGGGCAGGGTGCGGGAGGGAGAGCCATGCTCTGGAGGTGGAGGGGTGAGTGGGGCGGGACAGAGAAGCCACAGTACCTCTCTCCACCGGAGCCATTGCTGAGTGCTCCTCCAGGCTCCAGCAGCAGCTGTGGCTCTTCCTGTCCCCCAGTGTCGGCGGCCAGTTGCTATGGACACTGCCAGGTTCCCTTTTTGACTGGACTTTCTGGTCAAAAACAGGATGCCTGGCAACCCAAAGTCCAGAGAAGCCTTAAAAATGACTTATGGTATACTTATACCTTAACTGCTGGAAAATAGTAATACAGTATTTGCACCACTAGGAGGGGAATGTGTTATACTGCAAAAACCCCATGATTTGGGAGGCCTAACTCATAGTTTTTGAGTACTTGCAATTGGCAGTAGGGCACTTTGCTAGTCATAATCACAAGTGACAAAGTTAAGATCCATAACTGGATTTCCTTAATGTGGGGAAGATTTGGTGTCTGATTCAGGCCTTTTTCTCCTTAGATGGCACCATAAAGCTCTATTTGTCTCATTAAAACCATCATTCCATCATTCCCAAAGTATGGAGTTCACCCCTCCATATGCAGAGATCATATGCCCTACATAAATCCCTCTTTGGACCTCGTAATGGGACTTACGCAAACTCTCTGCACATCAATGAATTCCACCCCTTTTATTTATTTCCTGTAAAACGTAATGTACATTAAAGGTTTTTTTCTTAATATCCAGGGGAGGATCCAAACTGAAGGTGGTACACTTATAATAACAAACCTAAATCTGACAGATTCTGGCGTATACCAGTGCATAGCTGAAAACAAACATGGAGTGATATATTCCAGTGCAGAGCTTAGGGTTGTTGGTAAGATTAATTTTTCTTTCTACGGGGCAGGTGGAGGGCACAGAAAAATAACGTTTTGCCATTACTGCTGCAGCTAGTAACATGCATATGATCTCAAATTTTTAACCCACTCAGATGCATTCAACAAAATAAACATTTTTATTACAGCAGATAACTTCTTATCCACAGTGCTGAGGAGTTTACTCACCTGGTTCTAAAGGATTTGCTGGAAACAGCCACCATATTTACAGCCCAGTCATTCACTGCTTTAAACCGAGGAGACGGAGACAAATTATTAATTAGGGGGAGAGCAGAGACAAAGGCTTGGATGCAAGCCCAAAGATTAAAACTAATCACACGATCTGGAAGCCACGTTGGCTCAGCACATTAGTCAGTAACACTGACCTTCTGCATCCGGACTCCACTATTTCCAGGAGATAAATGTCATTTCAAAGCAATAAGCTGGTTGTATGTGCTACTTTCCTTGATCGTCGGGATAAGGGTCTGTCATTTTATGGTTCAGGTGGTCTGTGCTCATTTTAAAAACAAATGACAGTCACTTACTAGAATGAAATACTGAACACTGCAAAGTGTCATGGGGAATTCAAATGCTTTCATGCTTTTTACTTTTAAGGCGAGGGAGAGTGATTTGGAAAATTAATTGGAATGAGACCTATGTAAAAATGTATGTTTTCTGAAAACAAACTAGTTCCCTTCCAATGATAAGGTTCATAGTCAATCACTGAACCCAGCCTCAGCTTCCTAAAAATTGGATTTCCATTTAAAGTTCAGTGATTAGCATTGTTCTATGTCATGCCCATTTATTGAACTGTTAATTAATATGGAATATACTTCTACAGTCCAAGTGGTTTCATAATCCCAAGGCCCAGACTAGTGATCTGACACAAGACGAGGAGTCAGGAAATTCTTTGAGTTCTAATACAGGTCCTGGTGTTGAGTCCAAGTGATCTTGGGAAAATCCCTTCAGTCCAGATTCATCAAAGCTCTTGAGCATATACTTAAAGTTATGCATGTTCTTAAACACGACCAACTTCAGTAGGACTTAACCATATGTTTAAGTCCCAGTTAAGTCAGTGGGACCTTAAACCCATGCTTAAACCTCAGCATGTGCTTAAGTGCTTTGCAGAATCAAGGCCTTAACTTTTGAGTCCCAGTACCTCAAGTTGTAAAAAAGAGAAATAATACAGGAGTACTGTTTGAATTAACTGCTTAATTGATGTTTGTAAATACACTTAGAAGCTGAGAAGTGCCATATAAATGCTCAGTAGTAGTATCATTAATAGAATGTCAACCAATTTTATTTCACTGTTAACATTCCCTCTGTTTTAGCTTCTGCTCCAGATTTCTCCAAGAACCCAATGAAGAAACTGATTCAGGTTCAGATAGGCAGCACAGTAAATTTTGAGTGCAAGCCAAAAGCTTCCCCTAAGGCAATTTGCTCCTGGAAGAAGGGAGGCGAGCTGCTACAGGAAAATGAAAGGTATTATATCAATAATGGTGTATTTGTTTTAATCTTACAAATTAAAAGATTATTTGTTTATAACCTGCAAATTCCTTTTTAAGGACAGCTAAGTAATGGTATCACTTTCAAATCCAAACAGTAACTGGGCAGAATCTTATCTAATATCTGTCTAGGTTTTAATAATTGATAATAACAATATCTAGCTTTTATATAGCCTTTATACCGTGTTTATTGCCATTCTATCTGAGAATATTCTGCTCTGGGATACAAGCATGCAGCTTTCATTGAAGTCAGTGGGCCAACTTCTGCTCTCTGTTTCACAGGAGTAATGGAGAACGGACTTTGGCCCAGGGCAGTGGCACCTTGGCAAGTCTATGTGAGACTTGGAAATGTACTGTAATTACAAAACCTGTAATATAACATGCAAATATTTGGACTTGCAAAATCTTTTAGACAAAATCTCTCACAAGTGGAGGGTAAGAAAAGAGGTTTGGGGTGAGAAACATAAAGTAGTGTAACAGTGAGAATTTGGCTCAGAAACAAAAAACAGGAATAAATGGTCAATTTTCATCATGGCAAAAGGTTAATAGTTAACAGTGGGGTAGCCTTGGGTCCTGCACTTAAGACAGCTGTTGTTTAACGTATTTATTAATGATCTGGAAAAGGGAGTGACCAGCATGGTTCAAATTTGCAGATGACACAAAATTAGGTTAGTCCATTTTACTCCAGAAGGAGCTAATAAAGCTAGGCAGCTGGGTTGAACAGTGGCAGATGAAAATCACTGTTAAGTAATGCAGGCTAATACACATTGGAACAGAAAACTCGAATTGCTCATACACAATGTTGTAAATTTTAACTATAACCACTTAGGGAAAAGATGAGGACATCACTGTTTACAGCTCAATGAAAAAAATCTGCTCAACGTGCACCATCCATCAAAAGAAAAAAACCCCACAGAATTATGATGTGTAAAGAATGCGATATAAAATATTACAATGCTGTTACATAAACTGATGTTGTTCCCTTACCATGAATACTGTGTTCAGTTCTGATCACCTTTTCATAAAAATATACGCAGAAATAGAAGTGGATGAGAGATGGCTGATGAAAATGATTAGAAGCATGGAAAGGCTTTCATATGAGCAGAGACTGAAAAGATTAGGACTGCTTGATTTAGAGAAGAGCTAAACAAAATGGGTCAGAATAGAAGTAGATGACATAATGAATGGTGAGCAGAGGATTATCAGGCACTTCTGTATACCCTTTCTCATAATATAATGAAATTGAAAAGCAATAAATGGAAAACCAATAAAAGGAAATACTTTATTAACACAGCACATGACGAGCCTGTGGAGCTCCCTGCCACAGAATATCATTGAGATCAAGCAGATTTCAAATAAAAATTAGGGGTGCAATTTTTTCAGAAGCTTTTAACGTTGACCTAACTCCGCTCCCCTTGAAGTCCATGGTAATTTGCTTCAAGGGCGACAGAGTAAGGCCAATGCTAAATGCTTTGAAAAATCCCATTGTATCATAAACGTCTAATGAGAACATCCACAGTTACCTTTTTTTATCCTATCTAATGCATAAAGAATGTGAACCCTCATGCTTTTGGGCAGAAACCAACTAATGAATGGAGTTTCCCCGGGGGCAGGTAATTCCATAATGTCCTTATGGCATCCTTTTCACAAGCAGCTGGCACTGGTCATGGTTGAGGGTAGGATACTGGACTGGATGGAGCACTGGTCTGATCCGGTGTGGCAGTTCTTATGTAAACGTCCCTGTTTCCTGAAGACAGAATTTAGCCTTAATTAGGAGTTATATTTGACTCAGTGATAGAGGTCCAGTCTGTCTGTCATAGTGTAGGGGAGACAGAGCCCTCACCTATGTTTGCCCTTTAATCCTTCGATGGGTGTGGAGAGAGTTGAAATATAGTTATGGAATTTTAAGTTTTCAAGGTCTCTCACCACTCCCATGCCATCCCTGCTGAATGAGTAATTAAAGAGGCAGCATTTTCTCACTGTGTGACAAGTGGCTCTGCTTACTACATTCAGACTTAACAGAGTCAAGAACCATCAGTCTAGAAGCAACAGACACTCTTGTAAATGCTTGATGTCTAACTAGTTTAGCAGGATGCACTGAAATATTCCAGAGACCAGATACATTTCCCGAACAAACTATCTTCCTGCTTTACATATTTCAACCTCTCCTGTTAAAACCGAATATTGCATTCTTTTATTGGACTCCCACAGCATTGAGATACTCAGAATTGTTCATGCATGTGCTGAATTCCATGTGCACATAATCTGCATTTAAAAAAAAAGTCTGAAAAAATGTACACAGTTGTTTTACATATATAAATTAGTACATGGGCTTAAATTTACCACTGACATAAATGAATGAATTTTGCCCAGTTATAACAGCATTGAATATGGCCTGGTGTTCTCAAAGTGTTGTGAAGTCTAAATGCTGGGTATTAATAATAATTAGTTCAGGAGTGGTACTATTACTATTGTAAATACAGGATGAATAAATATAACTGACTGTAAATGAAAAATGGAACAAAAGCATGTCCAAAACAATAAGAAAAATCACTGTGCCCCCTTGTACAAGATTATACAGAAACCAAATGATTAACAATAAGCAGTGCCAGCTAAGTAACTAAATGTGGGGCAGGGGGAGGGAGTTTTTATACTTTCTTGGTGACAGCTTTGTGGTTCATTTATACTTTGCTAAGAAAATAGACTGCTTCCTACAATAGTTAAATAAAGGCCCCACCTAAGAACAGGTATTCAAAAATTGTCAGATCAGTTTGCATTTGCCAGATCTTTTATGTGTTCAGTTAAAAATCGCACATGCTTAGTGGTTCAGTTCCACTGACTCAGAGCACGGGAAAATGCAGCTCTTTCTACCCTGGAAGAGTAGATGCAGAGGTACATTTGCTTTGTGTTTCTTAAGCCTTGGGGGAGCACTGCTGTCCTCAGCATTCTCCCTTACACCTCACCATTTGCGTATAGCAGGTGCCCCAAGATGTGATCACAGGCAGGAAGAAAACCTTTGTGGGACACTTAGTGACAAGCAGAAAGAGTTCTGGGCTGGCTGAGAGCCATGAAAAAGGGTGGGCTGCAGAACGAGTTTGTTGTAACGTTCTGGCATCAAATGTCCTCGATCAAGTGAGGGAGGGGATGTGACTGTCAGTGGAGGTGCACTTGAGAGGCCTTAGATGAGCATAGGGAAGCTGTGCTGATGGCTTTGATTTTATGGGGTGGTTCAGAATGCTGATTCTAATTTCTTGTACGTATGCGTCCAGGGAACCTTGTTTACTGTGTTAGGTTTTGCAGAGCTTAACTTGCTGCTGGCAAGGTATTCTAGTTCAGGAGAAAATCACATGGTCTTATTCCTGTAAAACTTTGCTAGTACTGTCACGTTTTTGTTGGGAAATTAATTTAAATATTTTTAAACCCAGAAAATTGAGCAAGGTGTTTCATAGTTATTTTGTGGATGTGGCTCAGAGATGTTACCTTTATTATTTGTTACATACATCAAACTCAAGATGGACCAGAACCAAAAACCCAACACCCATGAGCTTTGAAGAGTCAGCAGCTTTTTGGTCTGTGCAATTCTCACTCCTCTCTTTACATCAAACACTGTTCTTACTTGTGGTCAAGTCTAAACATTGACAGGTGTAGGAGTATGGCATGATGTTGAGCGCACACCCTTACACAGCTTTGTACAGCCCCATACGTTTGCTTAGCTGGCTGCACACCCACCTGGGATCATGATCTCCTTTCAAATCAGTCTCTTTTCTTGTTGCTTATGCTTTCCACATGCAATTTCCCATCATCTCGAAATGTCACAGCATCTCATTGTCCTGTGAGTTTGTAACGTCGTACCTCAATATCCACCAAAATTTGCGAGGTCCCCTTCATAATTTGGCGTATTTCAACTATTGCATGTTTTCTATACCTCCTTCTTGCTCATTTTTGTAAAGCACAGCTTTGCATGCACAAACTCAGGGCCTGATACTGTTCTTGTGAGAAAAAGTCCCATTGATTTTATTGAGGAAAAAAGACCAGGCCTGTATTGAACATACAAAATGTCCCATCACCAAAAAATATATTGTGTACAAAGTACTGCCTGCCTAGATTTATGCACCTACTTGAAAACACAAATCATGGCTCTTAGATGTGAAAACTGATTTCAGCTGTAGCCCAGGGTATCTACAACTTCATTTTTGACAGCATGCTCTAAATGGCTTACAGAATAAATGTAATAACAAGCCAATAACCCTGGATTAATCTAATGAACTTGCCTTCAGAGTAGAGTGGAATTGTGAATCTTTGCAGGAGACACTCTAGTTCATTACTGTCTCCTGTGAATAATTGCAATTCAGGAATCTATTGCAATTCATGAAAGGGTTATCACTATATACAAATTGCAGTTCAGAAAAGGTTTCCAATTAGTGGAAATTTTTTTCATTCACTCTCTTCAAATGAAGAAGTCTATATTAAAACAAACAAGCAAAAAAGATGATGCTAATATCAGGACTAGATTCTGCTCTTTGCCAAGCTGGTGAACATAGGGGAGGCAGGCAGGACAAGCCAACCTGGATTTTGGGCCCAGGTCTTCTTCAAATATGCTCCACTAGTGCATGTTGGGAGAGGAAAGAGAAGGTGGGAAGCAGGCAGAGCTTTAGCTGTGTCCCCATCCATATCTCCCTACTGGCCAAATTAGTTGGTAAGGTACAAGCTGGTAAGTAAGCTGGATCCTTCCCAGGGATGCAGTACACTATTTTCCCTTCCTGAAACTGCTTGGGAGGCTGGGAGCAACTATACACTACCCCTCTACATGGTGCTGAGTGTAAAGGCTCATTATAACCCCATATTGGTAAATAGGGCAACTAATCCTTCCACCCTCATCAGAACCTTATCCATATTAATTTCAGTGGGTCTTATGGAAAGAGGGCCGCTCAGCTTGACTGCAGGTGGCAGAACCTTGCGTGGTGTTAAACATATATTGGACTAAATTCTATTCTGTTACACTGGGGTAAATCTGGAGTGACGTGTTTAGAGTGAATATGTTTTAATAAAGCTTATACTTGAATAATCAAAAAATACGCTGATAGTGTTTCAAAGTGTTCTCAGAATTTTGTGGTTTAATAATTTATATTTCTTTGGATGTTGTAGCCACATTCCTTTTCTAAACATGTGAGATTTTCACTTTGATGTCATCGTTGCTTATATTTTTTGAATATTTTTGAATATTTGTTGCTGCATTTTCAGCTCATGGGAGATTTGGAGAACAACTCGTAGGTTTAATTGAAATAGCTAAAAATGTCTTGGAGAAAAAGCATACAATTTAAAAATGAATTAATATCTTCTGTACCAAAAAACCACTCAAAATGCGTGGAAAAAATAAATTCCTGTCAGCCTCTAAAAAAGTGTCCCTTTTTAGAGTGACTTGAATAAGGAATGCAGGGCCTTGGCATGCTGGATTGAGAAAAGTGTTCAAGGCACAGGGCTCTGCATGGAAAATGGATCAGGATGGGATGGGAAGAATTAAATGAATTGAGTCATTGAGTCTGGCATTATTGCCAGAGCAGAGGGGTTAGTGGAAGACCTATTCTGACAGATAGGTGGCAGTAAAGCTGTGAGGGATAGTGAAGGCAAATTTGAGCAGTTCCAAATTGATAAAGTGCCTAAATGGGATCCCGTGGTGGGATCAGAAGAGGAGTGTGATACCTAGTAGTGATCCTGGCATTTAAACCTCATACTCCTTTCCCTTTTTAAAGTGAAGTGTTCCTTTGCTGTAAGTGATGTAATCTTTTTAAGGGTTGCACAATGAGTTGCACAATGGGCATAAAAATTTTGATCTTGTTCTCATTTAAGTCAATAGCAAGACTCCTATTGACTTCAGTGGTGCAGAATCAGGCCCTAGGAGAGGAGGAGTCTGGTTGATTTTGTGGTTATCTGGTATAACAGCAGCCAAGCTCTGTCTCTTGCCAATTATCTCATGTTACAAGCAATGTTGCCAATTCGTGTGATTTTTATCGCAAGTCTTGTGATGTGTGGTGTTAACTGGAGAAGTTGGACGGTCCAAACCATTTGGTGGCACTTTGTACAAATTGTGCAATTTGACGTCAGTTAGGTCTTCCAGTGAGAACTCCTGCAGTGGGTGACAAAATCACCTTACTCTATACATTTGGTACGGGACAACTTTGGTGACAAGGCCTGTAAAAACTTCCTTAGAGATTGTTTTATCAGCAGTTCAGTCATAAAGCAATAGACTTGGCCGCTTTGATTCAAAGTTAAACATAGTTACAAATAAAAAGTCTGGCTCTTCTTTCGGTTGCATTGGAGCCGCTTCAACTGACCATGGGCAGATCAGTGCCCTGCCTCTAGTCTGGGGGAGGGGGAAAGAGCCAGAAGGGAACAGAAATAGCTAGAGTCTAAGGCCTAGATTCCCAAAGTAATGTAGGTGCCTTACACTGAGTCCCAGTTTTAGGCTCTACTACAATTCACAGAATTCTCCCTGAATCCTGTAGGTGCCTAAATTCACTTGGCACCTAATTTTTTTGGTGGTAAAATGTTCCCTTGGGGCCTATGTTTCTGTTTCTGGGCATGCACTGTGCTGCCTCACTCTAGGCATTCGGGAAGACAAATGTTTGCCGGAGAGAAAGAGAGAGTGAGCACAAGAATGAGAATGACTTTACAGCCTCATGGTTAAAGCACTCACCAGAATGTGAGAGACCCAGGGTCCAGCCCCCTGCACCAGTGACTATTTAATTGTTTATCCATAGTGGAACTGCTTCAAGAGGAGAGACTGAGGGAGCCCCACATCAGACTATTCCATAACCCAGTGGTTAGAGCACTCATCTGAGAGATAGCTTGTCCTTATTTAAATCCCTTCTCCCCCTCAGGTGGCAGGTGGACTTGAACTGGGGGGCTTCTACATCCCAGGTACCTGAAACACCAGTCTAAAAGTTATGAGGGAGGTCCACTCCTCCCCTTTCCCCTACTTTCTTGCAAAAAACCCATTGGGTGCCTAACTCCAAAGAAGGTTCACAACTGAGAATTGGTAACAGAGGTAGGTGACTCCCCGCAGCCTGGTGTTAGGCATCCGTCTCCATGAGAGAGGCTGGGCCTAGCACGCACCCCTCTCATTGGCATCTCCCATTGGCTAGGTTAGGTGGCTCCCCGTTCAGTGTGCTGGCTTTTGTCAATTGCAATCTAAGGAGCATCTCTCTCCCCATACATTGTATAGGGAGTCTAAGTCCCTAACTGAGGCTTTATGAATCACATTCAGTTCCTGTGATTTTCTAGGTGCCTAAAACTTAGGCCTTGTGACACTCAGCATCATGAAGCCTATGTTTCTTTGTGAATCTAAGTATAAGAGAATAGTAGTGAAAAATTATTTTCACCCACAAGTCTTCCAAATAAAATAGACACAGCATAATGCTGGTAGAGTTCCCATGGAATAAGAAACTGTCTTCATATGTTCTTGGTCCATCCCCAGATGAAAGGCTTCTACTCAGATGTTAGAAAACTCATGCAAGTTACTCCAGATTTACACTCTTGCTTTCCACCCATCCCACTCGCCACTCCACCCCCCAGGAATCCGATCATTCTGGAAAATACCATGAATTGTTGAATTTTTAAAATGATAAATAACCATTTGAAATGTTAGTGACTGCTGCCAATAAATGGCTACAAAAAATTCTCTCTAAAGAAATGTAGTCAATCAGAATAAAAGAAGAGAAATGGATTGATTTACTGTCTCTATTAGATTAACAACTGAACTATCCGGGAAGCAGTGACTCTGAAACAGACTTGGGGTCATGGTGAATAATCAGCTGAACATGAGCTCCCAGTGCAATGTTATGGCTAAAAGGTCTAATGCGATCCTTGGATATATATAAACAGGAAAACCGAGTAAGAATAGGGAGATTACATTTCAGAAGTATTTGGCGCTGTTGTGACCACTGCTGGAATACTGTGTCCAGGTCTGGTGTTCCCAGATTCTTAGGATCATTCTAGAATCAGTACTACTTGCTGGTTCTAAGCCTCTGGCTTCACTGTTTATTGCAAACTTTGATTTATCTTTTGATTGGGAAAGTGTTAATATTGGTGGCTTCAAGGGGGAAAAGAGCAGAGTAATAACAGTAAACAAATGTATCTTTTTCAAGGGCTTGCTCATGTCGATTCCATTCTAGGTGTCTGCGCACGGTCATCAGAGATTTTTGCTTAGCGGTATCTGTAGGGCCAGCTGTGGTGCCTCCTTGAGTGCCACGCTTGTGCGCTGGTATATCAGGCACCACTTGCCCTACGCCCTCTCGCTTCCTTCTTACCGCCCATGGTGGTTAGTCGGAGCGCCTTTCCTTGCATTGCAAGGGCTAGAGGTTTTGTCTCTTCTGACTTCGAGCCTTAGGGCCTTGTAAATAGCTTTAGTAGTTAGTGTTAGGTAGTTAAGTGTAGTTAGAAGTTTGAGTCCCAACAGGGACTTTGCCCCAGGCAGGGCATGCCCTGGTCTCCAGGGTTTAAGCCCTGTGCAGACTGTAACAGACCTATGCCTGTAAGGGACCCCCACAGCAGCTGCCTTAAGTGCTTGAGGGAATCACATGTGAGGGACAAGTGTCATATTTGTAAAAGTTTTTGACCCAGGACTCAGAAAGAGCAGAATATTCATTTGCAGGCTCTCCTCATGGAGGCTGCCCTTCATCTGGCTTCTGAGCCATCCCGCCAAGACTTGCCTATTATCTCGGCCTCAGTGTGCAGCGCATCCCCGGCACCACTCCCCATCGCCAGTGCCCAAAAAGAAGAAAAAGAAGCATGGTCCCCTGCACCGAGCAAGAAGGGCCGTGGGACATTGGGCAAAGGACCCAGTTCAAGCCGCCCAGCCACTCTGGAGCCACGTACATGTGCTTCCCCGGTCGGGGCCCTTAGCGCTTTAAAGAATCCATCACTGACTCCCAGAAGTGGTAGGGGACCCAAACTCCTGGCGGCATCAACACCATCCCAAGCTCCCCCGGTGCCAAGAGAGCAGAGGCCTCTTCTCGCACTGCCAGTACGACATGTGCCGCAGGAAACGTCAAAGGCTTCCCACAAGGGCAAGCCAGCAGCTAAGACCCCTCAGGGGGCAGTAGAGCACTGCCAATCCCCCAAGAAAAGGCAGCGCTCTCCTCCACACCACAGATATCCACAGTTGCAGCCCAGATCCCCTGGGGTTCGCCCTTGATCACCGGCACCATGATTGCAGTCCCTGCTGTCTTGACACGGATTGCGTAAGGGGAGGCACCAGTCTCCATATTGCTGGCACTGTTTGCCCTCCCACCGGTTGTCCTCTTGGCGCAGCTCTCAGTCACCCACCCCGGGGGAGTGCTCCCTGTCACGACTCCGGTCCCTCCAGGCCCGGCACCAGCCCCTTCCATACCGGCAACGATCCGCTCACTCCAGGCACTGGTCTCCGGCGGTGACAGTCAGCAGGCAGACTCAGGCAGCGACAGCCCCTCCGTGGTCACTGGAAGGGGATCCCTCCAACACATAAGGGCGGTTCAGCTCCTCACCCGGACTCCACTAGCATGATTGGGCTCCTGTGGCCGCATCAACATCGACAGCACCACCTTGGCAGCACAGTCAGAGGCCAGCGCAGTGGCCGGATTGGAGCACATGGGGCATGCTGGTCATGGCAGTGCCACCTTCACACTGCTCATCTGCCACTGCCTTGGAGGAATGGTTGGCGGCACCGATGGCACAGGGCTCTGTGCATGAGGCGCGCTCGGACGTCGTGGTAGAAGAGACTGCACCCACCCCTAAACCTCCCTCCCCTGTGGGGGACGATGCCCCAAGGCCTCCCGCACTGGTACAGTTGTTGTTGTCTTCGTCCCTGGACAAGGTAGTCGCAGGACCCTCGGGGGCCAGCCCTTCTGATGACTTTAAAGAACACCAGGCCCTGCTTCAACAGGTGGCCGAGAACTTGGGCCTAGAGGTGGAGGAGATGGCCAAACAGGCAGACACCTTGTTCAACATCCTCTCATCCTCTACCCTGATCCGTGTTGCATGACCAAGGCATGACTGGGTCTTCAAAATTGCCAAAGCCCTCCAGCAAACCCCATCTTCCATCCCTCCCACCTCGAAAAGCGCCGAAAAGAAGTACTTTGTCCTGGCCGAAGGGTTCGAGTACCTTTATACCCACTCACCTCTGGTCTCGCTTGTTGTCTCTGCAGCCAACGAACAAGACAAGCAGGGGCACTCCAGGTCAACTCCCAGAAATAAAGAGGGCAAAAGACTGAACCTTTTTGGGAGAAAAATGTATTCCACTCCCAGCCTGCAATTCCGGGTGGTGAACCATCAGGCGGTCTTGGGCACGTACAATACCGCTGCGGTGTATTACATCAACAGGCAGAGCAGTGCCAGGGCTTCAGCCCTTGGTCAAGAAGCTCTTCGCCTTTGGGATTTTTGTGTGTGGCATGCCATTCATCTGATAGCCGCGCACCTGCCTGGAACCAGGAATGTCCTGGCGGATCACCTCAGCAGGACTTTCTCCTCTCGCCATGAGTGGGCACTCCATCCAGAGGTGGTCAGCATAATCTTCCAGAGGAGATGGACTCTTCAGGTGGACTTGTTCGCATCCAGGCAGAACAGAAAATGCCACATGTTCTGTTCAATTCAGGAAATGGACAGAGGCTCCCTTTCAGACGCCTTTCTCGTTCCATGGTCGGGGGCGCTGACATATGCCTTCCCGCCAGTGCCACTGATTCGCAGAGTCCTTGTGAAGATCAGGCAAGACAGGGCGAAAGTTACCCTAATAGCCCCCGCATGGCCTCGCCAGCACTGGTTCGGCACATTGCTGAGCCTTTCGGTAGCCGTCCCGCTTCAGCTGCCCCTCTGGCCAGATCTGCTCTTGCAGATCTATGGCAGCCTTTTGCATCAGAACCTGGTAGCGGTGCACTTGACAGCTTGGCTACTGCATGGCTGAGTGCGGACGAACGGGCATGCTTGGCCCATGTCCAGCAGGTCTTGTTGGGTAGCAGGAAACCCTGCACCAGAGCAACTTACCTGGCCAAATAGCAAAGATTCACATGCTGGGCCTCAGAATGGCATATTCAGGCCGAGCAGGCCCACTACAGAAGATCCTGGATTATCTGCTGCACCTCAGACTCCAAGGTTTGTCCCTGTCATCGACCAAGGTCCACCTGGCTGCTATCTCACCTTTTCCATCCTGTGTTCCAAGGCAGGTCAGTCTTCTCTCACGACATGATGGCACAGTTTTTGAAAGATCTGGAGCATCTCTACCCACACGTCTGGGATCCCATTCCCCTCCCTCCCCTCCCCCCCCGGGACCTGAATCTCATGCTGTTGAGGCTCATGGGTTCTCCATTTGAGCATCTGACTTCTTGCTCTCTCCTGATACTATCCTGGAAGGTTTTATTCCTGGTCACGCTAATGTCGGCCCGCAGGGTGTCCGAGATCAGGGTGCTTACTTCAGAGCCGCCATATACGGTCTTCTACAGGGATAAGGTCCAGCTGCGACTGCACCCAGCATTTCTGCCCGAGGTCATTCCCCAGTTTCATACTGGCCAGGACATATACTTTCCTGTCTTCTTTCCAAAGCCTCATGCATCAGGTGAGGAGCACAGGCTACAAACCCTGGACGTCAGGAGGGCGCTGGCCTTCTACATGTATAGAATAAGGTTGTGACGTAAGTAGACGCAGTTATTCATTGTGGTGGCAGACAGAATGAAAGGTTGTCCAATGTCTGCTCAGTGGATTTCGTCCTGGATCACGGCCTGCATACACTACTGCTATGAGCTGGCGAAAGTGCTTTCACCGGTCATTGTGACAGCACACTCGGCTAGGGCACAAGTGTCGTCAGCGGTCTTCCTGGCACAGGTACCAATCCAAGAGATCTGTAGAGCCACTACGTGGTCGACCGTCCACACATTCGTGCCTCATTATGTGCTCACCCGGCAAGCTCGAGACGACGTTGGCTTTGGCAGAGCAGTGCTGCAAGCTGCAAGACCGTGAACTCCAAGCCCACCTCCATTGATACTGCTTGTGAGTCACCTCGAATGGAATCAACATGAGCAAGCACTCGAAGAAGAAAAAACGGTTACCCACCTTTTCATAACTGTTCTTTGAGATGTTTTGCTCATGTCCATTCCAGTGCCTGCCCTCCTTGCCCCTCTGTGGGAGTTGTCAGTAAGAAGGAAATGAGAAGGGTGTAGGGCTGGTGGTGTCTGATATACAGACGCATAAGCATGGCACTCAAGGGGGTGCCACAGTTGGCCCTCTGGATACCATTAAGGCAAAAATCTCCGACAACCGTGCATGTGGACACACACACATACCTTGAAAGGAATGGACATGAGCAAACCATCTCAAAGAACAACAGTCGCGAAAAATATGGGTAACTGTTTTTTTTTCTCCAGATATTTCTAGGCTTCTCCAGACTAGAAGAAGGGGATTAAAAACCACACAAATAAAAGCTGTATATTGTGAGTGTTGCCTTTACTGGAACTGGCTGATACATTTAATTTTCCCTGCTATACGTAGTCTCATGAAAGATGCTAAAAGTTGGGTCTTACAATTGTGATGTGGTATCAAATTAAGGAAAATAAGATAATTGTTGATAAAAAGTTGAATGAATCTGATGGGGATCAGTGACTGGATTCATCTTGAGTAAAATTTGAATTAAGTAACTTTTATCTATGTTTGGTCTATGGTTTGAAACTCTGTGTGATCTGGAAAGGTAATGTATTTGCATTTACTTACCAGGACATAGATTCATAGATTCATAGATATTTAGGCCAGAAGGGACCATTATGATCATCTAGTCTGACCTCCTGCACAATGCAGGCCACAGAATTTCACCCACCACTCCTAAAAAAGACCTCACACCTATATCTGTGCTATTGAAGTCCTCAAATTGTAGTTTGAAGACCTCAAGGAGCAGAGAATCCGCCAGCAAGTGACCCGTGCCCCATGCTACAGAGGAAGGCGAAAAACCTCCAGGGCCTTCCAATCTGCCCTGGAGGAAAATTCCTTCCCGACCCCAAATATGGCGATCAGCTAAACCCTGAGCATATGGGCAAGATTCATCAGCCAGATACTACAGAAAATTCTTTCCCGGGTAACTTGGATCTTACCCCATCTAAAAACCCATCACAGGCCATTGGGCCTATTTACCAAGGCATCAATATGAATTTAATGATGCTAGCTTTCTGGTTGAATAATCTGCTTCAATTTAGCTGGAACTTGACTGATATATAAAAATCGGTGTTGACCTAGTTTCCTACTGATCCTTTGTGTTGAAGTGTTGTGTACTAGGGAAGTAATACATTTGTGTTTATTGTCATGTCAATAGGGGTCTAATTTTGTTGCTTTTTTGCTGAATAATCTAATAAATACAAAAAAGCAGTTGGGATTTAGCTTTGTTGTTATTTTAGTAATAAAACATTGTGATCTGAAGAGTAACAAGCTTGTTCACTTACTGTCTCATTATTGGGTCCTGGTTTCATGCTACAGTCCTGTCTGGGACTGAATAAACATAGGGTCCCCAGTAGCAAATGCTGAGGTAGGATCAGGGCTTTAATCATGTGTGTTTATGCAGGGGGGAGGGTGGTGTTCTAGTGAATAATTAGATCTAATTTAACTTGAATTCGATGGGTAAAATATGCAATTTATACCTAGTTTTATGATATGGGTCAGATTCCCTGAGCAAGCCACACTGGTCCTAGGGGAGAGGTGGGTGAACACAAAAGTGGCTTCAGCTGGTGCTGAGGACCCCTATCGACTTAATCCTGGACATAGTTTATTTTTGAGCAGCCTGGTGAGATAGAAATGCCCTGGCCCTAGATGCTTTCTGCCAGGAATGCCTCCAGTGCCAAAGGCTGGAAATGCTGTTGTCAGAGCTGCTATAAGAACTCCATGCTACTCAGGGATTACACAGGGGGAATCCTCAGATGGATGAATCAACAGGCTTTAGAGATGGGTTGTGTTGCCATACCCCTGGTCAGGTAGAGGATCAGGCCCTATGTGTTGAATTCTTATTTGCTGTAATGAAATTCTCATGCGTGATTAGCAACCTGATTTTTATCAAATGGATACTGAACTACTTAGGGTGTCTTGAGGAGTTGGTGATGAGCTTATATTTATTGCACTGTCCATTATTGTCCTGACCTGATTATTATTTTATTGAAACCCTTTAAGTTATACCTATTGTGCCATACTGGGGCACAATCCAGACTAATGAGTAGCTGTGTTACCTCTGCCCTGCAACCTGTCATGCCCTTCACAACGCCTTGTTGCTGTAGCCTACAACCTGGACTGCTCACAAACAGCCTTCAGCATGTAAGTCACCCCCAGCTATGACTGTGTTATTGCAGCCAGCCAGCGAGCCACACCTTGGCTCTTGCCAGCCTTGGTTATGCTGCAGAGTGACCCCAAGACACTCCCTGTCCCAGATCTTCCCCAGAAATGTATGTCCTGTACTGCCCAGCCCTTTCCTGGACAATACAAATGTATTAAGTGTGCTGTTCCTTTAAGGGAATTACAAAATACATCTTAAAAAGAAAAGGAGTACTTGTGGCACCTTAGAGACTAACAAATTTATTTGAGCATAAGCTTTCATGTGCTACAGCTCACTTCATCGGATACATTCAGTGGAAAATACAGTGGGGAGATTTATATACACAGAGAACATGAAACAATGGGTGTTACCGTACACAGTGTAAGGAGAGTGATCACTTAAGATGAGCTAATACCAGCAGGAGAGTGGGGGGGGAGGGGAGGGCGGGAGAAAACCTTTTGTAGTGATAATCAAGGTGGGCCATTTCCAGCAGTTCACAAGAACGTCTGAGGAACAGTGAGGGAGGGGGGGAATAAACATGGGGAAATAGTTTTACTTTGTGTAATGACCCATCCACTCCCAATCTCTATTCAAGCCTAAGTTAATTGTATCCAGTTTTCAAATTAATTCCAATTCAGCAGTCTCTCGTTGGAGTCTGTTTTTGACGTTTTTTTGTTGAAGAATTGTCACTTTTAGGTCTGTAATCGAGTGACCAGAGAGATTGAAGTGTTCTCCGACTGGTTTTTGAATGTTATAATTCTTGACGTCTGATTTGTGGCCATTTATTCTTTTATGTAGAGACTGTCCAATTTGACCAATGTGCATGGCAGTGGGGCATTGCTGGCACATGATGGCATATATGGTAGATGTGCAGGTGAATGCATCTGAATGCATCCGATGAAGTGAGCTGTAGCTCACGAAAGCTTATGCTCAAATAAATTTGTTAGTCTCTAAGGTGTCACAAGTACTCCTTTTCTTTTTGCGAATACAGACTAACACAGCTGCTACTCTGAAACCTGTCAAAACACATCTTATTATTTTAAATAGTTATCCAGACACTTCAACTTAAACACATTGGATTAGCTAAAATAATAAAACAAGTTCATGAACTGCACAGAGATAGTACAAGTAATGAGGCATAAAATGGTTACAAGAAAAATCAAGATAAAATGCTTATTGGTGCCTAACTTAACAAACGATATTAGATTCAAAACAAAGATTTCCTATCACATGCTTTCAATTGTCTCAGGGCCGGTCTACACTTAAAACGCTGCATCAGCACAACTGACCCTATGCAACTGTGCCATTGTAGCACTTAAGTGAAGGTACTCCTACACTGACAGGAGAGCCTCTCCCATTGGTGTAGCTAATCCACCTCTGTGAGAAGCTCTCCCATCAACATGGCACTGTCCACATGGTGGGGGGGAGGGGGTTAGGTCGTTATAACTATGTTGCTCAGGGGGGTAGATTTTTCATACTCCTGAGTGATGTAGTCATACTAATATAGGTCTGTTGTGTAGACCTGGCCTCACTGACCAAACTCTTTGGGTTAGGACCCCTCCCCCAGAGTTCGATGGCTGCTTCCTTTTTCTTTTTGGATGCAGAGAATGTGATGGGCAAGGAGAGAAAGAGGGATCTCTTGCAATGTCTGCCCCCTCTTATAGTCCTTTCCCCCCTTTGAGAAGTATTTCCAGCTGGGAGCAAGGTGACAGGCAGTCTGTGCAGAAGGAAACTCCATGTTGTTTCTTTGCTAAGATATAGATTTTTGCCCCAGCCCCTTTTCCTGCCAAAGAATGGCCCTTTAGCAGGTAATGGTCCGTCAGCCTTTTTTACCCCTCTGCAGATGCACTGCTGTAAGATCTCCTGTGTAGCCGCTCTATGCCTGCAGGAGACGAGAAGTTGTTGAGACCAGGAACTTAGCAAGATTTAAAAACAGATTGGACCCTTATGTGAATATCGAGAGTTATCATGATGAATTTTGGAAGGGATCTTTAACCTCATGCTTCAGGGCTTAAGCCAGTCTCTAACTACTAGAGATCAGGATGACAACTAATGTTGGGGATAAATCACTAAGGGTTTCTTATACCTTTATCTGAAGCCTCTGGAGAGACAATAATGAACTATGTGGACTGATCCAGTGTGGTAATTCCTGTGTTCCCATCCTACCTTCCTATCCCCTGACTTATTGCCATATTTTCCCATACAAAGCCATGCCTCAGATTGTCTCATAAAGGGCATGGGCTGGCAGCTATGCATTTTCTCCTTCCTTCCCTGGTACTTGGAGGAGAGATTACTATCAAAGAGCCATTTCTTCTATATCTATGGAGGTGGAAAGAGCTGTCATTTTTGTTTTTGTAAAAAAAAAAAATTACCCCTAATATTTTAACACCTTGGGCTTGATTATCAGTGAGACCTCAACTTAGCCTCCAGTTGTGACTGTGCAAGCTTGCACGCATATATACAAGTGTGCGCATTTTGACTGCACTCTTTCCTGTACACTTGCAAAGGCAGAATGTTAATGCACCAAAAGTGCATGTGCAGATATTTGAAAATGGAATCTAGTCTCTGAAAATTAGGATCAAGCCTTTCTCTATTGTGCTGTATTGAAATATACTATAAATATGTGGAACACTAGAAAGCAGTCTCATTTTTATGTATTACAGCTAATAAGTACAACAAGGAGTCCGGTGGCACCTTAAAGACTAACAGATTTATATGACCATAAGCTTTCATGGGTAAAAACCGCACTAAACTGTAAGATTACCCATGAAAGCTTCTGCTCAAATAAATCTGTTAGTCTTTAAGGTGCCACCGAACTCTTTGTTGTTTTTGTGGATACAGACTAACACGGCTACCCCCTGATACCTGAAGCTAATAAGTAGAAATCTAGGTCACTTCTTGAAAGCCAGCCTGCTGGAAAGATATTTGCTTTGTTAGAAAGTGTAGATTTCTCTCTCTCTCTCTCTCTCTCTCTGTGAGAGACATAAACATATATATATATATGTTTATATATATATATATATATATATGTTTATATTGTCTAGAATTACATGGAGATGGTGGTGGAGGTTAGCAGATACTTCAGGGTCTGTTCTCTTCATCAGCTGAGCTGTATCTGCTACCTTAGTCATTGAAAAAGTAAAGAGCTCGGTTTTTAATTTACCAATAAAGATTTTATTTTGACAATACAGTTTTTCAAGAATTGATTTGTTTAATTCTGAAAAATAATGTGATTCTTAAATATATCCAGTTTTAATAAGCTTGTTCCTTCATTATTTCAGACAAGCTTGACTTGCAAATAGCTCAAAGCACTCTAAATGTCATTTGTTTTAATTAAGCAATAGAGATTTTTTTTTTTACACCCTGATCCAATTTTCTCTTTTGCTTGATCTAAGGCCTTGTCAACACTGGATTTTTTTGCACTGGGATATCTACATCTACCCCTTGTGTAGAAGACACAGATTGTTATAGAGTCTAACAGTTCAGTAGATTGCTTCTAACCATGATTGAGAACATTCTCATAACACATTCTCTTGAAGTGCTTATAACTATCTATAAAACCAATGAATCATGTCTGTAACATGCTTAAAAATCTATTAATTATGTATTAACCCTTAATAAGTATGTATGTGCCATATAATATAAAGTGTGACCAAAAGGAACTAGTAATGGTGCAGCTCACTCCAGTTTCACACCAAGTTAAGCCACACTAGTGCAAATGACAGGTTTCAGAGGAACAGCCGTGTTAGTCTGTATTCGCAAAAAGAAAAGGAGTACTTGTGGCACCTTAGAGACTAACCAATTTATTTGAGCATGAGCTTTCGTGAGCTACAGCTCACTTCATCAGATGTTTACCGTGGAAACTGCAGCAGACTTTATATACACACAGAAATCATGAAACAATACCTCCTCCCACCCCACTGTCCTGCTGGTAATAGCTTATCTAAAGTGATCAACAGGTGGGCCATTTCCAGCACAAATCCAGGTTTTCTCACCCTCCACCCCCCCACACAAATTTACTCTCCTGTTGGTGCTAGCCCATCCAAAGTGACAACTCTTTACATAATCAAGTCGGGCTATTTCCTGCATAGATCAAGGTTTTCTCACATCCCCCCCACCCCCATACACACACAAACTCACTCTCCTGCTGGTAATAGCTCATCTAAACTGACCATTCTCCAGGTTTAAATCCAAGTTAAACCAGAACATCTGGGGGGGGGGGTAGGAAAAAACAAGAGGAAACAGGCTACCTTGCATAATGACTTAGCCACTCCCAGTCTCTATTTAAGCCTAAATTAATAGTATCCAATTTGCAAATGAATTCCAATTCAGCAGTTTCTCGCTGGAGTCTGGATTTGAAGTTTTTTTGTTTTAAGATAGCGACCTTCATGTCTGTGATTGCGTGACCAGAGAGATTGAAGTGTTCTCCGACTGGTTTATGAATGTTATAATTCTTGACATCTGATTTGTGTCCATTTATTCTTTTACGTAGAGACTGTCCAGTTTGACCAATGTACATGGCAGAGGGGCATTGCTGGCACATGATGGCATAGATCACATTGGTGGATGTGCAGGTGAACGAGCCTCTGATAGTGTGGCTGATGTTATTAGGCCCTGTGATGGTGTCCCCTGAATAGATATGTGGGCACAATTGGCAACGGGCTTTGTTGCAAGGATAAGTTCCTGGGTTAGTGGTTCTGTTGTGTGGTATGTGGTTGTTGGTGAGTATTTGCTTCAGGTTGCGGGGCTGTCTGTAGGCAAGGACTGGCCTGTCTCCCAAGACTTGTGAGAGTGTTGGGTCATCCTTCAGGATAGGTTGTAGATCCTTAATAATGCGTTGGAGGGGTTTTAGTTGGGGGCTGAAGGTGACGGCTAGTGGCGTTCTGTTATTTTCTTTGTTAGGCCTGTCCTGTAGTAGGTAACTTCTGGGAACTCTTCTGGCTCTATCAATCTGTTTCTTTACTTCTGCAGGTGGGTATTGTAGTTGTAAGAAAGCTTGACAGAGATCTTGTAGGTGTTTGTCTCTGTCTGAGGGGTTGGAGCAAATGCGGTTGTATCGCAGAGCTTGGCTGTAGACGATGGATCGTGTGGTGTGGTCAGGGTGAAAGCTGGAGGCATGCAGGTAGGAATAGCGGTCAGTAGGTTTACGGTATAGGGTGGTGTTTATGTGGCCATTGTTTATTAGCACTGTAGTGTCCAGGAAGTGGATCTCTTGTGTGGACAAGATCTCTGGGGCTGGAGCACCCATGGGAAAAAAATAGTGTGTGCTCAGCACCCACCTTTTACAGCTGTTTGGTGGCACCCCAATTAGCTGATTGGGGGTGCCGCCAAAGAGCTGATCGGGGGCACCGCCAAATAGCTGATGGGGGGCTCAGGAAGGGATTGGGGGAGGGCAGAGAGTGGCAAGTGGGCGGGGGCCTCAGGGAGGGGGTGAATTCGGGGTGGGAAGAGGCAGAGCGAAGGCAGGGCCTTGGGGAAGCGGCGGAGTGGGGCAGGTCCCCAGGGTGGAGTGGGAGTTGGAGCACCCCTGGGCAAAAGTAAAAGTCGGCATCCATGGTCCCAATCCACCTCCCCTACACACAAATATGTAGTCAAGCACTACGTGATTTCAAGAATCTAAATATATTTGTGATACTGCTTTTGCCAGATAAAGTGTTCTGAATCTAAGTGAACATCTTAAAAATCCAAATTTGTTTAATATATGCTTTCTCCTTCTCTTTAAAATCCTCTTATTATATCCCCCTCTACACATCTTTTTACAAATTAATAAGTTATTTTTCTCTTTCCCATTTTTGTTGACATTTTTTCTGATCCTAATTTTGTTTTTAGACTACATCGGTCTGTCCACTAGTATTTTGGATTCTGTTTGTACGCTCTGTAAAGGGTTATGTAAGGATTTAAATGGAAGGGATTTGTAAATAATACGGAAATATCATTTGCATACTGGTGCTGTTCATTGTGTTTATCACTGTGTTCTAAATCCCCTAACTGGAGTTGCAGTGAGGAGGGTATGCAGACAGGAAAAGAGATGTGGCTTATGTAAATAGGGGCAAAAGTATTGTAGAGGGAAACTAACCCAAATGTCCAAATTAAAGCATCTTTGCCACCCATTTTCACCCTCGTATGTGAATATGTTTGGACTGATGCAGTATCTACGCTAGCTCAGATATGCCAGGTTACGCTGCAACCCTGCTCTCGCAACAGCCATTATGGAAGCATGATATAGGGTAATAATTTTTTCTCACAATAAGGTGGAAACTAAAGCTGATTAGGAAATGATTTTTGTCTTCCACAAAGAAAAAGGTTAATGAAATGTTCATTGTTTAGTTTTCATTATTTTTCTTTGTAGGATTTTTTGAAGGTGCTGTTGAGATGCTGAAAAACCAAAACCAAAAATAATTGGTTTAAAACCTATTTTTGTTTGGTTGCCAAAAAAATACTAGTTTTTTATTTTAAGTTTTTCAGTGAACATTTGAAAATTTTTGACAAAAACTGATACTTTTCCATGAACATTTTTTTTAATATGGAGACATACCTATCTCATAGAGCTGGAAGGGACCTTGAAAGGTCATTGAGTCCAGTCCCCTGCCTTCACAGCAGGACCAAGTACTGTCCCTTATTTTTGCCCCAGATCCCTAAATGGCCCCCTCAGGAATTGAACTCACAAGCCTGGGTTTAGCAGGCCAATGCTCAAACCACTGAACTATCCCTCCCCACCCACCCACCAAAAAATTTCAGTTTTACTTAAAAAAAACCACCCTCTTTTTCTGGGAATGGGGATGAGGGAAATTGACAACATTTTTAACCAGTTCTATCAGCAACACGCACGGCCCTATAAAACAGGGCCAGCAGTGAATATTCAGTTCCTTCCTCTCCCTCCCCTTTCCTATTGCTGCAAGGATGCCAGGTGTCTACTGTGGTTGCTCAGTGTCATCGTCCTATATCCTCTGGCTGCATAAACTCACATCTTTCTGCAGCCCTCAGAGTGACACTCTCCTTGTATGGCTGCATGACATTTGCCACAGGGGAAGGGTACCTTAACTCTATCTTCACTGTGTGGGTACATAAACCAAATCAGGTCCCAGCCAGCCAGACTGCCTCTGGCGTATTATACTGCCAGTGAGCACCACACATGCTATGTGGCTGAGAGCGTCTGCCATAGCAATAAAGGAGCTCCTGTCGGAATAGGTGAGTATTATTGTTTCAAATTGAGAGTAGACCCTGAGTAAAGTCAAATGATAAAACTTGTATTGGGGATGCATGTCAGCTCATTAGAGTTAGAAATGAATTTGAATTTTTTATCTTCTCAGATGCATTTTGACATTTTCATGTTATTACAAGAGAATGTTAAAGTGATAAATTTAAGCTCTAATTTTTGCAGGCATGTATTTCCTTATGCATTATTATCATCATCACACTTGCCTTTTAAACTTCCATGCATTAGTCATAAGTACTTTTCATATTCTTTACCCTGAACATCTGTCTGTATGTATCCTCAAATTAACAAGGCAAAGTGTCTCTTGTAATCCAAAGCTGCTTCATTATTTATTGTACTAGTGGATAAACCTGTTAGTTTAATTGTTTGCACTGTAGTATATTTAAATATTCTCTCCTTTCAGCTAGTCTAAAAGAAGAGCATTCCTGAAACACGTACAGCCTCTGTATGTGGTTTTAATGGTTAATTGAGCAATTGTTCCACTTTAAGCTTAAGAGCAGTGTGGCAATGGTATGGAGCCTGGCTACAGTACTTTAGTCATGATCTTTTATCACGGATGATTGTTGGTTTTATACAACCATAGTAGAGATGAAGGTCATTGACTCCATCAAACCAGAAGAATAAGTTGTAGTCTGGAAATGCTACATTTATTCACTCTATAGCGAATATTACCCTGTTGCGCCTAGAAAACAATGCATTTTGTATTGTGTATTATTTACAGGATAACTAAATTCCATGTACACTATTAATGACAGTGCAGCCCACTGAAACAAGCACTTTCTAAGGGACAAGTTTTGTTTCCAATACACAGCTGAAACAACCAGGCAGTGCACTCAGAACATCTTTCCTTCACATCTGCCATGCAGATCTTCTCTCTCCAAGCAAAGAGTGGCAGCAGAGCTTCTCAGTAACTACTGTTGCAGTTTCAGGGCTGCACTATCCCTTGCAACCATCTTGCCTCCTTTGGCAGGGTCCCCAAATTAACAACCAAACACCTAGGCAGAGAACACCCACTGAGCTGTGCTCTGCAGTATAGGGGGGGTGGAGAGCTAGGGAAGAACCTTTCATGCAGACAACAGGAAACGTGCCTCTCTCAGGCTCTGGAATCAGTTTTGGGGGACGGGCAAGGTTCTGGATTTTCCCCAAGGAGAACAGATTTGTTAATGTGTTTTCTGTAGCATGCGAACACACAGGGGGCCAGATTCTTCTGCTGCATATCATCACTGGATAGCAGTTACATTTTAAAACATCACTTCGGCGATTGATCCATTTTGTCGCGATGTAGTAAGGTGAATGTTCATTTATGTCTTCTGCAAACCTGTGATGCATTTTTCGTCTCTCCATCATTTTTTTTTTTTTTTAGAATAACGTTATTAAAAGATGGAGGCCTAAGACTAGCTAATGTGACTAAATTAGATGCTGGAAGTTACTCTTGCCTGGCAGAGAATCAGTTTGGAACGGCTAGTAGAACAGCAAGCTTAATAGTAACAGGTATGTTTGGGTTTTTTTAATAAGATTATTTGAAATGGCTGTAAATTCCAATAAATCCAGCAAGCAGAATCTACAAGAAGCATAGGAGTTCAAAGTTTGGGCTCTAGTTCGTTTATTGTGTGTGACTGGAGGTAAAGGGTCTGAGGAGTTGTATGTTTAAAAATAGTTAAATAAAAAGAGATCAGTTCTGGTTCTTTTTTAAATTTAGAGGGGAAATCTCTCATCTATATTGTGAAATACTTCCTAGACCATGGCAGTAAGGAGTAAGGTTATCTGGATACTACTGCTGGCTTGCACACTGACTCATTGTATAATCTAGGGCAAAAAATTAAACCATGCTTCCTCAGTTTGGCTATCTGTAAAATGGGTTTATTTTTACTTTCAGTTCCAACCTGTTTTGAGAGTTAACTGATGTTTGTAAAGCACTTTGAGATTGACAGAGATTAATCACTAAAATTAGATTCTTAATTCTTAAAATTAAAAAAGTGCATTGTGTACTTGCTTGACACGTAGCTCTTCCACTAATGATACAAAAAGCATGCAAGAAAATCCAACAGAAATCCACAGTATGGATTAGAGAGGAAGATTTTTCCTTTAATTATTAGCAGTATTAGATTTTCTATAGAACTGTACTTTTTTGTGTGCATTGCAATTTGTTGAGCACGACAAACTATGCAGCAGGTCACATTCTACTCTAAGCCACAAGGAACTCCTGTTGAGGTTAATAAGCTCTCACAATACTTCAGGAACAGAATTCAATCAATAATATTTACAATATAGAATTTGACTAACCTAAAGTGACTGCCACGGTCAAGTGCATCTTATAGAAATGAATGTTTAAAGAAAGCTCAGTAACACAGAAAGTTGAGATAGCTGCTGAGATGGCTAAAATGACTATTTCTGCTCTCCACAGAGCCAACAAGGATAACTCTGGCACCTTCAAACATGGATGTTACTGTTGGAGAGAGTGTAATCTTGCCATGCCAAGTTCAGCACGATCCATTGCTAGACATTAGCTTTGCGTGGTATTTTAATGGAACGCTCACCGATTTCAAAAGAGATGCTTCTCATTTTGAGAAAGTAGGTGGGGTAAGTTGTGAACATTTGTTTCTCTGATTATAGGTGCATGGATCTTAAAGACAAGGTTGACTTAAAAGAGCAAAAATGTTGCACGTTTTGTGACTTCAGTTTTGTTTTTGTTTTGTTTTTTTAATTTAACATGGTAACCAAAGTACAGCCAGTTCTTCTCTTCTTACAGTACATCTACGCTACAGCTGGGACTATGCTTCCCACCTTGGGAAGATACATGCTAGCTCTGCTTAAGCCAACACACTAAAAAGAGCAGTGTAGCTGGGGTAGCCCAGTTGCCAGCTCAAGCTTGCCAGCTGAGAACAAACCCATCTGGACTCCTTGGACACATACTTGGTTGGCTAGCCTGAGTCCCCACCTGTGCTGCCCCCAGCTACACTGCTATTTTTAGCATCCTAGCTTGAGCAGAGCAAACGTGTCCGTCTACCCCGGTTGGGAAGCCCACTCCCAGCTGCAGGGTAGACATACCCTTAGTATTGTAGAATTGCCTTCCCCAAAGGAGATCAGTTGTTCAGAATTATAGGCACAGAGCTGTATTCCATAATACATGATAATTACATATTCCATAATACAGATATTAGATACCTGAAGCCCAGTAATACAGAAGAATTAAAAATTTAAGGAAGTTATTTACAGTCCACAATCACAATATCTCTTTGAACCATAGGTGAGGATCCAGATAAATTGAAAACAAGTTGTTTGCTGCCAAGCAGAAATCTGTTTAAATAGGTACTTCATGAGACGTATCCCGTGTTATCTGCAGTGTTTACATTCCTCAGTGGTGCGCAACTTTGATGTTCTAGTCTTTGCCACAGTCAACCACCAATTGACTTAACCATCAAATATATTTTTCCAAACAATGTCACTTTGATTCATGCCTGTAATTACTGAAGTCTCCATTAATAAGCATCAAAGAGGGCTCCTTTTATTCTGACCTTACGCAGTCCACCTAAGAGAGAGCAATATCAGAGTTAGATGTGTCAACTGTGCGGTTCTACAGAGCAAGATTGGTAAGAAGTTTGTTTGAACCTTGTGTCAAGTTTGTCTGTGTAGATTTGTACCACCTCAAATTTCACCCTGAGGTTTGGGTTTAAACCCACACAAAGTTTTAACATAACTGTTACAAGAGAGCTCTATACCTGTATATATGTAAATAATGAAGGTGCTAGTAGAGAGAGACTCAAGAATGTGTAGCAGAGTTCCTGCATTTTGTAGGACCGATAAAATTTGCTGTGCCCTGCAAATGGCTTCCCCTGTGTAGCTCTACGTCAGCTCTTAATAAAAATTGCTGAGTGTCACCTGGTTTTGCATCCAGACACTATGCAAGGGCATTACATAGTGTCAAAGGAAAATTCATAAATGGGCTCAAGATGATTGGAAGGTTTGTGTAAGCCTTTGATAAATCTGAAAGGCGTTTCCAATTCGTAACCGTAAAATCGTCATCAAGCTTCATATCCCCAAAAGAACTAAACGAGGATTTAAACATCTCTCCATCCCAGGCAAAGGCAACAGTTATCAACTTGAGCTCCCTTCAAGACTAAAGCTGGAATGTGCAAATTACTGCCCCAGTAACTCATATAGGGGAGGACCATATTCCCTCAACAGTACAGACTAAAGCATGGCATAAATCCAGGATGATCTTTCCAAAGCTATGTCTGTGCTGGGACATGTTATAAACATAGCAGGCAGTATAAGACCCCATGTCATCTGCATATTTTGGCCTAATTTGAAATAATTTATTTGAATGATACAGGTACGTAAATAAGAAAATAGATTAAAAGTTTGAGGCCAGATCCTCAGCTGGTGTAAATTGGTATAGCTTCATTGCAGTCAATGGTGCTATACTGATTTACACCAGCTGAGGATCTGGCCCATGTAAGCTGTTTCTAAGGACTCAGTGCAGTTAATTGAGCTTTCACATTCTCCAGTGCTCCTCCTGATGTATGGTTCTGCAGCACTCCCTGCTTTGGGCTGTATCACAAAAGCCACAGTCTGGGCTTCTAACAGAGACATTTGGCTCTTGTAAAATACTTGTCTATATTTTCAGACACTCGCTGAATTGTGTCAGTCTCTGAACGTCATGCTCTCTGTTTTGTTAGCAAAGTGGTTGGTTGATTACAGTGAATGAGCAAACTTGGCTTCTAAAATTTTAAGCTTCCAGACTCTACAAAACAAAAGAGGATTGCTTCATATTTGGATGAGTTCTATATAAAATCAGTTGTTTTATTTAGTTTTTAGTCACACACGAGAAAAGTTCCAGGTTTTCCATTTCACTGCTTGAAGCTTACTTTTCGTTTTGTTATAATAAAGTAGTTCAGCTGGGGATCTCCCACATCCCTGGTAAGTCTCCTAGACACTCGGCTAAAAATTATGAGCAAGCTCGCTCTCTTTCTCCTCCACCCCCAGCTTCTTACAAAAATGGCACTAGTACCTAATGCCAAGAGAGGGTTTCCAGCTGAGAATCCCAAGCAGAGGGAGGCACCATACCTGAGAAGGGCAGGGCTTAGGAAACACCCTTTGCCTTGACATCTCCCATTGGCTATTTTCGGTGGGGAGCTGCCTAGCATGCTGGCTTTTGTGAATCCCATTCTGAGGCACCTATATTTCCCCATTCATTGTATAGAGAGCGTAGAAGCCTTACTCAAGTTTGTTAATCCCGGTGATATTCTAGGTTCCCAAGGCATCTACACAGCATTTAAACACCTGCAGGTGGCCCGTCAGCTGACTTGAGCTTGTGGGGTTTGGACTGCAAATTGCTGTAAAATTGCAGTCTAAGTGGTTTGGGATCTGGAGCCCAGGATCTGGAAATCTCCCCTATTGCAAAGCCCAGTCTCCAGCCTGAGCCCAAATGTCGAGACTGTGATTTTTACAGCCCCATAGCCTGAGCCCTGTGAGCCAGAGTCAGCTGACACGGGTCAGCTGCGGGTGTAACTGCAGTGTAGACATACCCAAAGTGACTTGCCTGAGGTCACACATGCAGCCTGTGGCAGAGCCAGGAACTGAACTCAGATCTCCTGAGTCTCAGTCCATTGCCAAAGTCATCCTTCCTCCCTTATTTTTCCTATGTCTGTTTCATGTATTTATAGTGTGGCCATCACCATACTATCAAAATCTTTTTGTGTGAAGGACAGGGGTCATGTCCACTTGTAAATATTTTTATAATAAATGCTATTTAGGACAATGCAATGCATTTAAAAGGTTGTTGTTTTTTAAATGCTCTTTGGAATTATCCATTTAATCCAAGCATAAAAGGTAAAGTTTGCCATAACTGCCAAAGCCAGGTGGTTGTAGACAGCCTCAGCAGGTAACAATGTCTTCTCGGTAGGTTTATTAAAGTTCTGTTTCCTACAGCTCTGCCTTCTTGCTGATGAAACCAATGATCAGTTAGGTGTCCAACTCCCACTGAAAGTTAATGGAATTTAGGTGCCGAACTACCCTTCTGTGCCTTTGAAAATTTTCTCAAAAGGCATAGCATTTAATCGGTGGACATAAAAGAGGATCCATATACAGATTGGCACTTGATTAAATGCAAGTGCATGCAAGAGAAGTTAGGTTTCTTTTGGAGAGCAAAGAGACCTTTGTAGATCTTATAATTTTTTATAAAAAAATTTCTGGAAATTTGGGCTGACCATCTGTCACGTCACAATTTGAATCCTCTGATTTCACAGTCTGTTACCTTGCCGTATTGCTGCATAGTTATTATTTATTTACTAAGTTTCAAATAAAATACCTAACCAGGCTCTACATAAACACATTAAAATTACAAGGGAAAGGTTAAATATCATTGATAAAAGAAGCTATTCCAATATACAGGACTTCAGTGGTAGATATGAACTGACTGGAAAACTGATTTTTTTTTCCAGTGAAAATTTCAACCTTTCGTCAAAAAAGATAAATCAAGAACCCAAAGTTTTTTATCAAAATCAGCTGAAAAGTTTTCAGGAAAAGGTCAAAATTTTCAGTGGAAGACAACTTTCTTTAAAATTTTTCACTGGGTTGAACATCCAATTTTCCATCAAAAAGCAGTTTTGATGGAAAATTTTCAGTCAGCCCTGTTCAGTACCTCTCAAGACTCATCCCAGTGATTCTTCATTGGCTAACTCATAACTCTAAAATATATAGCTTTCTACTGGAATATTTGCCATAAGGAAGCAACAGTTGAGGGTATGTATAGGAAACAGGAGCCTTGTCATTAATGTTTGGACAAGGTAGGGTACTGGTGCTCTGCTACCTGGAGACTACAGAAGTTAATCCACAAGACAAACTAAATTACCTCAGGCGCCCAATCCAGCTCCCACTGAATTTAATAGAAAGACTTCAGAGGGAGTTGGATAGGGCCCTTAGTGAGCAAATGAGTCAGTATACTGATTTATAAAGCATCTGATGGCTTATTCATACACTTGAAGTTCATATTCCCCAATAACAATAGGGGATTTCAACTATCCCCATAATGACTGGGAACACGTCACCTCAGAATGGTATGCAGAGATAAAATTTCTATACAACATTAATGACTGCCTCTTGGAGCAGCTAATCCTGGAGAGGCAATTTTTGATTTAATCCTAAATGGCACACAGGATATGGTCTAGCTGAACTGCTCAGTAATAGGGACCATAATGGAATTAAATTTAACATCCTTGTAGGGGGTAAAATACCAAGCAAACCCACTCTGGTAGCATTTAACTTCAGAAAGGGGCGGTGACACAAAAACAAGGAGGCTATTTAAATGGAAATTAAACGGAGCAGTCATAGGAGTGAAAATGCCTGCAAGCTACATGGAAAGTTTTTTAAAACACCATAATAGAGGCTCCAACTCTATGCATAACTCAAATTTAAAAAAGTAAGCTTTCCAGAAAAGTACCACCATGGCTTAACAGAGGCAGTTTCAGACAAAAAGATGCCTTTTAAAAATTGGAAGTCAGATCCTACTGAGGAAAATAGAAAGGAACATAAAGTCTGGTAAGTCAAGTGTAAAAAGGATAATTAGTCAGGCCAAAAAAAAATTGAAAGAGCAGCTAGCAAAAGACACAAATAGCCATTTTTTTAAAAAATCCATTAAAAGCAGGAAGCATGCCAAACAATTAGTGGGGCTGCTGGACAATCAAGGTGATCAAGGTGCTAAAGGAGAACTCAAGGAGGACAAGGCCTTTGTGGAGAAGCTAAATGAATTCAGTGCAGAGGATGTGAGGGAGATTCCCACACCTGAGCTATTTTTTTTAGGTGACAAATCTAAGGAACTGGCCCAGATTGAGGTGTCAGTAGAGGAGGTTTTGGAACAAAAAGATAAATCAAACAGTAATAAGTCACCAGGACCAGATGGTTTTCACCCAACAGTTCTGAAGGAACTCAGATATGAAATTGCAGAACTACTAACTGTGGTATGTAATCTATCACTGAAATCAGCCTCTGAATCAGATGACTGGAGGAGAGCTAATGTAACGCCGAGGTTTAAAAAGGCCTCCAAAGGCAATCCTGGCAATTAAAGCCACTAAGTTTAACTTCAGTACCAGGCAACTTGATTAAAAGTGTAGTAAAGAACAAAATTACCAGACACATGAACACAATATGTTGGGGAAGAGTCAATATGGCTTTTGTGAAAAGAAATTATGCCTCACCAGTTAGCTAGAATTCTTTCAGGGGGCCAACAAACATATGGACTATGTTGATCCAGTGGATATAGTGTACTTGGACTTTCACCAAAGGCTCGTAAGCAAAGTAGGCTGTCCTGCGATAAGAGGGAAGGTCCTCTTATGGATCAGTAACTGGTTAAAAGACAGGAAATAAAGGGTAAGAATAAATGGTCAGTTTTGAGAATAGAGGTGTCCTCCAGGTATTTGTACTGGGACCAGTGATGTTCAGTATGTTCATATATAATCTGGAAAAAGAGGTAAACAGTGAGTGGCAAAGTTTTTTTCAGATGGTACAAAACTACTCAAGATAGTTATGGCCAAAGTTGCGTGTGAAGTTACAAACAGATCTCTCACAACTGAGTGACTGGGAAACAAAATGGCAGATGAAATTCAATGTAGTTAAAAGCAAAGTAATGCACACTGGAAAACATAAGCCCAGCTAAACATGCAGAATGATGGGGTGTAAATTAGCTGTTACTACTCATTGTGGATAGTTCTCTGAAAACATCTGTTCAATGTGCAGCAGAAGTCAAAAAAGCTAACAGAATGTTAGGCACCATTAGGAAAGGTTTAGAGAATAAGACAGTAAATATCGTAATGCTACCATATAAATCCATGGTACCCCCACATCTTGAATATTGCATGCAGTTCTGGTCGCCCATCTCAAAAAAATATACGTTAGTCCTGAAAAAGTACAGAGAAGTGCAACAAAATGATTAAGGGTACAGAACACCTTCTGTGTGAGGACAGATTTAAAAAACTTGGATTCTTCAGTTTAGAAAAGATATGACTTAAGGGGGATCTGATAGAGAGCTATAAAACCATAAATGGTGTAGAGAAAGTGAATAAGGAAGTATTATTTACTCCTTTATTATTTACAAGAACCAAGGGTCACCCAAGGAAATTAATAGGCAGTAGGCTTAAATCAAACATAAGGAAGCACTTCTTCACACAACACACAGTTAACCTGTGGAACTCATTGCTGGGGATGTTGTGAAGGCCAAAATTATAACTGGATTCAAAAAAGTATTAGATAAGTTCATGGAGGATAGGTCCATCAATGGCTGTTAGCCAAGATGGTCAGGGATGCAACCCCATGGTCTGGGTGTCCGTAACCTCTGACTACCAGAATCTGGGTCTGGATCATAGGGGAATGATCACTCAAAAAGTTGCCCTGTTCTGTTCATTGCCTCTGAAGCATCTGGCACCAACCACTGTTGGAAGAGAGGATACTGGGTGGGCTAGATGGACATTGGCCTGACCCCGTGTGGCTATTCATATGTTCTTATTCACTGTATGAAAAAATAGCTAGAGATCCCAATTTTGGTGGTGGCTGCCAGTGACTGCAGCAAATGCAAAGTAACTTTTCAGTTGATGTCTTCTCTTTGAGATGAGCAATGATGTAATAATGTAGTGGGAGTTCCTGGAACATTCTTGAGGGAAGTGGCATGCCTTCAATCTTTGACACATAGCAGCGCTTGGAAATGTTATGGTAGCACCTGTTATGCAACATACAGCTCTTCCATATGGACCCCAAAAATACCAGTATATAACATTGTTATACATCTCTTTTCTGTTAGACAGATGAGTCATAGCAGCAGCACGGCGAATCAAGCCGTTTTTGAAACTGTGAACAGATTGCCTGTAAACTGCGTCAGATATCACCTGTTCAGACAATCCAGCAGCAGTTGAAATTGTCTTGCAGCCAGCAAAATGAAATGCAAGGATGGATTTAGTTTTTTATGTTCTCAGTCCAATTCCATCCATGAGCAGTAAGCACACGTTTACACTTGCAGACATACACAGAACAAAGCTGAAGCATGTATTTCCTTTTAACCCTGACCATGCTGGTTCACTCCACACTGGCCTTATCTTATAATTTCCGTGGAGCACAATGCCATTACAGGTGCTTGTATAGTATGGGCTGCCAATTTGTGTTCCATAGGTTAGGGTAGTGTGCAGCAGGGAAGGTGACTTTCCTGTCACCTTAACTTGTCCACGCTAGCAAAGATTTAATTGTGCTGGCCAGAGATGCCAGTGAAACTTACTCTGTTGCAAACTCTCTAAGGATCAATGACAGTAGAAAGCACCAACTATGTTGCAGCAATATTGGCCCAGTATTTTCAAGGTATCCCAGAATGATTTATGTGAAATTTCAGGACTTTGATAGCAACCTATTATTTGGGAGGTAATGTATGGAAAATATTGGAACTTATTCTACAGCACTCTATTGTTTACGACAACTAAAAAGAGGATTTGGTTTAGCCCATTCTAACTGTCATCCAGGGAGAAGTCAGACTTTTATTTAAAGTAAAATTATTCTATTTGACAATCCTCTGGGTAAATTTATGTGTAGAAGGCTTAGTACAAGATTAGTTTGTGCTGATAAATTGCAATGTTGAGAATATGTGCTGAATGCGCACTTCACATCAGGTTGTTTCTGTACTCCAGGTTGCCTTTGCATTGTTCAGTCTCAGGGTATGTCTAATCTGCTATTGGTAATGTGATTACAGCACATACAGAGGTACACAAATTAGCTTTAATCTAGCTAGCTCAGGTACCAATAGCTGTGAAGTCACAGCAACATGCACTTCAGCAATAGCCACCTAAGTACATCTGCAGGGTCCCAGGTGGGCTTATGCAGCCCATGTTGAAGCCCCTGTGTTGCCATCACTTCACTGCTATTGGTTCCCAAGCTGAGTAGGTTAAAGCTACCTTGGATATGTCTACACATATTGTAGTCATACGCCCCGGTTTGCAGTGTAGACATACCGTCAGTATATTGTGGGGAATTTCAGCCAGTGTTAACATTGTCTTGTAAATTCTTTTCCTGTAATGATTTACATCTGCATTATATTAGTGAACATAACATTACATTTATTTGTTCCTGTACAGTAAGAGGAGCTGTTAAAAACATGCTTTTAGGTTGTGTTACACAAAGAGGTTGTGGGTAGTATTGCTGGGACCAGCAATTTAAAAAATCAAAAGTAAAGGCTTGATTTTGCTCTTATTCAAGTCACCAGTGAAATTTCTTTTGACTTGAATGAAGCAGGAATAATCCCTGAGAGACAAGCCGGTAACAATATTGCAAATTTATGTAAAATTTATTTTAGAGTCTTGTATTTTAATATTGGGCAGTCTCTCTGGAAACAAATGGTCCTTGAAATAGTAGGATCAAAATACAAGTGCTAATGGTTGTGAACATAAAACAAACAACCCAAAGAGTTTCAATGTTGATTCATTCAGATTGCAGTCTCAAAGAAACCCTTAGCAAAGAGTGCTCACGTACATTTCTAAGTGACTTTGGCATACATCTGTAAGTGCAATAAGGGTTATAAAACAACAATCATCCAAAGCAGAGGCACTTCTCCTATCTCCCATACATCATTAAATCACCAGCCATGTGACCAATATAACTGAAAGGTCCCACCAGACAGGAATCCCACCCTCAGATGCATCACTCCTCTGCCTGACAAATGGGCTTTAAAGCATGCCTGGAATGTCAACAGATTTTTGTAAACAAGAAGGAAACTTCTCAAGTCCTCCAGGATGTGTCTGTTCCAAAAGGGGGCATATCTTCATTCTGTGGAAGGGCAACTTATTCAGAATAAAAGTCAGCCTGAGGAGGAAGCTAGTAACCAAATGGGAGGAAGAGGTGGTGTATTAAAAACTTTGCATAACTATTGAGAGGTGGAGAACATTTACAGATGAGTTTGACTCTTGCAACATAAAACACTTAATTCTCACCAGTGCACTCCAAACTTAGACACTCTGAAAATGCGCTGTCCATGAGGAATCTCCTATTAAAGATGCAGGTAGTCCAAAAGTCTACGGTCCTACAACCTCAGTCCTGCAGGTTGCTGAACAACTCTCCACAAGATGTGGTCCACGTCCTTTCCTCCCACTGAAGTCAATGGGAGTTGAGGACACCGCTCAGGATCAGCTCTAAATGTGGAAAGTTCGTAGAAATGCAGGACTGGAAGGGACCTCAAGAGGTAATGTAGTCCACCCCCTGAGCTGAGGCAAATTAAGTATACATAGACCATCCTGTTCTTAAACTCCGCTAAGTAACCTGTTCCAGTGCTTAACTATTCTTATAGTTAGAAAAATTTTCTTAATATCTAACCTAAATCTCCCTTGCTGTAAACTAGCAACCTTTTATGTATTTGCAGACTGTTATCATGTCCCCGCTCAGTCTTCTCTTCTGTAAACTAAATACATCTACTTTCTACCTTTCCTCACAGGTCATGTTTTCTAAGGCATTGATGGCCTAATTTCAAGGCATTACAATGGCCTAATTGGTCTGTGTGTTTTTATTAAATGTTCTAGCCATTCAGAACTACTTTACTACTCTTCTCCGTCTGGATTGTTTCTGTCTAAGGCCTGGTTGATGTCAATAATAATAATTAATAATAATAAATAATAATAATAATATATTATATTGTATTGGTATTAGAGGTTTCAGCCAAGATTAATGCAAACCCGCAGTCAAGCAGTCCTTCTCTAAAGAGCTTACAGTCTAAGTACACAAGACAAAAGGTGGGAAGAGACACAGAAGCACGGTCAAGTGAATGACTTGCCCAAAGTCACTCAGAAGATCAGTAGCAGCACCATGATTAGGACTCTCAGTCCAGAGTCCTCTCCAGTAGACCACTTTACCTCTCTAGACAATGCTGAATCTCCTGTAATAACCCTTGAATAGAGGGCCTCAAGTAGTGAACTTTTCTACCTGGTAAATGATCCATGGACAGCCTGTTTAAAATTCTTCTGCAAGTGGCAGGATTTCCAGGCTATAATCAGGTTGAGTCACGGATACCAGGTTCTGATTTTGGCTCCATGAGTATAAATCCAGCATAGTTCCTTTGGAGTCAGTTTGACCCCAGATTTACCTCCATATAACTGAGGCTAGAAACTGACTTAGAGACTCATCTCTTGGGAAGATGGGATATGCAGTGCCTTATAAGGAGTTACTCAGCAGCTAGCAAGAGGGGATGTCCCTTCTTCTGAAGAATCTTCCTCTGTGGCTGTACAAAGGAAAAGAGTGTATCCAATGAAAGATCAAACCCTAAAGCAGTACTGCAGAAATAAATTTAAGTTGCAAACCTAACACTTCCCGGTGCATTTTGAAATTACAGCTATCAGTCAAGACTCACGTCTTCCCTCTCCACAACACAGGAGGAAATCAACATAAAGCAAGTGCTTACAGCGCAGTCTGAGGAAAGACGAATGCACTGTGGATGAAATGTTCAGTTAAAAACTAAAAATAACACCAAGGGAATCTTAAAATTATGTGAATTCAGCCAAAGAGTTACAAATGTACAACTCCTTTTAAAAAAAAAAAAAAAGTACTCATGTGACATTAAATATGGAACACATACCATGGAAAGTCTGCAGAAAGAAAAAAATAGTTTTGTGATTCTCACCTACAATTTTATAATATGTAAGGACACAACAGTTTGCGGGGGGGAGAGCAAAATTGACTCTCTAAAACCAATCCACTCTTGCATTGTTGCATTCTATTTTACTCACACACCTACAGAAGAAGTTGAATTTTTTCATACCAGTTTCACATGGCTACCTTTTCTAAAAGTCTGTTATATCTAGACTATACTAGGAGTCTGCTTAGGAGTGTACCCTTCTATTAATTTAAAATGCAAACTCCACAAGTGACTAATAAGAGGTCCTTTGAGTCAGGCAACTACATTAATGTATTATAGGAGATGAGATTAGTGAATCACAAGTAAAATCATGGGAGTGACTGAGCAGGGCTGTGACAGCAGAGGGCTTACTGTGCTGCTGCAGAGGGCTTACTGTGCTGCTGCAGGGCTGATGACACCCAATCCCTGCAGGTGTAAAGGCCGAGGAAGGGGAGTCTAGTTCTCCTGGTGGAGCAAGACTGAAAGAAGGAGGAGGAACCTCCAGTTGTGGGGAAGGGCACCCCACTGCTCAATGGCTCCTGTCTTCTCGATTGTCTGAACTCCCAATTATCCAATTATTAGTCCCACCCCTGCTATTCGGACAATTGGCAGTATGCTGAATACCAAAACAACCCCTGCATTGTGTATACTCACAACCTTATGGAGACCACCAGATGTATCCGAAGAGAAGATGGAAGGAAAAGTAAGTGGAGGAGCACTGTAAGTGGATGACATTCAAGTTTCCACAATCCTGTCATCCTGATGTCCCAACTAGAGATTGAGCATACGCTTCTATTCTACACCTTGACCTTACAACCCCACAATTCTGGAACCGTATTTGATTTTTAAGTTTCAGCCCCTTTTGCATATATGTCATTCCGAGGAACCATAATTGGCATTCTGATTGCTAACATAAACTATTTGTGTTAATACATTCGCTAATATTTCCAGCACATTAATGTGGTTAACCTTACGCGTACATATTCCAGAAATCCCTTAGAAATCTGTTATTTCAAGCGTAAACAGACTTTTTGTGGATTACATGTTTATCACAAGTTACATATTGCTTAGTCATATAACCCTAAGCCAAGAACTATTGTCTAATTAACTAGGCCTCATACTTTTGCAAAGTCTGTAACAAATATTTTTATAAATGTTCTCTTTCCCCCTATTTAAATTACAGCTTTACTTGCTTTCCTAATTGGCATTTTTAACATTTCTTAACATATAAATTAGATAAACTCATTATATACAAACCTCCCAAAATCAGTTCACGAGGTCAGAGGTCAACAGAAGCATATTAGTTATAACGTGGTGAGCACGTTTTCTCCTTCTTACGGAGCGGCTGTACTTTGGAAACACTGGACATTTTGGACAGCTTGTTTATTAGTTAATAGAACATGAACCTTGCATTACATATATATATATATATATATATATATATATATATTCCCAGAAATCAATTCTGAAGCACTTAGAGGAGAGGAAAGTGATCAGGAACACTCAGCATGGATTCACCAAGGGCAAGTCATGCCTGACTAATCTAATTGCCTTCTATGATGAAATAACTGGTTCTGTGGATGAAGGGAAAGCAGTGGACATGTTGTTCCTTGACTTTAGCAAAGCTTTTGACACCGTCTCCAACAGTATTCTTGCCAGCAAGTTAAAGAAGTATGGGCTGGATGAATGGACTATAAGGTGGATAGAAAGCTGTCTAGATTGTCGGGCTCAACGGGTAGTGATCAATGGCTCCAAGTCTAGTTGGCAGCCGGTATCAAGTGGAGTGCCCCAAGGGTCGGTCTTGGGGCCAGTTTTGTTCAATATCTTCATAAATGATCTGGGGAATGGTGTGGATTGCACCCTCAGCAAGTTTGCAAATGACACTAAACTGGGAGGAGAGGTAGATACGCTGGAGGGTAGGGATAGGATACAGAGGGACCTAGACAAATTAGAGGATTGGGCCAAAAGAAATCTGATGAGGTTCAACAAGGACAAGTGTAGAGTCCTGCACTTAGGACGGAAGAATCCAATGCACCGCTACAGACTAGGGATCGAATGGCTAGGCAGCAGTTCTGCAGAAAAGGACCTAGGGGTTACAGTGGACGAGAAGCTAGATATGAGTCAACAGTGTGCCCTTGTTACCAAGAAGGCCAATGGCATTTTGGGATGTATAAGTAGGGGCATTGCCAGCAGATCGAGGGACGTGATCGTCCCCCTCTATTCGACATTGGTGAGGCCTCATCTGGAGTACTGTGTCCAGTTTTGGGCCCCACACTACAAGAAGGATGTGGAAAAATTGGAAAGAGTCCAGCGGAGGGCAACAAAAATGATTAGGGGACTGGAACACATGAGTTATGAGGAGAGGCTGAGGTAACTGGGGATGTTTAGTCTACAGAAGAGAAGAATGAGGGGGGATTTGATAGCTGCTTTCAACTACCTGAAAGGGGGTTCCAAAGAGGATGGTTCTAGACTGTTCTCAGTGGTAGCAGATGACAGAACAAGGAGTAATGGTCTCTAGTTGCAGTGGGGGAGATTTAGGTTGGATATTAGGAAAAACTTTTTCTCTAGGAGGGTGGTGAAACACTGGAATGCGTTACCTAGGAGGTGGTGGAATCTCCTTCCTTAGAAGTTTTTAAGGTCAGGCTTGACAAATCCCTGGCTGGGATGATTTAATTGAGGATCGGTCCTGCTTGGAGCAGGGGGTTGGACTAGATGACCTCCTGAGGTCCCTTCCAACCCTGATATTCTATGATTCTATGATATTAACAACTAATTATATAACAACTTTATATATTCAACAGAGTGCATCAGGAGACTTAATGATTAGAAACATCCAACTGAAACACAGTGGAAAATACGTTTGCATGGTAAAGACAGAAGTGGATAGTGTATCATCGGCAGCAGATCTGATAGTACGAGGTAAACTTTGGCTATTTTGCTGATCTTATTTTCTAATGACTTTCGTAGCTGACATTGTGAAACATAGAAGGGGCTAGATTGTGACTTGAACTATACACACATGTAAGTGAGGAAGGGAGAGTATGAATACTTCCCCCCTGCCATGTGCATTCACACACAGCCCTGCCTGGACCTCTGAATGCCCACTTACACTCTCCTTGGAGTCTGTAGGAGCGAGCGATGGGAGGAGTACTGGCTTCACACCTGCTCAGTGGGTAGTTGAGCTAGTGGGGGAGGGTAGGGGTGTAGAAACTTGCGAGTAGAAATGCAGTTGTGAATCAGTACCTCCACCAAAGGAGCAGATAGGCAATTGTGGCCCACTCCTACACCTGCCACTCCTTAGGCTCTGTCCTCTAGACACAATTTAGTCCAAATTATGGAATCTGATGGCACTGATTTTAATTCAAGATTTATTTTAGTTGTTAGAGATTGAATTGTAGCTCCATATAAACTCTCATTACCGGTTAGCCAGCTGAACTTATTGCAAGAAAAACAGCTATAATAGAGTGACGAAAATTCAAAAATCTATATTCATTCAGTGTATTTTAAAATGCACTCGACATTTTACAGTGGTGGCTGAACTGTTGAGCATTTCATCACCCCACCCCCTCGGCAAGGCCAGGTCTTCATCTTCTGTTTGTGCGGCACCTAGCACAATGGATTACTGGTCCATGATTAGGGCTCCTAAGTGCTACCACCACAATAATAATAATAATAATAATAATAATTACCTCTCCTGTTGTGTGTAGGGAGACCAGAGAGTAAGTGTGAAAAATTGGGACTGTCCCTATAAGATCAGGACATCTGGTCACCCTAGTTGTGTGTGAGGCAAAAGCAGCATCTCTTGCAGGGTCTCATAGAATCAGGATTTTCCAGCATGCTGCAAGAAGCTACCTGGGCGAATTGCTGTCCAGGGTGCTGATCTGATGTTGTGCTGAAAAATTACTGCATCATATAGAAAACAGCTTTAGATAACAAATTGGAGGAGTACAGAACCGTATTAGTAAATTAAAGGGGGACATCAAGGACTAAAGAAAAAGGCATTGCGTTTGGAAAGGTAGAGGAATCCTGCTGAACAAAAGTCCCTGAAAGAACCAATCATCTGTGTTATAGTTTTGGAATGACTATTTCAGAACTTGGTTTTCACAGCTATAAAATACCAGACAGAAGTTCAGGAAATGTGAAAACTGGTATTTTTATTGCAAGCTAAATTGTTTTATTCCTCCCACAGTGCTGGTAAAATAGGAATCAGTTGGGGCTGTATTTGAGGGTTTTGCTACCTTCACAACATACCACCAACTTCTCAGTCTGCTTTCTGATTGTATTAGGCTCCCCTGGCCCTCCTGAACATGTGAAAGTGGATGAAATAACGGATACCACAGCTCAGCTCTCTTGGCAAGAGGGTGTAGATAATCACAGCCCAGTCACTACTTACGCCATTCAGGCGAGAACACCATTTTCAGTGGGCTGGCAGAGAGTCACAACAGGTAAAACGAAAAATCTTCTTGTAATGTCTATATCCATTTGAAATGGTTGTTTAAGGGAGGGAGAAGTTTCTAATGCCCCATGATTTTATTGAATAGTCCCTGATGTCATCGATGGAAACACTTACACAGCCACGGTAGTGGATTTAAATCCTTGGGTTGAATATGAATTTCGTGTCGTTGCCAATAACAAAATTGGAGGTGGAGAACCTAGTTTACCCTCAGAAAAAGTAAGAACTGAAGAGGCAGGTTAGTGGGTTTTTCTATTTGTTTGTTTATAATTAAAATGACTTGGCTACAAAACAGCATTCAGACCTATGATCCTTTTCATACAAATTTTGAACTGTCCAATATAAAGGCACATAACTAATTTGTTTGTGATTTTTCCATGCAGCTAAACGAGTGGCCTTGCTCCACTGCTATCATCAACCAAAATCCCAGTCCATGCTACAGCATGCTGAGATCTCATTGTGTTCAGTCAGCTATGTAGAGGCTAAAGATTTCAATGGATGTAGAGGGGATTTCTTTATTTCATTAAATAAAGGAGTACAACAGTGCAAGTTTCAACATGGGGGTTGCTTCACATTTGCACTTAGTTCAACCAGAAGAAAGCATCATTTGTACTAGACCAGGGGTGGCCAACCTTTGGCTCTGGAGCAACATGCAGCTCCTCAGAGGTGAATATGCGTCTCCTTGCATAGGCGCCAACTCCGAGGTTGGAGTTACAGGCGCCAACTTTCCAGTGTGCTACAGGGTGCTCACTGCTCAACCCTTGGCTCTGCCCCAGGCCCTGGTCCTGCTCCACTCCTTCCCCCAAGGCCCTGGCCCCTTCCCCTGAGTCTGCTGTGCCCGTGCTCCTCCTTCCCCCCTCCCACTCCCCCACGCCTCCTGCACACCACAAAACAGCTGATCACGGTGGGCGGGAGGCGCAGGGATGAACGGTTCAGTGCTGATCGGCAGGTGGGAGACACTGGGGGCAGGAGGATGAGCTGACGGGGGGCTGCTGACGTATTACTGTGGCTCTTTGGCAATGCACATTGGTAAATTCTGGCTCCTTCTCAGGTGCAGGTTGGCCACCCCTGTACTAGACAGTAACCAGTTGTTTACACAGTACTTCATGGGAGCGCTGCCTTCCTCACACACTTAATGTTCTGCCCTTAGCGCTATTGAACACTCACAGCTGATGGATAACAAAGCACACAGTCTGGTGCTCACATGCTAAGATAAGGAAAACCAATTTTAATCACTACAGGATGGAATTACTAGAGAAGGTCACTAAATAGTTGCATTTTCTCTGAAGCACTGAAGTATTAAAGGAGTCTTTAGAAAAAAAAAAGAAGAAAGCAAAGCACAAGGCTAGAAAATTACTCTATCCAACAAGACCTGTTTTTAATGCTTGAGAAACACAAGGAAACTTGAGTATAAGTGAAGAGAAACTTGAGTATAAGTGAAGAGTGGGATTTTCTTTTTAATCAGCATCATAAATGTTTATAGAGTATACAAAGAGTTGGAGCATAAATTATGCACGTATGATTATCTAACAGTAATATTCTTCTGCTCAGGACATGGGAGGGAATTATTCAATAATCATCATTCTCATGAAAATCTAATGCTGTCATGCTGGCAAGGTTACTGCTAATTTCTTTATCCTGAGGTTAGGTATAGGTTGTAATTTTTTTTTTTCATTCATAGATCAAGTTAGTTTGGTTAGTTCTGTCACTTTTGCTTTTCTTCTTCCCTTTTGATCTTGGTGCACCTGGTACATATAAGACATGTGTCCCAAGAGAATATGTTGATGAATTCCAATAAGGTGGTAGTTACACTAAGTAAGAGCATTGCACAAGTGGTCTATGTCGCGTACCCAGCATGATGGCTTGTAGCATGTCTCAAGTTGTTCGGGGGCTCTTAAATTTTAAACCACAAATGTGACATAGGGTGCAATCCTACAGATCAGTGAGCTCCTCCTGTAAGTTCTGTGCCAAGCAAAATGAGTGCAGGAAGTACTTGGTGCTTTCTTTCACAACGGTGGAGAAACAACTGCCCTGTTTTGAGCAACAAAATTGAGTAAAACTCTGAGTTCCCTTCAAAGCATAGATTAGTGTCATACAATGTCATCTGTTTAGTATGTGTCTATATGTTTATCTAAACTATGTGTTTCTTCTTCACAGTTCCTGAAATAGCTCCATCTGAAGTAAGTGGGGGAGGAGGCAGCAGGTCTGAACTTGTCATAACATGGGATGTAAGTTTTCTGGCAAGAGATATTCTTCCAAGAATAACTCTTTTCATTCAAATTCCCATTCAGAGATCAGCCCCCTTGCATTCAGCAGCATCTCATCTAGGACATATGAGTGTGGTAACGTTCTATAATGTGAGCAATGCATATTTCCTTCCCGCTTTCACTTCCATTAGTTACTGTCCTAGAACAGAATCAACAGAAAATATAGTTAACATGCCTGAGACTACTTCTGGCTTAGCACAAATGTTAAGAGAAGTGTAGAAATATTGTTGAAGAGTCAAGCAGAAGAAGTATGCCTTTAATTTTGTCCACTCCCAGTGGCATTCTGGAGCTTCTCCTTGATTCTGCTAGTTTTGGACTTCCCAGGCTGGCATATAAGAGTAAAGAAGACAGTTGGGTAACACTTTATATTAAGGGTTTCATTTATAAATTGTTTATAAAAGGTTAATAAATGTTATAAACACATTACATTCATAAGAACTATGTGTTATAGATGGTTCTCACTTCAGTAGATGTTAAATAGTTATAACCCATAGTAATAAGCAAGTGTTGTCCTCATGAACTTATTAATTTTTCATACAAATATCAATTAATCATTTTAATCCTTTATAAAAAAATTATAAATGGAACCTTAATATAAAATGTGACCAACATTTTTTAAAATATTTACTCAGTGTCTGTCAATCCAATTTACTTAGTGAAAAACAAGCAACGTTACTAACAATATATTCTGTTGTTAAAGGCAGTCTTACAGTACAAATTGTGAGGTGGCCTCAGGGGAGCACTCTTTAATATACCGTACATAGCCCATGAACTTGTATCCTTGTTTTTGCACAGCCTGTTCCTGAGGAATTACAAAACGGTGAAGGATTTGGATATGTTGTTGCTTTTCGACCTCTTGGCATTACAACATGGATACAGACTGTAGTCACATCTCCTGATACTCCAAGATATGTCTTTAGAAATGAAAGCATCCTGCCATTTTCACCGTATGAAGTCAAAGTTGGTGTATATAATAATAAAGGAGAAGGACCATTTAGCCCAGTAACCACAGTGTTTTCTGCTGAAGAGGGTATGTGTTTGAATCATCTCTTGAATGGTTTTCTTAATGTGTGTTTGATATGATAATATTACAACAGCTGAATGAATATTTGCTTAGCAGATATCATTAAGGCCATTTTCAAAAGCCGTGCTGACATTTTTATTTTCCTCTTTACCTTTTACCATTCCTGTTTACTATTGTTCTCTTATATTTTTATTTTCAAATACAGAGCCTACCATAGCACCTTCTGGTGTCTCTGCAAAAAGCTTGTCATCTTCAGTAATTGAAGTTTCCTGGAATGCCATTCCTTGGAAAATGAGTAGTGGACGGTTACTGGGTTATGAGGTAAATCCTTTTAACTATGCTCCCTCCAGTAAGGTAGCATGACCATAATTATGTTTTATTTCCTAATCATTGATTTGTGGCTTAGCAGTCATGCACTATGTTCAAATAATAATAAGAAGAATATAGCAGTAGGAATATATTACCGATCACCTGACCAGGATGGTGATTGTGGAATGCTCAGGAAGATTAGATAGGGTCTAGAAATAGAAAACTCAATAATAATGGGAGGGGGATTTCGGCTATATGGACTGGGTACATGTCACCTCAGGGTGGGATGCAGACATAAATTTTCTAGACACCATTAATGACTAATACTTGGATCAGCTAGTCCTGCAACCCACAAGGGGAAAGGCAATTCTTAATTTAGTCCTAAGTGGAGCACAGGATCTGGTCCAAGAGGTGTATATAGCTGAACAATTTGGTAATAGTGACCATAATGTAATGAAATTAAACATCCTTGTGGTGACGGGAACCAAAGAAGCCCACTACCATAGCATTTAACTTTAGAAAGGGGAACTACACAAAAATGAGGAAGCTAGTTAAACGGAATTTAAAAGGAACAGTCACGAGTGAAATGCCTGGAAGCTGTATGAAACCTTTTTAAAACACACCAGAATGGAGGCTCAAATTAAATGTATACCCCAACTTTTTTAAAAAATAGTAAGAGGACCAAAAAAAAATGCCACCATGGCTAAACAGACTAAAAGAGGCAAAAAGGTTAGAGACAAAAAGAAATCCTTTAAAAATTGGAAGTCAGATCCTACTGAGGAAAATAGAGAGGAGCTAAATTCTTGCAAGTCAAGTGTAAAAGTATAATTACACAGGCCAAAAGAGAATTTGAAGAGCAACTAGCAAGACTCAAAAACTAATAACAAAAAAAAATTTAAGTACATCCAAAGCGGGAAGCCTGCCAAACAAGTGGTGGGGCCACTGGATGATCAAGGTACTAAAGGAGCACACAAAGAAGACAAGGCCATTGTGGAGAAGCTAAATGAATTCTTGCATTGGTCATCACTGAGGGGGATCTGAGGGAGATTCCCACACCTGAGCTTATTCTTTTTAGGTGACAAATCTGAGGAACTGGTCCAGATTCAGGTGCTGATGGAGAAGTTTTAAAAAGTTATAAGTCACCAGCAACTTATTCAGCCAAGAGTTCTGAAGGAAATCAAATATGAAATTGCAGATCCACTAACCGTGTTATGTAAACTATCACTTAAATCAGCTTCTGTACCAGATGACTAGAGGATAGCTAATGTGATGCCAATTTTTTAAAAAGGCTGTAGAGGCGATCCTGGCAATTATTGGCCGGTAAACCTAACTTCAATACCAGGCAAATTGGTTGAAATGATAGTAAAGAACAGAAGTATCAGACACGTAGGTGAACATGATTTTTTGGAGAAGAGTCAACATGGCTTTCTCAAAGGGAAATCGTGCCTCACCCATCTATTAGAATTCTTTGAGGGGGGCAACAAAGATGTGTACATAGGTGATCCAGTGGATATAGTGTACTTGGACTTTCAGAAAGCCTTTGACACCATCCCTCAGCTAAGGCTCTTAAGCAAAGTAAGTAGTTATGGGATAAGAGGAAATGTCCTCTCATGGTTAAGTAGCTAATTAAAAGACAGGAAACAAAGGGTTGGAATAAATGGTCAGAATGGAAAGAAGTAAATAGCAGTGTCCCTCAGGGATCTGTACTGAGAGCAGTGCTGTTCAATGTGTTCGTAAATGATCTGGAAAAAGGGGTAAACAGTGAGGTGGCAAAATTTGAAGACAATACAAAATTACTCAATAGTAAAGCAGACTGCGAAGAGCTACAAAAGGATCTCACAAAACTGGGTGACAGGGCAACAAAATGGCAGATGAAATTCAATGTTGATAAATGCAAAGTAGCGCACACTGGAAAACATAATCCCAACTATATATACAAAATGATTGGGTCTAAATGAGCTGTTACCACTCAAGAAAGAGATCTTGGCATCATTGTGGATGATTCTCTGAAAACAACCGCTGAACGTGCATCGGCAGTCAAAAAAGCGAACAAAATGTTATGAGCTATTAGGAAAGGTTTAGATAATAAGATAGTAAATATCATAATACCACTATATCAATCCATGGTACGCCCACACCTTCAATATTTCATGCACTTCTGATCACCCCATCTCAAAAATTATATTTTAGAAATGGAAAAGGTACAGAGAAGGGCAGCAAAAATGATTAAGGGTATGGAACAGCTTCCATGTGAGGAGAGGTTAAGAAGACTGGGACTATTCAGCTTGGAAAAGAAACAACTAAGTGCGGGAGGGTATGATAAAGGTCTATAAAATCATGACTGGGGTGAAGAAAGTCAATAAATAAATGCTATGTACCTCTTCAAATAAACAAGATCCAGGAGTCACCTAAGGAAATTAATAGCAATAGGTTTAAAGCAAACAAAAGGAAGTACTTCTTAACAAAACCCACAGTTAACCTGTAGAGCTGATTGCAGGGGATGTTGTGAAGGCCAAAACTATAACTAGATAATTAGATAGGTTGGTGTAGGATAGGTCTATCAATGGCTGTTAGCCAAGATGGTGAGAGTTGCAACCACATGCTGTAGGTGTCCCGAAGCCTCGGACTGCCAGAAGCTGGGAGTGGACGACCGGGAATGGATCACTCAATAATTGCCCTGTCCTGTTCATTCCCTCTGAAGCAGCTGGCATTGGCCATTGTCGGAAGACAAGATACTGGGCTAGATGGACCATTGGTCTGACCCAGTAAGGCCATCCTTATGTCTGAAATCTGCTTTTTCATTAACAGCTCTTTATTTGAAAATGATTAACTCAAGTATCCTGTGGTTTCTTCCCTCCACCTAGATCTCTGAGGGGAAGGTGCCTAAGAAGCATTTTATTCAAAGCCAGAATACATTAGGGTTTACTTTATGCTTCTGTGTCTAAATGGGCACATGCTATCATCACATATAATCTTGGTATTGGGAATGCAAGAACAAAATAGTCACCGATTTTTGTGCAGACCTTGTGCATTGTCTTATTTGCTGCACTACACCAGACCAGTTACTACAAGCTCACAAAAACTGCAGCCAGAATGAGAACTTCTGGCAGTCCATACTTGTTGGTGTTGCATACCTCCCTGCCTTGATATTTGCTGCACCTCCTGCTGATCACAGAATGCTCGTCTAGCCAAGACAAACTTCTAGTTACTAAAGCTCTTCAAATGTGGGTCTGGCTTCAGCTGTATATATCTGATTATATGCCTACTGCTTTGGAGAGGAATATATAAAATGGCAGGTACGTATCATCTTTATTTAAACTGACATTGAAATTTGAGTACAAAATAAACCAGGCCCAAAATCCGTTTGAAATATTATAGGGGATATAGCTTGCTGAGTCTTCAAGGTAGAGAGCAGCTGATTGGCTGCGGACCCAAGTTTCACAGCAGAGCTGTCCTTTCATTTTTTTGCCGTTATCTAGCTGCCCAGTTTGGTAGTCCAGCCTATCTGAGATGGCCATCCTATTCAAGCAGAAACGGGGAGGCTGGTCTGTTTCAGAGAGAGACAAGATGACCCACATAATCATCTTGCCAATAATGAGGACTATGGCCCTCCCAAACTCATGCTGACAAAGGATTTTTACTATACTGTGCTGTGTGTGATTCAGTATTAGAACAAAGATATCTGTATAGTGTGTAAATGTATATATGTAATGAGATTCAAAGTGCAGAGATCCTGGGGGCCAGAACCTGATCCTTCTTCTCACTGCTAATGCAATGGTCCAGAAGTACCAGTCAGCTAAAGAGCTAGCTTAACTATGTCCCTGAGAATTCCCCAGCATGTGATATGCATACAAGATACTCCTGTGGCAATTCTGCGCCACTGCACAGGCACAGAATTTATGTCCCCCGCAGATGTCTTTGTTTCCCTGCACAAAAATGACTTTCTGATGGGAAAGCAAAGGGAATCCACAAAAGCGGTCATGCGACTCTCCCCAGAAGTATGTTTCAGGTGCCCAGGGCATGCAGCAGAGAGGTAAATCACTGTGGTGCAGGAGGCGGTACTGGGGAAGGCCCAGCTGGTGGCTCCTACCCTGCATCGGGCTCAGCTGCTAGTCCTGGATGGGCAGGGGAGGATGGTACTTCCTCTTACCCTGCACGGCATCCGGGGCCAGGTCAGACCTACCCCCAGATTTCTCCCACGGCTGTAGGAAGCTCTGCAAACTCCCCTCCCCCACCGTGCTTCCTGCAGCCATTGCTCCTCAGCTGCAGGGGAGAAAAATCTCTGTACAGGGAGCTGCTCCCCCATCCGTCCAACCCCCGTGCATCCAGACCCTCTCATACCCAGACTATCACACCAAGCCTCAACCCCCCACAACCAAATCCCCCCCCAACATGCCCCACTGCCCCTGCAGCTGGACCACCCCGACAAGCCACCCACACCCAGATCCCCTCCACACACACTGAGCCGCAACCAGCTCCACCTGAATCCCAACCCCACTGAGCCCCATTCCCCCAGCATCTGGATCCCCCCACTGAGTCTCTCACACCCAGACCCCCCTGCTGAGCTCTGTCTCTCCAGCACACAGACGCAGACCCCACCTGCTGAGCCTCATCCACTTACATCTGGACCCCCCATGAAGAGTCCCATTACCGTTGCACCCATAACCCACCAACAAGCCCCTGTGCATCCAGATCCCCCCCGCACCCAGATCCCCCACTGAGCCGGCCACACCCAGATTGCCACACACAGAACCCTCTCAACTCAACCTGGATTCTCCCCCACACTAAGCCTCTCCACACTTGGATCCTGCCTTGCTGAGCCTGCCTGCCCACACCTGGTGCACTTGACACAGAGGGTCAGGGCTCTGGGGTGTTTCTGGGGCAGGCCTGGTTCTTGCGCTATGTCAGGGTCCTTGCGCTAAGTCACCACTGAGTCCATGTCCCAGGATAGGGAGCTGTACAGTGATCTCCCACCTCTGTGCAGCCAGTGGCCCGTGCTCCCCAGTGCCATGCTGGAGCCTCCACATTTTTTTTGACAAATAAAATTTGCAGAATTTTGAAGAATTTTAAAGTATTGTGCACAGCATTTTTAAAATTTTGGTGCAGAATTTTTAAATTTTTGGCGCAGAATTCCCTCAGGAGTAACAAGAGAAAGAAGCTGTGGCTGGGTATCCCACCTGGCTGATGCTCCATTTGTCAGAATGGGCCCTTGGTTCCTCACATAGCCAGATGTTAATTGGAACAACATTCAGGGTGACAAGGGCTTGGCTGGTTCCCAGTTGGCCTCAGTATCTGTGAGCTACAAAAGATTGCATACAGCCACCATGGCTCCTTCTCCCGAGTTGTGCTAGTCACAATCTTTGCCTATATTAGCACTGGTAGAAAAGGAAGAATGCAAATTTTACTGGTCTTTTGAAAAAAAAATTATAAATATTTCTTGAAAATCAGGATCAGTTCTAGCTGACATTGTAGTACATAAAAACAGCTGTACTGGGTCAGACCAAAGATCCTTCAGCCCAGTATCTTGTCTTCCAACAGTGGCCAATGCCAGGTTCCCCAGAGGGAATGAACAGAACAGGTAATCATCAAGTGATCCATCCCCTATTGCCCATTCCCAGCTTCTGGAAAACAGAGGCGAGGGACACTGATGTCCAATGTACTGGTTATATATAGTAGATGATTTATTTTCTCTCGCTCTGACTAAGCTTGGTGTCTCATTCCGAATATCTTTGAGAGCCCACCAGAATGGGCATGTATTGTATAGCGATGCCTGTGATGGTAGTCCTGGCTCTCTCTCTCTCCGTCTGTGTCAAGCTGATATTTTTTGAATGACAGCTTTAATTTCCAAAGGAACTGTTGTATACGATAAAGTGTTCTAATGAGTTTAATGTGTGTTGTATTATTTTTTATTTATTATTGTTAATCATGTTTGTAACGATAGTGCCTAAGGACCAAGAATGGGGCCCCATTGTGATAGGTGCTGTACAAACACCAAATACTAGACAGCCCCTGCCCGGAAATGCTTACAGTCTAAATAAATGAGGCAGACATAGGGTGGGAGAAGGGGTAGAACACACAAACAGAGTGAACAATATGTTGGCAGCAAACGTCATGTTAATTCTATGATTTTTGGGGGTGGAGGGCCTAGTTAGGAGGGTACCAGCTACATGGAAAGAAAAGTGAGGGGAGAGGTGACATTGAAGAGAAAGGGAGGTTAGGGAGACAGGGCAGGAAGATGAGGATAAGAGGGGCACATATGGAGGGAAGTTGAGGTGAAGAGACTGTAAGGGAGGGAGTGGGTGGAGCAAACAGCCAATCGGCACAGGGCAGAGAATGTAATGATGAACTAATGCTTTTCCTCTGTCATCATTTTCCTTCAAATAGTCTCTAACATCTCAGTTTCCTCTTTTCTATAACCACACTAAGAGAGAAATATTACTTTGAAAGGTAAAACCAGATAGGCAATAGGGATGCTATTTTCATAGGATATGTATTACTTCTGGAACTTTAAGGTAATTCCACCATTTTCAAGAGAGAAAAAAGCACTTATAGGAATCAAACATAATACTGTGTATGAACATTATGTCACAAAAGCATTTTAACTCACTATGTTTTGTATCCTAGGTCAGGTACTGGAATAATGGTGGAAAAGAAGAATCTTCAAATAAAGTAAAAGCTACAGGGAATGAGACATCAGTAAGAATAACAGGCTTGAAGAGCAACTTAGTGTATTACACAGCTGTCCGGGCATACAACAGTGCTGGGTCAGGACCCTTTAGCGCTACAGTAAATGCCACCACAAAAAAGACACGTGGGTATCATCAGTCTAAATAAATGAGGGGAAGGCCATAATGGATTTTCATCATTTACTGGCAAAAGGGAGAACGTGTGCATTATTGGGAATGATGAGAGGAACAAATGAACCAGATTTTCATATAAAATAGAACACTCACCATTTTTCAAATTCAACCTCCGAACCAACACCCACTTCTGTGGATGTTGTGCATGATCATGGTTATGCAAAAATCAAACATGCTTATGGACTTGACTCACTGAAAGTCACCACCTCTGATTTCCAAACATTTGTGAATCTGGACTGCTAAATTCTTCTTACTGACGGAGAATTTTCAAAAGTCAGGTTTGATTTTATTATATTGAAAAACAAGCTTCTGCTATATGGAACCAAGTGACTCTCTGAATATTTCATGGCTTTATAATATAAGCTCTCTAGAGCCTGACTTTTGAGGTGGACTGCAGTTCACGCAAAACAATCACTCATGTTGACTCTTGTGTTCTCTTGCCCAAATTACTCACAAGATACCACTTTACTACCAAAACAAGATTTAACTCCGGAGAACACACAAATAATCAGAAAGGCTGTGATAATTTCCACAGAACAGGAAATGTTTTGTGTGTGTTCTGATGTTTAAACACAGTTCAGAATCAAAGCCATACATTTTGAAGCATTGCTTTTTAACTAACATAAATCCACAAGTAAATCTGAATAAAGGGCCAAATATATACTCAGAGCCAGACTCTGATATATTTACTAATGGAATTCTACCTTGAGTAGTCCCATGGCCAATGCCATTATGTGAGCCAGTTTATCAGACTCTGTCCCTTGAAGAATAGTACCAATAAAGTTAACATCATTATGGCTACTCACATGAGTAAGGCAGGCAGGATTTTGCCCATTAGAATTAAAAAAGTGTTCCATAGAAATGCTAACTATTATTGTTTTATTAGAATGGTTAGATTATAGTATTGTCGATTCTACTATATCCCGTATCAAAAAGTGTTAAGTAAAAACACCACTGCCAGTTTAAATATCATTTTACTGAGTGTTCTTGCTCATATTTTTCTGCAAGTTTTCTTCCCTAAATCCGCTGATTACTGCCTGACCCATTCACTGATGCTGCAGTCCTAATTTTGTGACATTGTGGTGTCTTGGAAGAATATATGTGAAACAAAACCACTTGACTGTGGTAATTATTGAATTAAGGCCTCATGCCATTGACTTCAGCGGGCTTTGATTTGGCCCTGAATGAATACATCTGGTAGATGGAATGGGCTGATTAAAAAGTTTCTAGCTACACACCGATATTTTGGTAGTGAGTAACGAAGGTAAATAAATTATGCTACAACAGAAGTATGTGGCAATTTAAGATTGTTTTGTATCCCTCAGATTAAGTGAAAGTAAACAGCTTTCTGCACAACTTTAGTACTCATGTAAAGAACTTTAATGTTTCAAGTCTTCTCATCTTCTCTAAGGAAAACTTTAATTCAAACATGGCTTTTTCAGAATTGCTCCAAACTTTCTACTCATGAAACATTCCTCGTCAGAGAAGAATGACCATCTTATCCCTTTCTTTTCATTCTCTACTTTCTTTTGAGCAGAACTGTTTGAAGAATTTGAAAATTCAAAAATTTCAGTGAATCGTGGACACATTTTTCATTAAAAGTTGTTGAAAATAAGTGTTCCTTTCTTCCATCAGCTCCATCAGTTTTAAGCTTTTTAATTCCCACCAATACCCCCTCAGATCTTCTTGAATAATGCACTTCTTATTGTGCATATGATTATATATGTTACAATTGCACTTCCCACATTTTAGCATACAACCTCTAAGATATTAGTTAATATTAACCTCTAACATGAAACATACAAGTGACATACCATAGTCATGGATCATGAGAGTTCAACTTCACAATCTATATAATGGTCAATGTTCTCTTCATAATCACTGCATTATGCCTAACGCTAATGTTCCTCAACCTTTTCAGGCTGGCAAGTCCTTATTCAAAGAAAAAAAAATGTGCCCCCCTTCATATCTTATAAAAGTAAGAGTAAAAAGACAGTGTTTCAGTGCTAAGCCTATATAAATGTATTTGTGGGTGTTTTGCGAGGTTGACAGAAAACTTGACTTGCATGGGTAAGGCTGTTCAGAGAAGGGGGAAAGCAAGATTTTCTTTGCATTAGATTGTTATAAAGTTTGCCTCACAACTCCAGTGATTGATTGCTTCTGGGGGTCTGAAAGCACCGGTTAAAAACACTGCTGTAAGCCATACTAAATTGTTTCCATTGCAGGTTCTGTATCAACCACCTTTGAAAATATGTTTCCCCTTGTTAAATATTATGCACACTTTCATATTTCGAAGAGAGTATCATCACTTTTTTTTTAACCTTGCAAGAGTATCACTGAAGGTGACTTCCTAGCAAAGGCTGTTAAAACTTGCCCTAATAGCTTCATTGTTTTCAATCCCATCAGGCAGAACTAAAAGCAGAGGTGCAATATATTGATCCATCAGAGCAACTCCCCTATTTTAATTCCCATAAATCTAATGGTAAAATTCATTTTGTGTCACCATGCCAGGAATAAACCTAATTAAAACTCTCTGAGGGAAAGTCAACCAGTCACATTTCATTTTTAATAGGTTTCAGTTCAGCATGGGACTCATAATTCCCATCATGGTCAATTATCTCACAGTTGGTCTATAATGATTAGATGCTCTCTCTTAATTGAAACTTCTTGATGTGGTATAGAGAGATGCAAATATAAGTTTCTGTATAGGCTTGGCAACTGGTAAAGAAGGTCCTGAAATGAAGCAAGAAGGAATCAGTTATTGTAATATCTCCTGCAGCAGAATACTCCTGTTTAGGTTATCATGTTACTGTCCTAGCCATTGGAGAGGCAGAAATCGTTTTCAAACAACCATAGTTCTATTAATTATAAACTTAACATAAAGCTAGTAAGCTGTGAATTCAGCTTATAGAGGTTGGGTTAAGTCAAGGACATTGTGCAAGGGAACATTTTAGTTATTTGCATAGGAGAGAAGTCAGTGGAATAGTGGACTAAAACTATCACATTCCAAACACTGGCTGTTGGACGTTAACTGTTTTGGGGAGAATTAATTTTTCTTCAGAAAAAAGCGTTTTGAATTTTTTCAGTAAGTTATAGTCTGTTTATCCCAAATATTTGACAGAATATTTTTGCAACATATTTTAGGTTTAAACATTACATTGTGCATTTATCTTTATGCGAATTAATAGTTTTAAACCAAAAATCAAGAATGGCTGTTCTGCCTTAAAAAGCTTGAATTATGCAAAAGTTCAGATAAACAACTGTGCAAGTCTTCACTCATAGACCCAAATGATAAAACAATTTAACATTTTTTAATTACTTGCAATTTTTATAAAATTCATTAGAACATATGTTCTGCACTGAAGGCCTAATTCAGCAAGGTACTTAAGCATGTAACTAACTTTAAGTATATCAGTGGTCCTGGTGAAGTCAGTGGAACTATTCACATGCTTGGAGGTGGGCAAAATTTGTCATGCAATTTTTTGTGTGTGTGCACAAAATGCAGGTTCCAGTTGTTTCAGGTCATGAAAGAATTCATCGATTTGGGTCAATTTTGGCAAATTGTTTTGGTCAAATAAAAAAAATCAGAAATGTCAAAACACTTCATATTGGCATTTCTGAAACAAAATATTTTGATTTTTTTGTCTTGGAAAGAGGTTTTGTTTTGGAAGTTCACTCGGTTTTATTATGAAAACATTACAAAGGTTAAAACCCTCAAAAATGAAATGTTCTGTTCTGAGTCACACAAAACATTTCATTTGATCTGAAATAATACTTTTTTTTACTTTTCTAATGTCAGTGGATATTTTTTAAATTGTTTCTGTTGATCCAGTTCAGCAAATTTCTTTTTTTTTTGGTTCATCCACTGAACCAAAAAATTGATTATTAGCCCATCTATACTTGTGAGTTACTTCGGTAAGTCAAGTGGTAGAGGCCTATGATTCATGCATAATTATTGTGTATTTTTCCACTTGTTTGCAGATGTCATATTACTATTTTGCTATGAGTTTAAAGGAACAATTTATTTATTCTCAAATCCAATCTTAATATCAATGTGTGAGAACTACGAAAATACGCTATAACACTCAGCTCTCGGGTATAAAAAACTTTATTTGACAAACTCCTTTTATATATATAGAAATTGGATATTAGTTCATCAAGGTAAATCCTACTTAGTAATCAGAGCAAGAAAAATACTGGAAAAAGAGAATATTTGCTTGACTTTTTAAAATGACTTCTCAAGCCTTATCTATACACCTTTTGTGTCTGCTTTGTCTGAACATATGTGAGGTCCAGATTTACTGATATGCATGTTCATAGAAAAATTACAAAGTTTCTTATGTGAAACAATTTTAGTTTTGTTCCAGTGAGTATTTGCACTCAAAATGCTCATACTACAAATTCCACCAAAGGTCATTACCATAGTTTGATATTGGCCGTTCTGCACCAAAGCTTAGACTTATGTTCCTTGAGCAATAGCTAACTCTATTAGCTGGCAGCTTTAGTAGGCTGTTATACTTTTCAAGTGTGTTATGTGCTCAGGACAAGATTTTCAGAGATGACTGGTGACTCCAGATGCCTCATTCTTTAGGTTCACAACTCGAGACACTAAGGGATCCTGATTTTCAGAGGTTGTGAGCTTGTTTTTGAATATCTGGGCCCTTCGAGTTGTCTCAAAAATTTGGGCACCCAACATTTACTAGTCCTTTTTGAAAATCTTGGCCTTATCCTGTCAGGGATCAGAGAGAATACTATGTGATTTATCTGACCAATGACCAGTCTGACTGCAGCTCTAATGAGAATTATTGAAAACTTACAAATAACTCTTCATAATCATACCACAGAGTTAAAAAAAAAAGTAGCAAAAGAAATATCAAATACTTTTGCCATAACCAATAAATTCAAATAAAGAAAGACTAAATTTGTCAAACAAGTTATTCATTGCAAAATATTTGTAGTCTTAACAAAATGTTAAAGATGTAAAAGGTCTGTATCATCATTCCACTTACTATAATTTGTTCTAATTCATTATTTTTATATCTTGATACAAAAGCTTTTATCTGGCCATGTTCAATGAAGGACCATAGATTAATAAGTCAGAAATAACATTTTTGCGTGTCTCTGTTTATCTCCTCTTCTGTTTTTCCAATTTAGTCTCTGAACCATACAGTCTACAAATGATGATGCTCTATTTGAGTTGCTTTTACATCTAACGTGTAATGACAGTCAATTACCTGAACTATTATTTGCTGATGTATAATAAATCACTAATGCCAAGTAAATTAAAATCATGCTTTCATTCTGTATTTCAAGCACCCAGTCAGCCTCCAAGAAACGTTATATGGAATGTTACAGATTCCAAGGTAGTACTGAACTGGGAGCAAGTGAAAGCAATGGAGAATGAATCTGAAGTAACTGGATATAAGGTAGGTAAAAACAGTATAGCTAGAGTACTTTATGGCAACACACTTTAAGCTTGTTCATTTCCAAGGCAGCAAATGTAGAGTTTAAAATGCTTGCAGATGCAGCCATTTTGCATAACTTCTGATCATGGGGTGCATGATACCACTCCCAAAAATCTTTACCGCACCTCCTTTTTGTAGCCATTGTTTATTTTATTTCCTTTGAAACAAAACAAAGTGAGCCAGATCCTTGGCTGGTGGAAATTGTCACAACTGCAATGCTGGCCCAACTGATTTAGTATTGCCATGTGTCAAACTGATAATTTCATGGCTCTTTAACTATTGTGGGAAAACTTCCACTGCCTTGATAAAACTTTTGTTGTTAATAGTATTCTAGCAGCAAACAATGTTCAGAGAGTTCTATAAATCTATATGTGCCCTGTACAGTTGCTATCTCTTTAGTTAATTACAGAGGATGCTACTACAGAGCTATATTTGTTTGCACTCCTCAATGTTATTACTGTAAACAGTATTTGTATCACACGTCTGAATTCTGGCAGCATTTTCGAACCATTCTGGGTTGTGTTAACAAGAGACTGATGGTTGGTTACAGCCTATGAAAGGCACCTGGAAAGTTAGGTCATTGGGCTTGCAGGTCATAGTTGGATTGCAAATATACATAGTCACAGATTCAACCCTAGCTCTTCTGCAGTATTTGACACAGCATTAGGTTGCCTTGGCTGTAGCTTCAATAAATACAATACAAACACCTACTACTGAAGTCTTGTTACACTGGGTAAAAGTTTTCAAAAGCACCTAAAACCCATTTTACAAAGTGACTTAGGCACTTAGAGGAGAGATCATTACCCCTGCTTCAGACTGTTTACGCCAAGTAAAAGGGCCCTGGAGCAGCATCAAGAGGCCCTGAAAGCCCCACATTTGCCAGGGGAGAATTCTCCCAGCACAGCCATTATAAAGGAAGAAAGCCATAAAATTGTTCTCCGAGGTCCACCTCGCACGAGTCGTGCTTTGAGGGACATGTCTTGGCTCAGAGGTGGGGCTGAGAGTGGGAGGGGTGTGCCAACGCTATTAAGATTCTGAGCAGTACTGTAACCTACAGGGCAACGCAGGAGGCTGTCATAATGTAGATAGTGTTGTTGTAGATGTGTTGGTCCCAGGAAGTCAGAGACACAAGGTAATATCTTTTACTGGACTGACTTCCTTTGGTGGCAAGCATTCAAGCTACATCGAGCTCTCCATCAAGACCTGAAGAAGAGCTCTGTGTAGCTCAAAAGCTTGTCTCTTTCACCAACTGAATAAAATTTGGCCCAGTAAACTTTTCCCTATAATGTAGATAGGCACTGGCAACTTATGGTGGGATGTCATGCCTACATTTCCAGTGGACTTGTGCTATTTTTTCACTCCATTCCCACCAATACCATTGGGAGTTGTGTTATTCTCGTGCAATTACCACTGGCATCCAAGGATGACTCTGAGTGCAAGAATTCGTCTGATGGATGCTATTCTGGGGGAAGCATTGGATCAACATATTCTCTGGGCTTTCAGCCCGTGCTATCTTCCCAGTCAGGCCACCTACTCTGGAAGCTGTGCTGGCCAAATCCAGACCTTAAGGGAGAAAGGGGGTTGTGGGCACATTGGCCTACTGTGACACCATCACCAATAATACCCTTTCTCCTCCAAGGACAATTTTTTAACACTGGGCTGTAACCCTGGGTTACCTCAATGGAAGCCAACATAACCCAGAGCTGGATATAGCTCCCAATTTAAAATGCAACAGGACACATGCAGTTAAGTTCCATGACAGAATAATCATTCAATACTTGCTGAACTTATTCCAGTATAGCCCATAATTTCCACATTTTTATTAACTCCCTTCTCTGCGTCCCCTTTCTATTTATTGCTTGAAGTGTTTGATCTAGATAATGACAGGTTCCAAGTGGAGGGATAATTTATAGAACAATAAATTACTAAGAAACTCAAGAGAATATATTATTCATTTGTTATCATTATATATTGTGCCATTTTAGATTAAAGCTGGGATAAAAGAGCTTGATTAATGTTATCTGCTTTTATTGCCTTTCTAGATATTGAGTATAATTCTGCTACATGAAGTCAACCAAAACTGAGATTTTTTTCCCCTGTATTTTTTTTTTTAGAATTTAACCCTTTTTCAGAAAACAAAATTCAGAGCAGTACATGGTAGAAGAAACACTGCATGCAGCATCACCAAAAATTCTGTTTGTTTTTTTCTGTTGTTGTTGCAGGTTTTGTTCAGGACTAGCAATCAAAACCATGTGAATGAACTGAACACAAATACGACATCAGCAGAACTTTTACTCCCGTTCAATGAGGATTACATCATAGAAATAAAAGCAACAACTGATGGTGGAGATGGCATTAGCAGTGATCAGATCAGGATTCCCAAACTGACTAGTATGTAGTCACTGATATGAGGTGTCGTTATTTTGTCCTACAGTAATGCCTAGAAGCCTACTGATATCAGAACCCCACAGTACTAGGCACCATACATATAGCTTAGTAAGAGATGATGCATGCCATGAAGAGCTTACATTTTAAACAGGCAAAGCGTGAGGGGAAAACAGAAGTACAGAGAGGTGGAGTGATTGCACAAGACCACACGGCTTGTCAGTGGCAGAGCTGGGAAGAGAACCCAAGTCATCGGACTCGTAGATCAGTGTCCTGTCAACGCTGTGGTTCCTCTGTTGACATATTGTCTGACATTTCATTCCAAAACTTAGTGGCAAAGCGGATGCGGAAGGAGCATAAATTCTGATCTTTGTTGCTCCAGGTTGTGAGAGTCCAAGTAAGTGTCATGCTGATGCTCTGCTCAGGGTGACGTCATCTTGTTACATAAGTACCTACTATAGGTTGATCAAAGGACTGGAGAGAGGAACTCACTTGTATTCCTGGCTAGATAACCTTAACTTGAACTCCCTGGCCATCTAGAAAGAACGCAGATAGTGACAATGTTCGGAAAAGGAAGTCCCTTAAGTAACGCTAATATAGTACACTGGGAATGCTTAGGCTTTAGAGTTTCTCAACATGAAGTCAATGGGGCTTCACTGATTTACCCCAGTTGAGGATTTGGCCAAGTGTGTGCCTCCTGAAAAAGATTTATGAAAGATTTTGTTCTGCTAATGTTTTATAAAAGTTCTATACCCCGATGACAGGATACAAGACAGACATAATACCGTAAGGATCATGAACGTGACTTGAGCTTAGTTTAATTGAGTTTCACAATGCAAAGTAACGCTAACTAGCATCTGAAATTAACAGAGAAATTGTTAATCATATATACATCTGGGATTAAAGTGCTTCAACAATAGGCATTAAATGGCACCACTAATTTTATATATATGTTCCCAGTATTTTGTCACACTGCCTATTTTGTTTTAGTTAACTGAATCATGATTTTGCGCCTGACATCCACAGACAGCAGTTGTGGGAACCAGTCTTTATATGAATGGAGTCCTTACTGATTAAAAGGAAAAAACCCATGCTTGTATGTTGTATGGTAATAAGTTGTTAAAAAGGAAATCAGTTAACATTCACATGTCCTTACTCATGATAAACTTCCTTCTTTTGGATAGGTAAATTACCATGTAAATTAGATAGTGTGTGTGTGTGTGAGAGAGAGTGAGGTTTTATATATATACATAAGTGTGTGTGTGTATGTATGTATCTTAAAAAATCAGATTTTCATTTTTCATATGGCTCTTTTTTATTTATAATCTTAAAGATGAAGACAGTTCCATGAATGCTCCTGAAATGTGAATGTATTTCAATTCTTTATAAATATTTAGAATTATTTAGTAAACCCTGCCTTGATTAGCTGAAATGAAGAACTGTAATAAATCTTATCTGTAAAATAACAGAGACCGAGATACTCAAAGGTATCTAGGTTCCTAACTCCCACTGCTTTTAATTGGAGTTGGGTACCTAAATAGCTTTGAGGATCTGTCCCAGAGTCCTTACTGGTAACATGTTTTGAGACCTCATATATATTTGCGTTAATTTAATCCCAAACTTTTTCATTTGTCACAGGTATGGATGCAAGAGGTTCTGGTGCATCAATCTGGAACGTCTACAGCTTATCCAGCTTCATACGGATAGTACCTTTCTTGACTTTTAATGCAGTGTTGTGGTGATACATTGTCATTCATTGGATACATTAAATCCGTTACTAACAAAAGTGCTTTTTAAAAAAAAAATGCAGTGGTTATGCATGGGTTTTTTTTCAACTCTGTGTTTTTAAATACTTCATATTCCATTGTAGAGGAAAGTAAAAAAACAAAAAACAAAAAACCAACCCCACCATATAAAAATTCAGCAAATCCTTTTAAAGGAATCTAAAATGCCTTAATACTTGAACCAAAGGAGTTTACATAATACATTCGTCAAATCTGATGTAAATGAGAGTAAGAGTATTATGTTACAGTTTGAGAGCTTCACAGAGTCTCAGATACACCTTAGCTCTATGATGAACTCCATTTTTTTGCAGCGACACTAAATTGTTTTGAGTATGTCCCGTGTCATTGTGATAGAATAATTCTAATTCACACAAACAGAATAAAATGGATGCATATTTAACTGGAATCTAATGACAAATCTTGGACAATGAGATCTTTTAAAAGCAGTGTGTTTACCAAGTACATTCAGATAAGCTTGCATACTGTCCTTTTATATAATCTACTCTAAATCTACCAGATAATCATAGGTATTAGAGATGGAAAAGACCTAGTCCATCTCCTGTCAATGTTTTGTCCCATTTACCTTTGAAAGTCCAGGAGACAGGGTTTCCAGCACTTCTCTTGGGAGCCACACTTCAAAGGTTTTCTCTTTTTCCTCATAGTCAGCATACATTTTTATACCTCCCTTCAAGAACACAAGTTCTTTCTCTCCATTTATATGTATTTGAATTAATTATAGATTTTTTTCTCATTCTCCTATTTCATTCATCTCTTTGCCAGGTTATTGCATACGTGTTTAGCACTATATTCTGTCTTCATAACCTGATCTCTCCAGGTCCCGGATCATTTTTGTTGCCCTTTTCTGAATTCCCACATCCCAAGATGTTTTGGAAAATGCAGTGCCCAGAACTGAGCACTGTATTTTAGGTGCAGATGCACCATGGCCTTATAGAAAGGTACTGTTGTCTTCCTGCTCTGGGATGTGTTTCTTCTGAATATTCAGCCCAAAATTACATTGGCCCCTTGTCTACCACATCACATTGCAAACTATGCCTGATTCAATATATGCTATTATTCCTATGCTCCCTTTTAGCATTGCTGCTACCCAGATTTCTCCTTTTGGTTGTTGAAAGGGACCTCTGTGTCTAAGCTGGGCTGGCATTCTGTAATAAATCCCATAAACATCGTATAATTCTTGGTATGACTATGGCAATAGTAGCTTTTACTAGATATATAGAAATAGATATATAGATATAGATATATATAAGCAAAGACTTTTTGTCCTTGTTATTACAGAGATTGTTCTAAATCTATGTGTTCCATAGCAATATATAAAAGAGATGCCAAACCTGGTACATTTGATTTTCTACATTTGCAAAGCTTAGCCAGATCATATGTTATTCTATCCTTTCAGACAGCTTTCACTCAAATAGCAAATTACACAGTGTCAGATGTTCATGTGACATAAAAATGATTTTTTTTTTCAGTTTAATCTCAAAGAATTGTTACAACACAGACAAAAAATCAAAAATGTCAACCTCAAGTGAACCAAGATCAGTAAAATTCTGACATCACTGTAGTAATGTTTTAATATGCATTCAGATATCAAATTCATATTAATATAACACACAAACTATTTTGCTAGCTATCCAAGCAAGATCTGTATATACTGTACATACATAGTAAAAACATGAATGGCTAGTTGTTTTTCAATATGGCTAACCATTGACATTTCTAAACAGCCACACATGGGGGGAAACAGACATTCCTAGTAAATATATAGTTCAGTTTCATGCAATGAAAGGTGAATCTTTCTATTCTTGTTTAAGAAATTCTGCAGTGTCATTTTCATGATTATTCTAGTGCATTATTTAACTTTGTTATATATCTCCATGAGATATGTACTGAGTATCTTGTTTCATATTGAAAAGTATGAAATTTATCCTTAAACTTTCAGTTGTGTGTGTATCCTATGGTTATCTGTATGCATTTTTTTCTATTATTCTAATAAAATATTTATAACATTAAGCAATATTGGAATATTTCAGAATATGTTGCCCTCTCAATATCACATATTTGTACTCAGAAGAGCACATTGTAAAGAAGTCCAACCACAACGCTTGCCTATATTCTTAGAAGCATTCCTGCTAACTGCCAGTTCTCTATTTTTTCCCCATATCTGCTCTTATGAGGCCGGATCCAAAGGGTATATAAGTCAACAGAAAGATTCTCATTGACTTTACTAGGTTTACGTACTCTTTTCATACGTTTCTTATACTGTAATATAGATCTGCCTGGGCCCATTTCCTTAAACATTTAGTCCTTAAACTTGTGTTAGTTTTTGATGACTCTCCACTTCCCTTCCTAATATTTTATTTTCAAGGGAGGCAGTCTTGCCTAGAAGATAGAGCAATAGATTGGCACTCAGAACACCTGAGTTTATTTCCAGCCCTTCTATTGCTTGGTGAATGATGCTGAGCAAGTCACATCACCTAGCTGTGCCTCAGTTTATCCATCTGTAAAATTAAAATGATACCTCCTTTGTAAAGCACTTTGAGATCCCCAGATAAACTGTATTATAGAGGAGCTAAGAATTTATTATTATACATTATTATTATTTAAAGATATGGAATGTGTACTGAAATGCAAAGAAGTGACAGCCCTTTTATATCCCTAAGTGCCACCAGCAACAAAGTATCCATTTTTGGCATGCAAGACATGCAGAGTTGGGGGACAGAAGCTAGATTTACTGTTTGAAGACTCCAGTCCTGTAAACAGGGATGTGAGTAGCTTTACTGTCCCACTAAGTTCATAAATGTTGTGTTTTCATTCTTTTCCACTCCCTTCTTTAGTTTCTTATCTTCCCTCCCCAAGCTGCATTTGCTCATATTTTGATCCTTCTCCCTATCTCAGCAATAGCAAGACCTGTTTGCGTGGCTTCTGCTCAGAAAATTCAGCTGCTCCTTCTCAAGCCAAACTAAAGGAAAATCCAACCTGGGCTTTTCTGCCATTTAAACCTTATGTTCAAAATGGCATTCGGCACAGCTAGGCAATGTTACTAAGAAGAACGCATGGTCTTCATATCCTGCCAGTTGCTTCTAAATCCAACATATTCTCAGTCTACTAAAAGAGCCAATTATGAACCAAATAAGAGTATGTGACCTCTACCCATGTAGTGTATAGCTGTTCCAAATGGTGCAAGCTTGTATGACAGGAAATCAAAAGGCAACGTAGAGGCCATTTTCTTGGATGAGCAAGTTTTTGAATCCTGTTCCTAGGATTGTGAATTGGCAAGTACGTTTGTGATGAATGAGATCCAAAAGAGCCTTTGCACCATGGTTTCCCAAAGGCTCTGATGAATCTTTGTTTAAGCTGGACTCCATTTGTGAAACTGCACCTTAGCTCAAGAGTCTGGCAAGGTTAATATTTATTTATCCAAGCAGGACTCACTTCGATATGCAATATGGGGTGGGAAAATAGCATTTGTTGGGGTCTTCAGGAAAGTATTTCAGAGAAGAAGAAATGGTCAGTGATGGTAAATGTAACAATATGTGAAAAAAAGCCACATCTCAGTCTATTTCGAAATATTTCATACAGTTGGCCAAATTGCTGTCCTGACTTTAACCAGGTTCTACACACCTTCCATGTTGTAGACCACTATTTAAAAATCTATCCTATAGGAATTACATTAAAGAACATGGAAAATTATTCATATGATTTATGTAAAATGGTTGATATCACTGTGTGACTACGAAGGGTGAATGCGAAAGTGTTTCTGCTTTTTTATTGGTAAGAAGGGGGGGGAAGCATTTACAAAGAAACTAGCCAATTCTACATTATATCAATAATTCCAAGATGGTGCAAATGATGAATCATTTGAAGCCCCATCAGTGGAGCATAGTTAGTTTGAGTGGTAGCTATAAAACAGAAATCTATTATAAATAGCATCATTTAAACATTAATTTGTATTCATTTAGGCAGCATGTAGCATGGGTGGGGGGAATAGCTGTCCATCCTGTTGTATCCTTGTACTGTAGTTAATTATTCCAAAACATTATACCGAAGCCAAAAGAAGCATTGAAAAATAGAATGCCCAGTGCAATGGAGTCCTGACCCATGAGTGGTCCATGATCTATCCATTAGGCCACACTGCCTCCCTAAAACGCTATGGTAATACAAATCAACAATAATAAAGGAGCTGGGGAGGTTGGCCAAAGCTCTGAAAGATAAATCCAAGTCTTTATTTCAGTCTGCAAAACAGAGTCTCGAAGACGGGTCCTGAAACAAAGACCGCTGAGCAGCAACAACTCAGCTCTGGCATCACAAACACAGGCTCTTGGAGTTCTTTCAACTTTGCCAAAGGAATATGTCAGCTTTTAGGCCCTACTACACATGCCCATGCTTTGATATGCAGGTGTTATAAGCATGGAAGCAAATCTGTATTGTAACTATGTAGTCACAGACCTAACAATCACTATGCCATGCTTGAAGTGTTTAGATTGCATGGTGTGCAGGACAGCGGTAACCTTAGCCATCAAAATACGGCATCTATGTTAGGTGTCTGAATAGTGTCCCTTTCTTTAGAAACTGTTAATGAAGTACAGTAGCAAGAGGCACTGCTAGAAAGTCTTAATTCATTTGTTTTTAGGCTTCAGACTTTTGAGGGAATGTGTTTTAAGTTGTCATTATATAAAATGTGCCCGTATCTCTGTGTAAACGACACATACAAATTAGGGGTGGAAAAAACTCCAAGTTTCCAGTTCAGATTTAATTGAAAAAAAAAATGGTAGTGGACCACTTCTCCCAGTTCACAGCTGTGTGAATCTGGCATAATTCCCTTGAAATCAATTACTGTAGTTACTACATATTTACACAGGTGCAACACAGGAGGCTTTGGTCCAAAATCTCTAAGCCCTGCACCAGCATCCTACCAAGGTTCTCCTTGTAAACCCTGTTCCTGCTCAGTCTAAGGGTCTTGTTCATGGGTCCTGTCCAAGCTCGGATTTATCTGCGGGAACTTAAATCCCACATTTCATTCTCAGACAGTTTGCTCTGTCAGATGTGTGGTTGGAAAGTTAGGCTCTTTCTGAATACAAAATAAGTTGAAAACTAATATCGTGTTAGCCATAAGAAATAGCGGAGATCTACATTTTCAACTTTTCTCCAAGCACCAGTAAGTGCATCACCTTTGACTTGCTGGATGAGATTTTCAAAGCTGCCTTAGGCAATTGGATGCCCAATTCTCATTAACGTCATAGGGGATGGACGTCCGAACCCCTTAGTGTGCATTCCTCTCTATATATATATATATATCGATGGAGACTTTCAAAGCTGCCAGACACAAGGCTGTGGCATTCCCTAGGAATGGATTGCATCCTCTCCACAATGAGCCTCCCTCTTAAGGACGTAACCATGGTCTCATGGATAGCAGTACAGCCACCGGCTTGCCAGGCCAACACGGGATTGTTTTGTAGCAATAGTTTTCATTTTACATGCCTAGCCAAGTTTGTCAGTGCAGCACATTCACACCGACTGGCATTTGCCAAAGGAACAAGTTCAGACACATCCACACTGTGAGCTCTGTCTATTCGAGAGGAAGAAGTTTAGTGTGCTTGTGAAATTCCCTGATAAACAGAAGTGATGGATGCCTGTAATACCCTGAATCTTTTCTCCTTAATGTCTTTTAAGGCCTGATCTAAACCTAACGGAAAGATTCACATTGACCTCTGTGGGCTTTGGATCAGGCCCTTACAGAATAATGGCAGAGCGTGTTCTTGACATTAACGAACCAATTTGCCTTTTTATATATATCTACTGAGTGCAAAGGGGTGTCTTTCCCCCATATCCAGACTGGCAAATTGTGTTTATGAAACCTTTAGTCAAAGCAATTACATTTTTCAAAAGCTAAGCCATGATCCCATAGTAATTTCAGTGGGGCGTCACATAGGATTAGGACCTTCGTGTTTAATTTCCCATTTAATTTCTCTCTTTTTATTAGTGTTTTGCTATCACCCACCCTCCGACTGATACCCTGTACTGTATATTTACATAGAAGAGTTGACATTTCCTGTCCCCATTGTCTTGTGTTAGTTTTTCTTCCTTTTGCCTCACAATTTCTCAATGAAATCTCCTTCCCTGCAAAAGAGAATCACTAGTTCTTTCTTTAAAATTTGCTCTTCATTTGTTTGTGTGGTCTAGAATGTACTGCCTTTCCCACCCCCACCCACCTATCCTATATCTCTCACTTAAGAAACATATATTTTTCCTAACTCAAAACATCTGCTTTGGTTTTGTTGTTGTTTGTTTGTTGACTTCTCTTTTATTGAGACTACTTTCATTGTAAGAATACGATAACAAAGGTCGTGCATGGGGAGGATTTCTTTTCCTTTTTGCACATTATAGAGAGCCAGGAAAACTTGGCCAAACTCACTTTGAATTAAATTCCTTTTCTTTCGGCGCACTTAGTCTCCTAACCACCCTAAATTTTGTAAACGTGACTGGAACTATGTCTGCATGACAATGAAGTCATTTAGTTGGCAATCTACCCATTATTAATTTAGCTCCATCAGTATGTTCGGCACTGCCCAGTACAAAGAGTAGGCATGGCTCCTGCCCCAAGGGGCTCATTATGATTTTAAGGATTGTATCCTACAAGGTGCTCAGCACCCTTCATTCCCACTGACATTTGAGGGCATGAACCAGGATGGATTCAAATGATGGACTGTACAAATGCTGAATCAAAAGGGTCTGTCAAGAGCCAGAACATGGGTAGGAATGGAGGGACAAGTGCAAGTGACAAAAACATAATAGAATAGCTGCAGTGATGGTGGAAGAGACATGAGAGGGTTTGGGGAGGAAATATAATGGCAACTAACTGGCATAGTTATCAGTGGCTAACAAAACAGTATATTTTAAACAATTCACAACAACATGAGCCTAGTGGCAACGTGATATTTTTTCTAAGTATCAATCCACCAAATCAATTTTCAATTTTACAAGATTTATGAATCACTTAGTTTGAAAGACTTAAGGTTTCACCTTTTCTGCAGGGATGATCTTTTTGTACTTAACTTTGTTTTTCCAGTGGAATTCACCCTGTAGAGAAAGAAAGCTCCTGCAGAACAGAAGAGCTAGTTCATAGAGCCCGTGTTAAGATAAGGGTGAGGTAATGCACCTGGAATAACTGTCTGAAGTTATATCAGGTGCTTTGACTGGGGGAGATTTGCCTGCCAGTCATAACACAGGTTCACCAACCTGAGGACTCTGCTGTATATCCATCTCCTTCCTCATGACCAAGACATATGTTTACATGTGTGCTTGGCCAGAAGATTGCATTCTTTCCTTTCAGTTGTGGTTATTGACAAAGTGCTCCATGCTTTTGTCACCCTGCTTTTGGATTACTGCAGAGCAGTCTGTGTGGGGGAAAATACCATTCAGGAACTTCACACAAGTTGCTAAGAAGATCTTATGGAGAATAGAGGCATTATTTCTGTTTAACCTTGCCTGGCTGAATGTGAGAGGAGGAGTTTACTATTTAATTGGTGAGTAATGCATGTGTGCTTGGAATGATGGTGAAGTGCAGTTAATTATGGTAAGTCAATAGATTTACCCAAGGAACGTGTGCAATATGGGTTGCACCAGTGTAGGCTTCCTTATGCCATTCCACCATTGCACCTGACCTAGAGAGGACATCTCAAGGGACAAGAAGGAAGTTTGGTCACCTCTGGACTGACACAGCCAGGAAAGGTATTCATTAAGGTCAAATCCTTAGTGAGCCCTTCATTATTGAATTTCGTGTTCTTTTATTTTACATTAGAACATGAGTAAGGATCCATTATATCAGGAAATGTCATAAAAATTAAACCAAATTGAGGAAAAATAAGGAAAAACCTCTCTTTCTTTTCCCTTTTATTATATACATAATGCAATTTCCCAGATCAAGTCCTTGAAAGAGGAAGGTCTGTCAAAAGGGGGATTATGCATTTAACAAAAACTGTACCACCTGCAATCCAAGAAAAGCCATGTTAAAAACCAACAAATACAGTTACATTTTTTGTCATTAACACTTCCTAACATTGCTACTAAAGTGAGGCATTTAAAGTTGCACTTGTCCTAACAGGTTTCAGAGTAACAGCTGTGTTAGTCTGTATTCGCAAAAAGAAAAGGAGGACTTGTGGCACCTTAGAGACTAACCAATTTATTTGAGCATGAGCTTTCGTGAGCTACAGCTCACTTCATCGGATGCATACCGTGGAAACTGCAGCAGACTTTATATACACACAGAGAATATGAAACAATACCTCCTCCCACCCCACTGTCCTGCTGGTAATAGCTTATCTAAAGTGATCATCAAGTTGGGCCATTTCCAGCACAAATCCAGGTTTTCTCACCCTCCACCCCCCAACACAAATTCACTCTCCTGCTGGTGATAGCCCATCCAAAGTGACAACTCTCTACACAATGTGCATGATAATCAAGTTGGGCCATTTCCTGCACAAATCCAGGTTCTCTCACCCCCTCACCCCCCTCCCAAAAACCACACACACAAACTCACTATCCTGCTGGTAATAGCTCATCCAAAGTGACCACTCTCCCTACAATGTGCATGATAATCAAGGTGGGCCATTTCCAGCACAAATCCAGGTTTTCTCACCCCCCCCCACCCCCATACACACACAAACTCACTCTCCTGCTGGTAATAGCTCATCCAAACTGACCACTCTCCAAGTTTAAATCCAAGTTAAACTAGAACATCTGGGGGAGGGGGTAGGAAAAAACAAGGGGAAATAGGCTACCTTGCATAATGACTTAGCCACTCCCAGTCTCTATTTAAGCCTAAATTAATAGTATCCAATTTGCAAATGAATTCCAATTCAGCAGAAGCAGCTGTTCTATCTCGGGGCCTCTCCTTCTGCCCCTCCACCCCCACAAACATGATACAGTTCTGTGGTGACCTAGAATCCTATTTTCGACATCTCCGACTCAAGGAATATTTCCAAAATACCTCTGAACAACATACTAATCCACAGAGGTCTCCCTACCAACACTACAGAAAGAGGGATTCTAGGTGGACTCCTCCTGAAGGTCGAAACAGGAGACTGGACTTCTACATAGAGTGCTTCCGCCGACATGCACGGGCTGAAATTGTGGAAAAGCAGCATCACTTGCCCCATAACCTCAGCCATGCAGAACGCAATGCCATCCACAGCCTCAGAAACAACTCTGACATCATAATCAAAAAGGCTGATAAAGGAGGTGCTGTTGTCATCATGAATAGGTCGGAATATGAACAAGAGGCTGCTCGGCAGCTCTCCGACACCACTTTCCACAAGCCATTACCCTATGATCCCGCTGAGAGTTACCAAAAGCAACTACAGCATTTGCTCAAGAAACTTCCTGAAAAAGCACAAGATCAAATCCGCACAGACACACCCCTGGAACCCCGACCTGGGATATTCTATCTACTACCCAAGATCCATAAACCTGGAAATCCTGGGCGCCCCATCATCTCAGGCATTGGCACCCTGACAGCAGGATTGTCTGGCTATGTAGACTCCCTCCTCAGGCCCTACGCTACCAGCACTCCCAGCTACCTTCGAGACACCACTGACTTCCTGAGGAAACTTCAATCCATCGGTGATCTTCCTGATAACACCATCCTGGCCACTATGGATGTAGAAGCCCTCTACACCAACATTCCACACAAAGATGGACTACAAGCCGTCAAGAACACTATCCCCGATAATGTCACGGCTAACCTGGTGGCTGAACTTTGTGACTTTGTCCTTACCCATAACTATTTTACATTTGGGGACAATGTATACCTTCAGATCAGCGGCACTGCTATGGGTACCCGCATGGCCCCACAGTATGCCAACATTTTTATGGCTGATTTAGAACAACGCTTCCTCAGCTCTCGTCCCCTAAAGCCCCTACTCTACTTGCGCTATATTGATGACATCTTCATCATCTAGACCCATGGAAAAGAAGCCCTTGAGGAATTCCACCATGATTTCAACAATTTCCATCCCACCATCAACCTCAGCCTGGTCCAGTCCACACAAGAGATCCACTTCCTGGACACTACAGTGCTCATAAACAATGGTCACATAAACACCACCCTATACCGGAAACCTACTGACCACTATTCCTACCTGCATGCCTCCAGCTTTCACCCGGACCACACCACACGATCCATCATCTACAGCCAAGCTCTGCGATACAACCGCATTTGCTCCAACCCCTCAGACAGAGACAAACACCTACAAGATATCTGTCAAGCTTTCTTACAACTACAATACCCACCTGCGGAAGTAAAGAAACAGATTGATAGAGCCAGAAGTGTTCCCAGAAGTTACCTACTACAGGACAGGCCTAACAAAGAAAATAACAGAACGCCACTAGCCGTCACCTTCAGCCCCCAACTAAAACCCCTCCAACGCATTATTAAGGATCTACAACCTATCCTAAAGGATGACCCAACACTCTCACAAATCTTGGGAGACAGGCCAGTCCTTGCCTACAGACAGCCCCGCAACCTGAAGCAAATACTCACCAACAACCACATACCACACAACAGAACCACTAACCCAGGAACTTATCCTTGCAACAAAGCCCGTTGCCAACTGTGCCCACATATCTATTCAGGGGACACCATCACAGGGCCTAATAACATCAGCCACACTATCAGAGGCTCGTTCACCTGCACATCCACCAATGTGATATATGCCATCATGTGCCAGCAATGCCACTCTGCCATTTACATTTGTCAAACTGGACAGTCTCTACGTAAAAGAATAAATGGACACAAATCAGATGTCAAGAATTATAACATTCATAAACCAGTCGGAAAACACTTCAATCTCTCTGGTCACGCAATCACAGACATTAAGGTCACTATCTTAAAACAAAAAAACTTCAAATCCAGACTCCAGCGAGAAACTGCTGAATTGGAATTCATTTGCAAATTGGATACTATTAATTTAGGCTTAAATAGAGACTGGGAGTGGCTAAGTCATTATGCAAGGTAGCCTATTTCCCCTTGTTTTTTCCTACCCCCCCCCAGATGTTCTAGTTTAACTTGGATTTAAACTTGGAGAGTGGTCAGTTTGGATGAGCTATTACCAGCAGGAGAGTGAGTTTGTGTGTGTATGGGGGTGGGGGGGTGAGAAAACCTGGATTTGTGCTGGAAATGGCCCACCTTGATTATCATGCACATTGTAGGGAGAGTGGTCACTTTGGATGAGCTATTACCAGCAGGATAGTGAGTTTGTGTGTGTGGTTTTTGGGAGGGGGGTGAGGGGGTGAGAGAACCTGGATTTGTGCAGGAAATGGCCCAACTTGATTATCATGCACATTGTGTAGAGAGTTGTCACTTTGGATGGGCTATCACCAGCAGGAGAGTGAACTTGTGTGGGGGGGTGGAGGGTGAGAAAACCTGGATTTGTGCTGGAAATGGCCCAACTTGATGATCACTTTAGATAAGCTATTACCAGCAGGACAGTGGGGTGGGAGGAGGTATTGTTTCATATTCTCTGTGTGTATATAAAGTCTGCTGCAGTTTCCACGGTATGCATCCGATGAAGTGAGCTGTAGCTCACGAAAGCTCATGCTCAAATAAATTGGTTAGTCTCTAAAGTGCCACAAGTCCTCCTTTTCTTCTTGTCATAACACTAATTATCTATTTGATCACTAGAGTTCTCAGCTGATTGAATTCGTTCCTCTGGAGTGAGAAATGGTGATTACTTCTGTGGTCTTGAATCTGTTGCCTAGTGTAAATCCGGAGGAACTATTGAAAACAGTAAAGATGAGAATCAAGCCCTTTTGTATGTAATAGAAACAGTTTCAAGTCTTCTTAACCTTGTCTTTAGGAAAGACTATTCACTTATTCTTTCAATATAACAGAACACTTGCTAAAACGCTCACAACAAAATTATTCCAAGGGAAAATTTGAGGGGGGTGGGGGAAACCTCTAAAAAAAAAAAAAAAAAAACTGTAACTCGGTAAAAGCCTCTGAATTTCCTTAAGAACTAATGCTAATTTATGGACTACACATTTGTTTCTTGTCTGTTAAAACTTCTGATGGCTGGTTGTGATGTACATTAATCTTTATTTGCCACCCTAAGCACAATTTTTAGCGCATCTTCCCCTCATGGATCTGTCCATCGTACCTGTAAAACTGTCCATCGTACCTGTAAAACTGACTTATCTAGCTTGGAATTCCAGCTACATTTTGATAGCCATAGTCATGCTGAATGCGTCTGTATGCCACAAAGAGTGCACTGCACTATATGGGGCCATGTGTGGATTAAGATGTCACTCAGCATACCCGTGGGCAGGGGTGTGCACAAGGGGGAGAAGCACTTTTGGAGGGGCACTTTTGGAGGAGCTCTTGAACTCTCCCCATCGTGACCCTGGGGATGGAGGAGCTCTGTGACCCGCCGCCGCCAAGTACTTGTGGATACATTTATTCAGATAGCTTCACGGCTTATGGATTTTCATTGAAATGGTGAGTGTACAGCTATTTATTTCTATGCGTGTGGTGTATGTGCGTGTGGTGATATGGTTTAATGTGGATAACTTGTGCGTGTTTAATGTACCCCTCCAAAAGTGGTCAAATTTAAATTCCAGCGCATGCCCCTGCCCATGGGTATCAGAATCTAGAAGAATATTTGAGAAAAATAAGATACCTTTTTAAATTGATGTGAGCTTCGACTCTGGAAGTAACCCCTGTAATCAAATGAGCCTACGCATGTGGAGCAAGGTATCTCAAGATGCCAAAGTCAAACTCTGCCTGGAGTCCCTTTAGCTTCTAGGATTCCATCCCCTTTACACAGCCTTCACAAAGGCAAGGCAACATTGCACTTCCTGCATTCGGGGGCGTACAGAAACTCCTCTCTCTCTACTCCCTTGGGAGCTGTGTTTCTCCACGTGGAACTGGGAGGAAGCAGGACCAAGATTCTTACCTTACACACTGGCCAGCATAGAATCATAGAATCGTAGGACTGGAAGGGATCTCAAGAGGTCATCTAGATCAGTCCGCTGCACTCAAGGCTAGACCATCCCTGACAGGTGTTTGTCTAACCTGCCCTTAAAAATCTCCAATGATGGAGATTCCACAACCTCCCTAGACAATTTATTCCAGTGCTTAACTACCCCAACAACTGGGAAGTTTTTCCTAATGTCCTACCTAAACCATCCTTGCTGCAATTGCTTCTTGTCCCAGAGATTGAGAACAATTTTTCTCCCTCTGCCTTGTAGCAATCTTTTATGTACTTGAAAATTGTTCTCATGTCCCCTCTCAGTCTTCTCTTCTCCAGAGTAAACAAACCCAGTTTTTTCAGTCTTCCCTCATAGGTCATGTTTTCTAGACTTCTAATAATTTTTGTTGCTCTTCTCTTGACTTTCTCCAATTTGTCCACATCTTTCCTGAAATGTGGCACCCACAACTGGACACAATACTCCAGTTGAGGCCTAATCAGTGTGGAATGGAGCAGAAGAATGACTTCACACCTGCTAATACATTCCAGAATGGTGTTTACTTTTTTTGCAACAGTGTTACACTGTTGACTCATACTTAGCTTGTGATCCACTATGACCCCCAAATCCCTTTCGGCAGTACTCCTTCCTAGGCAATCATTTCCCATTTTGTATGTGTGCAAATGATTGTTCCTTCCTAAGGGGAGTACTTTGCATTTGTCCTTACTGAATTTCATCCTATTTACTTCAGGCCTTTTCTCCAGTTTGTCCAGATCATTCTGAAGTTTAATCCTATCCTGAAAAAAAACTTGCAACCCCTCCCAGCTTGGTGTCATCTACAAACTTTATAAGTGTACTCTCTATGACATTATCTAAATCACTGCTGAACATATTGAACAGAACTGGACCCAGAACTGATCCCTGCAGGACCGCACTTAATATGCCCTTCCAGCTTGACTGTGAACCACTGATAACTACTCTTTGGGAATGGTTTTCCAATTGTGATGCACCCACCTTGTAGTAGCTCCACCTAGGTTGTATTTTCCTAGTTGGTTTATGAGACGGTCATGTGAGACAGAATCAAAAGCCTTAGTGAAGTCAAGACTTACCACATCTAACGCTTCCTGCCATCCACAAGTGGGATCAATGAGCAGGAGAGATGCTGCAGCCTATAAAGGGGTGGAATAGTGATCCAGGCAGCTTCAGAAAGCTTTCCCCTTTTCTGCAAAATAGTCCTTTGTGCTTCCACAGGGTCCATTCTGCCCCTTACAATGGTTTGTGCCAAGCCGGCACAATCTAGCCTACTGCAAAACAGCGACTTTACCACTTAATCCAGACTCCTCCCATTCCAAATGCAATAGCACAGTACCTCCATTGTGTGCGTGGGCCCTTATAATGGTATATCTCTGCTGAACGCTGGCATTATTATGTATGAATTTCAAGTGTCCTTACTGAGGTTTTAGGCTCAATGCATCACACAATATTTCAAATGTCTTTACATAAAAGGTTAATGAGGAATAAAAAGTGCTGGACACTGACTTCTGTCTAATCTCTCTCCTCCCCATTCTCACCACCTGAGCTGCTTTTGCTGTTGGCATTATTCTACAGAAGAATAATTAGCATTTTAAGATGAGGAATTCATTGGCAACATCATTTCATTAGAGGAGTTACTGATAACCAGTCTAACTCAAATTATTCCTTTTCTGTGATGGAACTGTTTGGCAATTATGCTTGAAAAGGGCCGTGTTAGATACTGAAGAGAGAGACTGGTGGTATGACTGGGATGTTAAACAAAATGCCTTTGCTCAGTGGTCGTGCTGTTTAAACAAGAGGGAAAAAGAAAGCAGGGCTGATTCTTCAACCGAAGGATGTACAATAATGCCCTTATCTGTCAAACTAGTGAATCTTGGAATTAGTGAATTCATTTGGAAACCTATCCACTGTGCTGGGTTACTCATCTATGAGTATGTTTGGGCATAATCGACTATCAGAACAATTTCAATGTAGGGAATTTTTCTGAAATACCTTCATTCTATAATGTCATATGAATTTATTGTCCTGTTTGGTACCATGTTATTTTATACAGTCAAGATCACTTACAAGAGACAAAGCAAGGCAAATTCTGCTTTCAGTTATATGATGCAAATCCAGAATCACTCCCAGTTACAATAAAAGAAGTTACCTCACCCACCTTCTCTCTCTAATATCCTGGGACCGACATTAGTCATACATACAAGTCTGCCAATGTCTAAATAATGAATACCTGAGTCTAAAAGCACATCAGAGATGCCTTTATCTTTCTGAAAGGAAGGGAAGAGCTGAAGGGATAAAAACCGAGTCAATCTACAACAGCACACTGTCTCCTTCAAAAACACTGAGGATTAAAGCATTAATACGGATTTTTACATGTAAAAGGATGAATTCAAATCCCAAATAAATATACATCCTGTAACTTGACTTAAATGTCCCAAGGTACCATAAGATATATGAGGGCTGATCCTGCACCATTATAGGACCTGATCCTGCAATTGATAGCATGTGAGTGAACGGCTCTGCCTGTTTAGAGTCCCATTGACTTTGGATTAGCCTCACAATGCCAATTTTCCTCTTTTCAAGAACTATGGATGTTATCCCCTGAACTATTCAGTGCATTTTTTTCTGATAGGTTCCATGCACTCTTTGGAGTTCCGTTGAGCTACCCTCCGGTCGCTGGCTTCTCATCTAGATCATTAAGGTTTTGAAAGTTCAGTGGCTTTAACTTTATGGATGTTGAGGAGTAGCAGTTACTGAGGAAACTTGGTGCTATTTTAATTAGAAACCACGCACACACACGCAAAAGTCACTAATTTGGATGCCTCCATTTTGGAGTGCTCGTCCTGAGCCACTTAAAAGGGACCTGTATTTTCAGAGTGTAAGTGCTCCACTTTCTGAAAGTCAGGCTCCTTCAAGGCAGGTATCCAGAATTATTGATCACGTTTAAAACAATTTACCCACATAGAAAAACTTACCAGAAACTGGTTTGTAGCCATTGCCCAGCAACTATAAATGTTCATATCGACTGTGCAGTTCTTTCCACTTATAAATTGCCATAATTCTTGTGCAAAATTGAAATTGAATTGTTTATACTGGAAATTTGGATTCTCTTTTCTCCATCCAAGTTTCCTTTGGAATAATTGCCATGGGTGTTTTTAGTAAGTATCTTCTTACTCTTTAGAAGGATAAACTGATTGGCTCTTAGAGGAAAGTTTGATCAAACAAAAATCCTTTATCCTAGAAGCACAAAGAAACTTTATAATAAAACAAGATAAGCTAGAAGTTTGCATTTCTACCACATGGATATGCTTGTAAAGGAACTGTAAAAAGATGGGACATTTTTAATTTGATCTTGGAGTCTTTTAGCTAGTAGCTAGTAGAAGAGAAAAGAGACAAGACTGGCAATCAAGTTAACTTATAATGTATTTAAATTAAAGTTCCAGAGTTTTCAGGATTTTCTGTCTGCAGGGGAAGCTTCTGTTGAAACCATTTTCAAATACAAGAGAAAAAAGAATAAAGTATCTCCAGATAGCCCAGGGATAGCACTTCCATGAAAGCAGCAGAACAGGTAAGATTCCAAGCAGCTTCTATTAACTAAGCTGTGGATTCAAATCAAAGCTTGAGAGCACAAGGAAATTCTGAGCACTGATGGGTTTTCCCCCCTTTGCTTATTCTACGATTGGTAGAATTATATTAGTTTAGAACTAGCGATGGGTCCAAGCTGCCTAGCAAGGAGCCAGCCTTAGATTAGAACTGTCCCAACTTGCTTCTCCTTGACAAGTCCTCACAGGGCTCCTGAGGAAGAAGCAGCCAAAATTATGCAGCCAGCACTCTCTGAAAGCAAGAAGCTCTCACAAGCCGCCCATGTGAGTCCTTCTGTGTGTTCCTCAGCTCTAACTGGGGAACTAGCATAACATTCTAATAGGATTAATAAAAGCTTTGATTGACCTGAATGGTAAATATGAGAGCTGGATGTAAAATTTCAAAGAGTGAAAGAAGGGAAACATTTTCCAAACAACATTTCACAAAAGACGTGCCTCCTTTTGTTTGGACCGGCTCTAGTAAGTATTGACTAACTCAGCGCTAAGTTCTCCACATACATTTATACCTGACAACCTGTTGCTGAGACACCCGCTCACATACCGTTTATGTTTCAACTTCAAACAGCCCTCAGCAAGGAGGAGAACTGTCCATTCCACAATGAATTAGTTGTCCAACCAAGAAGTGGTAAGAAAAGACAAGGCCTAAATATAGACCGGTCCGGTAAAGGCTTGGTTGAAAAAAATGAGGCTTGCACCATGTTTTAAAAGCTAACCAACTCTGGCTTCTCTAGTGAATTCCCTCCACCCTGAATACCCTGCTGCCAGTCCTTAAGAGTACATAAATAGGGGCTCTCAACAGCGCCTCTGCCAGGCAGTGATGATTGTTTATATGGCAAGAGGTGGTTTCTAAAGTCCAGAGCCTCAAAGGTGTTTAGGCACCTACCTCCCATTGAAAACAGTTGAAAACAATAGGAGCGAGGTGCCCAAATAGCAGGGGGGAAAGTGAGCTGGTATGGGCTGGTACAGCATACCGGTAAGAGGCCAGTACCGGCCCGTACACAGCCCACGTTAAAGCGCGGCAGGAGCAATGCTTTAATGTCCCTGCCCGTTTTGCCTCCCCTGTTGGCGGCTCTGAAGGTAGGAGCCCTATCAGCTGGGCTGCCGACGGCTTTCCAGAGTCAAAGCAATTGCATGCACATCAAACCAGTCTATTAAGCTGGAGGGTTGCCTTTTCCTGCACTGGCTGAAGCTCCCAAGTGGTCTAACTTTGGAAGATGAACATCAGTCTTGATGGTATTTTAAAACAGAAGCTAATATTTGAGATGTGCCTGAACCAACCCATCTGATCTGAACGTCGAGTCTGGAATCAGATCCAGACCTAGCGGATGGGATAATTTATTCTATGCATATAGCATGTATTAGTTTACCCTGTGCCTGTACTATAGTCACTTGTTAAAAAAACAGCTAAAGAGGCATACTTAAGGTAATTTTTCAGTTCCCAAAGCATACCTCTTATCTGGACAGCACAGGGCTGGGTCTAGCATCCATAAGTAGATGAATTGCTTACATAATTTATGAAGTCCATTTCTTGTCAAAACAGCCAGAGAAGCTTAAAAATAAAATTTACATTGTTATCAATGGTATGCTCAAAAGGCTGATCTAAAGGTTTTTGATGGAGGATGGGAAATGTCTAACATTAGAAGAGGATAACAAGTGCAGTTGCAGGACTGACATCAAATATGATGAGAGAGCTTTTAAACATGTGGTATCAATAATGCTCGGGCTTTGCTCCAGAGATAGAAAATTAAGTTTTCCCAGGTGGCCCGAAGGAAATGTTTGCTGTACCAAGTAAACATTGCTGTAATTGTTGGCCTCAGAAGGCATTGATATGTCACATGACAGTTCTCAGCCACTGAGGGCCACTTCATAAAGTGAAGCCCAAGGTTCCTGTGAATTTTTGCATCTATGTTGCATGTGTGATGTGAATGAAAATTTGGATTTTGGTTGCACAAGTGGGCAGTTAGGCATCTAAATATCTATCTGTGTGTGCAAAAGGCCTAATTTGTACACACAGCTTTAGTAAGTGTACATACATTAGCCATGCGTACTTTTGTGTGCCACTATCAGAATTCAGGATACTGAGTTAGATAGACCCTTTGTCTGACCCAGTATAGCTGTTCTTATGAGCCCTTGTGACATTTGAGCAGATTGCAGAGAATTCAGGGTTAACTAGGTCAGTTGGACGGTACCATCCATCATGAGAGCTATTCTTAATTCTCTATAAGATACAAATATATTCCTCTTGGGTCTTACTAAAACATCCTTCAACACAGCAACTAAGCACTGGTAATATTATTGTTTGCACAGCAAAGGGTAATAGGTGAAATTCTGTGGCCTGTATTATGCAGCGGTCAGACTAGATGATCATAGAGATCCCTTGTGGCTTTAGTCTAGAAATCATAACTATAGGCTAGAATAACATTAGAGGCGCGTCAGCACAAAAATATTCATTAAGTATCCTCCAACTACCAAACCCATCTACAAAAACTCTGAAATGGTGAGTGGGGGAGTAAAGAGAAGTGGCTGCTAAGCCTGGATGATGGGACATCAATCCTGGAAGTACTGGTTCTGAATGGTGATACACTGATGTAATTTCTCAGTGTATCAAACAGCCAGTCTCATTTCATTCTGCAACTTTTTTCCCTGTGATAAACTTTACATTCCACTTACCAGTGGTGGAAGGTTAGCTTAGAGTCCTCCCAGAAGTTCAAAATTCATCATCACAGTGTGTCAGTCCACTGTATGACAAAGGACCCCTGAGAGATGCTGAACTCACGCACACTGAGTTCAGTGGGAGTGATATAAGGTCTCAGAGGTGCTCAGCCACTATCTTACTCTATCTGGTCTATTCAGGTTCTTATACCATGCCCATAAGCATGGTAACTGATCATCTCAGGATTAGGCCCTACTTTGTTATTGAGCATCCAACCATGGACTGAACATGACACCATCCACACAGCTCCTGTAAATGCTATAGTTTCTCCATGTTCTTCGTTAAAAATTTAAGCAGTGGGTGTGCTGTGGCCATTGCTTATCATGCTGGCAGTGTTCTCTTATTGTTTTTTTGAGCTCATGTTTGTTAGTTGCATCCACTTGTTGCCTATCGCCTTGTACTTAGGTTGTAAGCACTTCAGGGCAGGGGCCATATCTTTAAGCTTGTCTACATAAGCCATTACCTTCCAGCAAGCCAGGGTGTGAATCTACACGCACCAGCTTGCCGAGTAAGTGTGGACACTGCTACAGCACGCTAAAAGTTCAGTATCATGCTTTCACTTACTGCTCTTTGAAACACAGAAGTAGGACCCCCCCCCCACTGTTCAGCTGCCCTAGGCCCCAAGACCAGTGCTGTGAACCCTCTAAGTTTCCTCAGTAACTTAAAGCACACCCTCCAAAAAGTTCTATCTTTTGAGGTACTCCAATTTACAGTTTAATCCTTCAGGGACAGCCTGCCAGACGGACACACACACACACATACACACACTTTACTTCAGACAGCAGAAGAGATCAAATGAAAAACAGGTCTTTACTTGGAACTAGGGGTGTGACTCCCAGCTTGTACAGACACGCTCACGCTACCTCTCATGGAGCCAGTGCACTAAAAATAGTAGTGTAGTCACCTGAGGACAGCCCTCCTGGACTCCGAGGGGATCCTAGGGCCCTGGCCTAGACATTTTATGGTGAAAGTCACCAGCATAACCATAGTTGCAGGATGTGTGTGAAATCACGTGCATGCTTAACTGCTCCCCTCTCTGGATATGTGTCATTGTTCTTTCAAGTGTCAATGAGCAAAATACCCAGGCAAGGTATGAGCACTACTCCCTTCTGAACAATGTGGAGAATATATAGCATACGTCTAGACACATACGCTGAAATCTGTAAGAACTGAGAAGAGCCCTTAGTTAATTATTTGTCTGTTGCTGGGTAGAACTGTTGTTTTTCTTTCTGTGGCACTTACAATGCACACAATGACACCTAGTGGGATTTTCAAAAGTGCCTAGGCGCCTAACTCCCATTGGCGAATTCCAAAATGACACGCTGTCCTGTACAGTTCGTCATAATGCTGTACGTTACACTGATACATTTCCCCTTCGTTTATTACTTTCTACCACATCACAAAATAGCAATGCCATACAGCAGAACCTCAGAGTTACCGACACCATGGTTGTCCATAACTCTGAAATGTTCGTAACAGCGCACCCCCATCCTGGCTGGGGGGCAAGGGGTAAAAACAGCACGTCCCCTCGGGGAGGGGTAAGGGGTGAAAGCTGCACAGACTCCAGCTCTGCTCCTGCTCTGCTGCCTCTGGCTGCCTTGGGCTGGTAGCCCCTGTGTCTTGCTGACCAGTGGCTGCCCCCCGAGTGGGAGTAGGAGCGGGGACAGGCAGCCCAGATGTGCCTACCTTTAAGATGCAATACAGGCTCAGAACAATATTTGCTTTTTTTTTTTTCTTTTTTTTGTCTCTGCTGCTGCCTAATAGGTTACTTCCAGTTTCACATGGTGTCCGCATGACTGGTCAGTCCGTAACTCTGGTGTTCGTATCTTTGAGGTTTTACTGTAATACACAAATACATGTTCAAAGTAAATATTCAGTAGTGTGTATTTATTATTATTCATTTATTATGGAGGTTCAATATTGTATTTGGCACTGTACAACTGCGAAATATAAAGACCCGAAGTGCTCACAATCTGTTATAAATAAAAAACAAATTTCAGATTTATACTGAAACATGTTCAATGCACAAGACAGAGCGAAATCCATATAAAAACATGTTTGCACATCTTTACTAAATTTCCTTTGAGGTTTTGTCTCATCAGCTTAAAACATTACATGTTTTGCCAACACAGCGGATCAAGCCTTCTGAAATGAAATACAGTAGCAGGAAAACACCAAGATCCACTAGCTCTTATCAAGGCCCTTCTAAACCTTAGGTCGAAAATAATTCTTTAAACGCAGGGATTCTGTGAACCTGAGCCAAGATTCTCCAGCCTATAGAAATAAATCTGCCGTGTGTGACTCTTTCCTGAGGAAGGGTTTAGTTCTGAAACCACACAGGAAACTATGGTAAAATCACTCAGCCAGATTCTCCCCTCATTTACACTCTTGTATATAAATTAGGAGTAATTATAAATTAAGAGTACCTCCTCAGCAGTCAGAGGAGAGAGAGTGTAAAATTGGTGTAGGTGAGAAGGGAATCAGGCCTTTGATCTCTAGGTACAAATTTTGTAAGTCCAAAAGCTCATGTTGTAGGTGGTGTTATCTGATCATTGTAATGTGGCAACAATTTGGAATTTTGTTTTTCAATAATAATCCAAGAATGCAAAGCAGACAGAGTTAATATCTTAGATTATCCTTTTATAAACAAAGAATTAAAAATATCCAATTTTCTCTTCTTAATGCAAGTTTTAAACAATGCCCACAAATAAAGTTTTGGTCACTCACAGAATTCTGAGTAAACCACTTTTATAAGTATTATTATTTATTACCATCATCTCATGTTTTTTTCTGCTAAGTGCCCTAAATTTGTTATTCAGGTTTATAATGCAATTATTTACATAACGAAGAAAAAGAACTAGACCAGGGGTTCTCAAACTTCATTTCACCATGGTCCTCTTCTGACAACAAAAATTACTACACGACCCCAGAAAGGGAGACGAAAGCCTGAGCCCACCCAAGCTCCTCTCCCCTCGGCTGGGGGACAAAGCCTAAGCCCCACTGCTCCAGGCGGGAGGGCCAAAGGCCTCCGCCCCAGTTGGAAGGCCTGTAAGCTGAGTCCTGCCACCTAGGGCTGAAACCCTTGAGCTTTCAGCTTTGGCCCCAGCCCCAGCAAGTCTAACACCCATCCTGGCGACCCCATTCAAACAGGATCATGACCCACTTTGGAGTCTCAACCCATAGTTTGAGAACTGCTGAATTAGAACCAAGTAAAACGTATGGGAGCTATACCTGCAGATTCGTATTACATTGGAAGAATGGGAGAATTCAAAATATAACAATAAATGTAAAGGATGACACCTTTTTCTTGATGGACAATTTTTAATGGTCGCCAAAAAACTGGGTGGGAAAAGAACCATATGTCAGCAATAAACAGCTGTTGGAACTATACTATAGAAAATGCTAGCTTAATACGTATGCAAGAGAATTGTTACAAGAGCTCTCGCCCTGGTGGTTGTGATGCCTTTGTATGGTCACAAAGAAGTCTGATGTGGGAGGGAACACAACCAGATGCCCTTTCTTTTGGTTAATCTCAGAGACCAGCTCAGCCAATGGAAAGGAGCTACTTAATGGCTGGCTAAATCTATCTCAGTTCGTTTGTATGTGAGGGAAAATATCCTGGTTTTGAACATGTATAAGAGCTTGAGCATTAAGAACAAAAGTGCATGCTGACCTGTACTGGGTTTTATTAATTATTTAATATTAACTCTGTCTTCTAGTCATGCATGCATTGTTAAATGAAATAACACATGGGGTTGAAAATTACCAAGCAGGTGTTTAAAAGATATCTCTAAGCAGTTCTGCTGTAGACTAATTAGTGTTCTAATACATTGTACAGTGCACAGTCATCATTATTTCCTCTTCATTAGCTGCTGATGTATAATGCATCTTTTTGTTTTAAAAAAAATGTCTACCTCCTTTATAAAAACAGTTGTTTCTTCCGTGAGCACAACAAAGGAATGAGGAATGTGATTAATGTGTGCCATCTAAGCTATGTGCATTAAACATTAAAAACCAATGTGCCATCTCAGCTTAATGTTCATTAGCAAATTATAAAATATACTTGTCATTGTTAACACTTGTGCCATTTGATATGCTGTTTTGGAAAAGAAATTAGCAGAATGATCAACCTGTTCTTAGAGCTATCATTATACTAGGCATGCGACTACTTAGTCCATCCAAGTGCAGCTATATTATAGTTATTGCAGGTGTGGACTGATTTGATGCATAAAAGACTGAGACCAGGATTTTCAAAAGTTTAGTAACTTTCACTGGGAGTTGGTCACCCAACGCCCTACGCTCCTTTGTGAATCCCCGTCTGAATGCCCTATGCCTCCCTCTATAGAGCTACGTAAATCAGATATTCTGTGAGTTTGTATACCAAGGTTCTTCCCGGTTCTGATTCAGGGCAGGGTTTTCTCCACACCACAGAAATGGAAGAAATCTTCCAGAGGCCAGGGCGATCCATGTGAAAACCCTGTGCTTCTACAGTAGCTCTGGAACACCTCTGGTCTCGTGACATCATGGCTCGGATAGAGCTCTAATTCTGTCCTTAGTGGAAATTCCAGTTGAAAAATGTTAACTGATTGCGGTTAGTTTTGGCAGAGAACAATGGGATGGTCCTCCAATCAGAAAACAATTGTGACCAGCTGAAGGATCCTAATGGAGTGTCTGAGATGTTCAATGCACTTTAGACACACTGGGCAATCTAGCTAAGCAACGACTAATGAGTTCAGTGTGAGGGTGTGGGGGAGGGTACAGCAGAAAGGGTGGCGGAGGTGGTCAACCACCCATCCCACTCCCTCCTCCTGCCAGCACATTCCCCATAGGGGGATCCTGACAGATTGGGGGAGGAGGGGGAAGAAAGAGCAAATATGCTTCAGAACTGTCACTCCCTACATTCATGCCCACTCAAGCCAGGTTCAGAATCCCTTCTGCACTAATAAGCAGACAGCAGCATTTGGGCCTAGCATATTCGTGACCTTCTCGCAGCATATAATACAGGACTAGGGCTTTGCCCTATCAAATATATCCTTTCAATTAAACATAATAAAAACAAATTAAGAATAAAGACCATCCAGATGGGACTGCTGTCAACATAGATATAATTTTATTCCTACTCACTTTGCCGGTGTCCCTTTAATTACAGCACAGTGTAAGTCTGTCACAGTTTGCCAATTCCCTTTTATCCCCAGAACTCAACGTTCAGTGTCTCCCAAATTCTTTCTCTCTCCACCCTCACTGACAGAGCAATGACATGTGTTTCACAAGCTGATGTCTGATGGACTATAAAACCAGAGCTGTATTGTGGAAACCTCCAACAACAGTCCTCCTTAGAGAGCTATAGAATCTGGGCAATTTTTAGAAAGAGGAATTACACATTAATGGTGAGGAAGAGGTTGGGTAGAAACCTAAATTTGAGCTTCTGAGATTAGAGAAAGTTGACACATTTTTGTCTCCAATCCTACAACTGAGCCAGGCAAGCAGACCCCTTAGGTCTGTGTGGAGCCCCAGGCCTGCCTTGATCTGATTGTAGCTTGGTTCTCTCAGTGCATTTGGAATTTTAATTGAAAATAATGAGTGAAATCCTGCCCCACTGAAATCAATAGGGGTTTTGCCACTGACTCTAATGGGCCCAGAATTCCACTCATTGTATCACCTTTGCTGATGAGCCATAACGATCAGCTTCATAATATTGAAAAACTGCCTGAAACTAATCCCGGAATTTCTGGTGCATATAGCTCTGTAACTGAAAAGAAACACTATTATGCTGTTTCCTGCACCTTTAACTGTAGAGCAGTCTCTCTCCCTGATGCAATGACAGATGTGGAACAGCTGACATTCTCCGTAATAGCTCACATAGAAGATAGCAGAGTGAGTATATGGGTACATCTACATGGTTAAAAAATTCCATGATAACAAGTTTCAGAGATTAGGCTTGCGGAGCTCATGCTATGGGGCTAAAAATAGCAGTGTAGACATTCCTGTTTGGTAAGTGCCCAGCCTCTGAGACCTCCTCCCTTTGCCAGGTATCAGAGCCCAGCCTCCAGCCCAAACCAGAACATCTACACTGCTATTTTTAGCTTTGTAGCATGAGCCCTATCACCAGCTGACCCAGGCTCTGAGACTCACTGCCACGGGATTTATTTAGCAATGTATATGTACCCATGTGTGTTCTCGAAATCATGGAGCCTTTATATTCGTTCTTTATGTTGGGTTTTGTTATGGCTATTTTCCTTACTCTGAAATAAACTAACTTAGAAGAATATTGATGCGGACATGTAGAGATGAGAAATATAACAATTTTTCGTGCTAAATTGTTATCACATTAAGCTGAAAATAAACATGGTCACATTTTGTCGTAAGGGTGCTGTCATTACAGGGCAGTTACAGGGCAATTACACTGTGGCTATGCTTTCAGGTCCCAGGAATTACTACTTAGTCATACACTGGGGAAGTTCATTTCATGACTGGGAACAATCGCACTATAAATACAATGTAGTTAATATACTGTAGCGAGACTCGGATAGCACATGTATTAAGAAGAATGCCCACGAGGTAATAGGAAGTAAATCATGTGACTTAATTGCAATTACAGTTTGAAAAAAGAAATCACAGTGTTTTATATGGTAACGAGGGGCCAGATTCACAAAGGGATTTAGGCGCCTCACTGCCACTTCAGCCACCTAAATCCCATGATCAGGTCCCACTGGGATTCACAAAACACCTGCTCAGCTGCACCTGAACCCTGTAGGTGCCTACGCTCCTGTAGTGCCTAGGTTTCTGCAGTATGGGCCCATGTTTCTGTCTCTGGTCATGCACACTGCCGCCTCCCTCCAGGCATCTGGAGGCCTAAGAACCAGAGGAAGACCAGCGTTCCTCCACCTAACTCACCTGCAAGGCCTGATCCAGTAAGTGTGCTCCTCTTCCTCCTCCTCTCCCTTTCTTGCAAAAGATGTCTGAGGTGCCTAACTCTAACAGAGGGCTCGCAGCTCAGACTCCCAGGCAGAGATAGGTGCCTCCCTCCAGCTTGGACTTTTGAACCTCCTGAAAGGGTCAGGGCTTAACACATACCCTGGCATCTCCTATTAGCTAGTTTAGGTGGGGAAGCCACCTAGTGTACTAGCTTTGTGAATCTCATTCTCAGGTGCCTATCTCTCCCCATTCATTGGGTAGGAAGCCTGAGAAGCTAAGTCAGACTTTGTCACCCTGTGATGTTTAGGTGCTCACATGTGAGGTGTCAGGATGCTCAGCATCCCAACACCTAAGTACCCAGGCTGGCACGATAATTGGAGTACCTTTATTGCAAAGTGTGATCACGAACACTAATCACATAGCTGATCTTAAGCCTTCTCCCGTTGTTTCTTTCCCACCCATTGCATGCTGCTCATCTGAGGTTGTAAGTTCTCCTGGCACGGACTCTATCTTTCACTGTATTTGCACTGCTTCTAGTATAATGGAGCCCTTTATATGCCACAGTAATATGAATACTATGTAATAACAGTGATCATAATTATGAAAGCTGTGCCCTTTTCTGACATTAAATCGGTGAACAGTTCTGCAATTAAAATGCCATTCTGTGCTCCCGCTTCATGGGAATTTTGGATAGTTCAATTAGTACAAGTTGGTGACATATGAATCCAAAGAAACTAATAATAATGACTAATGTTAATATGGAACACCTAGATTTTAGGATCACCTGGTCTCTCAGATACTATGGTGATGTGTGGTATAATAACCTAGATTGAATAGACTCTATAGTAATATTTTACATTTGCCAGAGATTAAAGCTATTATGGCATATAAGTAGGATACAAATAGTCTTGATAACAAGCAAAGATCCAGAGGAACAAGCAGTGACTATCAGTTACCGATAGACTCTAATTTCGTTGGGACATTTGATCATTCCTTGCACTGTCTTCCTTTGGGGTAAGTGACTCCAGTTTGTAATGATGCCGATAGGACTTTCCATGTTGACATTGCTGAACAAATATTAACTAATGAACCCTCAGAACAATTCTTTGGGATAGGCAAGGAAGCATTATTACCTTCATTTCACAAATGGGAAAATGGAGGCAGAGAAGTTAAGTAATTTGTCAAATGCCACCCAACAAATCAGTGGCAGAGCCAAGGTTAGAATATGGAATTCCTGATGCCCAATTGTGTGCTTCAAACCGCATTGGCTCAGCTCAGCTGAAGGCACCTTAATCGTTCTCTTGTGACTTGGCATGTAACAACTCAGCATAGCAAATGGTACAAACTTGTGTGTCACGTTTAAGAAAAGCTTGATAGGATTTTGTTTCCTCTGCTCTGAACAGCCAGCACAAAGAGCAGAAATGGTTGGGATTAGACTGTGGGCCAGTTTTCTTTCTTTAATTTTTTTGTTAGCTAAGAATAGTCTGCAGTTTCAAAATGAAAGGTTACTTGTGTCAACAACATTTTACATGTGGTCTAGACAAATTCATTGCAGCTTTAGGTGTGCTTTCTTTGTAAAGACACGTTTACATCGCAGCTTGACGAAACTATTGAACCATGTTTCGCTGAAGTGGCGTGCTACACCGTCAAACAGCCAAAAAGCAGAGTAGTTTGATAATATTTTAATGCACCAGGGATACTGCATTTGATTTCACAATATTGATCATTCTACACACAATTTGTTGAAAAGTGCACGTTTACAATGTGTGCTGCTCCTGCTCCTGTTTGTTATAGTGAATGAAGCTGATTGAACTATAAGCATAGGAAAGCAATTGTGCTTTATGACCTTAGAATTTATGCCATCCACATTAATGAAGCATGAAGGTTTTTAAATCCCGTAAAACAGCAATTCATTGAATATCTGAGTTATGCTGACTGGCATACCTTATGCATTTTAAGGGCTTTTAAAGTGACATTTACAGTAACCTGATCTTGGATGATAAAGGACTTCTGAATTAATGTTATACTGCAGCTATGTTGAAGTGGGAGGGAAAATGGTAATTGTTTTAATTTTATCTGCTTTCAGTTCCAGGCACTGATATATTTTATAAACCAAAATCACATAATGTTCAAGGTATGTAAAGTCTACAGTGTTGATTTTTCTCTTTCTTCTATTAAAATGAATTTTGGTAACTCTACATTACCAGGCACACACATCATTTTTATCGCTCTAGCTATTTACATTATATGCTAACTGTTGGCTGCTCAGTGATTGTGCTAAATGTCATGTAGTGATGAGCTATTCAAAAGACCCTCAATCCTCTTGTTCTTACTCCAGCCAACTCCCACTGAATCCACAAGAATGTGACTACAATGTCTGTGCTTTACATGATTATTTCTGTAGTCTAAACTGTAATTACCCACTTACCCTATGGAAATTATTTTTCAGTACTCAAACAGCTCCTCAGTCAGGACAATCTTCACTGTACTGCACACACAAAACACAAAAGTCACTAAGGGTATGTCTACACTGCAATGTAAGCCCAGGGTTCAAACCCAGGCTTAAGGTTAACCCCTGTTCTGTCTACATACAAATCATGCTAACCTAGGGCTCAGACCCAGGACCCCACGGGGTGGAGAATCTGAGCCTGAGTCAAGCTGGGACTCACGGTTCAAGCACTGTTGCTTTGAAGATGCAGCCCCATTAGACTTGTGCTTTGGGAATCCACCAAAAGTATCCCACAATCCCATGGGCTGACTTTCTTTGCCCTCTAGACAGTCAAGTTTTCCCACACTGCTCCACAAACAAAGGGCTAGAGTGGCCACATTTTGGGAGGCTGCTAAGAAGTCTGGGATTATGAGTGGTGGTGCGCAGGCCCACATAATGCAGTGTAGACACTGGAGCCCCAGGTTGGGACCCAGGGTTCAACAATTCCTAACCTGGAGTTATAGAGGAGTGTAGATGCTCAAGCCATAGGTTAACAAACCCAGGGTCTGCTAACTCAAGTTCTACTAACCCTGGTCTTACCCATAGGTTATGTCTGCAATGCAATGCAAAGTATGTGTAACTGCACACTAAACCCAGGCTCTGACTCAGGTTTGAGCCCAAGCCCCCCTTCCATCCACACACTAATCAGTCTGACTCTAGTCAGCAAGCACTCAGGACCTGGATCCTAGGATCTGGGTCACACTGTAATTCAGGTCCAAGCCCTGTCATTCTGCAGTGTGGATGTAGCTCAAACCACAGACTTGAGTCAGAAGGTCTGCATAGTGCAGTATGGCACATCATCATGGCTGTGAGACATAGGTCTAGTAATTGTAAGACCAGGCTCACAATGCAGTGTGGACACTCAAGTGTTGGCTTAGAAAGACCAATTCCACAAGCTCAAGTCCCACAGTCCCAGGTTTACACTGCATTGTAGACATATCCTATTGGAGATCACAGTGTGTGTGGGTGGAGGTGGCGGGATCTGTTTAGCCGGCTCCCATCAATGCGAACGTGTCTCTCCATGGAACAACCCCTACAAATCCCTTCTCCTCCCCATTCCGCATGCTCCTTGCACAAGAGAACATCATTACTTCTACTCCTGTGGAGGAGGAGGTCCCTACGAGCTTTAGTGAATTGCAACCCGATCAACATATTCCAAACTTGGATCTTTTTGGCAGTCTCAGGAATAAAATTCTTCTTTGTCTCATCAGTGCCATCTGGCTATTCCATGTCAAACTCACGGTTCAAAATCCATTAATGGCATAACGTTAGGCCAGATTTTCAAAAACGCTCAGCCCTGCACCTGCTCCCATTGGGACTCTTACTTCCAGAAGAGCCCAACATCCAACAGGCTGGGCTATTTTGAAAATCTAGCTCCAGTTATGGGTGCAGGGACCTTGTGAAAAGTCTATCTATAGTGACCAGCTTAAATAGCTAAAACTCTAAAACCTACACTTTTTACTATGAAAGTATTTAGGCTGCATGATTTTATTACTCTTCTTTTAGTCCTGGCTATGCAAAACAAGCAACAGCCATATAATCCTTGGAATCTAATAAAGATTCCATCAATGTAAAATCATTATCCTTAGGCAAGAAGGGAACCAATTCAATTATGATGCTGGATGAGGAATTGAGGATGAAAAGTTGTAGTACATATTAAACTTGAGGGTGGAGAAGTTGTAGTACATATTAAAATGGTTACTACAAAATTTGTGCATCCAGACTAACAAATGCTAATATGTTCTTTTGTTACCCTCTAATTTTAATGATTCATATACGCCTGCAGCCAGAGAAACTTGTACTAAATTTCATCTACATTAAAAAATAGAAACGCAATGAATTGCAAAGTTATTAACATTCATGTCTAGTTGCATTATTAAGCTGTACACATCAAATCTGGTAGTACAAGTAGAGAAATGTCATAATGAAGTAGAACAGCATTTAATCAGAAGGATTTCTAAAGGTCATCAGAGCATCATATAAATCCATCCAAACATGACAGCAGTGTGAAATAAACAACTGAAAGGACACAATAAGAATAAATGCTTTGAGTATTGTTTGCAGTCGTAAAAGAATCAGTCAAACTCTCCTCTTAAGGGAACAGTTAACAAAATCCTGGATTCTGCAGCCTTAATTAATCAAAGACTAATGAGAAGCAGATAAGGAATATTTAACATGAAGGGGACTTATGGGCTATGTATATTGATACCTTGCAATGAGAAGATCTAAAACATCTGCATAGAACTAAAGAAGACATTTTGAGTTTGGCTGGGTTTTCCTCATTGGCCAGAAGAGACATAAACTATATAATTTCAATAATCCATGATTTGTTAATATCTTCTTAGTTGTAATAGCTGTTTGACTGCTTCAGGACACGTATTATGGGTCGAATACTTGGCAGCTCCAAACATTTGAGCCCTTTACGTATTTTAGATTAATGATGTGAAAAGTTTCCTTCCTGAGCATTTTGCACAACTGTGCAGTTAAAACAGATGTAACGGTCACTTAGAACCAGACACTTCTACTCATAGCTTGTTCCGTGAGTAATCCAACTGATTTGGCTGGGACTCTTCCAAGAATAAAGCATGATTCAACATGATCAAGAGTATCAGAATCCGGCTCATACTGTGTATTCATATTGGTCTATGAATATAATGTGGGGCAGTGTTGGTAGTACAATTAGACAAGCTAGACAACTAATTCACCAAAGCCATTTTCTGGTGCGCTGCCTATAAGCCAACACAGGGAGCCTGTTCTCTAGCTAACTAGTTGACCGTGATAGAAACAGGATTGGGCCATTCGTTTAGGCACTTTCACAAATTGAGTACAGTTTACATGCATCATTTTCATGGTTTTTTTTAGTCCTATAACCACTGCACTAAAGAAAGAGAAATTATATCTCCAACCAGGATTCTCAGGAACGTATCCTTGCAAGGCATGTTTACTGACGCAGCAGTGGGTGGGGGATGGGAACAGACAAACAGAAAGAAATCATAAAAGACAAAAGGTTTCTACAGGAAGGATATGGAAGCTGAGAAGAATCATAAGATTATGATCTCAAATTAAAACTACAATGAGGGGTAATATAAAAAGATATTCTAATTGCTACATCTAATTAAGAAGAACAATTAAAAGAAGTTAAGTGCCTTAACTATTACAATAATTAACAATTAAACAGAAATCAAGCATCTTTGAAAGAATGATGATGTGCATTAGTGAACAGGGAATGAAGCTCTCCATTTAAATGCACAGAAATGTCAGGAAGCAAAGGCTGAGAGCTCTCCCCTGGGCCACTGCAAGCAAAGAGTAGCAAACAGCAGCAGTTCTGCATGGTGTGCCCACTCTATAAAATCATTCCTCATCCACTTGCCCCAATGGTAGCCCTTTCACAAGGCTCAAAGTCTGCAGGGTCAGTCGCTTTTCTGCAATCATTCCTTCATCCCACAAGAATCCTGGTGTATGTGGGTCACACAATGAGCCTATTTCCTACCCACCCACACTCACCATTGCTTTGGAGGGTAATAGACAATAGGGAAGCTTATGATGGTGGAACTACAGCAGGGGAACAGGGAAAAGAGAGGAGGCACAGGCCTTATTGTGGATGGTGCTGGTTTTGAGGAGATCTGTGGCTTTCAGGGAGCAAACCCTCCTCTCATTTTGAGGGGGAGGGGAAGGCAGCTACATCCACCTTTCATGTAGGGAACGTGGGGCGGAGGGGGAGGAATGTTCAAGTGGAAAATCTGAGGGAACGTCACACAGGTAGGGGAGCATCTGGCACACTGATGATCATGCAAATGGCTGAAATAATATACAAACTCAGTCAAAAGACCGGATCTTTAACAAACACAAATTTGCCAAAACTCCCTTGAAGTCCATCAAGTTTAATGGCGCAATAGCCAACACCAGCTGAGGGTCAGGATTTAGCCCATATATTACCTTTCATCTATCAAAAATAGACTGAAAACCCATAATCTCCTCAGTTAAAACTATTTCACTGGTTGGTAAACACCATTCTGGGCTGTCAACGGTGTGGGCTACATTCACAAAGTGAATTTAAGCTTAGAGTTGGCAAATCTAATTTTAGGCACCCTGCCACCCAGTGGAATCCACAGCCCTGAGTTAAGTGCCCAGGCTCCCTATACAATGCATGGGGAGGGTTAGGCACCTGAGAATGAAATTCACAGAAGCTGGCAAGCTGAGCAGAGAGTCACCTAAAGTAACCAGCAGGAAACACTATGGAGAGGCTCGTGGCCTAGGTCCCACCCATCAAAGGGACTTAGGCACCTAACACTGAGCTAGAGAAAGGCACCTATTTCTGTTCAGGACTCATAGCTGTAAATTCTCTCCTGGAATTTGGCACCTAAGCCAGGTGACACCCTACCTACTGCGTGATAGGCTATTCTGCTCAATCGCTCCTATTGAAGCTGTTCTATGTTGTATAAAATACTTATATATTTCATCCAGCCAGAGAGAAATCTAGGCAAGACTCTTTTGCCTGGTGGCACATTCACCTTGCTCCGAACCAGGCAAAGTGAGCATTTAAATCTCAGTCTCCCACATTCTGGTTGAGAGCTCTAACCACTGGGCTATTGGATATGTGGGGGAAGAGGGCAGCACCCCCTACCTCAGCTGTGTTTGGTGCAGGGCCCAATCTGGTAGACAGATTAGGCCCTGCAGGCAAGACAGCCGGGGGAACATGTAAGTTGAAGCACCTGCCAAGGTGGAGGCACTGAGCTGCTTTTCAGTGTCAGGACTTAAGTCTGGTCTACACCTTAAAGTTCAGGGCCCGGAGAGATATAATTAAGCCAACCTCAGCCCTGGTATAGACAACGCTTGGTCAACAGAAAATTTTTTCTGTCCACATCTTGAGGGGGTGGATTTACTACAATAGTCAGGGATGAAAGTAACTTAAAGGACTTACCGGTATTCCAGAGTCCTGAGCAGGGAGCGTGGCCTCGACCGGAAGAGGCATGGCCTCAACCAGAAGAGGTGGAGCCTTTAAATACCCCAGAGCTACCTGGGCCTTTAAATCACCCCCAGAGCTACCAGCCCCGGGCTCTGGCCGCCACTACTTAAGCGGAGCTCCAGGCCCTATAAATCACCCCCAGAGCCCTGCCGCCGCTACCCCAAGGGGCTCCGGGAGCGGGGCTCGGGCAGCTCTTTAAAGGGCCCAGGGCTCTGGCCACTGCGGGGAGCCTGGGGCCCTTTAAAGTGGCAACCTGGGGAAGCCGGTCCAGTCGGGCATGGGGTACTGTTTCTTACTGGTATGCCGGACCGGACCAGACCAGCTTACTTTCACCTCTTGCAACAGTGGAAAAACCCCTTCCTCTGCCGTGGAGAGTGTCTTCACTACAGCCACGTAGCTGCTGTGTGGCACTGCTGTAACACCTGTAGTGTACCTGTCGCCTCAGGCAGCTTTGCTCATGTCCACCAGCAGAAGTTTAGGAGGCTTTATGTGTGGAGACTTAGGTGCCACGGGGCTTCAGTCACCTACATGGATATGTGGCAGCCGCACAGGGATTCTGAGGATCTAAATTTGGGACTTTGGCCCTGTAAGTGGCTGCCTCTTGGGCTCTAGCCCTGCCGGTTAAAGGCAAATAAGTGGATTATGTCCTTCAAATGTAGAATGTTATCCTGTAGCTCATAGATTGGTGCATATGTCTGCATTGTATTGTATTGTTCTCTGAACTTATCCAAGCTTATATACATTCATTGTCTCCCCACCCTTCTTTGGTAGTGCAAAAATAACATTCCGATCACAATCCAATGTTACAGTACAAGAAGAACATTTGGGTAAGTAGCTAGCATTTAAATACAACCCACTATTAAATTAAACTCCCTTCAATCCTCTACTTTACTTTAGTCCAAATTTGTGAATTGGTAATAAATGTTTTAATTATCCAAATTAGGAACCAAGAAGCATAGTTCAGATAGGGGATTTATTGCCAAATGATGGTTTACAGTTGCAGGAGATCTATAACCTTCCTGATTAGCAGAAGGGAAGTATGATAAACTGAGATAATGTTTGTCTAATAGCACTGGCATATCCCTGTTGACTTAATCTCTTTCTAAAATTGCCATTGCCTAATATACAGTAGCATGATCTCACACTGCATGTTTCCAAAGTCTGGTTAAAATTAGTTGTACGTCATTCTTGCAAAGGTTGACTCATGTGAGTATACCCCTTACTCATATAAATAGTTTCATATAAATCAATGGGATGACTCAGTCTCCTCAGAGTAAAGATTATTTGTATGAGAAAAGGTTTGCAATATATGGTTCTTCATTTCAAGAGATTGAAATGGTGGTGGTGGAGGGACTGAACTTCATTAACTCTCATTCAGTGGGACTTCGCCCATCTGAAAGTGCTCAGCACCTTTCAGGCCACTCTGAGGATATGTGTACTGTTTCTGTAAAACTGAACTAAAAGGCCAGCTTTGTTAAGATATAAAGGGAGAAACTAGAATGTGCTTGTATTCCAAGGGGACAGTTTCAGACAGGCTAAGGATGAGCCATATGGCCAACCCTGAGTGATCCAAAATCATGTCTTCCCCACAGAAAACATGAGACTAATTGAAAAATCATCAGTTTTTTAAAGTAATGAATGGTAGATTCTTGTTATTTGCCTTCTGGGTTTTGAGCCTTTTGGGTGAGCTTGATTTGCATTTCTTCCATGACTGTGAAGACTACAAACATATCTTCTTAAAAAAAGGTCAAAGCTGAGGTTCTCTCAGAGTTACACGAGCTGAGGCTGCAAGAGAACCACCAAATATTGCAAGAGTTGGCAGGGGCCAGAGAGATCAGTAGCTGGGTGGGACCGAGATCAGACGAAGCGCTTGGAGGTTCAGAGTAGATTAAAGACAGAGCTAGTGACAGGAAAAAGAAGAAAGGATGTTAGAGAGGATGAAAGGCGGGAAGACAAGTGGGAAGGCAGGGATGGAAAAGGGAGCTCCCAGCAGAAAATTTTTTTGTGTCAAAGAGGTTACGTTATTAGATATTTGCAGTAAACATCTAACATTACCCCAGTGTGTCATTATCAATAAGATGACACATTTCCTTATTCAGTATGGCCCTGATTCAGCAGCTCATTCCTATTTAGTAAAGCACTTAAGATCCTGCTTAACTTTAGACATGTGCTTAAGTCCCACAGATTTAAAGTTAAGCTCCTGCTCAAGTGCATTGCTGTATAGAGATGGAGTTAAGCATGTGCTTAAAAGCTTTGCTGAATTGGAGCCTATGAAATGAAGATTTTTGTTTGGTTGCACTTGTGCTGGATTATAAATGGTTATTGTGGTTTATTAAATTAGAGTTGTTTATATTTTAAGGAGGAAAAACATTCTTTGAAATGCTGTATACCTATTTTTTTGTAATGCTCGTATCTGATTACTTCATCCAATTGTCCCTTTTCTCCGTATTTTACACATTTCTTTTGTCATGAAAGTGTTCTATAAATGTTATGGAATAAACTAAAGAAAAGAAAGGAGAAAACGGTTGAAGTGAGTTTGTCCAGTTCTCATTCTTATTTGTTCTCCTTGTAAAGAAAATGTATTCAAGTGCTCAGTTTGGCCTTTTTATGTTACAATTTTATCTCAAGAATGTAATCTCTCCTACACCTCATTGTATGAAAAAGAACAAAATACTGTATAAATGTAATTTTTTTCACCTTTACAATTTTTTTATTTCAGGTAGGTAAATGCAATTATACATTCTGCACAATAGTACATGTCCAAATATATCCAAATAGTTGCAGTGTATTTAACTTAGATGCAGTCTTCTGTATGAGATGTATAATATATCCACAAGGCAAAGAAAAGAGAACTATTATAGTATTACAGTTTTGCAGCAAGAAAAAGCTCATATAGAAATACAGCAATTTTCAAATTGCAACAGGCCAGTTCCGTGCTGCGTCAATGCCAAATGCTTCATCAGAAGGACATACACCCTGCCCTCTTTCCTCGCATTCTGCAATTGCGTTGGTAATACTATGTCAGAGACGTATTTTTTTCGTGACCTCAGCTGGTAATCAGTTTATGCTTTGAAGCCTAAGCATTGATAATTGCCTATAATATTAACCTAATTATTGTAATTGCATATGCTGTTTTTATTTATTTTAATGTTTGATCCTTGAATTTTCCAGTATTCTTCTTGAAGAGTAAGTACCTTGTTTAAATCCCAGCCCTGAGAGGTGCTGAAAGCCTTCAACACTTCAACAGGGGCTACACGGAAACTATTAATTAGCACCCAGATTTTATATCACTTAATACCATTGGGAGCAGTTACACACATATATAGTTCCTAGAGCTGTTCCACTGACGATAAGGTAGTTACAATCTAGCACAACATAAACAGTCATTCATCTGAGTCAGCCTGATTCCCCCACTACCTGGCACCTTGCATTGTCATTTATACCTGATGCCAAATGAGGGTAAAATACTATAATTCCAGTTTGATAGCATTTTACCCTCACTTTGCACAGGGGTAGCTGATGACACAAGGTGAAGGCCCTGGAGAATCAGGCCCAGTGGAGTCGGGTGAAGAAGAACTTGATTAGATTGGCCCATTAGTCAGGATGTTAGTGGAGTGAGCTTTAGTTTTAGATCTTGCCTTGACTAGAAAAAAGGTTGAGTTTAGGCTGGTCTTAATTCACAGATACTAGCTGAACCCAAATTTATACTAGACCTAGTGGAGATGGAGATTTAACACCTTTAGCTCCAGTTTTAGCAGGCCAAGTAGTAGTCTAGGCCCTGCCCCGCATAACATATCAATCTATAACATTATCCCAGTACAGAGCACTAGAGTTAAAGACAGAAAAGTAGTCTGTAATTTAACAATCTTAATCCCAAAAGTCTCAACAGAACAATCCTTTCTTAATAGATACTATTATCCATAATCCAATTTGAAGTAAGAAAGGAGTCCAGCAGAGCTGGCTGTATTTTAAAGAATCCTGATTGAGGTTACAGGAACAAACCATCCCGATGTGTAGAAAGAATAGTAAATATGGCAGGCAACCAGCTTGGCTTAACAGTGAAATCCTTGCTGATCTTAAACACAAAAAAGAAGCTTACAAGAAGTGGAAGATTGGACAAATGACCAGGGAAGAGTATAAAAATTTTGCTCAGGCATGCAGGAGTGAAATCAGGAAGGCCAAATCACACTTGGAGTTGCAGCTAGCAAGAGACATTAAGAGTAACAAGAAGGGTTTCTTCAGGTATGTTAGCAACAAGAAGAAAGTCAAGGAAAGTGTGAGCCCCTTACTGAATGAATGGGCCCCTTACTAGTGACAGAGGATGTGGAAAAAGCTAATGTACTCAATGCTTTTTTTGCCTCTGTCTTCACGCACTGGGCAGCACAGCATGGGGAGGAGGTGACCAGCCCTCTGTGGAGAAAGAAGTGGTTGGGACTATTTAGAAAAGCTGGACGAGCACAAGTCCATGGGGCCGGATGCGCAGCATCCAAGAGTGCTAAAGGAGTTGGCGGATGTGATTGCAGAGCCATTGGTCATTATTTTTGAAAACTCATGGTGAATGGGGGAGGTCCTGGACGACGGAAAAAAGGCTAATGTAGTGCCCATCTTTAAAAAGGGGAAGGAGGAGGATCCAGGGAACTACAGGTCAATCAGCCTCACCTCAGTCCCTGGAAAAATCATGGAACAGGTCCTCAAGGAATCAATTCTGAAGCACTTAGAGGAGAGGAAAGTGATCAGGAACAGTCACCATGGATTCACCAAGGGCAAGTCATGCCTGCTAATCTAATTGCCTTCTATGATGAGATAACTGGCTCTGTGGATGAGGGAAAAGCAGTGGACATGTTATTCCTTGACTTTAGCAAAGCTTTTGACACGGTCTCCCACAGTATTCTTGCCAACAAGTTAAAGAAGTATGGGCTGGATGAATGGACTATAAGGTGGATAGAAAGCTGGCTAGATTGTCGGGCTCAATGGGTAGTGATCAATGGCTCCATGTCTAGTTGGCAGCCGGTATCAAGCGGAGTGCCCCAAGGGTAGGTCCTGGGGCTGGTTTTGTTCAATATCTTCATTAATGATCTGGAGGATGGCGTGGATTGCACCCTCAGCAAGTTTGCAGGTGACACTAAACGGAGGAGAGGTAGATATGCTGGAGGGTAGGGATAGGATACAGAGGGACCTAGATAAATTAGAGGATTGGGCCAAAAGAAATCTGATGAGGTTCAACAAGGACAAGTGCAGAGTCCTGCACTTAGGATGGAAGAATCCCATACACCGCTACAGATTAGGGACTGAATGGCTAGGTAGCAGTTCTGCAGAAAAGGACCTAGCGATTACAGTGGACGAGAAGCTGGATATGAGTCAACAGTGTGCCCTTGTTGCCAAGAAGGCCAATGGCATTTTGGGATGTATATGTAGGGGCATTGCCAGCAGATCGAGCGACGTGATCATTCCCCTCTATTCGACATTGGTGAGGCCTCATCTGGAGTACTGTGTCCAGTTTTGGGCCCCACACTATAAGAAGGATGTGAAGAAACTGGAGAGAGTCCAGCGTAAGGCAATAAAAATGATTAGGGGACTGGAATACATGAGTTATGAGGAGAGGCTGAGGGAACTGGGATTGTTTAGTCTGCGGAAGAGAAGAATGAGGGGGGATTTGATAGCTGTTTTCAACTACCTGAAAAGGGGTTCCAAAGAGGATGGCTCTAGACTGTTCTCAGTGGTAGCAGATGACAGAACAAGGAGTAATGGTCTCAGGTTGCAGTGGGGGAGATTTAGGTTGGATATTAGGAAAATCTTTTTCACTAGGAGGGTTGTGAAACACTGGAATGCGTTACCTAGGGAGGTGGTGGAATCTCCTTCCTTAGAAGTTTTTAAGGTCAGGCTTGACAAAGCCCTGGCTAAGGATGATTTAGTTGGGGATTGGTCCTGCTTTGAGCAGGGGGTTAGACTAGATGACTACTTGAGGTCCCTTCCAACCCTGATATGCTATGATTCTATGAAGTATCAAACTTTGTGAATTTTAGCACAAATGACTCTCTGATACATTAGAAAAACAGGCTGTGTTCAAAGATCCTCAGACTTGCATTTCAGCCGTTATGCTGGGCTAAGGTTAGCCCACCTTGCTCTATAATATAAAACTTGCACAGTAAGAATATGTATTAAAGCTTTGGGGCCAGAACCCTCATCTGGTATAAGTTGGGGATTTAGCCCTTGATCTTACTCAGCTGACTTCAGAAGAGCTATGCTAATTTACATAGGCTGAGAAGCTCACCCAAACTTTTACTGTTGATGACTCTTGTCTGTGTTCCTTTCTCTTCTACTGTTATAAGGAATGTTCTTTAAAAAGGGATAGACTACATTTTAAAATGCTCAAACTGAAACAGGGAGTCTCCCACCTTGCATTGACTCAATGCCACTGGTGTACATCAGAACAGCTGGAAAAAAAAGTGTGTTCCTATATGCATTTCCAAATACATTATATATTTAAGATCATCTCCTGGCTCTGGATGCACACAGAAACACCTCCCATTGAAGTCAGTGGGAGCTCTCCTCATGTGTCTGAAGCCAGAATGTTGCTCTTAGCTATTTTTTTATGTGCAGTTACACTATGAGATACCTAAAAAAAGTGAGCTGCTTTTCATTCCCCTCTCTTCCCAGATCCCACTGGGATTGATTGTACTAACTTAAATAGGAATTGGGGGGGAGGGCATTAAATGTTGCATCCGTGAAAGACCCCTGATTACCTGTGGTTACTCCAGGAACTGTGGCAGTTAGCCAAAGTGATGCTTCCACCTTCGTCCGTCTATTGGACGACAGCTACCATTGCAGTAGGAGCAGTAGCCCACCCTGATTGTGGTCTGCTTTGAACTTTCTCCCGCAGTGCTAGTGTTTTTCTCTTTGATCAATCCTGAGGGGAGCCCCCTCCTAAGACCTACCTCTATGATACTATCTATATCCTGCAGGTCTTAGAATCTTTTCCTGAAGATTTAGCCAGCTGCCTTGATCACTCAAAGAGTTCTTCACCTAAGAGCCTCTGGTTGTACATGGAAAGTACTTTATCTTTCACTTGCACAAAGGCTGGGTTTTCCTTGTTTGAATTTCAGTCTGTTTTATTCTACCTTTGAATATATCTGGCAGTCTTTTATAGTTCCCAGTTATTGTTATGCATTTAAATAGGTGTCCTCAGAGTGTAACCTTATGTGTAAGTATTACAGCTCTACATTTTTCATCCCTTCTTTTACTGTACTATTGGACTGTAGCTGAGAGATGTGTGTGTGTGTCTGTTTGTGTGTGTGGGAGGAGCCCTTAATAGAAAATAAGAGACCCAGTAAATACCTATTGAGATTTCTTTATGCAGCTTTAACCATTTCTGTAGCATCCACTTGCTGCATCACTTCAGACAATTTAATATGTTCATACTTCGCCAAAATGTTCATGACAAAAATGAAAATTTTGGCATCTCTTATGACTGTTTTGGGGACATGCTCTTTAGTTTAATAAATCTTCTTTTTTTTGAGAATTTCAAAATATAGGAATAGCCAGAGTGGATCAAACACTGGCCTACCTACTTGAATGGCCTCCCTCTGACAATGGCCAATACCAAATTGCTTCACCTGAAGATGCAAAAACCAATAAGTGGGCACAAAAGGAATTCCCCATCCCCCACAGTAGTAGGCTGACCTATGGGCAGAAGCATGAAGATTTATATCCCTTTTGAACTTTGGTGTCTTTTTAAAATTCTTTATTAATGTAACTGTGGATGTTCTCATTATCCAGTCTCCTTTTAATCTTATTAAGTTGTCTGTCTTATTACTATCTTTTGGCAATGTGTCTACTGTGCAACAAAGTATTTCCTTGTGTTGGTTTTCAAGTTTAGAAAAATCACCATATTTATACTGGAAACTCAAGAAACAGCACTAGACAAAAGGGACTTTTGCTTTTCTAAAAACCCAGGCGAAGTTGTTTTTACTCATCATGAAAGCATATTAATCCTTTAATTGGATTGTTGTATACTCTGTTCATGGCAACTGACCAATATTTCTAATATTGTTACTAGAAATAACCAACTTCCTTGGCATAGTCCAATACGCACATGTCAATTCCAGCAAAAAAGGCAAGCATCCTGCTCCTCATTTTGCTCCCTTATGAGCTAGAAATTCATGGTTGTGTGCTCCTGGCATCTAAGTTTCTTCCAAATAGATGTAGAGACACCACAATACCACAGAACTAGCTATTTTGATTGGTATTGTTTTCTCCAAAACTACAAAGTATACAGTGCTCACTTTATTTTTATTTTTATTATAAATATTTGCACTGTAAAAATAAAAGAAATAGGATTTTTCAATTCACTTAATACAAGTACCATAGTGCAATTTGTTTATCATGGAAGTTGAATTTACAAATGTAGAGTTATGTACAAAAAATAACTGCACTCAAAAATAAAACAATGTAAAATTTTAGAGCCTACAAGTCCACTCAGTCCTATTTCTTGTTCAGCCAATTGCAAAGACAAACAAGTTTGTTTACATTTGCAGTAGATAATGCTGCTTGCTTCTTGTTCACAATGTCACCTAAAAGTGAGAACAGGTGTTCTCATGGCACTGTTGTAGCAGGCATTGCAAGATATTTACGTGCTAGATGTGCTAAAGATTCATATGTCTGTTCATGCTTCAATCACCATTCCAGAGGACATGTGCCCATGCTGATGATGGGTTCTGCTCAATAACAATCCAGAGCAGTGCAGACCAACGCATGTTCATTTTCATCATCTAAGTCAGATGTCACCAGCAGAAGGTTGATCTTCTTTTTTGGTGGTTCAGGTTTTGTGGTTTCTGGATTGGAGTGTTGTTCTTTTAACACCCCATCCCTCTCAAATTTTGGAAGGCACTTCAGATTCTTAAACCTTGGGTCGAGTGCTGTAACTATCTTTAGAAATCTCACATTGGTACCTTCTTTGCATTTTGTCAAAGCTGCAGTGAAAGTGTTCTTAAAACAAACAAAATGCTGGGTCATCATCTGAGACTGCTATAACATGAAATATATGGTAGAATGTGGGTAAAACACAGAGCAGGAGACATACAATTCTTCCCCAGAGGTTCAGTCACAAATTTAATTAACATTATTTTTTAACGAGTGCCATAAGTATGGAAGCATGTCCTCTGGAATCATGGCCAAAGCAGGAAGTGGCATTAGAATATTTAGCATATCTGGCATGTAAATACCTTGCAATGCCATCTACAAAAGTGCTATGTGAACGTCTGTTCTCACTTTCAGGTGACGTTGTAAAAAAGAAGTGGGCAGCGATTATCTCCTGTAAATGTACACAAACTTATTTCTCTTAGCGACTGGCTGAACAAGAAGTAGGACTGAGTGGACTTTTAGGCTCTAAAGTTTACATTGTTTTGATTTTGAGTGCAGTTATGTAACAAAAAACTCTAAATTTGTAAGTTGCGCTGTCATGATAAAGAGATAGCACTATGGTACTTGTGTGAGGTGAATTGAAAAATACTATTTTATTTCTTTTATAATTTTTACAGTGCACATATTTGTAATAAAAATAATATAAAGTGAGCACTGTACACTTTGTATTTTGTGTTGTAATTGAAATCAATATATTTGAAATGTAGAAAAACATCCAAAACATTTAATAAATTTCAATTGGTATTGTATTGTTTAACAGTGCAATTAAAACTGCGAATAATCGCGATTAATTTTTTTAATCGCAATTAATTTTTTGAGTTAATCATGTGAGTTAACTGTGATTAATCGACAGCCTTAAAGTTAACATATTTCTGGTGTGGATAGGAGCACTATGCTGTACAAAACTTCATGGTGATAATATTGGCCGGGTTGACTGGAGGTGATGTTCTTCCCTCTAAAGCAGTATCAATCCAGTGTCCCAGCATGGGACGTTAAAAGATTAAAACGAATGCCTTAACTACCAGTGGTCATTCATGGTCTTGTTTTTCAGAAAGTTAAAGACTGAGGCCGATATATGTTTGTATATGTGCAACTGAATGACTATTTGCATATGCAAATGAGGCATTAGTATGTGCAAATGGATCTACTAACCCTTCTCATTATATGGTATTACTAGCCAGGATTAATGTCATTCACCTTTACAGACACTTTTTGAAAAATGATGCAAATATATGCAGGATTAAAGCTGCTGAGCCAAAAGCTTTATACTGTTTGATCAATGAAAACCTTTTACTTAGAATTGATATTAGTTTGGGTTTCTATGGAGATGGGAAAAATTTTCATCTATTTTTATTACATATTTGAATAGTTCATTGAATGTAGAAAGACTGTTAACTGAATTCTCTCAAGATACCTTATTGACTGGATTCTTACTTTTGGGTCTTTTTCACGTGAGGCAAGACTTTCGTCATCCACAAAGTTTTTGTTTCTTGGGGCACTAGTTGTTCAACTCCATTTCATCTCAGCACTGAGGAAGGGGTGCAACATTTCTTATAATTTCTTTGTTCCTGATGGTCTTGTACTAACATATAAGTATTCTCTGGGCATCTATTCGGGCTGACAAAATCCTCTGTTTCTTACGCACCCATGAGCTTAAAGAGGATGGTCTAGAAGGGGCTACCAAGGCTCTAATGGTTGGTGTAAGAATGGTGTAAAGCAGTATGTCAATTTCAAATCTGAAATCTAATTAATTAGTCATGGACGATTGGCACAATAGTCAGATCTTGATTTCAACGGCACAAGTTGGGATATTGTTCATATTACTGTCCAGTCCTTTATAGCCACCAGATCCTGCTATGAAATTCAGATCTGGATCCAGGTTTGGATTCCAAACAACTGTGGAAACCCTGTGGCCTTACAGAATAAAGAGCTCGCTACTGTCACCTATGGGTGAAATGGGACCTTGTTGGGAAATACAAGGACAAGACACTGACACTGAATATGCCAAGGATCACCCTGATTTAGACTTCTGTCAGACAGAGCTGGGTAAGGGAGCCTAGAAAAAAAAACTGAAAGAGGGGGCAAAAGGGGCCAGCTTTCTGCTAGGTGGTAAAAATAGTGTTGAGGGTCCTGGGCAATAATGATCTTTCTCTAAAGAGCTGATCTGAGACTGCTGTAGAAAAATGTATGGTGCAGAGCTGAGCATGGATGGTGCAGGGAAGTGGTAACTTTGAGATCATGGATGGTGCGGAGCACTTGGGCTGAAACCGCGAAGAACGCAGCAGCCTACCTAGGTGACTGTGGTCTGGGCCTCCCTATCCAACAATTAAAGCTGAAATCACTCCTGCTGGGTCAGGCAATAGACACCCCCCCTCCCCCCAAAGCAGCCCAGGCAGCAGTGGCCTGCCAGCATCTGTGGATTTCTCCAGCCCTGGAGAGCTAACTGTGAGCGGAGAGCTGGAGCGGGGGAAAGTGGCTGGAATCACCACCCACTTACAATTGCACGGGACTATAGCACGAGAGTCTTACTTCATAAAATGTGTTGATTTATTAATTGCTGGTTTTCCCAAATTCATTCTGTTGTCTCCCCCCCTCCCTCCCAACCCGCTTTCCTGCTGCCCTTCTCCATCCCCCCCAATAAAGTGCTCTTTGTTGTAACCATTGCACTCAGTGCTTGTGGGAAGGCATTGCTCATCAAGGGGGTGCATATTGTTTCCCAGGTTTCTGGATGGGGGCGTCAGCTGTTGTTAGTTAAAGCTTTATCAAAACCCGTAGAAACTTGAGCCCAGTTAACATCAGCTGGCAGAAGGGTTACAACTGCATAGGCTGAGATTGTTTTATTGAGGCACTTTGCTTCTAGCTCATCTCTATATGTAGTGCTTTCCTCTTACTCCTCTTCCCCAAGCCTTCTAGCCTCCAAATTATCCTGGGCCTTCAAAGCAAAAATAGCATTTTATGTGGAGGGTTTGTAAAGTCTCTTCTTCCCAGATTTCTGTTTCTATCTATTCCAAAAGCTCAAATCCCCTCAACATTAGGTTGTAAAACTGAGATTCCATGGCTTTGTCACTCTGCAACCTCAGTTTGGTACCTGGCCTGAAACACTGCAGTGCTACATCCCGTTGAAATACCTTCTGACACAACATCAGAAAATTAGTGTTGGAGCCACTTGATACAGTTGAAAAACATTAGCATCAGGCTGGGTTTTTATATTTCCCAGAGCATTCGCTTTTAGGCATCTTAGTTAAATCTCTGTTAGGTAAAATAGTCTTCATTCAGAAGGCACACTAGTTGTGACATTTCAGGAGGCAAATAAACAAGATAAATCTGAGAGTGGAAGAAATAAATGGAAATGTTAGAGAATTGCTGTTCAGATGCTCTGCTAATATCCAGAGGCACAGAATGCTACAATTCTTTATCATAAACACATCCGTGACAGTGTTTATGTCAAAGCTCTCCATAAATTACACCCCTGATATAAAAATGACAGCTACAATGCAAAATAGATAGCTGTGGTGTTGGTTCTAAACCTACTACGAAAAAACCATGGTCCTGGTCCTGCAAAACTGTAGTCCTTAGGCAATCTGTCCATTGAATTTAGGGGGTACTCATCTGGATTAGGTCTACTCATCTGAGTAAGGGGCCTCAGAGCCAGTTCCATAGCTTGTATGCCATGCAATATGAGTGTGTTGTTCTCAGTTTGTATCCAAGCAACTCAGATAGTTCTGAAAATGATAATATTGAATCATTCAGTTCTAAATATGAGCAGTTTGGGTTTTTCTTCAGATTGGTTTATATAATACTTACAGTAGTTGAGTCTCCTTAGAGCACTTGGTACCTAGGTGCAGTTTGGGAAGCTCATAGTATAACTTATATAGGGCTCACACTGTGGGTTAGTCTCTTTGACTTCAGTTCCCTTAACACTTCAGACCAAATTTTCAAAACGACTCAGCTCCCATGTAGGTACTTAATGAAGAGTCAGCTGGAAGATTCCTCACATGAGTAATGGTTAGCAGTTTCAAGACCATAGGAATTACAGCAGCCATTGCCTATTGCAAGCAAACACTAGAAATTGTTAACGCTTCCTGTTGATTTGAATAGCACGGCAATTACTGTACTGCAGTTGAGGCTTACTAATTTGCAAAATACTGTAGAAGCATAGCATCACAGGGGGAAAACCCAACTGGTATTTAGTTTCCTTCTCCATGTGTTCATGATCTTAGGCAACCATGTATATAAATAAGGCACTTTCTGATACGCTTCACAGGTAAACTGGCATCTCCCAATACCGTCAACCAGAGTGGAGGCTGAAGCTCTTAGCAAGCAGGAAAGGGTTTCAAGCAGCAGGAAGATTAAGGGAAACTGGAGAACTAGAGTGTGATTCTCTTCTGATGCTGATATAAATCAGGAGTAACTACACTAAAGTCAATGGAGCTATATAGGTGTAAGCGAGGGTAGAATCAGACTTGTAAGAAAGAGTTTGGAGTGCAGCAAATACATACCATTAATCTCAGGGAAAACAGCAGACAAGTAGACTGCAAACGTAACTCTTTGGAGCAGGGACCATCTTTTGGTTACATATGTAAGCAAAACACACACAATAAATACTCATTACAATGTGTGTACAGAAACACACAGTCCAGGAATGAGATTCCAGGTATGGTTTCTTTGAGTCCATTACAGAGGATAGCTAATTATGAGCTCTAATTGTTTTTCCTTAAGTGGTTTGAGGCAATTTAATTGAAAAGGATGAACTCTGTTGCTCTGTGTCTTATGATAAGCCATAAACTGACAGTAAACAGAAAAAGGAACTGTATTATATACTGATTTATTTTAAAAATCAGAGGATATCTATAATATTTATGCATTAAAGCACACAGATAGTGTAGCAAAAATATTGCCTTTTCTTACACTGAGTAGTACCTTACTCTGTAAGTAGGCTCACTGAAATGAATGGGATAACTCAGATTCAGATTTTGGGCTCTCTCAGTGACGGTGGGAAAATCTGGCCCGTACTCTGTGGCATTTCTTTATGAAATAAAATAGATAATACAGCTGTAATAAAGGGGGGAGAGAGGTCAGAGGACTCCATTCTGCACCTAGTCCCTAGAAGTGAATTCGAGCCCACCACAAAAAAAAAGGAAAATGGAAAATATAATTTGCTTATTTTTAATATATCGTAGCTTCCAAATTAGATACCATAAACAGGGACAGAAATGCTGAATAATTCATCCACATTTCACATCTAAGCCAAATTTCTTTGTATCATATTTGCTATAGTCATTGATTACTCTTTGTTTAGAAATCCACATTATAAATGCAATTATGAATATCCACTTGAGCATCTATATTTATCTCCATGGGCGTGATGACACTCTTGACAAGCCGCCTAGGAGCCAGTGAAAATTTGGAGAACCAAAGTTCCTGCCTGGGATTTCATTTCAGAACAGGCTCCTAACTGGCCAGCTGTTGCTTACAAGGCTGTCAAAGACTCTGTAAGGTTCAAAAAAGATTTTACATTTACATGTTCACTTGAACAACTGGCTGGAAGGTTGCTTGTGACATAGCAAAGCAAAAATGGTAAACTATTTGTGAGCTAGTTTTATTATGAGCATGATATATTTAAAGGGAAAAAATAGAAATTCTCCACAGGCCAGACCCTAAGGTTCTTAGTCAGTTTATAACAATTTAGCTCCACCAGATTATAACACAGTTCAGAGAGGAAGATCAAATTCACTACCTAAGCCACTCGGCAGTGTCCCTTTTTAATGACTCAGTAGGAAGAGAGATGAAGTTGTCGCTTATCTAGAGAACTGATCTAGTTAATTCTGTGGCATCCTTTTTCTCTAGCCTGCAGTTGGGTTTTTTTTTAAATTTTGCTTCCATTGCTTCTGTCGGTCCAGACAATGTACAGCATATGAGGGCACAAGCAGTCTTCCTTGTTGATGCTGAACTCTCACCTCTTCATTAGGGGCCAGACACCTGTTTGCTCTCCTAACTGCAGAGACTGCTCCTTCCCAATGTCCGCCAGGGTACTAGGCACCTATGGAGCATAGGGAAGGACAGATGGGCCATGCCCGCACAGGACGATGGTCAGTGAACTGGGGTCAGAGGACCCATGCTCCCTGGAAGGACTGTTCTTTCAGGAAAACAGGGAATGTGCGGGGTTAGACTGAAAGCAACACAGCCACGTGGCTTTAATACAGTTCCACTTGTTCAACTTAAGCTGCGTTCAGCTTCACTCATTGCTAATGAAGCACCTGCTATATGCCAGCTGGGCACTGGAAGGGCATTCTAAGAAGCAGTGCAGTGGGGGTGCTTCTCTATGCCTGGGAGACCCTGAAGTATTTGGCCTCCTTGAGCTCTCCCTACCACCGGGCTGTGCAGCCACACGGCAGGGAGCATGTTGCACCCTCATATAAGGGACAGCGCAGCAAGGCCTGGCCTCCCTTCCAACCTGGGAACTATTCTCTGGCCTCACCCAGTCTCTATTGCAGGCTGGTGTGTATCAGATGTAACACAGCCCTTAATTTCTTTCTCCTTCGAAGCCATTCCGTAAAATCTGGCCTTAGATTGATGCTTCAGTTCCATTTTTAAGCACTAGAATGAAATTCCCCACAAAGGGCCTGGACTAACAGAAAGGTCTTCAAGTTTCTCCTGGGTGAAATTGTTCCCGTATCCAATCTGCTTTCTGGTTCTGTTTTGTCTCGCATTGCTTGCAGCATCCTTTGCTGAAAGGCTGAATAGAAACAGTAGAGGCAGTCCTGCACCACGATGCTATTGTCTGCCACTTACTTGGAATTTCAGGAGATAATAGGATTTAAATTTATTTATGGGCATCAATTTGTTTCCTGTGTGTAAGTGTGTCGCTTGTCATTATCATTAGGCCAATGTAAGAATGGCAGCTCTGTTGATGGGGGCCTCACAGGCGTTTGTTCTAGAAGACTTTGGCAGGAGTAACTCTTGTTTTGAATGATCTGCGGCCATGATTGAATATGCATTTATGTCATATGCTGGGATTATCTCCACCAGATTAGGGATTAGGTTTTGTGGGGCTTTTTTTAAACACACAAAGAACAGAGTTATTTCTGTGGGGATAACCGTGTGTTTTACTCTCCTGACCTTTGCTACAGTCTCTGCTTCCAGTTTCAAATCTACGCACTCATTTTCAGTCACACAGCTATTAATAAAAAGAAAAGGCGGACTTGTGGCACCTTAGAGACTGACCAATTTATTTGAGCATAAGCCTTCGTGAGCTACAGCTCACTTCATCGGATATGAAGTGAGCTGTAGCTCACGAAAGCTTATGCTCAAATAAATTGGTCAGTCTCTAAGTTGCCACAAGTACTTGTCTTTTTGCGAATACAGACTAACACGGCTGCTACTCTGACAGCTATTAATGAAGCCTGGGTCTGCACCCATTATTGACAATTGGGTCCCATTGTATTCAAAATAATAGCTGGAAAAATTAAAATAAGCTGCCTGATTCTGCAAATCCTTACTCATGTGAGTCAGAATCCTATGAAGTCCAGTGGCCTGTTTCTTGTTGGCAGAGTTCCATTGCTCTGGAAATCACTTGAAAATCAGGGCCCAAAGCTTTGCATGATTAGGCTCCAAATCTTCCCTAAAGTTAGAACACTCAAAAGGCTAAATCAGCCCCCCGTGGGAAAACTTGCAGCAAGGTGGCTGAGGGGGGAAGAAAACTACTATGAGGTTTCCCATTTGGAATTTCATCTCAGCCCAGAGTTGTTCCCTTCTAGGGAATGGGCAAGAGATTGGTGCCCCAAATCCATGGATAGTCCCATGTGGATTACCTTGGCCCTTTTGCCTCCGCATGAGTGCTGGTGCCCTCTGGTCCCCCTCGTAGCTCAGGTCCAATAAAGACATGTTAGCAGGAACTCCTCCTCTTTCTCTCCCCCCTGGAACTGCCGCCTCATGTGTGACTGCACAACATGGAGGAGATGCTCATGCTGCATTAGCCTTCCAGCAGATTCGCTGCAGGGTTGTGGAAGCAGGGTTGAGTACCCTCTCCCGTCTGGTGCCCACCCTACACCGCTCCCACATGCAGATCCACAACCCCACCAGTGACTTTACATGGGGTTTTTGAAGTAAAAGAAGGGTGCTGTGTGAGCAGCTAACCCTCTCTGTTATACCCAGGCAGGGGGAGATCAGTGTATGGAGAGCTCTTGTGTGCTGGTCATGGGATGTGGGAATGTGAAAGGGGACACCACTAAAGCCAGTGTAAAGGGAGAATATTTCAAATGCTGTAGTGCATTGTTCATGTGCTCAGAGTGCTCAGAGCTGTATGTTATTCAGTAACCAAATTCAGGCGATTAGTTGGTCAGTTGTAAATGTGATCTAACGTGATCTAATCATAACGACTCCTGATATCGCCGATTACCGGAGCTGGTTTCTGTTTATACGATATTTCCATAAATGTATGAGGCTATTAAACGCTTGCACCCAATTAAAATCTGAATGATTCACTGGATAATTCAGGCACTGACCAAGCTGCTCTGCTCACGAGTTGGCAAACTCTTCGGACTGTAACTAAGGCACTTGCCACAACAATTATGTTTTTCATTACAGCTGGGGAAGGAATTGATAGTGCCTTTCCCATCTGGAACTAGCTGTGTATAGCATTGAATTTTCAAAAGTAAGATAGTGTTCTCTCATTTCAGTGCTGCTCATTGTTAAATTGTTTTACACCCCATAAATTAGACAATGTGCCAAAATAAAGAAATGCCAACTGTCTATCATTTTAAATGATATACAATGAATTTCAGCTGATGAAGCTGCTAACAGTTCCTACAGTCCTTTTCCCAAAAAACAATTCTATGGCATCCAAGCAGCATGTACAGTGTGTGGTATTCATCAAAATTGGAGTCAGTCCAGGTGGGACCAAAAGTTCACACAGGATCTGATTTGGGCTGTTGGTACAGTTCTGTGCAGGGTAGTCTGTCAGAATGAACTAAAATCAGGAAGCGGGGTGAAGTAAATAGTTCCTTCCCATTTTTCCTAAATAAATTAATATGCGGCCAGCATATGTAAGCTGAATAGGTAGTACTGTTAGCCTGCATTGCCTAGCTGGAGCCAGGAGAATAACTCTGCACATGAGTGCAACTGGCATTTGGGCTGGTCTTCTTTTAGGGGGTGTTTGTTTGTCATTGTTCCTGGATTCACAGGTTAAACCATCATTTCCTGCTGGTGCCATTTCCTTCTGTTCACCATAAGTGTGGTGTGCACTAAGGACATTTAATGCTTCTCTTCCAAGGAGGGACTGGAGTGTGTAAAACCCACTCTTTGTGATGGTTTCGTATGTGAATCTCATGATTGACTGAGGGGGCAGAGACAAATGTACAGCACAATGAGGCAAGCACTATCTCCCACAGGGAAGCTTGGTGTGGGAGCGTATGATCTCCCATGCCTCAGTCCCACTCCAGGGAGGGAGTGCTCAAAACAGTACAGCTTCATTAGCATACGCACAAATCCCCGGCAGAAGTATGGGAGACAGTCCCCAGGTCCTGGGGATCCCACTGATCTTGAGAGGTTGACCAGATTCACAGGGCCAGCCATGGAGAGGACTTCTCCTCTTGAATTGGCTCTGACCAAGGCCCCAGCCCTGGCCCTCTTGGACTCTGCCTGATCTCCCAGGGGGTATGGCTCCAATGAGTTAAGGGCTCCTCAGTGGTGAAGGAAATCTTGCTTCAGCATTTTCAGTGGGGACAGGGAGAGATGATGCATGCCTCAGGCCTCTCACTCCCACACCCTCCCCATCTGGGGAGCTCTGAGCCTACAGAAAGTCCTGAATATAGATTCATAGACTTAAGGCCAGAAGGGACTGTCATGATCATCTTGTTTGACTGCTGCACATCACAGGCCACAGAACCTCACCCACCCACTCCTGAAATAGGCCCCAAACCTCTGTCTGAGTTACTGAAGTCTTCAAATCTTGATTTAAAGACTTCAAGTTACAAAGAATCTGCCATTTACTCTAGTTCAAATTAGCAAGTGACCTGTGCTGCATGCTGCAGAGGAAGGCAAAAACAACAACAACAACATCAGGGCCTCTGCCAATCTGACCTGGAAGAGAATTTCTTCCCAACCCCAAATATGGTGATCAGTTAGACAAGGGATTGCCAACCTTTGTCATGTGGCCCAGCAGGGTAAGCTCCCTGGCGGGCTGGGCTGGTTTGTTTACCTGCTGTGTCCACAGGTTCGGCCAATCGTGGCTCTCACTGATCGCGGTTCGCTGCCCCAGGCCAATGGGGGCTATGGGAAGCGGCGGCCAGCACATCCCTTGGCCTGCGCTACTTCCTGCATTGGCCTGGAATGGCGAACCACAGCCAGTGGGAGCTTTGATCAGCTGAACCTGCGGATGCGACAGGTAAACAAACCAGGCTTACCCTGGAGAGTCACGTGCCAAAGGTTGCCAATCACTGAGTTAGAGCCTGAGCACGTGGATAAGATCCACAAGCCAGACACCTGGGAAAGAATTCTCTGTAGTCATTCAGAGGTCTCCCCATCTAGTGTCCCATCTCCAGCTTTTAGAAATATTTGCTAATATCAGTCATGGATGGGCAATATGCTATTGTAGGCAACCTCATTGTACAGTACCATTGCCTCCATAAATTTATCAAGCTCAGTCTTGAAATGTTAGGGGTTTTTTTCCCCCTACTCCTCTTGAAGGCTGTTCCAGAACTTCATTCCTCTGATGTTTAGAAATCTTCATCTAATTTCAAGCCTAAACTTGTTTAGTTTGGTGAAATGGCCAGTTTATATCTGTTTGTTATTATGCCAACATTGGCCTTTAACATAAATAACTCCTTGTCCTCCCTGGTGTTTATCCCTCTGATGTATTTATAGAGAACAATCATATCTCCCCTCATCCTTCATTTTGTTAGGCTAAAGAAGCCAAGCTCCTTAAGTCTCCTCTCATAAGATGGGATCTGCAGATCATCCTAGTAGCCCTTCTCTGCACCTGTTCCAGTTTGAATTAATCTTTCTTAACCATGGGAGACCAGAATTGCACACAGTATTCCAGATGATGTCTCACGAGTGCATTGTACAACGGCAGTAACACTTCCTTATCTGTAATGGAAATACCTCACCTGATGCATCCTAGGATTACATTAGCCTTTTTCACAGCCACATAACATTGGCAGCATACAGTCATCCTGTGATTGGCCAGGTCTTTCTCCTCCTTTGTCGCTTCCAACTGTTAAGTCCCCAGCTTATAACAAAAATTCCTGTTGTTAGTCCATAAATGCATGACCTTGCACTGTGCATTATTAAATTCATCCCATTTCTATTACTCCAGTTTGCAGGGTCATCCAAACCTTCTTATCTGATATTCTAGTCCTTCACCATATTAGTAATACTTCCCCACTTTGTGTCAAATGCAAATTTTATTAGCACACTCCAACTTTTTTGTGCCAAGGTCATTGAGGAAAATGTTAAACACAATTGGTCCCAAGACTGATCCCTGAGTCAGTAATGCCACTAGTAATCTCCCTCCAGCCTGACAGTTCACCTTTCAGTATGACCCCCTTGTAGTCTCCCCTTCAACCAGTTCCTTACCCACCTTTCAATTCTCTTATTAAGCCCCATCTTCTCCAATTTAACATGTGGAACTGTATCAAATACTTTACTGGTTTCAGAGTAGCAGCCGTGTTACTCTGTATTCACAAAAAGAAAAGGAGGACTTGTGGCACCTTAGAGACTAACCAATTTATTTGAGCATAAGCTTTCGTGAGCTACAGCTTATGCTCAAATAAATTGGTTAGTCTCTAAGGTGCCACAAGTACTCCTTTTCTTTTCACAAATACTTTACTGAAATCCAGCTAGATCAGATCTAATGCATTTCCTTTGTCTGGAAAATCAGTGATCTTCTCAAAGAAAGAGATCAGGTTGGTCTGGTATGATCTACCTTTTGTAAAACCATGTTGTAGTTTATCCCAATTACCGTTTACCTCTATGTTGTTAATTAACACCTTGCATACAACTGAGGACAAACTAGTGGGCCTGTAGTTTGCCCGACCAAATTTTTTCCTTTCCTAAATACAGGTAATATATTTTCAACTTTCTAGTTACAGAGTATGACCCCCAAGTTTACAGATTTGTTAAAAATCCTTGTTATTGGACTTTCAGTCTTGTACCAGTTTCTTTAATATTCTTGAACGGAGAGGGCCTCAGCTAGCATAGTGAGAACGGGAATGGTTCTGTAGGGGGTAGCTGATGCTCCAATATGCACAGATCCACTGCCCCAATAACTATTATCCTGCTAGCTGGTTTCTCTGTTATGATCCTTCTCTGGGATAGTCATTTTATTTGGTTTTGCTCTGATGAACCTCTCCTTGCAATTCACTTTTATATCTTTCCTGACTAACTTGGACGCCAATTTATTTCCGTAAGTTCATTGAACTGTAAATTACTTTACAGTAAAATGTTTCCTTTGCAGGCTAATGTCTCCCATGTGTTTGGATATTTAAAAGCACTTTCAAGCATGCCTCCCTGACTTTCTTTAGTGCACAGAGTGGAGCTCCCCGCACAGTGTTCCTGGCATGGAGAGGAGAAAAGATTAAAATGCTAAATACAGAAATATTGCCACCAAAAACATTAACAAAGGAGACATGCCAGCCCTGCTGCTATGCATTGAATCTTTGGGTTAGCCCCTGCAACACCATTATGGGAGATCCTCAGCATGGAGGTTGTGGATGGTAGTTTGATGCAGAGTTTATTCTAAAAAAATTGACTGTAATAAAAGAATCACACATTTTTTTGTAATTAGTTGCAATTCATAAAGATGACAGAACTGTAAACATACACTAAACTAGCGTACAAAGTGAGTGAAGTCCAGGCCCTGAATAGCTTACAGTATAACAGACAAAAAGTAAAAAAACCTTATTGTTCCTACAATTTAAGTTTGCTGTCCCTGTGGGGCAAGGCCTCCACCTGGCAGCCAACCCAAGGGAAAGTGTTGATAAGAGAGGGTGCAGTGGGAGCAACCTGGAATCTTCCATCTTGAGTTTTTGAGCACTAGTGCTTCTCAGGTTTCAGAGTAGCAGCCGTGTTAGTCTGTATCCGCAAAAAGAAAAGGAGGACTTGTGGCACCTTAGAGACTAACCAATTTATTTGAGCATAAGCTTTCGTGAGCTACAGCTCACTTCCAGTTTCTGGGCTGCAGCAGCATCCCGAGCCCAGCTCTGTCTGTGGCAGCTGTCAACCAATGTTTATAGCTTCACCATCTCCATGGTGCCATTTGGATGGCCTACATAGCGTGCCAGCATCACCACCGAGGCTGTGGTGTGATCCACAGCATGAGGTGAGCTGAAAGTAAGTCTGCCAAAGTTCAGCATCGTCTCCCCCCAGGACCGGCTCTGGGCAGCAGCAAAGCAAGCCCATGCTGCGGGCGGCACATTTCCAGGAGCAGCATTCCGGCTACCCTTTTTATTCGGGGCAGTTGCGCTCTCGGAGCTGTGCCACCTAGATGGGGCGAGGGCTCCGCGCTCCCGGCTGCAGCGGGAAGGGAAAGCCCCAGGCCCGAGATGCTGAGCTGCCAGGGCCCAGCCACTACCTGGGGAGGAGAGGGAGAGTCCTGCCAGGGAGCCAGGGCTGCTGCACTGCCTTGTGCCACCCCGTATATTGGGGCTTCTCTGCGCGCCTGGGCGGGGGAGGGGGGAAAGCCGCTGCAGGCACTGGGAGAAGGTGATATCGCTCCCTCCGCTTCCAGCGCTGCCCGCGAGCCCCAGCCCCACCTGAGCTTGGGGTGGCAAATTTTTTGCTTGGGGGGGGGGGGCGAAAAACCTAGAGCCGGCCCTGTCTCCACCCCAAATATAACCCCATGCAGCATGGAATGAAAGAAAGCATGTGTTGTGAAGGAAAGAAGTGATTCTATACCAAATAACAGTCACCATGTCCATTCTGGAAACACGTCAAAATTGCCTAGGGGCAGAATAAACCGTAACCATTCTGTGCTGACATTTGTAGCTGTTTGGATGCCAATTGCTCTGGGTACTTAATTTAATATAAAACAAGTCGCCCCAGAGCAAAGAACAGAACATCAGCTAGTAAACAAGACAGCTCTAATTATATAACAGCAGAGTCCAGAATAATTAAGCCAGAGTATCCAGATTCCAGAGCAGCTAAAAGCTAGGTATTTAAGCCTAGTATCCAAAACTACGTCAACCACCTTATGAAAAAATATATATAAACAGCCATTTAATTTTAAGAACAGAGAGTTATTAGCATCCCAAAAGACTTACCTCTACTGCCACATGTCTTTGCTCTTACCTTTGGCTGTCTGGGAGTTGGATGTCTTCACAGGAGATGAGTGGCTCATTGTTGCCCAAAGGAGCAGCTGGTCTCCTTTTAGGTTGACTGCTGGCAAACTCACAGCAGCGACTCCCATGTTCCTGTCCTCAGTTTCTCCCTGAAATGCTGCCCACGTCCATCCTGCAGTGCTTGAAAGATTGGCGGCTTTCCCAACGGGCTGTACCTCTGCTGATGCTCAAGCTCCCAAAGTTGGATGCCAGAGCTCTGAAGGCACAAAGCTTTGACCGTATGGGATGTTACAGACCTGATGGGCATTTTGTCTTCTGGGAGAAGGGGAGGATGTTGCCAGATAATAGTTCCTGTCACTGGGAGGAGCAGGACAAGTTTTTGACAGACAGTTTGGGCAGTGGGGTCCTTGTTACGGTGGAGGTGGGTTGGGAGATGAGGGGGAGTAGTGACTTTTAAGGTAGAACAAGGACATTTTTGGCAACTTGAGAGGCAGTTGGAGGAGCGCCAAGAACATTTTGGCTGCTGGGTGCGGTCAGAGCTGTTGTCATTGAAGAAGGGGGGTTTTGCCATTTGTGCTCAAGGGGCAAAAGGGCCATTTTTCTTGATGTCTGTACACACATGCCACCAAATATCACACGATGCTCAAACATGCCGGAATCACCAGTTCTTTGACACTGAGTGGAGCTCTAGGGATGCCAATCAGAAGTTACCTTTCAGAGTAGCAGCCGTGTTAGTCTGTATTCGCAAAAGGAAAAGGACTTGTGGCACCTTAGAGACTAACCAATTTATTTGAGCATAAGGATGCATCCGATGAAGTGAGCCGTAGCTCACGAAAGCTTATGTTCAAATAAATGTGTTCGTCTCTAAGGTGCCACAGGTACTCCTAATCAGAAGTTATGATACTGTCATGTGCTTTCCTCAACACTGTGTGCTTGTGATAAGATTGACTATGGAGCATCCCAGGGCCTAGTGCCTCAATTCTGGGTTGTAAAATATTCCGCCATTCAGATTTCAATTATCCAGTCAATCAGGAATGACCACTGTTCAGCTGATGATGGCCATTTCATTTCAGCATGGTGTCTTGATGGACAGAGTCAGTCTCAGAACAGTTATCCTGTCAGCACAACAGGGGCACTCATTTGAGTACCACAAAGCTTCCTGAAATTCAGTAACCCAGAGGCACAGCTGTTGCTAATAAACACACCTGTTTCTAGAGCTGCCATCCCTTCCTGTGACACACTGAACAATGGTGATCACATCAGGTTTGCGAATGTTTTTAGGAACTTAGGCATAATGCCAAAGCCACTTATTTGCCGTTGAACAACAGATATGTGGCCACGCTCATAGCATTAACCTATAGTGAATTGGTTAGGCTCAGAAGTGGTAATTATGTGATGTGGTGGCTGTAAGCCGACCTAACATAGGTCGATTTAAGACTGCAGTGTAGACATAGCCTTAGCTATCACATTCCGGCTGAAAGCTCACTTGTTTGACCTCACTTACTTATTAGTTGGGCTGTTAATTTTAGTGTTTTATCAAGTGACTTTGGATGAATACCATTAAATGGCATGGTAGTTGGCTTGACTGAATGATGGACTTTTACAGTCATCTTCCTCCTATGCTCCTCACTACTTTTATTGGTGATTAACAAACCTCATCATTTTCGTCTTTCCACTTCATAGTCCCTCAGCACATTTTCAGCTTCTCGTTCAATATGTTCTGTATGGGGCTTAACTATGTTTTAGACTACAAGCTTCTTCCCTCCCCCCCAAAAGCAGAATAAAGGTATAAGTACAAGTTTAGCAGTTGTAAATGGTGCCAAAGGGAGATTCCTGGAAGCAGGGTATTTTTGAAGAAGGATCCTTTTCTCTTCAACTTGCTTCCTGCCTTCATTCAGCAAAGTCTTGGTTTAAGCCCAGATCCTCAAAGGTATTTAAGCACTTAACTCTGTGATTTCCATAGGAAATAGGCAACTAAATGCCTTTAAAGTTCTGGGCCTAAGTGACCTAAGGACACATTATCCACTTTCCCAGGCTTTTCTTGGGTTGGGATATAGGGGATGGGACAGTGGCAGCTGTCAGGATGGAATTTTATTTGGGGGTGGCGATTGCCTGGGGGGGCGGGTAGTTTTCTAGGAGGTCTGTCTTTCTAACAGTTGCCCAAGGGCACACCGGATGTTGATGGTAGACCTGGGAATTGAACCTAGAACTCCTGAATCCGAGCCCAGTGCCCTTGTCAGTCTGTGTTGTACCTGTGCATGCAGTAAAACTCAGGTGAAACTGAAACTAAACAAATCTTGAGCTGAATGTCTTGGCGTAATCTTACGGGTAGGATCTACCAGTTCTGGTCTACCACTGTCACTTAGAACATCAGAGTTGTTCCTAGGACCTAAAATATCATCATAATGCCATGTCAGCAACTGAAGTACAAATCAAAAACTTTGACAGAATTTTGTTCTTTTTTTACGTATTGCAAATATAAATTAAAGTCAAGGAAAATAAAATAACCAACTACTTTGTAAAATAGCAGGTCCAGTTCAGAAACATGCAACTAGCTCCAAACTAAAAGGTGTTTGAAAATTAATGGGTAGGTTGAGAATTTTCATTTCCCATCCCTCAGGAACTCTGACCTGGTGGTTCTGCCATCTTGACTTGGATTGTTCGTGCAGCGAGCCTGCAAATGGAGCTTGTTGTCATTCTGTAACCATCAGCTCACCAGGTAAGGCATTGTTTGTCAGTACCTCAGGCAGTTGAGTGGCTAGGCTGCTTTAATATATTAAATGTTAATGATGCCCTGTCAAGGTTCCTCCCCCACTCTGAACTCTAGGGTACAGATGTGGGGACCTGCATGAAAAAACTCCTAAGCTTATCTTTACCAGCTTAGGTCAAAACTTCCCCAAGGTACAAAATATTCCACCCTTTGTCCTTGGATTGGCCGCTACCACCACCAAACTAATACTGGTTACTGGGGAAGAGCTGTTTGGACGCGTCTTTCCCCCCAAAATACTTCCTAAAACCTTGCACCCCACTTCCAGGACAAGGTTCGGTAAAAAGCCTCACCAATTTGCCTAGGTGACTACAGACCCAGACCCTTGGATCTTAAGAACAATGAACAATCCTCCCAACACTTGCACCCCCCCCCCCCCTTGCCTGGGAAATGTTGGATAAAAAGTCTCACCAATTTGCATAGGTGATCACAGACCCAAACCCTTGGATCTGAGAACAATGAACAAGCATTCAGTTTTCTTACAAGAAGACTTTTAATAAAAAATAGAAGTAAATAGAAATAAAGAAATCCCCCCTGTAAAATCAGGGGGGGGATACCTTACAGGGTAATTAGATTCAAAAACATAGAGAACCCCTCTAGGCAAAACCTTAAGTTACAAAAAAGATACACAGACAGAAATAGTTATTCTATTCAGCACAGTTCTTTTCTCAGCCATTTAAAGAAATCATAATCTAACACGTACCTAGCTAGATTACTTACTAAAAGTTCTAAGACTCCATTCCTGGTCTATCCCCGGCAAAGACAGAATGTAGACAGACACACAGACCCTTTGTTTCTCTCCCTCCTCCCAGCTTTTGAAAGTATCTTGTCTCCTCATTGGTCATTTTGGTCAGGTGCCAGCGAGGTTACCTTTAGCTTCTTAACCCTTCACAGGTGAGAGGAGCTTTCCCCTGGCCAGGAGGGATTTCAAAGGGGTTTACCCTTCCCTTTATATTTATGACTTGCCCCCTTTTAGATGGTTAGTTATTGGCCAAGTGAAGCACAGCCTAATACTCAACCTATTGGCAATTATGTGTTTGTCTGTAACATAACTTTTGAATGCTGCATCTGATCAATTTCAAAATGTCAGGGAATGTTCTAAGCATCAGTGGGCAGAATTCTATTGATTTTGGTGAAAAATGGAAAACCCCAATAGGGGAAATCAGAACACACACAACCCCTGGCAGCTGGTTAACAGAGCCAGCAGTTTAACTCTCTTTGTAGCTGTCTATAGATCAAAGTACTGGTTGATGTCAAATATTTACACAGTCCAGCGTAACAATACCCCCATCTCAGATCTGCCCTTCCTCTTGTCCCAGAACAGTTTGAAAGATGTGTCTCCCAAAAAAGAAATGACAAAGGTAGGGGTAAGGATGAGGCATGCAGGGGAGGAATGGGGGACATAAAGAGCCACTGGCATGTGGAGGAGAAGAGAATGGAAAACCCTGGTATGGTTTGGGAGGGGCTGTAGGGAGTCCCTGAAATAAAGGGGGATGGGAGGGTTGTACACAGGGCATTTGTGGTGGGATGGAGGACTGTAAGGAGCCCCTGATGTGTGAACTTGTTCGTCTTTTGGCAAATGTGCACAGAGTGATTTAAGGTTTTGCTGGAAAACTTTAGACCACTCAAAAATAAAAATAAAAAAGAGAACAATGGTGAACAAATTTTCCCTTGAGTCCTCAGAGATTCTGAGACAGAGGAATGAAAGTGGGACTGTTGGATTGAGCCAAAGAAGACCATTTTAGAGTGCTTTTCATGTTGACGATCATAGAGCCTGAAAGAGGGGGGGGGGAACATGAAGCGGACAGAAGATCAGAATGGACCTTAAAACCTGGAAGGTGGATTTTCAAAGCAACGTGTGTGGTTTCAGTCACATGCCTCCCATTAACTAAGGGGGAAAAAATCACATGCCGGAAATCCTTTGCTCACCACTGCATTGCAAATTTAAAGCAACAAACCCATTATGACGAGACAAGAAAGGAAGATAATCTTGTGTTTAAGGGAGACAGATTGTTAAAGAAATTGAGGCTTCTAAAGATGCAGGTAGGCACCTAGTGAGATTTTCAAAAGCACTGAGGTACCTAACTCCCGTGAATTTCAATTGAAAATTCTACTATCTGCCAACCTGCATGTGCAGGTGCCCCGGTCCCTTTAAAGATCAGGTCCTAGGGCACTGGACTGGGATTTAAGATATCTGGCTTCAGTCCCTACAGATTTCCTGTGTAATCTTGGTTCATAGAAGGGCCCCATTCTAGATTCTCAAAATGCTCCTATGATACTGTGAATAATATTAATAATACCCAGTGGTTCCAACCAGGGTAAAGACTCCATTGTGCTTACAATCTAATCTGAAATGAGATGCAACAACTGAGTATAGTAGCCAATAGAAGGGAGAGAAGAAAGGAGAATGGGTCCAGTGATCCAATTCAGCCAGGTAGCGAGCACGTGCCTATGAAAACTATGGAACTACTCACATACTTCTTGCAGGCATCAGAGCAGGTGTGGGTCTTAAGGAAGGTGAGGATTTGAAGGAGGAAGGAACCATGTGTATTAGTTCAAGGAAGCAGAAAGGGCCACATTGAGGAAAGCATAGAGATAGTTGAGGGTCAAGCTGATACATGGGCATTAAGATCAGCTTTGTTAATGCTACAGAGGAGATGGGCCATGGGGAGGGCAGGAAGAGGAAGAGTTTCAACGGCCTTTGAAGGTGCACAAGAAACTTGAATTTGTTGGAGTGGAAAACATGAGTAGGTGGAAGGAGGCAAAAAGGTGTGGAAGTTGCCTTAGCTGTCTATTTAGTATAGACTGGAGTGTGGTGAGGTGGGTGTTAGGAGGAGATGGTCACAGTCATCCAAACAGGAGGTGGTGGGTGCCTACATGAAGGTTTTAGTAGTATGGACAGAAAGAAATGATCAGACGTTAGAATGTGATGCAAGGAGAAGTGTCAGGATGTGGACAGTGCCTGGACATGTGGGCCAATGGAAAGGAAGGAGTTGGATGACCTCCCCTTCCCCCCACAGGTTACGGACCTCAGAGACGGGAAGACTCACATCGATAGTAACAGTGACACAAAGACTGCAGGCGGACACTGGTCAGAAAGGTAGGAGTTCAGCTTTGGCACCATTACATTTATGACAATGTCAAGGCTATCCAAGAGGAGATCAGAGAGAGAGAGGCCAAAATGTGATATTAGATGGATTCAACTTAATCTGACCTTTGGGTTGCAAGTCTGCTGGGGTTATAGTTTTAAAGTGAGCTAGCGCTGCTGGCAGATGTTTTACCCTCCCTGTGCTAGCCCTGCTTTTACAGAATCCTCTTTTCACATCTCCCAATTAAACTTCAAATGTGATAAATCCCACCACCTCCGTGAATGCTAATCTTCTAGTAAGCAGTAGTTATTACGAACAATCGGTTATTTTGTGACACACGACAAGAATGAATGTTGCAATAATTGTACTTTAAACACAACCTGAGTTACTTGAACAAAAATCCCTGCACTCAGCTGTAAATATAGGTACCAGGTACTGCTCAAAAGTTGGCAGCATAAAAGCAACACTGGCAAAAATTTGAGTGGGGAAACAAATCTATTTTTTCCCTTTTTGCAACTTTCATGGTAGATTCAGCTCTATTTTGGCCTCCTAGAAGCCATTGCTTTTTGGTTAGCAACGAACACACAGTCAAGTCGCAGCTAAGGAGAGAGCATGATATCCGCCTGCTGAGATATTGTTCTCAAGACGATTATCCTCTTGATTTGTAGTGCTCCCGTTCACAACAGGGAGCGCGCAGAGGGAAGGGAACCTGGGTTGGAGGAGCAATGAGAAACGCGCAAAAATGGTAAAATTAGCAATTTTGGATTCAATCTTATAATATAATTCAATCTTCAATCAATATAATTTGGATTATAATCTCATGTGGGAAAAAAGAGTTCGCTAAAGTCATTGTTTCAGGCTATATTTATCAGTGTTTGGTTCAAAGGATTACACTGGTGGTGGTGGGCATAGGGGCCGACTTCCCCTCTGCCCAATGGATGCTTGACACCCCCTCCCCCGCCGCTACACCACCATCACCCTGCCCCCATTCCACCACTTCCACAAAGTCCCCGCCCCATTTCCACCCCCTTTGCCCAAGTCCCCGCCTCTTCTCTGCCTCCTCCCCTGAGCGAGCCAGGTCCCTGCTCCTTGCCCTCCCTCCCAGAAAGTCCTAAGTGCTGACAAAAAGCTGTTAGGCGGGGTGGGGGGGCAGGAAGTGCTGGGAGGGGGAGGAGCGGGACGCAGCACGCTAGGGGGCAGGGTCGAAGGAGGTGAGGAGCAGGGAGCTTGGCTGTCGGTAGGTGCAGAGCACCCACGACTTTTTCCCTGGGGGTGCTCCAGCCCCAGAGCACCCACGGAGTCTGCGCTTAAGGTGGTGGGCAGAAATTGTGTGTGTGTGTCCATATTATAGTGGCACAGGAACATCACGATAGTTGAAGCTGCCAAATGATACCTGTTTAAAGGTCGCCTGGGCCACGTCCTCTAATATTGGCATGCATTGTTGGAGTGCTTTGAAATTTGCTATGCCTCGGGACGATTCAACGTGGGGTTAGTGACCTACATTTGGAGTCCTTTGAGCAGGAGGTTCCCAAGTTACAGACCCCCCCCGGGCCCCACCCCTCAAAAAAGCAGTTTCCCCCGCCCTTCCCTGAAAGGTTCCATACACACTTCCCACCGAAGACAAACAGAATTTTGGACTAAGTGGCTGGAGGCTGTTGGCTGGCAATTTCACTTTGGGTGGAACGTAATCAAAGTCTCTGGGGAAAAAATTAGCCACGCGAATGTTTCATGAGATGGGAGAGGTCTGAGGGGGTGGAGGAGTGGGAGAATAAGGGGAGAGGGGCTTGGGGCTACGGGTAGGGGGATGGATGGTAGGGGAGGCAAGACAGGTTGCAGGGTAAAGTGAGGGAGGCATGGCATCCCCCAACTCTGTTAGTGAACCCCAGCCACGCAGCACCCTGTTCTCCTAGAGCCGGCAGTAGCTAATAGGACGGATTTGCACACGTGCCGGTTGCAGTCAGTGCCTTAGGTGTTAGGCATACGGACACTAAATGGTGGAGGCAGTATCTGGGCCTGTTTGGTAACACCGTGTTTGTGATATGAGGACAGGTGTGGGTTACTTTGAGGTGTCAGGAGGATATGAGGCGAGCTATATTTTGCACCCGCCAGTGTGAATGAGCAAAGGGAAGAGCTGCATGTGTGCCTTCAGGAGCCTCTATGCATCATTTCAAGGCAGAATTGTGTATGTTATCTCATTAGCAGGGCACTGGGGTCTTATTACCAAGCAGGTTGTCAGCCGCAAGCTGGCATACGAGAGCAGGCTAAGCGCGTCTCGGCATGCACTCCAGATAAAATGACCATGGTCACTGTCAGATATAGCTGTACTGAACGGTGGAGGCAGTCGTTAGCTCTGCTTGGTAGAGGTGTATAGGTGAGATCCATGGATTATTTTGGGGTCTGTAACAGAGATGTGACTGTGACAGGAGGAGATCTATGTTTTCTACCCTCTTGTGTGTGAGGAAAGGGAAGAGGCACATGTGTGCCGTCAGGATGCAGCGTGCTTCATTTCCGTGCAGAATTGCGTAGCTTACGTCAACAGCAGGACACAGGGCTTTTATTAGAGAGGATACTGTCAGCAGAGAAGTGGAATACGAGAGGATTCTAATGCTTTGATGATGATTTAGAGACAGTGAGCTGGTATCCGCTGAGTAAGTGTAAGGGAAAGGCTGTGAAATGGCTCTTAAACTGTGCATATGTGATAGTCTTTCTGGGGTGCTGGCTTTGCATGTGAGAGTATGCCAGGATCTGGAACCTCCTGAATCTTAGTGCCAAGAGCCAGTGTGGAGTATGTGCCAGGGGTGATGGAATGGGGAGGCCAAGGGGCCATGGCCCTCCCACTTTCCTGGCCCCCTCCCCGGGACCCAAGCCCCCTGGCCAGGCCAGAAACTGGAGCTTGGCCTGGGTAAGAGCAGCGTGGGGAGCCTGGGCAAATGTGGGGAGCCATGGACCCTCTGCCTTCCTGGGGTGACAGAGAACCCAATGGAGACAGAAGCCACCCCAGAGCCCAGGAAGTGTATAATTCAAATTCAAAGTTTATTATTACAGTAACGGGCGGGATTTCAGCTTTAAGAAGCAATGGAAAAATGGTTATGTCCTGGCTTCCAGTGTTTGGCCACTAATGGCAGACTGTATCATAACGTCTAGGCATCTCCCCAACCGGCCCACCGTGTGGAATTTAAAATGGCAACACGGAATTGCAAACTTTCATACACAGCTGCAAAAGTTATTTTAACTGGTAAATCACAGAGATTTGCTACAGTCATTCTTGTTTTCCCTGCACTAATTAGAAATATGCCACTCTGCAATCGCTCCTCCTGGGTCTATGCAGCTGCCTGTTAGTGTGTGTTTGGGAAACAGTATTCTATATTTTCAAAACTCATCCACTTCAGTTAGAGGTAATCCATGCTGGGGTGGAGGAAAGTTGCAGGGAAAGCCATGTAGATGCTAACACAGTATCATGTCAATTTCCTCCTGGCTTCTGTCCCAATCCTGGCTGCTGATAGCTGCAAACTTCTGCTGAAGCAGGAACTCCAGATAGCTTGTCACACTGTGGGAAGAGGGTATAGCTCTTTCAGGCCCCTCTGTATAGCTGACTAGTCCACCCCACTTACAAATGTGCTGTTCAGCCACTATTCATTTGAATACTTCTGCTGCATATACTGCAAGTGTCCCCTCCAGCAGCTTGGAATAGCATGTCCCTCTGCCACCACAAGAGCTGTTATGTCTTATATATGAACAGCCTGAAATGACAGCAAAAGCCTTTTGCAGCCAGGGTGCAATACACCCCTAGATGGCAATTAGTTATGAAACGTTTATGAAGCAGAGTAAAGGTTTTAATTTTAAACTTACCATTGCCTCTGCACTTCTATAACTACGGTTAACAAGGCTGTGCCAAGAGTCAGCGTGAGCACTGACGTCTCCCCTTGACAGTATGTGCAGGCTCACTTTAGAGCTGTTACATTTTATGTGCTTCAGATTCCAGACTTATTGTGTCTGTGTTCCTCCACATAGCTATGTTAAACAATAAGGCTCTGTTTCAGGACACGCAACCCATACTGCCTGCTGTTCGTCAGGAACTCAATCCCTAGCCCGATGTATCCTCATGGACCGTCCCAGCAGGAAGCATTTCCATGATGAAGTTATGGTCGATGCTCTTGAGAGGGTGGACCAGCAGGTCCAGCATCAGAAGAAGAGGAACAAAAGACTGGACCAATGGCATGTTGCCCAGGAATGGTGGCTAAGGGGAGGATGACCAGATGACCCCTTTTTAAAAGGGTTAGTCCTGTATTTAAGCCCTCCTGAAGGTGTCCTGACTTTTTCTTAAAAACAAGCAAATTGTCCTGAATTTTCTGTTTTCCTCCCCGCTACTACTGGCAGCTTCTGCTGCTGGCTGGATCCCTGCCCATGAGCTGCCCGCCACCAGCGATGAGTGGCGGGGTCCACTGGCCGATGATGGGGCTGGTAGCGGGGCAAAGATGCAGCAGTGGGGCCAGGCCGCTCTCTCCATCAGCACAAACCCTGCTGCATAGGCGCTCTTGGCCAGCATGGTCCTGTCCCCCGTCATCCCATTTCCGACTGGCACTGGCTGCGCGCTGTGGTGGCTGGTAAGTGCGGGCAGGTGCCAGGCAGCGGCCAATTATGCGTCACCTCTGCTGCCCACCCATCGGCCCTTTACAGGCTCCCCCTCTTACTGTCCTCCCCCTGCTTTGCCCCTTCCCCTCCCCATCTCCACCAGTGGGGCGCATCCTGCTCCCAGGGCTGTGTGGAGAACCAGCCCCTGGTCGGAGCACTCAGCTCACCAACAGCCTGGCTGGCAGGCTCCTTCTTTCCCCCACTGCCTCTGCCTGGGCCGGTGCCCCAGGAAAGCCCAAGACCCTCTGGCCCGGGGCGCTGGCCAGGAGGAGCCGAGCCCTGCCCGTGCTAAAGCCCTGCACAGCGCTGGCACGGGGACGCTTCTCAGCCCCTCAGCTAAGGTCTGGCGTGGGCGGGAGCGATTTCCAGCCTGTTGCCATCCTGAACCTGCAGGACTCCACGGCAGTGGCTTAGCCTCCTCTTCACACACACACACACACTGCCTTCCCTGTGTCTTGCCCTCAGGGAGCCCAGGGCTGCTCCGTCCTCTAAGCCACTCCCCTGCTAAGCCACCTCTTTGGCCGGCTTTGCTGAAGCCCCTGAAGTCAGGTTCCCTGGGCCCTGGTGCACAATGTAGGGCTTAACCCCTTCTTGCCCGTGCTGTAGCCTGGGGAGAGGAAGCAGATGGGTTATGTCGGTGGCCATCAGCAGCCTAGAGGTGTTAGCTGCCTTTTGATACTGTGCGGGCAGGAAGAGACAAGATGCTTCCAGCTACAAGGAGAGGAAGGGGCTCCTGCTCCCGTCCCTTCCCTCCCGCACAGCGCAGAAAGGCTGCTGCTGGCCACATTCTGGTGTGAACCCTGGCAGAAATCAGGGGGCGGGACATGGGAGCCTGCGTTCCTCCCCCTGCCCCCATGTGTTGTCTCGGGAAGGCGTGGCACCAGGAGAGGCGGGTCCGTCCCAGGGGCCCAGCCAGGTATGGAGGACAGACAGTGCCAAGCAGGGAGGGTTGGGTCAGTCAGTCACCCCCTCTGTGTGAGAGACATGTATGGGAGTGTGTGTGTCTGTCTGTCTGTCTGCGGGTTGTAGGGCTGTGTGTGTCACCCTCCCTGTGTGAACCCTAAAGCTTTAAAGATAAGAAGGCAAATAAAAATAATCCAACCACGCAGTATTTCCTTTTAACAGGGGCTCAGTCAACTTGATGTCAATCTGGTTGATTGCGGTTGAACTCGCTTGAATACGAGTAATTTTAGCAGGTATCCCATATTCAGCATAGGGAAATATGGTCCCCTAGCTAAGAGAGGAGGACAGAGCTCAACCGGCCCCTGCTGCCTCTCCCACACCACAGCAATGGAACTTCCGCCCAGCGGTAGTTTGGACAACTCCATGTCAGGGTGGTCCAAGTATTCAGGACTCACGAGCAGTCGGGCAGGGCAACTAAACCCTGTGCAGCCTTCCTTTTTCCACACCTCTCAGGTGAAAACCTCCACCCCCCTGCCCCTCGTCCACCCCCAAGTGAGGGCTAAACATATAAAGAAGGGAAAGGAGAACTTGGGGCCAGGGGAAATGCAGCGATAGGAGGACTGTGTTGAGTATTAACCAGTGAAGAGCACAGCAAGCCACAGCAATGTGGACCGCATTCAATACACTGGCTCCCAAAGGCCTTTGTAAACATCAAACATGATTTGCGTCTGCCCAAAGCGTATTCAACAACCAGTCTACACCTGCTGCGAGTATAATTAAACCTTTTTTTTTTTGGCCAGGGTCTCTGAAATCAGGGTATTGTTTCATAAGCTAGGTCAAAAGAGGGCACATGGGGGCCCCAGAATAACAGTGGGGACAGAAACACCATGAATATCAATGTCATTTGGTGGGAACAGCGTCCCAGCCGATCCATGAATGTAGACTCCCAGGTGGCAAAAAACTCTGACAGCGTGAACTTTTCCAGTACAGCCCATATTGACATTTATAAATCTGCCTCAGTGGTCCACTAGCGCCAGCATAACAATGGAGTGGTACCCTTTCCGGTTTATGTACTCAGTCGCTTCTTGAGGAGGGCAAACTATGGGCACATGAGTCCCATCAATAGCCCCACCACAGCTAAGACACCCCATTCTGTCAAAGCCAGCAATTACCTCTGGAATAACTTTAATACCTCCAACCTTGGAGTAAACCACCCACCTGCTTGCCTCAGTTACTGTGGCCATCACTTTATCCATAGGTGTCTTTCCAACCTCAGACTGGTTGGCTATAGACCTATAGCAGTCTGGGATAGCCAGCTTCCAGATAGTTATAGTAACGTGCTTCTGCACCGGCAAGGGTGACCTCTATGTGTGTCTCTCTATGCTGGAGGCCATGGGCAAGCTGCTCACAAAGCGCCAGAAATATTGTTTTCTTCATGCCAAAGTTCTGCATCCCAGGTCTGCATGATGATGTGGTCCCACTACTCTGTGCTGGTGGCCCTACTACCAGAACTGGCGGGTTACATATGGGCATCAGCAGCTATGCCAATTATATTGCGCAACATCTGCCAGTGAGAATCTGCAATGCCAAGGTACTCCTCTTCCTCCTTTGCCTCCTCCTGCAGATCCATCAGGAAATCTGTCAGGTGCCTTTGGTGGGATAGAAAACGGTCCACCAGCACCTCATGGATGCTCTGCCAGTTTCCTGACAAAGGAGTGAAAGCTCAGGCAAAAGAAGTTTGTCAAAAGGCGCTTCCTTCATGTTGCTGGCTCTGGTAGCTGGGAGGTCACAGAACTAACTGACTGCTCAAAGCAGGCTTTGTTGGTGGGCAGTTCAAACTTCTTGTAACGTGGACGGTGGGCAGCAGAATTTTCCCATAGTGCACCACAATCCTATGGCTAAAGCAGTAACATTGCATATCACGGGGGGTTGCCAGGCACTCCGGGATATGGTTACTTCTGACACAGGTTTCTGCACTGCAGTGTGGACACCAGACCCCCATCTTCGAGCAGGGTCAGAAAATCCTTTACCTAAGGTTAAAATGCAATGGAGATGCTCAAGCCCATGGTTCCCTAACACTGGTCATCTGACTCGAGTCCCACTTACCCTGGGCTTACATTGCAGTGTAGCTGTACTCCAAGCAGACAGACAATTTGTAGCGACATCGTCCAGGTTGGTGAATCATGACCTGTACATTCTCATGCCCATAACTCTCATGCAAAATGTATTCATACTCACACAGCAGTTTGCTGAAGTGTCAAAGCTCCACCTCCCAGCATGCAGACACACCGAAACACAGCTGGAAATCACTGTGCTGAATTAATTATATCCTGTCGGCCTTGTAATAAGCAGCCACCTAGGGACAGTGGTCTCAGACACTGCCAAACACTGCACATGAGGGCCCCCACCACAGTGTGACAGATGCCATCAGTGTAATGTTCAGTCCCTCTATGTAGCAGGGAGACTGTCATGGGGCCCTGCCTCCCTTTGGCGCCATGGGCTTGATTTTCCTTTCATCCACATTGGTATAAATCTGTGGTCCCCCTGAACTCAGTGGCCTTATGCCAATGTAAAGCTGGTGAGTAAGCTTTAAATCAGGTGCAATCTTTCCCTCAGCTCCCCTTAAGCTAGTGCAGCACATGGCTGTGTCTAAATGGAACATCTAACCCTAATTCTGATCACATACAGCACAGCCTAAACACACTACCACTGTGAAATAAGTATGCTTTACAATTAGCAACCTGGTTACTAAGACAGCATCCGTCAACCATGTTTATATAGTAAACATTGTCTTGCAATGATTGCGGAGGCCTTATTACTTTAGTGCTTGCAGCGTGTATTTTAACCAAGTCTCTAAAAAGCCATTCTTGTTTTTGTGCAGCTTTTATATAAGCCCTTTTGAGCTCTGATTATTTAATGGTTACCTTACAACAACTGATTTCCCTTTGACTGTCTAGCATCTTGATTCTGTAGGACCTGCCCTACTTTGCGGCATTGTATTCTGCCACAAAACAATCTGAAGTCTAACAGCCCCATTTGAAACATAATGTTGCATAAAAAATCCCTCTTAAATCAGCCCATGATTATGTACAAAAGCTAAGTCCCAGCAGCCTAGCCCAAGAGCATTACTGTATATAATATCTATTATGAGTATTACGGTAGTGCCTGGGGGCAACAACTGAATTTGGGGTTTCACTGCGCTAACCAAATATAGTAAGAGGCAGTCCCTGCTCCAAAGATCTTAATATACAAGACTGAGAAAAAGTCAAGGTGAAAAGGCTGCAACATACACACAGACGCCTGGGAACTGAGGCACAGAGGGATCAGGTGACTTGCCCAAAGTCACATACAAAGTCTATGACAGGGCCAGAAATTGAATGCTGATCACCTATATCCCAGTCCATCACCTTAACCCTAAGATCATTGTCTCCTCCCTCATATTAAATTTGAATATATCAATACTGGGCCCCGCAAAACACTGTCTTTTAATGACACATTACACCAGGTTGCATCTTGTCATAATGAATTACAGGCCCAACAGTGAATGTAATATTGTATTTAACAAACTGATATATGTTTTAATCATTAAATGAGCACCCAACCCTCAGTGTCCAATCCCTGGGCCTGAGCTTGTAAGGTGCTGAACACCCTATAATTCCCACTGATGTCAGTGGAAGTTGAAGGTACACGGCACCTCTTAGTAGCAGGGCTTTAATTAAGAATCCAACAGTTTTCAGTTTACTTTAAAATCAAGTTGATTTGAACCTAATTAGAATACTTTTGTATCAGTTAAGAAAAGTGATTGCATCAGCATAAATATAGGAAATTCTACATCTGTCTTTCAACTTCCAGCTGGTTTCATTATTTACAAGCCAGTTCCAAGAGAGTTTCCTTCCTCTTCCTTTGTTGGTCATTGTATATATGAAGGGGGTTATTGATCCAGAAGAGCCAGTCAAATTAAATGGAGGGCTCTCATCAACTCTTAGGTTCATAGTCATGCACACACACTTTCTTTTGAAGCCACTGGGACATTAGCATGTTTGTGAATGGCAAGATCATACATCTGGGTTGCCAAATTTTCTCTTAATTTTCATATGTTCCCACACACACACACACCCCACCTCCTTTCTCTAAAGTCAACCCCTCCTTAGTTCAGCAATATTCTATTCTATTCAGTTTCTTATACAATGGCCCTCACCATGATATCTGAAGCCTTGATCCTGCCATCTGTTCCATATGGGCAGATCCCATCTTCCCTGTGGAACCCCTTTAAAGTCAATGGGATTCTGCAGAGGCACCATGCACAGGTCCAGTTACAGGATCAGAGCCTGAATGAGTATGAAATTGGAGTGTCAACAGCAGCACCAGTCGACCCACTCTAAAACTAACAGTGGCTTCTCCCTGACCATAATGGCAGTAATCTGACCACGTCAAGAATGCACTGGCTGTGCATGATGAAAAAGGGCAAAAGTCACGGAACCCCAGCAAAAAATACCCATCACTGTAGCATGCAATAAAAGCATGCAATACCAGCAGTTGTATTTGCCACAAGCACTCTGCTCACTGAGTCTGCTCAGGCTTCTGAAAAGTATGCTCTGTACCTAAGTATGCTCTATACCTTTAACTCTGATATTAACATAGTCTCTTCAACACAAATGTATGAATACTAATTCAATCCCATCATTAGCTAGTGACTCTCTGCTAGTGACTTGATACTACTCCATCTGGTCACATGCAACATTTGTTGTTGTCTTCGTCTTTCTGTTTTTAAAGATCACAGAGACTTTGTATGCCGCAGTTAATTGTTTTACACAGTGTTGCCATTGAGTTATGTTTTAAAACCCAGTTTGCCTCTACAAATTAATTGCTTTGTGAAATTTTTATGACCCTTGGGAGTCCAAGTCCATTGATCTGGTCATTCGTGTCACCGTAATGCTGCTACTCAGGTTCCAGTCACTATTACGTGCCCATAAGGGTCCAGTCTGTTTAACTTCATACTTCTCGCTGAAAATTTGCCCCTTAGCTCACTCACATAGAAAAATACCCAAAGTGTCAAAAATCGGGAACATAACAAAAAAAAAGCCATTAAAATTCATGTGATCTGTGACACATCTGACAGCTGTGACAGAAGTCCAGACGAAATTATAATGCTTCAACCCTTACTGGTGTCCTTAAAGAGGAAGACCAGGGGATACACTCAAGCTGAGGTTTCCCCACATGGTAGCCCATAGAAACCCCAGGCTGATCTGCGGTATAGATTCTCATTAAGTATGACATAGATTTGAGTTACATTGCTGAGCTGGCTGTAAATTGAACTTGTCATACTGAAGTGTGTGTGCTCTAGTTCTTCATTTCGCTAGTTCCTGTTGCTATAGTGACCATCAGAAATCAGAGCAAAAAAGGCAAAGAGAAAGAAGAACCTTTCTTCATTTAAATAGCAGCCTCCATCGATAGGACTTGTAGCACTATTCCTCTTTCAATTTCACCTTACTAGGTTAATGACACAAAGGAGTTTAGCTCTTCCAAGAAAATTCAGATTTTAAGGTGTGATTCAAACATACTGACCTCAATGGGAGTCTTTTCGTTGATTTCACTGGACTTTGGATCAGGTCCATATTCCTTATAGAGGGAACTGAGTCCAAACCTCTTTCTAGCCAGCAGTTGATATAAGGACCCTGACATGGGTACACGTCAGTGCCACACTTAACGCAAGGGCAGAAACTAAGAAGGAAATAAAAACATGCATGGATCAAGCTCATCCTCATAGCAAACGCTGAACCTCACCTCCAATTTATGGTATGCGTCCTCATCACCTTCTGCCAGTGATACACCCAGAGTTTGTATCAGGGAAAATAAAAGCTTTGCTGATCTGAGCTTCACAAGTTCTAGCAAGGTAATATTGGGACACCTTTCACACATTCTACACAATGGTACATCTTTAAAGTACAGGTCTTAACCATTATGGCCCAGATCTTCAAAAGTATTTAGGCACTTTACTCCCATGGGAGTTAGGTGCCTAAATAGCTTTGAGGATCTGGGCCTGATGGACATGTAAAAGTATTGAAATACCCATTAGTGTATCAATAAAATAACTTGTATTCTTTCGGCATAAGGCTGAGTTACTTGTGGGTACGTGTTTAACACAACCCATAATTGTTGCATGAAAGACACTAAGAGCCAGACTTTGATCTCACACCTCTGTAAATCTCGAGTGAAGTCAATGTCCATTAATTACAGGTGCACAGTGCATAACATGAACAGGTGACCCTTTGACTTTGACAACTGCTCTTTATACATAATATTGTACCTAGTTTAAATAGTGCTGTCTCCACAGTGACTATCTGTGCAGGTCACATGCCCATTGCAAGCCATTGTTTTCAGCTAAGTCATATTAACAAATTTCTGGCGTTTGTAAAAAGCCAGTTTAGTTTTACAAACGATGGAGTCCTCTTGTATTCTTATTACCCAGCATGCAGTTCATGAAACATGGCTGTAGTGGTCAGACTGGTGAGACTCTGCAGCAAGAAGAGAATGTGACTAACAGGAAAACAAAGCAGCACCTAGACACAGAGCAAACAGGAACCACGAAAGGACTCAGACCACGAGGAATGCTGGATTTCAAGAGAAAAAACCTTGCCCAAGTATGGAAAAAGTGGATGCAAAAATTGGCTCTGTATAAAGAGCAGACCACAGGGGACAAAGATGAGAAAATGAAGGTAAAGCTGTTTTAGTATATTGGGGCGGGGGCCAGGAGGACAAGAAGTGAATGAACACTGTTGCCAGGAATAATGCTTGGAACACTGGAACAGCTGATAAAGGGTTTTGATGTGCACTGTGACCCCAGACAGAATGAGACTGTAGAGACATATTGTTTGGGCTTTTTTATTTACTCAAAACCAAAAAGCAGCTGAGGGAATAGATGCTCACAATACACAGCTGAGCAGTGACATACACAGGTAACTTTGGAGACATTGAAAATTCCCTAATTACAGAAAGGATTGTTTGTGGAACATGTGATTCCAGCTTATGGGAGCCGTTGAGAGATCTAACCACAGAGAAATGTCTCCAAATAACAAGGGTGGCCAAACTGTCCAGGGAAAGGATCAAAATAATAAGAGTCACTAGTGCAGAAGCAGCATACAGGCTCAAGATAACGGGACCAAAGAACCAGGACAGAGATAGACTGACTGAAAATGCAGACATCATGCTCCAGTGCATGTACTGTGTAAAGAACCACGAAAGGCAGATGGAAAAATGCCCAGCCTATGGGCAACAGTGCAAGGGGTATCACTTAGTATCAATATCACAGTTACCCCAGGAAGAACAAAGCAGCCAGACATGCAGTGGCTGAGGAGGAGGAGGAGATTGGCCGTGTGACTTCAGCAGATCCAAAGCCTCTCAATATACATGCACCATAGAAGGCTGCCAGCTATTCTATCACCATATTTGCACCTGTGCCATTCCAGTGGGCAGTCCAATTCCAGCCAGATCGTGAAGCCATCTGCAATGCAATCCTACCAACACTGCTAAGCAGCAAAACGCAGAATATGCATTGATCCTAAACCACTCAATGGAGCACTGAACACAAGTCACTGCTCCAAAGTGTTCCCTGTCTGTGATGTCACGAAGGGGTTCTGGCATATGGAGCTAGAGCAGCCATCCAGCCACCTCATACCCTTTGCCAGACCTTTTGGCAGGTACTATTAAGTATGAGTGCCTGTGGGCATCAGCCTGGCCCCAGAAGTGTCCCAGTTAGGGTGACCATACGTTCTATTTTGGCCAGGGATAGGCCCCCTTTCTCAGCTCCATCTCAGCCATCTCTACTTTTTCACCAAAACTGGGCATTTGTCCCAGCTGCAAGGCAGAGCGGAGAGCAGTGGCTGCTTCCCCTGGGGTCAGGTGAAGGCAGGGAGCAGTGGAGAAATTTGCTGCTGGCAGGCAGTGTTGCCTTCAGTGCTGACCCCCTGGGCAATGCAGAGCTCGGCGGGTCAGCCCCTGATGTGGGTGATTTGGGTGCTCAGCCCCAGCCTTGGGCATAGTGGAGCTCCAGGGGTCAGCCCCAGCTGCAGGTGGCACAGGGCTTGGGCACTCAGCCCCCATCAGCCCCAGCTCCTATGCAGGGTGGGTGGCTCGGGTGGGCCCCGGATCATCCTGGTTTTATGTTAAGAAATATGGTCACCCTAGTTCCAGTGTAAACCAAACGATGCACTAGAGGCACTCTCCTGCACCAAGATTGGAACTGATGACGTTCTTATTGTAGGAGGAAGAGGCAATCCAGGATCATGACACCAGACAAACTCTGATGACTCTTAAACAAGTGCCGAAAGCAGAATACTAGGCTGAATGCAGACAGACTGAAGCTGAGGGAAGTGAAGTCCCCTCTATCAAACATCAGTTGACTTCTGAGGGACTCTGACCTGACCCTGAATTGACCCAGCAACTTACAGGGATGGCCAACTATCTTTCCAGACACTGCACTCATCTGCCAGAGCCTGTAAATCCTTGAGACAGTTAACAAGCAATGGTTTCAGAGTAGCAGCCGTGTTAGTCTATATTCGCAAAAAGAAAAGGAGGACTTGTGGCACCTTAGAGATTAACCAATTTATGTGAGCATAAGCTTTCATGAGCTACAGCATCCGATGAAGTGAGCTGTAGCTCACGAAAGCTCATGCTCAAATAAATTGGTTAGTCTCTACGGTGCCACAAGTCCTCCTTTTCTTTTAACAAGCAATGATGCAGCAGGGGAATGGTCAGAGATCCAGGAATAGGCATTTGGAAGAGAAAAGAAAATCATAAGGGCAGCACCAGTCCTGAAGCACTATAACCCTGCAAAGTAGCTAGGGCTACTGTGTGATGCCTCAGGAGAAGACCTAGGAACCGCACTCATGCAATGCCAGCAACCTACAGCATTTACTAGCAGAACCCTGACAGACACAGAAAGAGGATATGCTCAGATAGAAAAAGAACTATTGGCGGTGCTATTGGGAAAGGAACTATTCCATCAGTTCAACCTTTGGATGTAAAGTGTATCATACATCCGTGCCGTCTGATCACAGCTCATTACCAAACACCATGAAGAAGACACTCCTGAATGAAGCCCAGTGATTACAATGCACTTTATTGAGACTCCAGCACTATGATGTAAGGATAAGGTATCATCCCGGAAAGTCACAACTGGTGGCAGGTACACTGAGCAGGGCATACCTTCCACAGCGCAACACAGGTGGCTCTGTGGAACAGAAGGTAGAGTCTATCAACATGCTACAATACCGTTGCATCTCTGATGGAGGCACCGAGCAATCCAGCAAAGCACCAAATGAATGGAGTGCTACATGGTGAAATGGTTCATACTCCAGGACTGGCCGGATCGCAAGGAGCAAGTGTCACAGCTCACAGGGGAGACAAAACTCTCTACCACCAGCTAAGGGATGAGCTGTCTGTGCAAGATGGGATTTTGTTTAAAGAGGACGCACAGAAATCCAACAGATTTCAGAGCTGACATCATGAAATGGATACATGCATCACACCTGGGGACAGAGGCATGCTGGAGACAGCCCAGAAAGCCTATGTACTGCCAGGCACCCAGTTGCCAGCATACACAGAACAGTGCAAGATGTGCAAAGGGTGTAGTAATCAACAACAGGAGACGACAGCCTCATGAAACCCCAACCCAAGCCTGGGGAAAGACTAGAGCAGACCTGTTCACACTTAATGACCAGAACTGCATGGACACAGTAGATCACTACTCCAATTTCTGGGAGGTGGATTGTCTGGAGAACACTGAGGCAAGAACTGTGATCAGGAAACTGAAGGCACACTTAGCAAGCTATGGCATACCGGACACACTGTGCTCAGACACTGCAGCAAAAGTCAAAAGATTCAGCATCAAAAAGGAATTAGAGTGCAAGACATCTTCCCCCAGTTACCCACAAAGCAATGGGATGACCGAGTCCGATGTAAAGACAGCCAAGACACTGATGACAAAGGCAAAACAGACAGCAAGAGATCCATACCTCCCAACACAGGGACTGATGGGCTGGAGAACCAAGAGACTCTGCTTCCCATGAGGGATGGTCTGCTGCAACCTACGGGAAGAGTGATAGACAGGACACAGAAGCAGGTAAGAGAATGCCAAACTAGGCAGGCAGCACACTACAATAAAGGAGCCAAAGAACTGAGGACACCCTGCATAGCTAAGGTCTGAGCCCAAACATCAAGTAGCCACACCAAGTAATGGCAAAATGCAACAACAGTGCAAGCAGAAGTTGGACACAGGTCTTAAGAAGCAGCTACAGACTCAGGACAGCAGGGGAGACAAAACAGAAAACATCTGCGGAGTTAACAAACCCAGTTAACAAACCCAGACGGACACAGTGAAGGCCAGGAGGACGTCAGCCATCAGCTGGCCTGATGTAGGGAAGACAGAAGAAACATGGTATATAAGCACCACAGAGGGCTGGCAGGATGCCACCCACCAGAATGAAGGCAGCAACAGGGTAAAATCAAGTCCCCCGCCACCAGGAATAGCACAAAGAAGTGGAAGACTGGTTCAAAGATCAGAACTTAAGAACTATGAGGCCTAATTGGCCACAATAGGCTGATGGCAAAGGCCATGTCTCTATGCTGGGCCATGTACAAATAATCTCTGGCCCCAGAAAGTCAGCAAATGCTGGCATGAGACACAACAACAATTGTTAAAAAGGAAAGATGTGGCAACCTTCCATAGAAAGTGGAGGGAGGAGCACAAGTGGCAGAAGGGAAGAGTTGGTGGGGGCACCAGGAAGTCAGCTATCATGCACATAGCATGAATGTTAGCTGCAGTTGCAGCAGCTCTGTAAATCATTCTCTTAGTACAGTTTTAGAGACATGGAGTTCTCTTATATTGTTACCCAGCACACAATTCATTTAAACTGTATGTTTTCCCCACTTTTCGAAAAACCCAATTCACTTTGTTTTGAACAGTTATGTTAACATCAATAGAACTTTCAGAACATAAAGTTCAAAAACAGTTTATGTAGCTAGCTGCTAGCAGCTCATTAAATAGCTAATTAAAAGTGTAGGGACCCCAGTGTTTAGAGATCTCAGAACTAGTCTGAGCTAGCTTTACATCTCAAACAAGGCAGACATTTTTAACGGTAATGAAACTCCAGATTCCCAATCCTCTGAATCAAGAACCTAAACTCAGCACGAACTAGTCCCATTGCTCACAGTCTTTACATCAAGATCTTTCCAGTAGATCTGCTCGAGCTCAACCAGAAGTTATGCTCCTGATGTAGAAATTACGGGTGAGGTTCTTTGGCCTGTGTTATGCAGGAGGTCAGACTAGATGATGATAGTGGTCCCTTTGGCCTTAAAATCTATTAATCAATTTGCAATTAGTGCCCATTCCCTTTTAAAAGCCAACACTCCCTCCCCCCAACAAAACAAGCTTATTCTAGACCCAGGGGAGCAGGAAGTAAAGTAAAACCTCCTTCATGTTCCTGGAGCAGCAAGTGGCTATGCTAGACCTTCATTATATTTTTTTGTTCATTACAAACAACAGCTAAGAGGTTGCTAAGAAAAGCTTATATCCTACCACAACTTTTTGTGTGTGAATGTAAGCACGACTTTCTTCTCCAGGAAATGCAGTCTATGCCAGTTCTGGTTGTGCTAAGTCTGATATTAGTGATTCAGGGATAGAACTCTTCTCCCAAAGTTTCCATCCAGCAAATACTCCAGCGTCAGAGGCTTTACACAGCTGAAGGCAGCATACGAACAACTTGTAATCATTTAGGGCAAAAGCCCAGCTCCATTGGAATCAGTGGGAATAGTGTCTATGGCAATTTTGGAAGTTAGAACTAGGGTTGGTTGAAAATTTTCTGTCAAAACTGTTTTTTCATGGAAAATTGGATTTTTGACGAAAGGAAATTTTCCATGGATCGTGTCTGCCTTCCAAACAAACCTTCTGGTTTTGAGATGACACCTTTCCAGTTTTTCAACAAAGCATAAAACTTTTCCACTGGCGGAACCAAGAGTGCAGTTATGTATGTATAAGACTGCTTACACCAGTTTAAATTATGCCAGTTCAGGCATTTACAATAGGAGTGTTGTGCTGGTTTGACTATCCTATAAAATTAAACCCGTAAAACTTTTAAGGGTATGCAAGCCCTGGGTCTCTTAAATCACCTTTGTAAATGGACCTTAGACTCCTAAGTTACTTAGGCACTTCGAAACGTTTACCCCTTAGCTCTTGTTAAAGAAGCTCATGCTTTTCGACCCAGGGAACCCAGGTTCAATGCCACAGCTGACCTAGCTTGTCATTACACAATCAGAGGGATTTTTTTAAAGTCATGGTTGAAGTGCTTCATCTATATCAATAGATGTTAAAATCCATTTATAAAATGCTTTGGGATGCAAGACCCTAAGCTGATCTCAGCTGGTGATGAGCCCGTAGGGCCTTGCAAGATTAGCTCTACAATAAATGCAAGACATCAATGTATGAATATACAATTCATCAACTTTTACTTCGATGGAAATATTGAAAAATACTCTAAACTGATGCCCAACAGACCTATTATTGTAAGAAAACAAATTAGAAAAAGAAGCCACAATGCTAATGTCTTCCTGTGGGAGAAAAGGGTGAGAACTTGAATCTTGCTGACTGGAAAATGTAAGACTTTGAAAATAAAATAATTTAAACGTTTTAAAAGTAGGTTAGAATCATTGCCACTCTGTGCCACAAAGAAAGAGAAACAGCTGCCAGGGTACAGCTTCTTGAATGGCACCAGGTGGCAGCAGCATTCCCACTATAAGGTAGGAAGTTGAGATGCATGTTCCATACATAATATTTGACTAAGCCAGTTTTTGCCTTAAGGGTGCATGGTACATGGATTGACCGAAATGGTAATGGTCTCAAGTTGCAGTGGGGGAGGTTTAGATTGGATATTAGGAAAAACTTTTTCACTAAGAGGGTGGTGAAACACTGGAATGCGTTACCTAGGGAGGTGGTAGAATCTCCTTCCTTAGAGGTTTTTAAGGTCAGGCTTGACAAAGCCCTGGCTGGGATGATTTAACTGGGAATTGGTCCTGCTTCGAGCAGGGGGTTGGACTAGATGACCTTCTGGGGTCCCTTCCAACCCTGATATTCTATGATTCTATGATTCTATGAAATGAAACAGGACTGACTCTGTTTTCATTGCACAAGGGCAACCCCACTGAGCGGCGGTTATCTTATGAGCCAACAGGGGTTTAAAATGCAAGTTGAAGCCACATTTGGCATTTACATTCATAGGAAATACGTCATGGTCTCACGATAAGCTCAATGTTTGCTCAGTCAAGACTTGGGCACGAATCAGAAACTCCATTTAGACAGGCTGGACCTGGCTGGTAAAAGAGGAAATAATGTACAGGGAAAAAATAAGGCTAAAAGTAATAGCCAAGTAGCTATTTGTGAGACAGTGTGGGAAATGTACGAGCTTTGGGAGACCAAAGGGCCTCAGCCAAAGCCCACTGAAGTCAGTGAGAGCTATCATGGGCCTGGAACTAGGCCCAACCTGGAAAGAGAAAGTCAAAACTAAATATCAGGTGTCTTCCAGGAACATTCCTTCAAAGGATTCACAATTAGACCTGATATGTTTTTATTTTTTCACACTATACCTTCTATCGACAGGCTGTAAAGTGTGTTCTTCTGCACCTGGAGTTGCACGCGCATCCTACGCATACAGGAACACCTTTCTTAAAAGGAGCATCTTCTCAAGTACTGCAACGGAGGTTTTAAGTTTGGACTCGGAACATGTTCATATGCACATTTAAGCAAATTAGGCAGACTGGGTTACTGTTACTCTGCCATGTTTTTCCAGAGTAACATACTGATTTATTTGCTGGATCATTTCTGCTACAAGCTCTTCTTTTGGAGTTCAGTCCATGCTCCCAATTGCTCTAAAAGTCAAGAGTAGTGAATGCTTTATGGGGCTCAGTGCTGCTTCCAGTTATCAGTGGGAGTTTTCTCATTGACGTCAATGGGAGACAGAGAAGCCCAAAAATAGAAAAAAAAAAATGTGATGCTTTACTCTCCTCCCTTCCTCTGAGTCTGACAGTTAGGCTGTGGGTCGCACACATTTCGAAAAAAATCATTTAGAAAGCGAGGATGGGGCAGTTATCCCACTCTGAATGTTATCTTATGATCTCAGCAGTTCCCATGCTGGGAACAGTTTGAATTTTCCTGCTGCTTGGTGGTTTGATTGTTGGCAGATTTTACTCAAATGGGCAAATGGTATGGATCTTAGCTAGGAGAAACTTGTTTGTTACTGTCTCTGAAATGCAGCTCCATTGATAATGCATATCAAAAACATGGCATAGTTATCAGATTTCAGAGTAACAGCCGTGTTAGTCTGTATTCACAAAAAGAAAAGGAGGACTTGTGGCACCTTAGAGACTAACCAATTTATTTGAGCATGAGCTTTCGTGAGCTACAGCTCAGGCACCTTAGAGACTAACCAATTTATTTGTTGGTTAGTCTCTAAGGTGCCACAAGTACTCCTTTTCTTATGGCATAGTTATGTTACACTAAGAAGGACGGCTTTACAATTCTGATATTTATAATCTGTATCCCACACCTTCAACTTCTACTGCTCTCGTATATATTTATGGAAACCTTCGCAGCAAAAATTTAGAGTTACTTAAGTCAAAGAAGAACGGATCAATTTTTGATATTTGTTTTCACTTATAAATAAAAGAAAAATTGTCAAGGGGAGAGAGGCAATTTTTTTCTCCCACTAGTCATCTTGCTTTTAAAAGATGAGGTATCAGTCCTCAATATCTCTGTGACTTAGCAATTCATTTACACAGTTTTACTGCTTTGGACATAACACAGCTGAGTTCCTAGCTTGATGAAATATTGTTATCCACATAATTCATTTTGTGTTCTTCAACGAGGTATTCAGATTTGTGGCTGTTTCCATTTGAGGTTAAAATTGGATTGAAAATTCATGTGTAAGCTGCACAGATGAGGCAAGTCTGAGTATCAGGAAAGTGTCAGTTAAATTCACCTTCTAGTCTATGGCATAAAAATCTGCTCTGAAAGCCTTGAAACACGCTCCCATTATCATATCAATTGAAGGCAGCAGAAATAACTCAAGTCGGAGGTGAATATAACTTATTTCAAGATCTTTATAATAAACTTCTTGTCTGTTTTATTAAGAGTAAGAATGCTCATTGCTGTACATAGTAATGGGCTACAGAGTAGGGATTCATTGTTTTTCCTTTGATAATATGCACTCGTTATGATGTTATTGATTACAATTAAATTAGCAGTTCACTGATTATCTCATCCTTCATCTTTTTATTTCTGTTATAAAATGTAGCAAAGGCCATATAAGCAATGTATTAATTCAAAAGTGGTTACAAACTTGTAAGAAACAACAACAGACGTTCTCCCGTGGGGATCACGTGTCTCTTAGCCTCTCCCGAGGGAGGACTTGTAGGAAAAGGGCTCCAATTTACACAAACTACATTTTTTTAAAATGTTTTTAATTAGAATAGTTTGGGGCATTTTCACTGAGGTAAATATGAAGAACATGCCTCAATGAACAAGCAGGTAGCCCTTCATTAGCAATGAATGATCTCAGTAGGTTTGCAGTTTGAGTCCATTTGGAACACCGCCTGAAAGTGTTTATGCTTCTCTTAACTTCTTTAGTATGCAAAATTTAGCTAGATATTTCTTTCTTGTAAGAATTCTGGTACTTCCTGTTTCCAGGAAGTCCAAGATGCCACAAACATAGCCTGACTTCTTGTCCTCATACTTGCTGGAATGTGAAAGTGCAAACGTGTGACAATAAAAATAATTCATAAAATGTTAAAGAGAATCTATCAAATTAAAAGACAATATTTTTTTAAATAATCCTTCATGTGTTACCAATAACCCCCTAAAAGGGATATTATCTGAAAGAATTTTAAATATCTAATTTACTTTGCACCTTTTGTGCTATTTGTTTTCTTTTTTAAAAAAAATCCTCCAGCTTGGTCAATAAAAATAGACTAGTCACTTTCACTTTGTGTTTAGTCAATTTCAGTGGCTTGGTCTTGTGCACTAACACCATGCTGTCCTGTCCAAGTTGTGAAGCCACGCTGCAATTCTGCAATTTGATCCTTGCAGGCAGCCTCCTGTGACTCTGTTGAAAGATGAGACCCCTGGAGGGAAATCCCCTAAATACAAAGTTTAAACAATCTGTCTGCACTGATTCAGAGCAGGAGCCAGGTTCATCTGTATCCACAAAAAGAACAGGAGGATTTGTGGCACCTTAGAGACTAACAAATTTATTAGAGCATAAGCTTTCGTGGGCTACAGCCCACTTCATCGGATGCATAGAATGGAACATATAGTAAGATATATATATATATATATATATATATATATATATATATATATATATATATACATACAGATAAGTTGGAAGTTACCATACAAACTGTGAGAGGTTAATTAGTTAAGATGAGCTATTATCAGCAGGAGAAAAAAACTTTTGCAGTGATAATCAGGATGGCCCATTTAGACAGTTGAGAAGAAGGTGTGAGGATACTTAACATAGGGAAATAGATTCAATATGTGTAATGACCTAGCCACTCCCAGTCTCTATTCAAACCCAAGTTAATGATATCTAGTTTGCATATTAATTCAAGCTCAGCAATTTCTCGCTGGAGTCTGTTTTTGAAGCTTTTCTGTTGCAAAATTGCCACCCTTAAATCTTTTACTGAGTGGCCAGAGAGGTTGAAGTGTTCTCCTACCGGTTTTTGAATGTTATGATTCCTGATGTCAGATTTGTGTCCATTTATTCTTTTGCGTAGAGACTGTCCAGTTTGGCCAATGTACATGGCAGAGGGGCATTGCTGGCACATGATGGCATATATCACATTGGCAGATGTGCAGGTGAACGAGCCCCTGATGGTGTGGCTAATGTGATTAGGTCCTATGATGGTATCACTTGAATAAATATGTGGACAGAGTTGGCATCAGGCTTTGTTGCAAGGATAGATTCCTGGGTTAGTGTTTTTGTTGTGTGGTGTGTGGTTGCTGGTGAGTATTTGCTTCAGGTTGGGGGGCTGTCTGTAAGCAAGGACTTGTCTGTCTCCCAAGATCTGTGAGAGTGAGGGATCATTTTTCAGGATAGGTTCTAAATCTTTGATGATGCACTGGAAAGGTTTTAGTTGGGGGCTGAAGGTGATGGCTAGTGGCGTTCTGTTATTTTCTTTGTTGGGCCTGTCCTGTAGCAGGTGACTTCTGGGTACTCTTCTGGCTCTGTCAATCTGTTTTTTCACTTCAGCAGGTGGGTATTGTAGTTTTAAGAATGCTTGATAGAGATCTTGTAGGTGTTTGTCTCTGTCTGAGGGATTAGAGCAAATGCGGTTGTATCTTAGAGCTTGGCTGTAGACAATGGATCGTGTGGTGTGTCCTGGATGGAAGCTGGAGGCATGTAGGTAAGTATAGCGGTCAGTAGGTTTCCGGTGTAGGATGGGAGTTGATGTGACCATTGCTTATTAGCACACTAGTGTCCTGGAAATGGACCACTTGTGTGGATTGATCTAGGCTGAGGTTGATGGTGGGATGGAAATTGTTGAAATCATGGTGGAATTCCTCAAGGGCTTCTTTTCCATGGGTCCAGATGACGAAGATGTCATCAATGTAGCGCAAGTAGAGTAGGGGTGTTGGGGACGAGAGCTAAGGAAGCATTGTTCTAAGTCAGCCATAAAAATGTTGGCATACTGTGGGGCTATGCGGGTACCCATAGCAGTGCCGCTGACTTGAAGGTATATATTGTCCCCAAATGTGAAATAGTTATGGTTGAGGACAAAGTCACAAAGGTCAGCCATCAGGTTTGCCGTGACATTATCGGGGATACTGTTCCTTATAGCTTGTAGTCCGTCTTTGTGTGGAATGTTGGTCATGGAGAAAGTGAGCCTGTATACAAAGAATTAGAAATAGTGAAAGTTCAGGAACCCAGTGGGGAAACTAATATGGGTTTTGCCCTTATCAAGAGCTTTAACGTCTCTATATATTGCCCTTACAAAAATCCATCTGGCAACAATATGCTTCTAAGCAAAAGTCAGGTGAGGGAAAGAAATGTATACATTCAGTTAATTGAGTCTCTATTCAATTTAATTAATTAAAGACCCAGTTGTGTGCATCTCTTATACAGGTTGGGGAGCCCCCTGAATTTAATGAGACTACTCCCATGAGTAAGTGATCAGGTGAGCAGGGATTAGAGACTCAGACCCCAATTAATTGAGATCTAGTCTAGCAGAAGAATCTCTCTGCTGCTGTGTGCACAGAAGAGCCAGATCAGGTGAAGCTCAGGGAAGGAGCAGCTCCATGTCAAGTTCCCCCTTGCCCAGTCCTGCAGCCTCCTCACTGCTGGTTACAGGTCTATGCTTTTGTAGGATCCCAGGCTGAGGGACTGGCATTCAGCTGTGTATTTAGTAACCATTGGATCATACCACAGGCTGAGTTAAGGGCGATAATCATGCTGAGAACTGTGCCCACCCTGCTGAACTGGAGTCTATATCTCTGAGATTTCAAAACTTGAATTAAACTAGTGGACAGATGCCCCTTCAAAGGCAGGAGATAATCAGGTCCAGGGGAAATGGTGAAGCCAAGGGCTCGCTTGGACCTATATATTTTGTATATATGATCAATTCCTGTGAAAGACTGTTTATAGTGCAAGGAGGAGGAAAGGGGGAGGGCGCTTAGGATATACATGTACTGTCAGTATGAATCTGTACCAGGAAGCCAGGCAAGAAGGAGGCTGGGAAGGGTCTAGCAGCAGCCATACAATGAGGCAGAGCAGCTTTACAGGGTGATTCTATATTCTTCTGTGAAATCAAGTGCTGTGTTCAGTGTTAGTAAAGAACAACTCTGTGATTCATTCCCATTTACAGGTGACTGGGGTGGCATGGAAGAATAGCTCCTAAGGAAGCCAGGCTATCTTGCCTGAAGAAATGTGAGGAGGCACTGGCCCTGTCCTTTATGAGCATCCTATGATTGAAGGGACTAGAGGACCAAGTCACATCAGGGGGAGAAAAACCCTCCCTCCGCCTCGATGAAACCATTAGGTGGACACTCCACAAGCTGAAAGTAATTGTCTCCTACTCCCATTTTGCTGCTTTTCCTGCTCAGATGACCATTTTGCTCTAACAATACAGAAGACAACAAAGGGGAAACTTTCTTTGTATGGGGAATCTTGGTCTAGGCTGGGATTGACTACATAGGAAGGTGGGGGTTCCAGTCAATGATGATATAGTGGATAATCACAGATCTTAAGCAGAATCATGTAGGGTCCCTCATTAAAAGCTTGGGCTAAATCCAGTGGATCAGGCCCTAAAAGTGAGTGGCAGATCGGGGCACTCACATCACATAAGGCAGGTGTGAATCACAAGCTGCATTTGGAGTGGGGTGTCCTGCCCAAATGGACTGATCTGCCCTCTACAAAGGTCACCAGAATGCATTTGTACGGGAGACACTGGTGAACATTGCTGGCTTCTTGTATCACTCACTGTTGGGTAAATAAACCTGCAGGGATTTTTCCCCGTCCCATAATAGCTTGAGTGGCAGACTGAGGAGATGAAAGGCAATTTACCAGCAATAAAGAAGGGCTCAGAACAGTTAAAGAGAAAGAACAAGACTGTGGTCCCTAGACAGCTGTTTAAAATGCAGCCTCAGCGGCTGCTAGACCTTCCCATGATGAGGACACAGACAGGTCAAAGAGGCAGCAAGAGAAGCAGAGCACTCAGGTGGGGGCAAAGGATGAGGGAGTTTTACGCCTTTCACCTCCAAGACAAAGCAGAGATGCACGAACCAGTGTTTCGCAGGCACAATATTATTCCAGCTGCTTCGCTCCCTTTTCAAAACCAGTAAGTCCTGCGCCATTTGATGTACACAGCATGCAAAATGCTTGGAAATCATCATGTAAAGAAGACAACACATTTTCCCTGTTGATCCCATGTTTGCCTTCATGTCCATTGCTCTATTGCGCACAGAAAATCTAAGGGGGGAGGGGCAGGATGGAAAACAAAATGGCCTGTTTATCCCAAAGAACTGAATTTGTTTTCTGATCTTCTCTGCCTCAGCAGGGATACAGTGACAACAGAGTACCTTTTATCCTCCGCCACACAATTCGTGCCGGAACAGCAGCTTTGCCAAGAGCCAGATCCTGAAGTTCTTACACAAGCCAAGTTGCTATTGAAGTCCTTGGGAGTGGTTTGAGCATTGGCCTGCTAAACCCAGGGTTGTGAGTTCAATCCCTGAGGGGGCCATTTAGGAATCTGGGACAAAAATTGGGGATTGGTCCTGCTTTGAGCAGGGGCTTGGACTAGATGACCTCCTGAGGTCCCTTCCAACCCTGATATTCTATGACTCAGATGAAGAGTTTTGCCAGCATCAGGACCAATGGCTCAAGTCGTTTCCATACACTGTAGCAGCACTAGACATTTTTTTTCCACTAGGGGCACAGTATGAGCGTGAAAAAGCATGACGGTCCAGGCCCCTTGGGTTTGACTGAGGTGTGCATAGGACAAACCAGGAAAGGGGTGCAAAGCGATCGGTATGCTTCCTTGATCCTGGGCCAAATGCATGTTGAACTAGACCTGAGTGTAACCTATAGCAGCAGTTGGGGTGCCGTTGGTCTTCTGGGTGCCCGTGGCAAGAGGCCAATGTGGCAGATAGGAATAACAGAACGTGTTAGTCTGTATTCGCAAAAAGAAAAGGAGGACTTGTGGCACCTTAGAGACTAACCAATTTATTTGAGCATAAGCTTTCATGAAGTGAGCTGTAGCTCATGAAAGCTTATGCTCAAATAGAACATAGAATGCTCCCAACCGGGCGCTGGTTCCCCAGTGACACCCCCGACAGCGAAAGGCCTAGAATACCATCTGCAACTGACAGGTTTCATCAGACAGGCACAAAAACAAATTATTATTTTATTTGTTTGCTATAATAAAACCAGTGGGAGGGGCCACCAGTGCACACAGAGAAGGGCTGGGTGGAGGAAGAGGCCAGCAGTTACTAACTGCTAAGAGGCTGGAGGAGTCCTTCGCATGGCAGACGTCAGGGCTGCAAGGGAAGGTCCCTGTTTGCCACAGCACTGGCAACACTCATGATTTTGTCATGCATCTCATGATAATTATGGTTTTCCTTAAAGCCCCAGCTCCTGGAGTCACGTGGAGATGTGATGATTTCAGCCTTCATTCTGAAAGAAAAAGTAAGTTTCTAGCCCTCATGGCTATGGAGAAAGCTTCAAAATGTGACCCCCAGTGCACCCTAACAGCAAATAAAAAGGACACCAAATCAATTAATTTTACATCATCTGATTATTTTAAAGCCAATCGCGTGATTTTTGACCATTTGGGGTTGGCAATACTGTTGTTAGTAAGGTCACAGAGAGAAGACCCAGAAGATTCAGGCTTACATAAGGCTGAAAGAACAGCCACAGTTCTGATGCTAATCTGAACTGAGCCTTTTGAGGTTCACCCAGTGCTAACCTGGAGTTAGAGCCATTTTCACTGAAGATAAATCATCTTGACAGGCAGCATCAGACACTCATTTCCAGCAGCATCAATCTGAAAGTAGCACCTGCTACTTTGCAGGGCCCTCTCCAGCTTGCCTCTGGCCCTGTTTTAACTGCGGAAGTGGACTCTCCCTACTGTTGCCCAACTATGCATTTCTGACTCTTAATAAAGAAAAAGCGGGAAAAACCCAGACTCTCATAACACAGCCCATGTGCCACCCAACCACCTCTCCCTCTCCATGCTACATTCCCTCTCAATCTCTCTCAGAGTGGGGGGAGGCACAGTGGTGTTCGGGATGCTAAACTGGCAGGAGGCAGGGGTTTTATTGACCATTTATCTCTCCACTCATGCCTTTACGATGCAAATTTTGTCTCTCACTCATACATACATTATTTATTATTATATATATATTATATATATTGTGCATAGAAGCCCCAGTCACGGATCAGCATCCCGTTGTAGTAGGACAGAGGTTCTCAAACTGGGGGTCGGGACCCTCAGGGGGTCATGAGGTTATTACATGGGGGGTTGTGAGCTGTCAGCCTCCACCCCAAACCCTGCTTTGCCTCCAGCATATATAATGGTGTTAGATATATAAAAAAGTGTTTTTAATTTATAAGGGGGGTTGCACACAGAGGCTTGCTGTGTGAAAGGGGTCACCAGTACAAAAATTTGCGAACCACTGTACTAGGAGCTGTATCAACACACAACAAGATGGCAGCTGCCCCAAAGAACTTACACTTTAAATAAACACACAAAGTCTTTTAATAAAACCAGCAACATCAAATAGAAAAGATTCAGCAGCTTTTACTTTTCATCTGAAACAATCCAGACAGCTTTATGGCTCAGTTATGGGAGAAAATCCTTTTCAGCACAAAGCCATAGGGCAAATAGAACAGAAGTGCCTATTTTGGCTTAATGCAGATCAGTTCTAGGTGGGTAATGAGACGGTGAACCAGAATATCCAGACACAACTGCAGGATTTTTCAAATCATTGTTACTGGATGTTAAGTGAGACGCTACTTAGAATTTGTTCATAGCAAGCCCGATTCTGCTCTCACATCCACTGGTGGGACTCGGGAATAACCCTGTTGAAGTCAACGGAGTTGCAGCAGTTTGAAAGACAGGAGAATCCAGCCCTTACTTAGTCCATTGCTCCTGTACCTTGTTGCACAAAGAGTTCTACCTCTCTCCCGCAGACTGAGTAAGAGGGCCAAGTGACTTCCTTATAGCGTACTGCCTCTTCAGGGTTGATTTGAAAGCAGGAAAGGTAGCTAGTATTAGCATAATGTCCCCCCACCCAGAGATATAACAGGCTTTGTTTACACTTCCCCACTGAAATGGGATAATAAATAATGAGCCTTATTTCAGCTGTAGTGCTCGGCCATCTGGTCACTTTGCTGTCTATGGACATTATTTAGTTTCTATCAAGCCTTGTTGAACTGGTTCTGACATATTTAACAGGTATTTGTCACCGTGCTTCAAATGTTCTTCTAAGTTCCTCCAAAGGCAAATCTGATCCCTGGGGACAAACCGAGTAACCAGCAAGTGTGCAGAGAAACAAGCTAAGGGCATCGTGTGGTCAGAATATGCCTTGCAATCCCCATTAGGCCATCACTCAGACACTATTGCACTCAGCTCCATGGTCATGGTTAATCTCTATGGTCACAGACACAGTGGCTCCATTCCCCCGCCCCAACCCCTTCCCCCAAATCCCTCTCTATTGGCCTGTAGCATAGGCTGCCATGGAGTTGTACTCCAAGTTGTGTGAAAGGTGAAGCATTCAGGGATGCCACATTGAATCTACTGCAATCAAGATCTCCCACAGACTACTTGAGCTATAGAATGTTACTCCTAAAGTAAATCAGATGCAAGCTAACATATGAGTGAGGAAAATAACCCCAAACCCAGATTTCAATTCAATATGAAGATGGAACCTCGATATCAATACTCCTGAAGATGATTTTGGAGGCAGTGTGAAGTTTGCAATTTGATGTGGCAGCAAAAGAGGCACATGCCTTGGTGTCAGCAGCCAAAACCAGCATCCCATCATGGTACAGGCAGATAGTTGTATCTCTACACACAGCTGTTGGAATTTTGGTTCACTTCTGAGCACCACCGAATCAGAAAGGCATTCCCAAACAGGAGGGAGATCAGAGAAGTGCAGCTAATGCAATTAGCGGGGATGATGGATTGATGTAGGAGGAGAGGTAAAGAGTTAGTCATGTACAGCTGGGTTAAGCAACTAACAAGATGGCAATTTAGTCTGCAAATATTTAAAGTTCGTACAGGCCAAGGATGAAGCGGAATTATTTAGGTGCCTGCAACTCAAAGCAAAGAGATGAAACAGAGAGAGAAAAAATTAATGACTTGCAGGAAGTCTTCCTGATCTTGAGATAGATTACAATGGGCCCTGAGTAAGGGGCAATGCATGGCACCTCAGGAGCAGACTGGAGAACTCACTGTGGCTTTGGGAGTCCATAGTTTCACTTCCGGGCCCCCTTTGCCCAGGAGGAAGCATAATGTACATATATCTTTTCCTGGAGCTGCTTACTCCTGTCCACTGCCACATGCCCAGCTACTCTAGCCAGAGAGGAAATGGGGAGAAGCCAGGGCTGCACCCACTCAAAACCACTCATCATCCCCTTCTCATCCTCTACTTACTTTTAACGGGGTGCATCAGGCGATTAGCCCCTACCCTCCCGACCACAAGGAAGTCAGAGTCTGAACAGAGGAATAACAGGGACTTGCACGTAGGAGTTGTGATAAGTTGAGTGAAGTGAACATCACATAGAGCCTGTGAGCTGTATGCATCCCTTACAACTCCTGGGGAAGTAAGGGCTTATTTCATACCCTAGCAGTAACCCAGATGATACAAAATCAAATAAATTCACGTAAAACCAGCATTTCTGCATCACTGTTGACAGTTTCACCTTCCCAGACCCCACCATTTCATTGCTCCTAATATCTACAAGTCCGAGAATATCTGGTGAGCCTTAGGGCAGAACTGTCAAGTCCCCACAGCGTCTTCCTCTTCCTAGATTGATGCAGGGAAAGAGGCAGCTGGCTCCCTCTTACCAAGTCAGTCACTTCCTGGAATGGTTGCCACTGGCACAGACTGGCCCAGCTGCTACTGGGTTTAGAAGGCCCAACCAGGTGCAGCAATAGGGAGCCAAAGAAACAATTTCTCTTCCTGGTGTGTGTTTGTGTGTGTACTTTCTCACTTCAGCCCCTGACTGCAGAAAGATGAGACAGCCGTAAAGAGAGAGACATATTTTTGCAATTGTCCTTTGAATATTATCCTGCTCCTGGATAAGTAACGTACGCTGTAGTATGTTAACGTTTTACTGTAATTTTGCCTTACAAAAAAGTTCAAACTCCTCCCCCTCAAAAACCCAACAACACCCACATAGGGCAATAAGCAGCAGCCTGTTTTCTGCTGCATGAAGGAACCTCATAGGAAGACATCAACACCTATTAAAAAGGGTTAACAATAAGCTGCTCGTTTATGTATTTCAAACAGCTTGTGCCAGGCCCAATTCTAACACAGTGAGGGATCAGTGACATGCTACCTACCGATAGCACTAGGTGGCTTTAACACTACAGTCTGTACCGAGCGAATGGTACAGCATATTGAAGGAAAGAGAGTCCTTCCCAGACCCTCTCCAGGAGATCATTCTGTACTCTGAGGAATGAAGATCCATCTCTCCTGTCAGAGTCTTATCTTTCAGCCTCACATGTTAAGCAAAAATTTCCCAGTGCATCAGAATTATAGAGACATAAGGCCCGCTCCAGTGCCCATTGAAGTCAATGCAAAGACTCTCATTGATTTCAACGAGCTTTGGATCAGGCCCTTTGGCACAGGGAAAGAGACCTGAAAACAAAACAAAAAACCCAAACCAGAAACTTTAATATTATTCAACACAATCCACTCACCACTGAGGAAAAATATCTCCTGGAGGACAGATTTTAAAGTTCCAGCACTGTAGATACAAATTAACATAGTTCCCATCCACCATGAACATGTATGTAGCTTTCACTAGCTATCAGCATTATGGCTATCACGTACGAAATGCAGGAGCAGTGGTTTTAAAAGGAAGAAAGGTTTGCTGTATGTGTTCTAAAAGGGGGGGGCTATTAAAAGCTGTGTTTCCATCATGATTTGCCTACACCTATCGTGCTCTATTTATAATGTATTTTTTCTTCTGCTTTCCTCTTTACAACACTTAACCTGATATTTTCTTACCCCGGTAAAAGCACAGCCCATATAAATACAACGGTTGCCTTTATGGATGACAGTAAGAATTGAACCAGGGAACGCTAAGCTGACTGGTTACAGCTTGAGCTAAAGAGTCAGTGTGTAGGAAAGAGTGTAGCAAACTTACATCCTCTGTAGATCAGGCACAGAGCGGACAAATATACTGAGATCAGTGGGTGGTACTAACACTCAGAGAAACACTTGCCTACTAATCTAAACTTGAGCTGGGAAAAAGTCACACAAATGTTTCCCAATGAGAATTTAGGGCCTGATTTTTTAAACTTAGGGTGTTGTCTACACTACAATTAAAAACCCGCAGCTGGCCAGTGCTAGGGCTAAGGGGCAGTTTAATTGCAGTGTAGACCTTCAGGTTCTGGCTGCAGCCTGAGCTCTGGGACCCTCCCGCCTGGCAGGGTGAAGCCTGAATGTCTACACTGCAATTAAACAGCCCCTTAGTCCGAGCCCCAGGAATGCTAGTCAGCTGGTGCAGGCCAGCTGCAGGTGCCTAACTGCAGTGCAGACATACCCTGAGAGTTTTTCAGGGCAATTTTGTGGTTCAGCCAGAATTTAGCACTCGCAATTAACTGCAGATCCAAATGACAATCATATACACATCTAAAGAACTGACTGAACCCAAGTCAGGTGGCCCAACACGTAAGTAGCATTTATAGGCACAGAATTGCTCTGACAAAACTGGAAGCCAGGATAGTGCTTTTAGCCCCCTGATCCCTCCATGAACTCCAAAAGAGAAACCTGAAACTTGTACCAAATCCCACTGAAGTCAATGGTGTTCAGCACAGGTGCAGGAGTCCACCCACACGGTTTTCTTTGCAGGATCAGAATTTGGCTTGTAGTTTTAAATACTGGTGCCAAACTTTCTGCCTGAACCTTCCAATCCAGAAGTTTGAAATACCCATACAAAAATCAGTGTGATTTGGGTTGGAGCTGGTATTTTTGTTACTTCAACTGGGACAGATTGCAAAAGTGACCTTCAGCTTGTCATTGGAATTTGCTTCTCACTGAACAAAGTGCCATATGTAAAATTTACACTTGAATTGATCAGTGACAACAGCAGCGACAGTGTTAATGACCTACAAACAAAGAACGCCAATCTGAAAAGAGGGTGGGGGATGGGGACTCAAGCAACTGTGGAGTGAGGTTAGCATCTTGAAATGGTGCATGACACACTGAGTTGGAGTTTGACAGCAAACACTGGTAAAAGAAGAGTCGATAACAGTAAATGTAGCTGTAAACATAGCACAGAATGGAAGCAAAATAACATTACAGTGAAACTACTCAATATTAAATAGAAAGCCCTGACTGAAAGATAAAACATCTGCTGTGATAAAAAGGAGTTGGAATATATTAAGAGTGTGAGCAAGAATAAGGACAGCAGAGAGCACTAGCAAAAGTACAATGGTTTGGGGAAGGCAAGAAAGTCACAATCCCCAGCCCATGTTACGGGGCATGAGGAAAAAAAGATGGCAAAGCAAGCAGGGCAGGGCCCCTTAGTTCCAAAGGGTTCATTTGAACTTGCAAAAAATGGCCAGAGCCCCAGTTCTGCTTCCATGTAAGTCACTGGCAAAATTCCCACAGACTTCAAGGAAAGCAGGTTCAAGGCCATAATATAGGTCGTCTCTTCACTAGGAAAAAGGTGTATTTTTAACCTCTGTTACAATGCCAGTGTAGTGTTAACTGCTATTAGCTGGTTGAGGTAAGCATGTAAATCACAGTGGGGAGTCGTAAAAACTACAGTTGCCTTGCAACTCAGGTGAGTTAACATGGGTTAAAAACACACCTTTTTTCCTAGTGAGGACACAGCCACATGTTGAGGAGGCCCCCTACATTAGCAAAGATTTTCTTTGCTTTGGAAGCTGCATCATTAAGTCACAGAACTTGCAGTTTGCCAGCAGGATGCCACAGACAGAACTGCTCCCATAAGATTACCTGAGTGAATGAAGACTGCAGAGATGAGCCATTGTAGTGTACAATATTTATAGCCTAGGCTCCATTTTAGATTATGCAGGGTGAGAGGCAAAGCAAATCTTTAGCATTAAGTGACAACCCAGATTCAAACTACAAACCCAACCTATCATGTAAGAATAGCTAGTAGGTATTTCCCTGGCATATAGATCATGGAATGGGCCTTCAATAGCACCCAGCCGGGGGTGTGGCAGGACAGGCAAAGGCATGGTGGTGGAGAATGCTCTGCACACTGTTTTTTTCTGGGCCAACAGAGCTGCTTTACCTTATGCCAGGAATCTAAAATTTTGGAGGCAAAGGTAGCTTAAATCTTCCCAACATCCCCTAATTCCGCACTGTGCCTCTGAGAGGAGCAGCTCAGAATCAGGGCCAGCCCTTCGAACTGCTTGTCAAAGTCAACCTATGACCTGAAAGGTAATCCAAATTCTTTCATCCACGATAATAAAGTCTGTAATGTGAACAATTGTGGGTGATACCCAAGCCAGAGCAGAAGCCATCTCACTTTTCCATAGCTAGGATGCTGCTGCAAAACTAGCAGGAGTAAACAAAATTTGAAAAAAAGTAAAAATCTTCTTCTTGTGAAAGAATTTAGCTCTAGAGTTGGCTGGAAAATTTTCAACTGAAGATTTTTTCCGTCAGAAAACACTGATTCATCAAAAGCAAAAAATGTTTTCTAGAAATGTGTTGCTTGTTGAAATTTTGTTTTGAAATAAAAATTGGAAAAAAAACAACAACATTTTGATAAGGGCAAAACATGCCATTTTGATCTTTTAGAGAATAACATTTCAATGTTCCCTTTTGAAATGACTTTGCGATTTTTTATTTTATAAAATTGAGGCGTTGAAATCAGAACAAATGATTTCATTTTTTATCAAAAGAAAATGTTTCAATTGACGTGAAAAAAAATTCAGAATTTCATTTTCTGGTAATTGTCAAGATTTTTTTGGTTTAATTCTGTTTCAGAATGGAAAAAAAAATTAGAAATAATAGAACAGGGATCGGCAACCTTTGGCACGCGGCCCACCCGGGTAAGCCCTTGGCAGGCCAGGCTGTTTTGTTTACCTGCTGCGTTTGCAGGTTTTGCTGATTGCAGCTTCCACTGGCCACTCCAGGTCAATGGGGGCTGCGGGAAGTGGTGCGGGCCAAGGGATGTGCTGGCCACCTGCAGACGCGGCAGGTAAACAAACTGGCCCAGCCCACCAGGGGGCTTACCCTGGGTGGGCCATGTGCTAAAGGTTGACGATCCCTGTAATAGAATTTCCCACTATATAGACAATCTAGTTCTCCCCCAGCTCTACTCAGGGTACAACTCAGAATGTAATTATATATACAGAAAGCAGATCTATGGAATAAACTGATGACATGTTTATATGGTTAGTTTCTCTGATCCATCATGCACTTTAAGGCCCTGATCCAGCAAGCATGTGTGTAACATTAAGCATTTGAAGAGACCTAGCAAAGACAACAGGACTACTAATGCACTCACAGGCGCCGACTTTCCAAAGTGCTGGGGGGTGCTTGACCCCCAACTCTGCCCCAGGCCCTGCTCCCACACCACTCCTTCCCCCAAGGCCCCACCCTGTCCTACCTCTTCCTGCCACTGCTCCACCCCCTCCCTGCTGAATGCTAGGAAACAGCTGATCGTGGCAGACAGGAGGCGTGGGGAGGGAGGGGAGGCGTTGATCCACGGGGACAGCCGGTGGGCGGGAGGCACTGGTCCACAGGGCCCACCGGTGGGTGGGAGGCACTGGTGGGGTGGTATTGGGAGGAGCTGCTGATGGGTGCTCAGCACCCACCATTTTTTCCCTTTTGGTGCTCCAGCCCCAGAGCACCCACAGCGTCGGCGCCTATGAACACACTTCAAAGTTATATTCATTCTCAAATAGCTTACTTGACTGGAGCCTAAATTTGGTTCACCTCAAATAACCAACGTCATGCATTCCAGACAGTTTTCAGTGGCAGCTACAAATTCTACCTTGAAAGAACTCCTGCAGGAAAATTACCAGTTAAATTACTAATGGAACAGGTCATATGCCTTGATGCACAATGGATAAAACAGAACGGAAAGGTCATGATCTGCAGAACATTTCATAGCATCGTAAAATGGCCAAGTGAGTTATGCTAGGTTCAGGAGGGTGGCTGTTGCTGGGGCTGATCAGTCAGGCCAATTTCACTAGACCACATGGCTATAGTGACTCAGGGCTTGTCTAAGCTGGCAAGTTTTGGCACAGTAAAGCATTTTTTGGCACAGTAAAGCAGCTTTTTGCACTCAAACTGTACACACTGCCAAGCCACTTTGTGTGTAGAAACTCCTCGGTTGCAGCGCTGCAAAAGAACCCCCTCGACGAGCTATTTGCACAGAGGCTCCAGCGCTCTATTGCCAGTGTAGACACTTGTTGCTTTCTGCGCTGTAATTGCTGTAATTTTCTGCGCTGTAAGCTGGCCTCCGGAGCTGTCCCATAATGGCTCTGCAGAGAAAGGTTGCTGTGCAGAGAGCCCAGGAAGGGAGGTGGGGGCTGATGTCAGGGTTTCCCCCTCCCCCTGCCTCAGGACTGGTTGCTTCCTGACTCTGTCTGAACTTACAAGACAACATGCTGACACTTTCTGTCCCCCAAAATACACTGTCTCTCTCCCCTGCTCCATACACACACACACTCCCTGTCACATACTCTTCCCCGCCCCTCACTTCAGTTGAAAAGCAGCTGGCAATGTAGTAGGATGCCCATGGAACAATGGGCCTGGGAAACCTGCATCATGTGAGGCTGTGCCTGCCCCATGAGGCATTGCAAACCCTTCCCAAAGCACCCTGCGGCCAGCTGCACCGTGGGATAGCTACCCCAATGCACTGCTGGCTTTGCCCTTGCAAGAGCTGCTAATGTGGATGCGCTCCAGCCTCACAAGCAGCACAGTGTGGACACACAACAGCAGTTGCGTTCCAGTGATTTACTAAAAGTGGTATAACTTGTGGCTCAGAAACTTGCCAGTGTAGACATATCCTTAGAAATTTGTGTTTAACAGCATCGAGTTAATTTAATGCCATTCAGACTGTTACACAAATGAAACTCAGCACAAGCTTTGCAACCCTGAAATTCACGTCTCATTTGCTTTTTCTTAGTATTTGAAATGGCTCGTATCTGCTGCTCTCATTGCTAGTACCCCCAGAAAGAAAGTCCCAGCTGAGTGTTTATGAGATATTTTCTGATTCCTTGACATAACATCCAACAATCACATACTTGAATGTGAAGGATAAAAATAAATACTGACTAGCTAATCATGCAGTGAGCACTGGCCATCCTGTGCCCTGAATGATTAGACTGTAGCGCAATGGGGATAAATTAAGGTTGCAGAGAGCATGTTATTTCTGGCATTTCCTAACTTCTGAGTGCTTGACTTTGCAACTCATGTTCTTTTCATGTCATTTTTGTGTGTAATTATGGGCACTTGGATGTCACTGTACATAGCCCTCTGCAGTGCAGTAGATGCAATTGACAAAACCAGGCCAGGCCCTGAGGAGCTTATAACCTAAAGGCATAATAAAATACCAGAACAAGCAAACACAGACATCTGTGACTGCACTAGATCTGGAACATGTCACAGAATAGCTGGGTCTTTAGAAATTTTGGAAGGGGGAAGTGGGCAAGGAACTTAGCTTACATTAAGTCTGAAACTATTCCAGGTTTAGAGCATGTCATGAAAGATGGTAGAGAGTCCTGTGTGCAAGTGTGAAGACCACCTTATCCTGTAAGCTCTTTGCACAAGAAACTCCCGTTGAACCCAGAGTTCCAGACAAGGGGACAGACTCCCTTAGGGAAAACAGGTGGGAACATTAATTTTCATTCATTGTCCATCCAACTTAAAAGCATCCCCTTCACAGAGTTGCAGTGTACCATAGGCTGGTGATATTCAGCACTGAAGAGACTGAGGACCACATCCACCTGGAATGGAGTCTTAGAGGGTCACAAAATGGCAGCAATGGCAGCTTTATAACTGTGCTTCATTGTGTCTTGAGATGACATCACAAGAGTCCTACTGTAATAGCAGGAAATCCCGCCACTGTTCGTTTGTTGCTTTCTCTCTCCTCCTTTGTCCCCACCTTGCTTCCCACGAGGAGGAATCATGACTAAGACTAAGTGTTAGAGGGCTTATTCCTTCACTCTCCCATTTCCCTGGTCCTTCTCGCATGAACAGAGAGCAACAATACCCGAAGTCCGAAGGTGCAAACAATTCGATGTTTATTGGGGTGAACTTCCAGCAAGCTTAAATACAAGTTCCTTTTTCCTTATTTTCGAATCCCAACTTACTTCCTGTTTGCCCCTAATTTATATAGTAATATTCTTAGCTATACCTTAACCAATCATTCTACTGAAATTTAACTAACCAATCCTAACATATTGTAACATGATTAGCTAACCAATTATATCCCACCACCTTAATTAGCAAAAAGAAAAGGAGTACTTGTGGCACCTTAGAGACTAACCAATTTATTTGAGCATGAGCTTTCGTGAGCTCAAATAAATTGGTTAGTCTCTAAGGTGCCACAAGTACTCCTTTTCTTTTTGCGAATACAGACTAACACGGCTGTTCCTCTGACACCTTAATTAGTTTACACACAGCAAAATTAATTATACAGCAGACAGAAACAATCACAGAACCAGACAGAGACCATGCCAATAAACAATAGCAAAGTGGGAACTATAATGACAAAACAATACAGAAGTGAGGATTTCACAACTACATCTATAAAGACATAAGAGTTTCCCAGCTGTGTCTATTGATAAGTGAGTTCTTACCAGACAGAAAACTATCAACCTCAATTTCCTTTTACATCTTCTAGGCACTTCCCTTTCTCTGGAGGAGATAGGCACTATCAGGACAGGATTGTATTCCTTCTTTCAGTGTGTAGCACCTTTCAGAAGTGTAGCACCTTCTTTCAGTGTGACGAGTTTGGAATGTGAGGATGTGACCAGTCGCTTCCTAGCTTATGGCTGCCTCTGTCGCTTAGCCAAAGGCCTTAGCCTAAGCACAGGGCCTCAGACTGTCACAGTAAGAGAAGGCCCTTACACTGGCAGACAGTGATTTTGATTCTTTCTTTTATACCTCTAACTAGCCAAGTGATAAGAATACACCTAAATTCTTAAAGTACAGGCCTTTACAGACAGGCCTGAATATCTATATCCTAACACTAAGATTTTATCATGGTTATTTTTAGTAAAAGGTCACAGACAAGTCACGGACAATAAACAAAAATTCATGGAGCCCTTGACCCATCTGTGACTTTACTAAAAATAACCGGTGGGGGCAGAGCTAGGTAAGGAGGAGGAATGGAGTCCCAGGGGGAGGGATTGACAGGCTGACCCTCCCCCCCCCACCATGGGCAGGGGCTGCAGGGTCCTCCTGGTTCAAGCCTCAGTTGCAGTGCAGGGGCGCACAGTCCCGCTTCCGCCTCCGGAAGCCCTAGAAGTCACAGAGGTCCGGTAAAATCACAGAATCCGTGACTGTCGTGACCTCCTTGACTAATTTGTAGCCTTAATCATGACAGCTCTGGTCAATTAGCACTCTGCACCTGCTTCTGACATCAGGCACCAAGGGACACACTCTTGTGACAGGTGCTCTGTTCATGTTGCCTAAGAATGTAATGATGTTCCAACAGAGCCTTGGGCTCCACCTGAGTCAGATATCTGTAGTCTAGAGTCACATTCTGAGTATCACTGATCTAAACTCTTCTGCTTTTAGGCTGGATAAAATGTAGCTTTCTTCCCAATAACAGAAGTCAAGATCAACACTGTACATAGTCCTCACTTCAAGGTATACAGTGCATATCAATCACCATTTCTCAGGGGCTACAAAATATCTATTTTTAAAATATATATTCTCTAGCCTGTCTAGCAGTTTCTTTCCCTGTGTTTTATTACAAGCCTCTAAAAACCTCCAAACACTGATATGTTGTGCTCTTCAGATTAACTGTGTACTATAATGGTAGCTGAAATTTTATTACAAACCAGACTGCTATCCCAGCAACCTTCTGGTGGTATAAATCCTGTAACATCATCTTGAGGTGAGTTAATTGCAGGATTGAATTTAAAATGCCTACTTCATGTTTTTATCTTCTCTGAGACAATAATTCCTTTAGACTGCACGCTGTCTTATCATTTAGTTAGGCTGGCAGATGGATGTATGACAGGGCCCCCATTTTCAGCAAACCTTTTGCCTTACAGTAGGAATAATTTAATACTTGAATATTTGTGTTAATTTGCCCAGGCTGACCTGCAGCAATGGAAATATTCGATCACCCTGGCAGAAGCTGCTTATGTAAAGAATATTTTTGTAGTGATTTAATGTATGCTGGTAACGAAATCTATGCCAAAATTTTCCCCAAGAGTTGGGGTTTTTTAAATCAGTTACCTTCATCTTCCCAGCAAGAGTGATATTATGCAGACATATTATGAGGTGCTTTTTCAATAGCATTTGCACTCATTCCGAGCCTCTAGGAATAGGGAGGTGTTTTCTGTTTTTAATTCTCACTCTAATGTATGTTAAATTCTACAAGAGGAGAAGGAAGGTGGTAATACTCAGCACTTAACTAATGAATCCTCAAAGCCTCCAAGTGAGGCAGGGAGGTTAGTAGGGTTTTAAAGATGGGGAAATTAAAACTGAAAGTTTAAGTGACTTGGCCAAGGTCACGCAAAGTGTCGGGATGTTAAGCAAGGTGAAAACATTGGGAAACAATGACTACTGCTGGGTGGAACAGATTGTAACAGTATACTGCTTCCTCCCCACCCCCCACAACAATAGATACTCCATAGCACCCAAAGGTCTCTGGTGTCAATCTCTTCTCTTTTTAATGCCACTGCAACTTCTCCCAATTATTTTCCTCCTCCACCATTTCTGCTGCAATCTTATCTCTGGAAAAGTCATAGAAGTATTGTAGGTCACATTGTCAAACTGTGCTATGGTTCCGTAGAAGGCACTGTACCGTGTAATCCAGAGGGCTGGCTGAATAATTCTCCAAGACCCTTCACGATTACTAGATTTTTTCCAGAAAAATCCTAGCAATATTGGCAAAATAATATTGGCAGAGGCAAAGTCAAAAGAAATTAAAAGTGGTACTTATTGCAAACATGAGAAGTTACTGGGATAAAAGAGAAACCTGCTCTCTCTCTCAATCAGGATTAATTACCACAATTTCTTGGTTATACCTGTGAGAGCTCTAGTTCTTACGGGTTTTGCTCTTGGAAATTGTTAGTATTTAGCTTTTGTCAGTTTCCTGGCCTTTGTTTTCTTTAAAAAAACAAAACAAAAAAACCCAGCATTTTTTTCAACACATGTCAAATTCAGCTTGTCCACCAAAAATGCTCCACTTCCCCCCATAGTCAACAAATCCTCTTTGGTTGGAATGAATTCAGCATTTTTTCCCCTGTTTTTCTATTTCATTTTTTTCCCTGTATTTCTATTTCTCCCACATCCCTGTCATATGAGCACTTTAAGAATGCATGGAGGAGAAGCTAAAAGTTGGCAAGGGAAGCGAGGAGAACTGTGTCAGATTGATTTCACATGGAGAAGCTATGAGCAAACAAATGGGGATGAGAGATAAATCAAGGTTTTCTTAAAGGCTGTAAAAATGACAACGTGGCAATCGACCGATTCTGATTTAATAAGAACAGAATAGAGACGGGGAACACACCTGAAGGAGACTATAAATGGATAGTAAATATAGCAAAGACCACCAGACAAGACAGAATTATTTGGCCTCAAACAGCGTAATGGTGCTACCTCCTATTTGAATCCACAGCAATGACATATTGAGGATTCTCACTTTGATTAGAACAGGTGATTTCTCTGGAAGGCTCCTGATTTGTACATATTTATGCATGTATGTCAGGGAAGGAATATAAAATCATTGCAAAATATCCGATTGTCGTTACTTTCTCGTTGCCTCATGCAGAGCAATTTCAAGGCCAGTAGTTGTTGTGGCAAGAAAAATCCACAGACACCTATCGTTTTTAAAACAAGCCGTGTCTCAGCCATGTGTACAGATTTTTCAGCTGCTCTGTTAGCTTTGAATGCTTCATGTATCAAGATATTCCAGTTAAAATTCTATAATCTTTCATTAAGTGCTGGTTGTGTCATGCTAACAAGCAGTAGTGCCGGCTCCTTTATACCCTGGAAGCAGTTAATCTATGTGGTTTACAGAAATTTGTTTTGAAAACAAAAACAAACAAAACATTTACCTCTGTGTTCAGGAGCAACCTATAATTTTAAGATTGCAAAGAGAATGGATCACTTTAGTATCATTAACCTATGGGTGTAGTATTTGTTGCTAGAGTGACTTGATTTTATACCATTTTTCTTACCCAATTATAATCTGTCAAGAGTAAAGCAAATTATAGCACTGTATCAACAAAGTAACCTTTTCATCTTTCCTGAACTTTAGTTAACTCGCAACAGCCACCAAATTCTGAAGGATAACTGAGAAGTAATCTTTCTTGTGATAAACATCAGGAGAGTAGGGAAAATGATGGGAAGGTACTTTTTTCTCCACGTTGCAGCTTTAAGACTGCAGTCTGATTCTCTGCTGAAGCCTCAGTCTGCTAAATTAGGTAGAGGTTTGGAAAAGAGTGTTCTGATTGTTAATGATGAAATGTACTATAATCTTCTGTAAGGCAGTTCTAACCTTCTCAATCAGCAGCCTTTTCCTACTTAATTACATGATTTTAAGCACATCTAAGGAGGCGCTGTCAGATTTACATTGGAATTATTTTAAATGTTACCACTGTAGTCATGGTGATGATATATATAAATGGACAAAATGCCAGAGACCTGAGAAAATGTCAGATTTATGGTACACCCACAGCTGCTCTCTGACTGGGAGTTCGCTTAGCACTTCTCAATTGCTTTGAAACAGGAGATGGTTTCATTTGGTATATTAAAATAAGTGAAACAAAACAGTAAGAGTAATCCTATATAGCTAATCTTATTATTTAACACATGTACCTTCAACAATCTTTACATATAGCAGCTAATTAATCCTTACACTGATCTGTAAGGTAGATAAGTATTATTACCTCCATATTTAGAGCTGATTGGAAAATAAGCTGGGCAGAGGGAAGAAAATGACAAAACAAAAAGTGTTACGATATCTTGCTATGTTTTTTCCAAGAAATCATTTTCCTCACCCGCCCTATCTAGCTTATCTGACTTTGCAACCCTTGCTCCTACTGAGTAGTGCATACTCAGATATATCTCTGAACCCGTTACTACTTGCCCAAGTACATACTAAACATATGGGTTGCAGAATCAGGCTCCACATTTCTTGTCGTAAGAGGCTATTTAGCCATGCATGGTAAAATGATGTGGTTTTATGAAACAGACCATCTGTTATTTAATTAGGCTTGTCTAATATAGAAGGTCTCTCCAAGCATGAATACTAAAGCCTGACTTGTTAACACGAGGGCCTGGTCTACACAACAGAGGTAGGTCGACATGACGCAGCTTACCTAAGTTGCCTCATGATGACCTAACTCTGTAAGCATCTACACTAAAATGTAGCTCCCACCAATGTAACTCACCCACTACATCAACTTAATAACTCCATCTCCGCAAGAGGCATAGCACTTAAGTTGATGTAGTTAGGTTGACGCAGTGTCAATGTAGACACTGTGTTGCTTACATTGACTATTGCTGTCTTTCAGAAATGGCCCCACACAGTCAGTTAAATTGGTCCAAGCACTCCTGGTGAGCACACACCTGGCCAACACAAGGAGCGTATTGTGGATGTGTAAAACCGATTCAATTGCTGCAGTGGCTGTATGTTGACGTAACTTAGGTTGATTTAATTTTGTACTGCAGACTTGCCTGACTTGTCACATGGGAATAATGGAGAACAGAACTGAGTTCCTGACTGTTCAAAGAAGTATTTGTTAAATCCCCAGGGGAAGATCCAAGCTGATTTAAATTGTCATAGCTCCATTGTCAATGGAGACAATTTACATCACCTCCACAACTTATCCAAGCGAGATAAGTAGTTGATTAACCACCAGCCCTGTTTTGGCTGATCCTGTACTGGGTTCTTGCATGTACCCAGTGTGATGTTGCACTCTATATGATTTTATGAAAATATGATAATGAGTATGAATATAATGTAACTGGAATATGCTTCATGCAAAAGGTCTCTTGTAAGGTATCATTACAAAGCTTATAATCTTGGAACCACTTAAATCCTTCTTCTGTATTTAATAAAATCACTTTTTACTTATTAATTAACCCAGAGCATGTATTAATACTTGGGGGGGGCAAACAGCTGTGCATATCCTCTATCAGTGTTATAGAGGGCGAACAATTTATGAGTTTACCCTGTATAAGCTTTATACAGGGTAAAACAGATTTATTTGGTGTTTGGACCCCATTGGGAGTTGGGCATCTGAGTGTTAAAGACAGGAACACTTCTTAAGTTGCTTTCAGTTAAGTCTGCAGCTTTGGGGCATGTGGTTCAGATCCTGGGTCTGTGTTGGAGCAGACTGCAATGTCTGGCTCACAAGACAGGGTGCTGCTTTCGATTAAGCCTACAGCTGTTAGGGGACGTGGTTCAGACATGGGTCTGAGTTTGCAGCAGGCTAGCAGGTCTGGCTCAAACCAGGCAGGGCACTGGAGTCCCAAGCTGGCAGGAAAACCAGGGGCAGAAGGCACATCGGGCGGCAGCCCCAAGGGGGTTTTTGTGATCTAACCTGTAGAATGCCCCAAGGACATATGAAACTGGAAGCAATCAAGTCTTGAATTCAAGGGGTAGCTAACTCATTTGTGCTTCTGGAATAAAATAAAAGGATATGAATCAAGGACAGCTTTAAGAATTAGGAAAGTCCCAAGTCAACAGGGTGTTGGGGGGGGGAGGAGACAGAGAGATCCTATAAGCATCGTGGGAATGATTACACAAGGTAGAGCATTTATAGATAATAATGTCTGATCCATTTACCTTTATCATAACACAGAGGTAGTCCAGAATAGAAAGTACCTACCTGAGCTCAAGCTAGTGAGTGTGCAGTACAAAATGATGAACATAATATGTGGCATTCACATAATGGACCTTATGGGAGTAAGAACTGAAATTCTGTTTCCTGGTTCTGGCACAGTTCCCTTCATTTGTTGGTCCTGATGTCTCTTTCCTTCATCCTGCTGATTGCTGATAAGTATTTGCTTATTACAACCATCTTGTCAGTCACAAAGGCCATCAGTGCAAGTTAATAATGTACTATTCTGCTGGATCGATATCTTTACAGATTTCGCCTGTCCCAGAGAGAGAAAAGTTATTAGAAAGATTAGATGGCTTGAACTAAATTCATTCATTGTGTAACTCCAGCAGCTTCGGGGGGCTTACTCCAGGGAGAAATCTGGTCTCTTGTGCGTAGTCACTATAAGAAATAACCGAAGAACAGGATTATAGCAAAAATGGCTTTTTCTTTCAGAGCAAAATTAACACTGAAGCACAAGCTGTCCTGGAACAATTAGAGGACACTACTACCCTGCAGGAAGTTTCATAAAGAAACAACCCCTTGGAGTGTTGTCTGGTACAATGAATTTTATATGGATTTCTGGCCACGTTCTCACTTTCCTCCACCCATGCATGAGGAAGGCTGTTATGACCAAAGGGGCTTGAGTTAAAAGCTCCCTGATTTATTTAGGAGGGGGCTGGCAGAAGTAGGTAACAGCTTAGGGTTTGGGCACTTATTTAGCATCTTTGGTCATTAAAGTCTGGATCTGCTCACTTTTCAGGGCATACCTGTTCTTCCAAACTTTTCTTGGGTGGGGCAGGTGGACGGATAAAGTTAGATGGAGGCCCTACAGGAGACTGTGCTGATGGGAGGGTGGTTAAAGGCAGCATGGGCTGATGAACAGGGCTCTGAAATGGGAGTCCAGAGATGTAAGTTCTATTGCAGGCCTGGCCACTGACTTGCTGTAAGACCTTGTGCAAGTCATTTCACCTTTCTTTGCCTCCATTTCTCATACAGCTGTTTGTCTTGTCTATTATGGTCTGTCAGGGAAGTTCTGTCTCTTATTAGTTTAGTGCTTAGAAAAATGGAGTCCATTCTCACCTAGGGTCTCTAGGTGCTACTACTACAAAATACATAAAATACCATCCAAGCTCCTCCTCCTTCAGAGGTCCCCTCCCGCAGTGTAATTGCAGTGCGTCATCCACTATCTCAGATAAAAGGCATGAGAAGCTCTGGCGGAAGGGGTAGTATTTTTTTTGTAGCATTTCCATGCAGAATCTAGAAAGTTTAGCATCTTTTTCAAAGGTTTGCTGCAAGACAAATAAGGATTAAAATTTGAACAGGCAATGAGAAGGGACATTTGGGAAGAAACCATAGCATTCTCGTGTATTTAGAATGCCTTAGCCTTTGCGGGGGCTGGGGGGAAGAATAGGAATGCCCCTTTTTCAGCAAAAGCATTGGGCCAAATTCTTCAGTCCACTACACAGATGCAACCCCATTGATTCCTCAGTGTAACTAAGAAAAGAATTTCTCTCAATGTATGTTGAAAAAAGTCATCCCCCCAATGACATGTTTAACTGTCACTGATAGTCTGCTTTATTTAAAGTATTTGCTTCACATAGGACAAAAAAGAAGACAGGAAGCACTTATTCACGGCCCCTCTATTGGGTGTCTATATAACACTCCATTATATGCACACACAAAAACAACAAGACACACTATATAATATATTATGTTGTATTATACACATATAATATAGTGATGAGCACCAAAGAGAAATGCAAGATAGAGTTTTAAATGGGAAATCAATCAATGTGGTCAGTTCAACCAATCCAGCCACGATTGGCAAGAGTTAGGAACATATGACAAGGATTCTTAGAATTCTTATAATTCATGTAATGAATCATGCAAGAGAAAACCACACTGTCAGTGGTTCAGGTTAATAAAGATGGACTAGTTCTAAGAGCCAGCCAAATTCCTAACACATTAGGGTAAATCTTCTATATAGAACTCAAGGATACAGCCACACATTCTCAATTTAGTACATGCGGGATGTTAGCCACTCATCACTCATTAATGTCAAGTGACATTACTGTCAGCATGATACACTGATGCACCCTGCTATATGTGACCAGAACGTTCAGCAAAAATGTCAAATTGGGATGGGGAAAGGATTTACCACATTTACCAGGCTGATCTAAGAAGGTACCTTCTTAGATCAGCCTGGTAAATGTGGCAAATCTCCTTTTTTTAATGTTGTATGACAGAATGAAGTCTGCAAAGACGAGAACTTTGTAGTCCTCATAAGAAAGTATAATAAGAAAAGTGAAATAATATTAACAGACATTACACTTAATCTGAGTACCAAGTTCATTTACCAATAGTTCCATAACAAATGCCCAACAGTGCTCTCTAGTGGTCCCAGAGTTTAGTGATCTATCTCCCCAGCATTATCCTCTGATGCTAATGGATAGATTATCTATTATTGACATGACTGGATTAATTAAAGGAAGCTAGGCAGTGTTAAATGTCTCCAGAGGCTTTTCTTTTTCCTGTCTAAACATGCAATGCTCTCATTTAAGGAAGTCTTTGTTGCATTTTGTTTCCGCGTCTCTTTGCATACTTGCAGTAATAATAACAATAACCACCAACAGTACTGAACATGTTGATAAGTGCTCATGGAAAGCCTTTGAAACTTCAGAGTATTGTAAGTTTTCAGAAACTAGGGCAAATACCCTGGACATAAGAGCAATATTGTCAGCAAAGTAAGCCTCATTGATCTAGGGTCTCAAAATCTCCCAGGAAGTGTCACAAATCCACTGAGTGCTACCATCTCCATTTAGATTTCTGATCTGGCAGATGCCTGCCTGAAATTACATGTAACTAACCAACTTCCTGTTGTCCAGACATCTAAAGAAACACTATTTAAATATTACAGGTATTATTTACATTAAAAGGTGACCTGAAAGCCAGGTGCAAATGATGTTTGTGTCCTCCCCCACCCCTCAATGTATGAATAAAGAATGTTATTTTTATTGTTTTTATCTTAGAAATATATCGGGAATAACAAGTTTAATCTTCCCTGTTTTTGCTAGAGAACTTTTTGGAGGACCAGAGCCCTCACGTGGGAGCTTTTTCAGCTTTCAGATAAATGGGAAAGGATTGCTGAATCTTTGAGAGAGAGAGAGAGAGAGAGAGAGAGAAAGAGAGAGAGAGAGAGAGAGAGAGAGAGAGAGTGTTTGAGTTAACACCCATTAAAAAAATCGATAGTTTTAAACATTGCTTTCAGTTGCTCAGATATAAGTCCCTTTTGGGGTCATAATACCACTACATCTCCTATCCTTTATCAGACAAAAGACCTGATATTTCGCATGTAAAAAAAGTATAAATTATCCGTTAAAAAGTCAAATCCTTTTAAGCCACCCTTATACATCAAGAAGCAAAAAAGCACAAACCCAGTTCTTTATCTTTTGCAAAGCATCTCTTATTTAAGATCAGTTTCCCCTCCAGATCCTTCAATTTCACATATTATTAGTCAAATTACTGTTTGTTCCTTGATAATTCTACCAACCCTAGATCCAGCCACATCCCTAACACTAAAACAGAAAACATATGAATGTGGCAGTCAACCTTCATGGGGCATCACAGATTCTTCTACTATCTTCTCCAGCTAAACAAGGACAGTCTCATAAAGTTAAAAAGCATCCACACTCCAGAAACCCACAGTGCAGAGTTCATGCTAGACTACCCTTAAAAGCTTTAAAATTAAATTGCATTAAAAAGCACGACTAAAAAGTCTATGCGCTTTATTTTAAATTAATTCCCTGATTTGGTGTTTCTAATATAGGGAGGGTTATCAAGAGAACCCCAGCCACAACCCAAGAGACAGCAAGTAAAAACCCTCATGTCTAAAGATGTTAACTTAAATGAGAAGTTCATTATCAGAAGAATTTAATGATTAAGGAAGGAAATTTACAATAGGCAAACTGGAAATACAAAAGGGGAACTTGATCATGACTTGGCTTTCAATATGAAATGATTTAAAAGCCAGAAACAAAACAAATTATGATGATGAACTGTCAGCAATCAATCTGCAAATTAGAAGCATTTGTGTTGATCAAACTGTGTGTCAACAAGAAACACAGAATAAAAATGACAGGCTATTGGAAGAACTTTCCTCCTGCTAAATTATTGCCTCCAAGCCATCTATATTCAACAGGCCACAATATCTTAATGTGGGATCAATATTCTATTAAATTTCCTAATTTAAGAAGTTATTATGCAGGATATAGTCTAAAAATCTTGTTACTGGCTTCACCTCATGGAAAGCCAGTTAGGGGTTGCACCTGCATAAAACTGGAAACAGTTATTGCCCATGCTGATGTATTTTAATAGCCAGCAGAAAGGACTGAAAGAAAGATATGCTTGTAGTAAACTTAGGGCCAATCCAGTGCCCTCTGAAGTAAATAACCTTTCCATTGATTTTGATGGGCCCTGGATCAGACCCTTAATTTCTGCAATCAAGTTGCCTAGAAACTAATTCTGTTTCAAATGTCTAATTCATGCACTACTGTGTCGTGTCAACACAGAATTAAGTAGTGACAGCTGATGCTACAATATGTAATCTGCATTGCAGGTATGTGACATATGTGTTACACAGTGTGTCAGAACACAATACATTTTCTGTAAGTAGCCAAAACAAAGAGCAAGCACCACAGTATTGATTTAGGGAGGCATTCAAAAGTGAAAATTCCCTGCTGGTGTTAACAGACAACTCCAGAGCTCATCAAGTCCCAAGTACACTTTTGTAACACCCCGAGGGCTCCTGTACTTTGCAGTGCATCCTTGTATCCAGCAGTCAGACACCTCTCTTTCATGTTCTCCCAGCACTGATTCTGCAGCAGTTATTGTGCCAATTGCCCCTTCTACATTTGTCTCTCACCCTTTGATGTTCCATGTATCTCTGTGATGCTCCTCTGGCTCTCTACAACACCTCCTAGTCTTTGATTCTCTTCCAGTTCTCTCGTATTCTTCTGGCCCCTTTCCCTGCTTCTGTAACCCTTTGATGCTCCTTCAGCCATCTTCCACTCTTGGCCCTTTTAATTATTCCACAAGTTTTTGCCTCTCTGCTGCTATTCTGTCCTCTAGCCATCAAGGAAATGAAAAATAAGGTAAAGTTAAATGTAAAGAGAGAACAAAGGTAATTCCCAGGGGAAAACTCAGCTGACTTTCAAATGCAAAAAACTTTCCCTGCATTTTAATTTTGCTTCCAATTGTCACTGGATCATAGGTGCACATGGAGCTTTCTCTTTTGAGTGGAGGACAAACTGCATTCATTGTGTTAGAGATGAACCCAAAACCCTATTTCTGAAGGTTGACGTTGGATCCAGAGCCATAGTCTTTTGTTCAGCCCTCCCCTCTAACACTGGTCCATGTAGGTCCTTAGTAACTGAGCACCTTCCGGTAGTTCATTAAGCGCCATGACTAACATCTGTTGTATATCATATGTTCTCTTATCCTCTCCTCTGGGGGAGACATATGCACACAGCAAAGTGTTTTGTTTTGTTTGGGAGTTCCCTGTTTTGCAGGCAGGTAGAAGGAGTACGCCTTGCACTTGAAGCGGAAGGTGCGGAGGCCCGTGATAATCCTTTGTTCCAGTGAGGTTGGCTTGACACTCTTGGACCAGCCCCTAAGAAAGCTCTGTCTCCTGCAGAGACATATGGTAGAAAGTTCCATTGTGCCTGAAGAGTGGAGTGGCCAACCACAGTCCTCATCCCAGAATTTTAGGTGATCTTTTAGATATTCTGGGTTCAGGCCATTGAACACCATGAAAATAAGGACTGAAGCCCAGATACACAAAAGGGTCTTAGGTGCTGCAACACCTAACTTTTAGGTGCCTAGAAACAATTCTTTGGAATAACAGTGGTGTCCACAGAGCCTGAGCTAGATGCTTAGGCTGTCTATACAATGCATGGGGAGAGACAGGCACCTGAGAATGGGGTCCCCAAAAGTCATCACACAAGGCAGGGAGCCACCTAAGCTAGCCAGTGGGAGATGCTGACAAGTGGCTGTGTTGTAAGTCCTGCCCTGCTCACTGAGCTGGATGCCTAAGTCTGGACTGAAGGAAGGCACCTCTCTGTGCGTGCAGTCCAGAGCCAACAATCCTCTCCTGGAGTCAGGTGGTTTAGAAGCCTAATTCCACACAAAACAGCCAGGAGAGGAAGGGGACATCCTGTCGTATAACCTTTCTCCCAGTAGTTAGGGTACTCAGCTGGGATGTTCAGTCCTCCCCTCTGCCTGATGAGGAGAAGGGATCTGAATAGAGGTCTCCCACACCCCAGGTGAAGGCTGTAAGCACTAGAGTATAGAGCCAGTCTCTCTGCCCAAATGGATATTTAATACGAAGTGGACAGACTTTAACAAGAGAGCCCCACTACAAAATAATCCATACCTACGTGGTGAGGGGACTCACTTGAAAGGTGAGGAACCCCTGTTCTAATTCCTTCTCATCAGGCAGGAATTGAACTGGGGTCTCCCCACCCTAACCACTGGGCTAAAGGTTATAAAGGAGTCCTCCTTCTCCCTCTTCATGGCCATTTTGAGTGGAGTTAAGCATGCTCTGAGCATGTCTGCAAAATGGAGCAAGATAGGTGAGGGAACACCTATCTTCACTTGGTTTGAGGATCACACTGGGGCTTAGGAGAGACATAGGTGCCCAGATCCCGGACTGAGGCATTATGTGCATTCCCAGGGGCAGAAATTTTGGCATCTAGTGAATGTCTACAGCAAAAATTTAGGTGACAAGTGAATTTAGGTACCTGTAGAGTTAGGTAGCAGCTGAGCAGGGGGTTGTGACTCGAGGTAGTGCCCAAATCTGGGATTTAGGCACCTAAATCCCATTGTGGATCTCTGCCTGAGATCATGAACTTTGCTTGATAGTCTATGGGAAGCCAATGCAGTGAGCAGAGGACAGGTCTGATGTGATAGCAACACTGGCTACTGCAAGGAGTTAAATGTGTATTTAAGGGTCTGTTACAAAGTGTTCTGCATTTCAGACGCAGTTCATCCTAATTGCCATGAGTCACCAATACACTGACTGTGTGCAGATCTCTCACAGCATCACAAAATGTGGGCTATCGTGTTTGTTATGGAACAGAATAATTTTTTACTATAGGGATGCAGTTGGGTTTTTTAAAAAAAGATTGCAGTTAATTCAGGAATTCCTGAATATAAATTTGTCTACTTACCCATGAATAATGGGAGTAATTTGCAAATGCCATCATTCACTTCCCATGGTGGATCCTTGCCAGGCTATAAAATCTTACCAAATAACACCTCAACATCTTTGTGCTGAAAATGCCAATTTCTGAGCACCAAAGTGCTATTCATAATAATATTTTAGTAAGTAGTTGTAGGCATGATTTTACTTGGATTGTGATCTCTTTGGGGCAAGGACTAGCTTTTTGTTCTGTGTTTGTACAGTTCCTAGCACAATGGGATCGTGGTCCATGACTGGGACTCCAAGGTGCTACTTCAAATAATACAGAGGGTCACCGCAGTGGATAATCACAGATCTGGTCAAATTGTAAACTGCATTTAATTTGACCATCTTCATACCGTTTTTTATTCGTTTTCTGAAATTTTCATGTGAGCTTTTGCTGATACGAACGTTCAGGGAAAAGCTCATTTGTATGCACAGGTATTTCCATGCAAATGCATGTGTCCACACAACTGTGCTAATCTGCACTGGAAATAATTGTGCAGCCATCTTAGACATCGAGAAAGTTAATCAAATGATCGAGACATTTCTGAGAAAATCTATATTAATAGGCACATGGTTACAACAACGTAACAGTGTGTTAGTGCAACAAGAGAAAAAACTGGGTGTAAAGGTTGCTGTAAACAACCAGTAAATCTCATTCTTAGTGGTTTATTGATTTCTTTCTCCCTTCTTCAATCAAAATGGAACTCATTTAAAGCCTGTGATGCATATATGTAGCTGAATATAACGCTCTGTTTTGCAGGAAAGAGGAAAGGAAGAGACTTGGCCTTTCTTAAAAATCCTTAGCCTGCTCATCTCTTCCTACTCCTCTATCCTAGCAGTGCTCAGATCACCTCAACTCCCCCGTTATTCAGACCCTACTCTGGTTTATTAATTTTACAGTTATCCAATCAGGGAACAGAAAAAAAACAGCATGCAATTTAGCTGGCGAATCACACAGCTTATTATCCAACAGCAATTTCTCAATATCTACAGTGAACAGTTTGTGCCTGATCCAAAACCCACTGAAGTCAAGAGAAACAGAGAATTCAATAGGATCTGAGTGAGGCCCACAGCAAACAATGCATAGGCTGTAACATTTATCCCACTGATGTGAACCTCAGACAGGTTAGCGGAAGTTGTCATTGATCTGCAGAACACAAAGAAGAGTTGAATTCAACTACCAAGTTGATGGCTACATAAAATTCTCCCAGCTCCTGCTAAGCCCAGCTCTCGTGAGGAGTCACAATACCATCAGTCACTGGGCTAAATTCTCAGCTGGTGTGTGCTGATGGCACTCCATTCGTTTCAATGCAGCTGTGCCAATTTACACCAGTAGAGAATCTGGTTCATTATTTCCACTGCAAATAGTGAGCCCAGTTCCTCACGCCTTACTTTTAAGCAGGATCAGACTTCAGCCCCCGTGACATGTGACAAGAGAAACATGAAGAGTACTATGTTATCTTAGGGAGGACATGCTTAGGACTACGTTTTAGAACTGCATACAATAAATGGGGAAACATATGCTCCTTAGACTGTGATTCACTAAAGCCAGTGCACTAGGCAGGGAGCTGCCTAACTTAGCAATCGGAGATGCCAACAAGAGGGGGGTGCACTAAACCCTACCTGTCACAGAGATAGGCACGTAAGTCCAAGCTGCAGGGAGGCACCAGTTCAGAAGCTGAGAACCCTCTTTGGAGCTAGATGCCTGTGTCATTTTTGCAGGAAGCCTGGGGAGGAGGGGAAGTGGGAAAGATGACATCCCACATACCCCTTAGACTAGGGGTTCTCACCCGGGATGTGAGAGACCCCTAGTTCAAGTTCCCCCTCCATTGGAGAGGGAGAAGGGATTTGAACAGGGGTCTGCCACCTCTCAGGTGAGTTCTCTAACCACTGTGCCATTGGGTATTCTGATGCGGGGGTTTCCTCAGTCTCTCCTGTTGAAGCATTTCCACTGCAGAGAGTGTCACTGGAGCAGGGGCACTGGACCTGGGTCTCCCAGGTCTTGGGTGAGTGCTCTGACCACTAGGCTGCAGAGTCGGTCACATGACTGCGCTCGCTCACTCTCTCTGGCCCAAATGACTCTTTAAGAGAGCACAATCTGGTAGACTTGGTCAGAGGGCACCTATCAGATCAGGCCCTGCCCAGGATTTAGGCGGGCAAACACCTATCTTCTCCAGGTTTGTGACTAGCTCAGGAGAGAGGTGTCCAGACACTTAGAAGGAGGCAGCAGTACGCATGCTCAGAGGCAGAAATATAGACACCTGGGAAACTTCTACTGCAAAAACGTATATACCGAGTTTAGGCTCCTACAGTGTTCAGCAGGCATTTTGTGCATCATGGTGGAACCTAAAACTGGGACATAGGCACCTAAAACAGGGACTTATGCATTTAACTCTGTTTGTGATTCCAGGCCTTAAGTTCCTTGAGCATCATTTCCCCCATCTCTAAAACGGGGATACTCCTACTCCCATTCTCTCACCCACTGTCTGTCTTGTCTATATAGCTTGTATTCCCTTTGGGGCACAGCCTGTCTCTTACCAAGTGTTTGTACATCACCTTGCACAATAATCTAGGTGTTACTTGAACACATATATATGACAGCCACATAGATGGACAACACAAAGAGTAGCAGAGTCCCACAGGCAAATCAGATCTTCCTTTTAGACTGTCCAAGTACAGTATTTGGTTGCATCATTCATTGAAAAGCCCAAGGATCATTTTAAAACTACAGAAGGTACAAGTACAGGTGAATACCCAATCAATCTTCATAATTGCCCTGCTATTTAGAAGTTTGTAAATAAATGTGATAATCTTTCTTTCATGGTCTATTGATTGAGAGTAGCCAAAGCAGTTGTGATTTGGTTTCTAAATATCCCTGGCAGAAGTGACAGGGCTGCAGAAATAATGAGCATAACAGTGAAGCAAAGCAGGTAATTTTTCCCTTTAAGGATGATCAAAAGTCTCCAGCTAAGTTATTTAAATGCTGACATATGAAAAGCTGATGTACTGGAGACTCGCACAGAAGCCAGCTGCTTCGGAGATTTTATGTACAAGCTTTATACGATCCGATGCTAATCACCAAAGAACCAAAAGGACTGCAGAAGCTATTGGACTTAGAAACATATACGATGAAAATTGGCAGGCTATTCAGTGAGATGCACTTCCAGCTTCAAAGCAACTTACCGTATGTGGAATTTCATTACCAGCTGTAAGATTATGAAAGATATGATTAAAAATGTATTAAAAGATCCTTGCTTGCTGAATAACCCTAAACAAACAGTTTCTATTCATAAAAGGGACTGAGCCCACGTGCTAAAAAAAACTACAAAGGACTTTCTGAACCTTTCCAGGCAGATAGCATAGACCCAAAGCAAAGGGTCTTTTTGTTGCCAAAAGAGGCTCCAACCAACCTCACTTCCAGCAAACATGCAAGGAGAGGGCCTATACCTGGGATATGAGTGTGCAGTTTACCTGTCAAGTGAACAGCCATTGTCTCAGTTTCCCTCTTCAGGAGACTTGCTAAGGGTCTTTTGGTTCTTCTGCCATTGCAAGAAACCTTCCCCTTCCTTTAACTATTGTTAAAGGAAACCACAAATCCAAGCCTTCAATAAACCAAGTCCTTTGCTGGCTAGCTCAATAGTCTTTTGCCCTTCTGGGCTGCATAGACCTTCACTCCTCAGTACAGAATCTTTCCAGCACTGCCTGGTTCCCCCTAACAAGGCAGCAGTGAGCAGAAGGCAGCCTTATCTTCTCCTGCTGTCATATGAGCCTTCACAGTCACGTGATTTAGCAGGAAAATCAAGCCAAGGTTGGAGGTAGGCCTGAGTACCGCTTAAAAGCCAGTTCACCCTGTGCCAGGGTATAATTACGTGAATCCATAGATTCACAGATTAAAGTCAGGCTACAGATTAAAGTCAGGTTTCTCCTATGCCACAGTCCCAATATTAAGGCTACATCTAGCTCCCTTGGCATTTTTCTTCTGTCTTCAATTGGGAACAGGACCTTAAGGTCTACTATTAAGTCTGTGTTTATGGAGAAAGTCTACCAAGGAGATTGCAATAGCAGAAAGTGGCTGCAACCTCTTCTCTAGAAGTCCTACAAAAGCCAACACAGTAAAAATAAACAAATAAATAAAAGAATGGTACTGAGAAGGGAGGGGGCATGGCTTGGACAGGTGGGGAATACTCCAGTTCTCAGACATTGCAGTTGGCACAGTATCTCTAGAGTCCCCAGCAGATTTCAAAGCTGCCCCTGCCAGGCAGAAAACCTTAAGGGAAAGCAGCAGTCATGGCACTGCTATTCCTCCTGAGGGCAAATTCTCCACCAATGCATGGGACCAGGTTGACACAGGCAACTTTCTGTGCCAGCTTGGGTGAATTAAGAGGCAGTGTGGTCTTATGGTTAGGGCACTGGACTAGTCGTCAGGACCTTTTGATTCAATTCTTGGCTCAGCTACGGACTTTTTCAGTGACTTTAGGCCAGTCACTTCATGTACCCTGTGCCTCAATTCCCCATCTGTGAAATAGGGATAACATTGCTCTACCTCATCGGGGTGCTGTGAAGATAGAATCTATTATGACTAGGAGGTGCTTAGTTGCCGTGGTGATGACAGCCAGATAAATACCTAGAGAAATAGAATCAGGGACAAAGTTTTGCTTAAGAATTTTACTGTACTATACAATCTTCACCCCAAACAAAATGTGTTAATAGATTATAAGACCTACAGTTATCATCTAGTCTGACCTCCTGCATAACACAGACCACAAGACTTCCCTGAATTAATTCCTGTTTCACCTAGAGCACATCTTTTAAAAAAACATCCAATCTTGCTTTAAAAATGGCCAGTGATGGATTAACCACAACACCTCGTAAATTGTTCCAATGGTTAATTGTCCTTATGGTTAAAAATGTGTACCTTCTGTGCTAGCAGTGCAGGTATTAACTATCCCCTACCTATCAAAACTAAGCATGTAAATTAAATACATAAAATCAAAACTATACAGCTAATCAAAACAAACAATAAAACAAATTGGCAAAAACCAAAAGAAGACAACTCAGCCATTCCGAAAAGCATGACACAAGCAGATGGCAGATGCAGAGAGAACAGCAATAGCAAGTTCAAGCAACGCTACATCAACTTTGCACATCACAGCAGTCTCATAGTCTCAGTGGTGAGAAACGCTTCTCACTATGTGCAAACTGTGAACAATGAAAGTTTCGGTTCCTACTGATCCCTGCCTTCAAGCCTCTTGCAGATAGCAGTGATGTTACAGTCACATCATTTGAGAAGTCACTATAAGAGATTACAAACTGGTTTTAATCCCACATTTTAATAGAGATTTAGGCCCCAATTCAGCAAAGCACTTAAGCACATGCATAACTTTAAGCACAGGAACTGTCCCATCCATATTCAGAAAAGCACTTAAGCATGTGCTTAGCTTTTAGAAATGTGCTTAACTCCCATTGACTTCAAGACCCTACAACATTGGGTGTTAAACATACCGCTCCTGGACTGGATCTGGCCTACATGAAGAATTTAAAGACATGACATATTCCGATTCTGCACAATCTACGGTGTCATTTTAAAAGCAAAATGTTTCTAGCCATCATGGCTGAAGAAAACCTTCCAAATATGAACCAAATGTTATGGATCAAGCGATGTCTGCCTGAGTCTACCAACAGCCTGAAACAATGACTTAGGGCCCAAGAGGAGGGTTCACACGCGGTGGCCCAAGACTGTCCCAGCAGTGGCCAGTGCAGCTGGCTCGGGGGCCACCCGAGCTGCTCAGGCAGCACTGGGGTCAGTCGAACCAGCCACTGCAGAAGTCACAGGGGTCCTGGAAAGTCACAGAATCCATAACTTCCGTGACCTCTGTGACAGACTCGCAGCCTTAGCCTTAGTACACTGTTCTGTTGAAGGAAAGCTAAAAAGGGAGACTGACAAGAAACGTTCAGAATCAAAACCTGGAACAGGCAATACTCATCTGGAATCATTTTAATTTAGAAACACAAACTTCAGCCCCAATTTGCCAAAAAGGTTTGTTGACTTTCAAGAATTTGGGTAAAATTGAAGGTGAATCACCTCCATTCCCATCAGTGCAAGAGATGGCTTATAGTTTTGTATGAAACCATCTGAAAACTTATCAGTTTTGCAAAAGTTTATAATCCCGAGGCATATAAAATTCAAATGATTTCAACTACGTTTCATTTCATAGAATCATAGAATATCAGGGTTGGAAGGGACCCCAGAAGGTCATCTAGTCCAACCCCCTGCTCGAAGCAGGACCAATTCCCAGTTAAATCATCCCAGCCAGGGCTTTGTCAAGCCTGACCTTAAAAACCTCTAAGGAAGGAGATTCTACCACCTCCCTTGGTAACGCATTCCAGTGTTTCACCACCCTCTTAGTGAAAAAGTTTTTCCTAATATCCAATCTAAACCTCCCCCACTGCAACTTGAGACCATTACTCCTCGTTCTGTCATCTGCTACCATTGAGAACAGTCTAGAGCCATCCTCTTTGGAACCCCCTTTCAGGTAGTTGAAAGCAGCTATCAAATCCCCCCTCATTCTTCTCTTCTGCAGGCTAAACAATCCCAGCTCCCTCAGCCTCTCCTCATAACTCATGTGTTCCAGTCCCTAATCATGTTTGTTGCCCTTCGCTGGACTCTCTCCAATTTATCCACATCCTTCTTGAAGTGTGGGGCCCAAAACTGGACACAGTACTCCAGATGAGGCCTCACCAATGTCGAATAGAGGGGAATGATCACGTCCCTCGATCTGCTCGCTATGCCCCTACTTATACATCCCAAAATGCCATTGGCCTTCTTGGCAACAAGGGCACACTGCTGACTCATATCCAGCTTCTCGTCCACTGTCACCCCTAGGTCCTTTTCCGCAGAACTGCTGCCTAGCCATTCGGTCCCTAGTCTGTAGCTGTGCATTGGGTTCTTCCGTCCTAAGTGCAGGACCCTGCACTTATCCTTATTGAACCTCATCAGATTTCTTTTGGCCCAATCCTCCAATTTGTCTAGGTCTTTCTGTATCCTATCCCTCCCCTCCAGCGTATCTACCACTCCTCCCAGTTTAGTATCATCCGCAAATTTGCTGAGAGTGCAATCCACACCATCCTCCAGATCATTTATGAAGCTATTGAACAAAACCGGCCCCAGGACCGACCCTTGGGGTATTCCACTTGATACTGGCTGCCAACTAGATATGGAGCCATTGATCACTACCCGTTGAGCCCGACAATCTAGCCAGCTTTCTACCCACCTTGTAGTGCATTCATCCAGCCCATACTTCCTTAACTTGCTGACAAGAATACTATGGGAGACCGTGTCAAAAGCTTTGCTAAAGTCAAGAAACAATACATCCACTGCTTTCCCTTCATCCACAGAACCAGTAATCTCATCATAAAAGGCGATTAGATTAGTCAGGCATGACCTTCCCTTGGTGAATCCATGCTGGCTGTTCCTGATCACTTTCCTCTCATGCAAGTGCTTCAGGATTGATTCTTTGAGGACCTGCTCCATGATTTTTCCAGGGACTGAAGTGAGGCTGACTGGCCTGTAGTTCCCAGGATCCTCCTTCTTCCCTTTTTTAAAGATTGGCACTACATCAGCCTTTTTCCAGTCATCCGGGACTTCCCCGGTTCGCCACGAGTTTTCAAAGATAATGGCCAATGGCTCTGCAATCACAGCCGCCAATTCCTTCAGCACTCTCGGATGCAACTCGTCCGGCACCATGGACTTGTGCACGTCCAGCTTTTCTAAATAGTCCCTAACCACCTCTATCTCCACAGAGGCCTGGCCATCTCTTCCCCATTTTGTGATGCCCAGCGCAGCAGTCTGGGAGCTGACCTTGTTAGTGAAAACAGAGGCAAAAAAAGTATTGAGTACATTAGCTTTTTCCACATCCTCTGTCACTAGGTTGCCTCCCTCATTCAGTAAGGGGCCCACACATTCCTTGGCTTTCTTCTTGTTGCCAACATACCTGAAGAAACCCTTCTTGTTACTCTTGACATCTCTGGCTAGCTGCAGCTCCAGGTGCGATTTGGCCCTCCTGATAACATTCCTACATGCCCGAGCAATATTTTTATACTCTTCCCTGGTCATATGTCCAACCTTCCACTTCTTGTAAGCTTCTTTTTTATGTTTAAGATCCGCTAGGATTTCACCATTAAGCCAAGCTGGTCGCCTGCCATATTTACTATTCTTTCGACTCATTGGGATGGTTTGTCCCTGTAACCTCAACAGGGATTCCTTGAAATACAGCCAGCTCTCCTGGACTCCTTTCCCCTTCAAGTTAGTCCCCCAGGGGATCCTGGCCATCCGTTCCCTGAGGGAGTCGAAGTCTGCTTTCCTGAAGTCCAGGGTCCGTATCCTGCTGCTTACCTTTCTTCCCTGCATCAGGATCCTGAACTCAACCAACTCATGGTCACTGCCTCCCAGATTCCCATCCACTTTTGCGATTCGACATGAACTGATGCTAACAATAAAATTCTCACAACCCCCTGCAAAACAAGGCTCCAATTTAAAAAAGCATTCCCTGTTCAAGACAAGCACTAAGCATATGCTTACCTTTAAGCATTTGATTCCAACCTAATGAAGTCATTGGGATCCACCTTTTAGCTGAACAATTTGAAGCTGCTACGTTTCAGGAATATACTCAAGCATGTGCTTAATTTTAAGCATGTGCTTAAGTCCCATTGGAAATGAAACATTCTGTTCAAGTACTTCTATAGCCCTCATCACTATAGAATCTGAGCGACCTTAGTCAATTTTTGTCATTGTCAGATTCAAATAATAGTGTCCTTTGTAGTATTGTTGTACCTGATGAAATACCATACGTTACTTTAGCAGTTAGCTGGCAACTGAGCTTTTAATTTCTTTTAGCAAAGAAGTAAGCAGATGGGTTTGTTTCTGTTAGGAACAATGTTTAAGGTTTTCTACTGGGAAGATTCCCCATTTACAGATATAATTTGTATTTCTCTAGATATTTATTATAAGCATCATGGGCTAGAGTTTGGCGTATCTGCAGAGAGCACAAATTTGTGGGCAGTGCGCATGTGTATATGCAAATACGGAGTGAAGCTCACCTTTGCACTTCCTTGATCCCGGCCAAGCCTCTGTGCAAAACTGATCCTTCTCTACTAAATTAGAACTTGACAACTGCTCTAATTTACGCCTGCTGCAAACAGCCCTTAGGGGCCAAAACTGCTGTGGGGGATTGGCACAGCACAGGGACATCCTGGCCACACCCCTTTCCCTGCTATACCTGTAGCAGGGAGGAGTGGCATAAGAAGGCTTGTGTTTGCTCAATAGCATAGGAAGATGGCCCTTACTCAGGGCTTGTCTACATTACCCGGTGGATTGACGGGCAGCGATTGATCCAGCAGTGGTCAATTTATCGTGTCTAGTCTAGACACAATAAAATAGACTGCTGAGAGCTCTCCTGGCGACTCCGGCTCTCCACTGGAGCAAAAAGCCTAATCGGAGTCGACGGGGGAGTGTCAGCCGTTGACTTTCCGCAGTGAATACACCATGGTAAGTAGATCTAAGTACATTGACTTCAGCTACGTTATTCACGTAGCTGAAGTTGTGTAACTTAGATTGATCCCAGACCCCAGTGTAGACCAGGCCTCAGTGTGACCCTTTGCTGTACAACACAAAAAGCTGACATCATACTGGTAATTATTGCTTAAGGATTTCATTTTGGTTTCCTTTACGTCATTAAATGTAGGGAGAAAACTGTTAGCATTTTAACTATGGAAAATCTTTAAACATTTTTAAAACTTTAAACATTTTCATTGACTTTCCCAGGTAGAAACTCTTAAAATAGTCTCCATTTATTTTAAATATCCTCCTTATTTATTTACTCATTGTTAGACCTTTGATTTATATTGCAGAACGTGTAGTAAAACAGTTGTAGTAAAAACAGACCATATTCCGGTTTTCGAAGATAAATCTTGTGGGAGAAGAATTGCTATGAGCTATAAATATAGGCTCCAAAAACCATAAATAATTCCATATATCTGCTTAAGCTAACATGGGAATTGTGCCACCCCCACACCCGTTCCCTAACACTTCGACTCTCATTCATGCCTTCCTCTTACCTCCTCCCATTGAGCCACTGTTACGCACTGTTCCAGTTATGGTTTTTGGACTGCTGAGCAATTTGTGGCTGTCACTTGGCCTATTTGTTCTTCTGCTAAGCTTGGTGTTCCCTTTCACAGCTCAGCCTCTTTGTGGGCTGTCAGCGCTTTAGTCCTTTAGTCCACTATTGCACCTCACTTTTGCGGTTTCCCTCTCATTGTACCTTTACTGTATTTAGCATTTCCTGCCTGATGCTTCACACTAGTCTGCCCCACAAGAGTCCGTTGCACGGTTTCCATATAAGCACCATAATATAGCTACGTAACTCTGTTACACAAGCAATTGCCTTTAATGCTATCTGTGGCTTCCCCATCCAAAGAGAGAAAGTGGAGCCTTTCCAAATCCTATAGGTAGCTTTAAAAACCTCAGCTGTAAAACTGTGTTGTGGAGGCTCCAAAAGTCAGAAATGTGCATGTTTTCAAAAGGCTTAAAACTCCAGCGATAATTGTCATAGTCATACTAGTAACACACTATGTTATTTCATTCAGATTTGATAACCAAGCCCCTTCAATGGGCTGTGTGTATATTACACGTAGGCAGAAAGCAAGCCCTCAGTGGTCTTATTAATCTGTTTTATAAAATGGATCCATCTAGAAAGTAGTCATGTTGTTGAATAAATTAGAGGGCAGTTCTGAGTCTCTTCATAGAATCAAGGAAGCTTGTATTATGATGCATTGCTGCATTTTATCCAGAGAGATGTATTGCAGAAGATGCTGCGCTAAGCATTCATTTTTACTGTACATCCTGGTCATAAATGATTCTTTGTAAAATGGGTGCCATCCTTTTTGCCCTAGAGGCATAACTGATAAAGCAATCTGGGTGTTTGTCACAACCTTATTTCTGTTTTATATATATACATATATAATATGTTCTGTAATGGACCAATGGGAGTGACCAATTTAAACAATTTTTTCTATATTAGAATTAGACTAGGAAAATGGCTGATCATGTGACATATTGTGCATTATGAAATCAATATGATATACTCTGATCAGACATCCCTTATTTTCCTGGAGATGAGAACTACCACAAACTAGAGCTGGACAGGACTGGTTGCAAGCATGTCTCTCTCACCAACAGAAGCTGGTCCAATAAAAGATATTACCTCACCCATCTTGTCTCTCTTTCCTATCCTGGGACCAACGTGGCTACAACAATACTGCATGCTCCTATTAATAATGGTATTCACATACCAGCTCAGAGGTGCCATCTTTCTACGTTGATGGGGGATGTTTGACCCCCACTCCACCCCAGACCCTGCCCCTACTCCACCCCTTCCCCCAACCCCCTGCCCTGCCCCCACCCTATTCTGCCCCCTCCCCTGAGCATGCCCCACCCTTTCTCCTTCCCCTCCCCTCCAGTGCCTCCTGCACGCCACTGAACAGCTGATCGCGGCGGGCGGGAGGTGCTGGGAGGGAGGAGGAGCAGCTGACTCTTGGGGCCTGCCGGCAGGTGGGAAGCACTGCAGTGGAGGGGGCGCAGCCAGTGGGTGCTCAGCACCCACTATTTTTTTTTGTGGGTGCTCCAGGGCTGGAGCACCCACAGAGTTGGCACCCTCGGTGCCAGCTAGAGTCCTGAGAGATGGCACAGTTTTGCGTCATAAGAGTTCATGCAAACACATATCCAGTACCTTACAACGTTCACAATGTCAGGCAGGAAGACAGTGAAGGACATAGAGATGATCTATACAGATGACTAGAGATAAGTTAGGTCAAACCAATTCTGTCATCACTGACAATCTGCCTTTCTGTTTCTAGCTGAGTATCATATGTTCAGCACGGAACATCTCAGTTTTCTCAGTCTTGTGAAAAGGATCAGAGTTAAGATAAAGAGAAAGTGAGAGGGGGAACTAGGTTTTACATGCATTTGGGAATGACAGATGCAAATACACTCTCTGGCCTCATTTGTTCAGCAGAGCCTTCCTTGTCCCAGGTGTTCTATCACCTGGGTTGGTGTAGTGGGGAATGAGGTTCAGTCAGACATTACCTCTTTTAGAAAAAAAATATAAGTAATCACTGCATTAGCTTTCCTTTCTACTTTATTGTCTGGAGCTAGTGAAAAGGGATGATTGGCAGCAGTCAGATGACAGGGCATGACAAATCACTCTGAGCATTATATTCACTTTCCCATAACCAAAGACATCAAGATTAATTTCATGTGCTAGTAAAAGTCTCTGCTACAGGAAAACCTATCGCTAAGCATAAGGGATATGCACTTTTCTTACTGGCTTATTTAAATTAGAAGTTATAGCAAAATTCCAAATATTGCTGTAGAATCATAGAATCATAGAATATCAGGGTTGGAAGGGACCCCAGAAGGTCATCTAGTCCAACCCCCTGCTCAAAGCAGGACCAATTCCCAGTTAAATCATCCCAGCCAGGGCTTTGTCAAGCCTGACCTTAAAAACCTCTAAGGAAGGAGATTCTACCACCTCCCTAGGTAACGCATTCCAGTGTTTCACCACCCTCTTAGTGAAAAAGTTTTTCCTAATATCCAATCTAAACCTCCCCCACTGCAACTTGAGACCATTACTCCTCGTTCTGTCAACTGCTACCATTGAGAACAGTCTAGAGCCATCCTCTTTGGAACCCCCTTTCAGGTAGTTGAAAGCAGCTATCAAATCCCCCCTCATTCTTCTCTTCTGCAGGCTAAACAATCCCAGCTCCCTCAGCCTCTCCTCATAACTCATGTGTTCCAGTCCCCTAATCATTTTTGTTGCCCTTCGCTGGACTCTCTCCAATTTATCCACATCCTTCTTGAAGTGTGGGGCCCAAAACTGGACACAGTACTCCAGATGAGGCCTCACCAATGTCGAATAGAGGGGAACGATCACGTCCCTCGATCTGCTCGCTATGCCCCTACTTATACATCCCAAAATGCCATTGGCCTTCTTGGCAACAAGGGCACACTGCTGACTCATATCCAGCTTCTCGTCCACTGTCACCCCTAGGTCCTTTTCTGCAGAACTGCTGCCTAGCCATTCGGTCCCTAGTCTGTAGCTGTGCATTGGGTTCTTCCGTCCTAAGTGCAGGACCCTGCACTTATCCTTATTGAACCTCATCAGATTCCTTTTGGCCCAATCCTCCAATTTGTCTAGGTCCTTCTGTATCCTATCCCTCCCCTCCAGCGTATCTACCACTCCTCCCAGTTTAGTATCATCCGCAAATTTGCTGAGAGTGCAATCCACACCATCCTCCAGATCATTTATGAAGATATTGAATAAAACCGGCCCCAGGACCGACCCCTGGGGCACTCCACTTGATACCGGCTGCCAACTAGACATGGAGCCATTGATCACTACCCGTTGAGCCCGACAATTTAGCCAGCTTTCTACCCACCTTATAGTGCATTCATCCAGCCCATACTTCCTTAACTTGCTGACAAGAATACTATGGGAGACCGTGTCAAAAGCTTTGCTAAAGTCAAGAAACAATACATCCACTGCTTTCCCTTCATCCACAGAACCAGTAATCTCATCATAAAAGGCGATTAGATTAGTCAGGCATGACCTTCCCTTGGTGAATCCATGCTGGCTGTTCCTGATCACTTTCCTCTCATGCAAGTGCTTCAGGATTGATTCTTTGAGGACCTGCTCCATGATTTTTCCAGGGACTGAGGTGAGGCTGACTGGCCTGTAGTTCCCAGGATCTTCCTTCTTCCCTTTTTTAAAGATTGGCGCTACATTAGCCTTTTTCCAGTCATCCGGGACTTCCCCGGTTCGCCACGAGTTTTTAAAGATAATGGCCAGTGGCTCTGCAATCACAGCCGCCAATTCCTTCAGCACTCTCGGATGCAACTCGTCCGGCCCCATGGACTTGTGCATGTCCAGCTTTTCTAAATAGTCCCTAACCGCCTCTATCTCCACAGAGGGCTGGCCATCTCTTCCGCATTTTGTGATGCCCAGCGCAGCAGTCTGGGAGCTGACCTTGTTAGTGAAAACAGAGGCAAAAAAAGCATTGAGTACATTAGCTTTTTCCACATCCTCTGTCACTAGGTTGCCTCCCTCATTCAGTAAGGGGCCCACACATTCCTTGGCTTTCTTCTTGTTGCCAACATACCTGAAGAAACCCTTCTTGTTACTCTTGACATCTCTGGCTAGCTGCAGCTCCAGGTGCGATTTGGCCCTCCTGATAACATTCCTACATGCCCGAGCAATATTTTTATACTCTTCCCTGGTCATATGTCCAACCTTCCACTTCTTGTAAGCTTCTTTTTTATGTTTAAGATCCGCTAGGATTTCACCATTAAGCCAAGTTGGTCGCCTGCCATATTTACTATTCTTTCGACTCATCGGGATGGTTTGTCCCTGTAACCTCAACAGGGATTCCTTGAAATACAGCCAGCTCTCCTGGACTCCTTTCCCCTTCAAGTTAGTCCCCCAGGGGATCCTGGCCATCCGTTCCCTGAGGGAGTCGAAGTCTGCTTTCCTGAAGTCCAGGGTCCGTATCCTGCTGCTTACCTTTGTTCCCTGCGTCAGGATCCTGAACTCAACCAACTCATGGTCACTGCCTCCCAGATTCCCATCCACTTTTGCTTCCCCCACTAATTCTACCCGGTTTGTGAGCAGCAGGTCAAGAAAAGCACCCCCCCTAGTTGGCTCCTCTAGCACTTGCGCCAGGAAATTGTCCCCTACGCTTTCCAAAAACTTCCTGGATTGTCTATGCACCGCTGTATTGCTCTCCCAGCAGATATCAGGAAAATTAAAGTCACCCATGAGAATCAGGGCATGCGATCTAGTAGCTTCCGTGAGCTGCCGGAAGAAAGCCTCATCCACCTCATCCCCCTGGTCCGGTGGTCTATAGCAGACTCCCACCACTACATCACTCTTGTTGCACACACTTCTAAACTTAATCCAGAGACACTCAGGTTTTTCTGCAGTTTCGTACCGGAGCTCTGAGCAGTCATACTGCTCCCTTACATACAGTGCTACTCCCCCACCTTTTCTGCCCTGCCTGTCCTTCCTGAACAGTTTATAACCATCCATGACAGTACTCCAGTCATATGAGTTATCCCACCAAGTCTCTGTTATTCCGATCACGTCATAGTTCCTTGACATCACCAGGACCTCCAGTTCTCCCTGCTTGTTTCCAAGGCTTTGTGCATTTGTATATAAGCACTTGAGATAACCTGTTGATCGCCCCTCATTGCCAGTATGAGGCAGGAGCCCTCCCCTCACAGACATTCCTGCCTGTGCTTCCTCCCGGTATCCCGCTTTCCCACTTACCTCAGGGCTTTGGTCTCCTTCCCCCAGTGAACCTAGTTTAAAGCCCTCCTCACTAGGTTAGCCAGCCTGCTGGCAAAGATGCTCTTCCCTCTCTTCGTAAGATGGAGCCCGTCTCTACCCAGCACTCCTCCTTCATGGAACACCATCCCATGGTCAAAGAAACCAAAGCCTTCTCTCCGACACCATCTGCGTAGCCATTCGTTGACTTCCACGATTCGACGCTCCCTACCTAGGCCTTTTCCTTCCACGGGGAGGATGGACGAGAACACCACTTGCGCCTCCAACTCCTTTATTCTTCTTCCTAGAGCCACATAGTCCGCAGTGATCCGCTCAAGGTCATTCTTGGCAGTATCATTGGTGCCCACGTGGAGAAGCAGGAAGGGGTAGCGATCCGAGGGCTTGATGAGTCTCGGCAGTCTCTCCGTCACATCACGAATCTTAGCCCCTGGCAAGCAGCAGACTTCTCGGTTTTCCCGGTCAGGGCGGCAGATAGATGACTCAGTCCCCCGGAGGAGAGAGTCCCCGACCACCACCACCCGCCTTCTCCTCTTGGGGGTGGTGGTCGTGGAACCCCCAACCTCAGGACAGCGCATCTCATGCCTTCCAACCAGCGGAGTCTCCTTCTGCTTTCTCGCCCCAGACATATCATCTGGTCCACTCTCCGCAACGATACCTGTGGAGAGAACATGAAAGCGGTTAGTTACCTGTGTCTGTGTTACTGGAACCCGGACATTCTGCTTACCTCTTCTGGAGGTCACATGTTGCCAAGCTTCTTCACTGGTCTCTTGGCTCCTCTGTGCAACCTGCTCTATATCTGTAGAGCTTTGTGCCCCTAGAAGCCTATCCTGAGTTTCGTCCAGGAAATCCTCAGTTTCCCGTATGCAACGCAGGGTTGCTATCTGTTGCTCCAGACCTTCAATCTTCTCTTCCAATATGGAGACCAGCTTGCACTTTGTACAGACAAAGTCGCTTCTGTCCTGTGGAAGAAAGACAAACATGGCACATCCAGTGCAGGTCACAACAGCTGAACCCCCCCCTTCCATATCACCTTCCTACTATGAGCTTCCTCAGAACAGTTTGCAAGACGTAAGCCTCACTGGGCTCCCTCCAGGCGAACTCCCAGGCAAACTCCTGCTGTGTGCTGCTCTGCTGTCCCCGCTGCTCAGCTGGTTCTCCGCCGCTCAGCTGGTTGCGAAGCTCTGGCTATTTTTAAACAGCCAGGCTTCCCTGTCGCAAACAAACAGACACCCTACTGCCCGCCCCCTGCAGGCTAGCAGCCAATCAGACACTCACTCAGGCTCTCACACTGCCCCCCCAGCAAACACACGCTCGGATACTTCCTCAGCAAGCAAACAAACACAGACTCGGATACTTACCAGTCCCAGGCAAACTCCTGCTGTGTGCTGCTCTGCTGTCCCCGCTGCTCAGCTGGTTCTCCGCCGCTCCGCTCGAAGCATGACTGTGCTTGCTATCTGTGACTTTGAGCCAGGCTTGCAGCCTGCAGTGCGGTTTTTATAAAATCATAATCTACAGAATGTACCACCGGAGTTAAGAATTTGAATAGACTGTATACTAGCTAAACCATAACAGGGCAAATTCACCTCTGGTGTCAGTGGAATTACACCAAGGGAGAAGGACAACATCCATTACCATTAAGAAAAGGAGTACTTGTGGCACCTTAGAGACTAACCAATTTATTTGAGCATGAGCTTTTGTGAGCTACAGCTCACTTCATCGGATGCATACCGTGGAAACTGCAGAAGACATTATATACACACAGAGACCATGAAACAATACCTCCTCCCACCCCACTGTCCTGCTGGAAATAGCTTATCTAAAGTGATCATCAAGTTGGGCCATTTCCAGCACAAATCCAGGTTTTGTCACCCTCCGCCCCTCCACACACAAACTCACTCTCCTGCTGGTAATAGCCCATCCAAAGTGACCACTCTCCCTACAATGTGCATGGTAATCAGGGTGGGCCATTTCCAGCACAAATCCAGGCTTTCTCATTCCCTAGAGCTACCTTCAGCACTCAGCAGTCGTCCACAAAACAAAAGGACATCAATGAATCATCAGGATCAACCAAGTACCATTTTCCCCACTACTGTAGAACTAAGGCTCTTCCTTTTAGGCTTTGCACATTGTGTTCACTTATCTATGTTGGTGGCACTATTGTTATCTCTACTGCTAACAGTTTTGAGTCGCCATAGAGGGCAAAGTTAACTGAGAAACCATTCACCCAAATTAACATCTTTGCACCTGAATGACATTCTAGATATAGTGTAGTACCTTGGACAAAATGCACCTGCAGTCCAGACCTGTGTACTATACAAGATACTTCTTATCTTTCTACCGTGATTTCAGTCAGATGGTGAGAAGGTTTCTGCAGCACAGATTGTTGACTGAAGGACCAAAAGTGAAATAGATAAAAGCAGCAGCTAACAATAATTAAAAAAAGATGGTTAATGAACAGTTTGGGTGCTTCCTCCTGCAGACTAACAGAAGAAAGTCTATGTCCTGTTTTGCAAGAAGGTCAGCCCTGATGACTGAAATAGTCCCTTCTGGCCTTAACATGTAGGACTCAGTAAAAGAGACATACCTGATGCTGGTGGCTGACTAAACAAAACTGTGTCAAGCAAATGAGATTTTCTTTTTGATTCCTTCTAATCTCTTCGGGGCGGGGGGGAATACATTCACCTATAGAACCAAAATTCACAAGACTATACCTGCAGAGAACAATATTCCCACCAAGGATTTAATTTCCATGTCCTTGATGTACAAGCATGTGTGGGTGTGTGCATGCATGTACACAGATGACTCAATAAAATTGATAACTTTCCTGGTACTGGTCATTAGTTCTCCCTGATGGGGGAGAAAACAAATTAAACAGAAGCTCTCTGTGACGTTGCACTCTACAGGATTTTATGAAAGTATGCTGATGAGTGTGAATATAATGTAACTAAAATATGCTTCATGCAAAAGCTCTCTTGTAAGGTGTCATTACAAAGCTTATAATCTATCGAGTGTGGTCATCTATTTGTATAAATGTATCACTCTTGTATCTGAAATTAGAAATATGAAATATAACTCTTAGGGACTATTGTAATTATGCAAAGTGTGAGCCATTAATGGTGGTTGGGAATCTTGATGGCTCCCATCAGCCAGGACTATTGACTGTGGATGGCTCTGTTTGCAGGCAGACCTTCTGTGAGTCAGGCTGGGAGGAATGAAGGCTTGGATCATGTCACCTGAACTGGAATCCATCTTTAACCTGGTGTTTTTCCATTGATAAGGAGGGGTGGGAACCCAGAGGGACAAAGGATTCTTGCCTTATGCAAAAGATATATAAGTGGGTGGAACAGAACAAGGGGGCAGCCATCATGGGAAATCCCCTAGCTACCATCTCAGCTGGAACAAGGGCTGTACTAGGGGGAAAGGATTGTGCCCAGACTAGGAAGGTGTCCCGTCTGTGAAAGAAACTTATTGAAACATCTCTGAGGGTGAGATTTGATCTGTATTCAGTTTTATTACTGTACTAGACTTAGACTTGCATGGTTTATTTTATTTTGCTTGGTAATTCACTTTGTTCTGTCTGTGGAACCACTTAAATCATATTTTCAATATTTAATAAAATCACTTTTTACGTATTAATTAACCCAGAGTATGTATTAATACTTGGGAGGGGGGGGCAAACAGCTGTGCATATCCTCTATCAGTGTTATAGAGGGTGAACAATTTATGAGTTTACCCTGTATAAGCTTTATACAGGGTAAAACAGATTTATTTGGTGTTTGGACCCCACTGGGAGTTGGGCATCTGATTGTTAAAGACAGGAACACTTCCAAAGTTGCTTGCAGTTTGGGGCACGTGGTTCAGACCCTGGGTCTGTGTTGGAGCAGACGGCGTGTCTGGCTCAGCAAGACAGGTGCTGGAGGGTCAGGCTGGCAGGGAAAGCAAAGGCAGAAGTAGTCTTGGACATGAGGTGGCAGTCCCAAGGGGGTTTCTGTGATCCAACCCATCACACTCCCCAGTGATATGTGGAGATCAAGCAGACCACATGGTGCTACCTCTTCCTCCTTTGCTTACACAGATGTCCAGCTCTTCACTGCAATAAAAAGAGTTAAAAATACACAATTACTTTCCTACTATTACATCGCCACATAAGCAATTTCTGTGGTTGCCACAGGAGTTGTGGGATTGTGAATAGGAAGAAAGGTGGCAATATATGGAGGAGGTAGCATTCCTGAGACAATCTATTATCAGGTGTTGTACACTATAAGAATATTTGAGAATCCTTGAGTTAATTACCACACAGGAATTTTTGCAAGGAACCAGAACATAGAACAAAACATTCCCCGTTCCCCTTAATCCACTGTCTGAAATTTAGGACGCATCCAAATTTCAGTCAATATGATCTCTAATTATAATAAGATTATGCAAATGCCCTTTCTTGTCTGGAGATGGAGCAGTGGTGGAAGCGTCTCGTTTATGGGCTTGATGAATCACATGAAGCCCTTTCCTGGTGTTGTCTGATGCTAACTGTCCTTTAATGAAGCCTACCTTATTGGTGTAAAAATGCCTTGAAGTGTGTTTTCCAGGCAAAAAGCCAGTGCTGTAGCTAATACCTTGCCATTGTCACTGATTAATGATATTGGTTTGAAGCTATTGCATAAAGATCTTTTACTTGATTTTTTCTAAAAATCAGGAAGATGTGTTGGTCTCATTTGTATGGGAAGCTCTATCCTCTGCTAATGCTTCTCTTAAAAAGAGTGTGAATTACACTTAACTCTTGGTCTTAGGAAAAACTAGCAGGCATCCCACCATGACTAGAGGCCTTCAGCAGGAACAGCATAATCTTTAACGTCTCTGAACATCTCCCGCTGATTTGGAGCAGATTGTGAATTTCCCTCTCATCTTCTGTTAATTAGCAGAATGCTATATTCTTCAAGAAAGTGTCTTCATTTCCACTTAATGGGCATGGATTGGGACAAACAAATATTTTTGAATGCTTCAAACCCCTAATTTATGTTATTTTTCACTTCTTGAAGTTTTAGAGGAAGATAGTACAACTAAAAGTCACATTAAGAAACAATTTAAAGTCTATGATCTAAACATTTTAAGAGGTAACCAACTGCTAAACCCGTTGAGTAGTGAGATTGCACTCTGGTAACAGAGTTACAAATAGTTTTGGCTCTTGGCATAAAAGTTGTAAAACCAGCCTGGTTTAGGGCTTAGTTAGAAACTCCAAGTTCAACTGAGATTCACCAGAAATTTCTCTAGAGATGCATGCACATTTAAAGAGAACTTACGTTGGTTTATGATTTAGCATCTAAGCCATGCAAAATGTTCTACTCAAAACCAGATGACGCTTGGCTATCTCAATTCAAGCATTTTTGGGTTCATTCAAGCATGGAAATTCCTTAGATTGTAAAATCCTTGGGACAGGGATTATCTTTGTGTTCCATGTTTGGCACATAGCCTAACACAATGGTGTCCTGCTCCATGACTGAGGCTCCTAAGCACTACTGCAATACAAATAATAACCTCCAGCAAGTCTGTGTTCAGTTGGTCCTATCAGCCCATCAGAACCCCAAAACCTTGCTTGCGTGATAATACTTCCTGTATATGCATATCTACATTCACTGTGCAACAGCTGAAACACATGGGTATTTTTCCAAGTTCTCTGTTTTCCGTTAACTGTAATTTTATGTCTGATACAAAGCAGGCAGACTCCTGATGTGAAATAATGCTCTCTTAATATAGGGGGAGATTTTCAAAGGTGCAAAGGACAGTTAGGCACCCAACTTCCACTGGATTTCAATGGGAGTTAGACTCTTGGCTCCTAATGTGCCTTTTACACTCCTATTCACAATAAAAGGAACAGCAACAAATGCCGCCCTCTCTGTGCAAAAAATAACAGATGCCGTCAGCAGCTCTTGCCTTTAAAAACTTTGAGCGGTCTCTGGAAGTCACTCTTAGCCTAGAGAAGCTTTGAAAATAGACTTCCAATCTGTTGACAGCATGAGCAGAGAGTCGATTTTCCATACTTCCACCTTCTCCCCAGCACTGTCAGCTTCAACACTAGCTGTAAGAACTTCAGCATTTGAGATGTCACTGGAGATATGGGGCTCCTGGGGCTCCCACAGCCGTTTATTCAAAATTGATGAACAAACTGAAACAAATAGTAGTGGCTATTGTTCCTGTGGGATTGTGGATCTGAGGAATCTGGTGCATTTAACAGATTCTCTTTTATGTATAATAGGCTTTATGTTGTAGTCCTTACTTAGGCAAAACTTGCATTGACCATAATGAGCTTTGCATATATAAGGACAACAGAATCAGGTCCCAGTTGTCCACCCCATAGCACGAGGCCTAGCCAGTCAGTGAGGTTCCATTTTTTTCAGCCATTTTGTAACACGTGAGACTTGGTGGGGGCTGATGAACGTGTTCGGTGGTGGTGTTTCGGCAAGACTGCTGCTGCGAGGTTTTCGTCCAGCATAGCAGTGGCACCAGTGTTAGTCATGTAAATGCAAGGCCCCGCGCGATGAGCAGAACAGAAGGGAAGCTGGATCCTGCGCTAAGGAGAGAACGGTTGCCAAGTTACACCTACCTGTTCAGTAGCAGAAGTCAGGCCTGCGAGGGAAATAGGTAGCTAAGGATTTCACTAACATGCTAAGGATTGCATTTAAGCCCACGCTCATTCTCTGACCCTCGTTTAAACCTACATTCTTCAGAGACAGGAACGGGATGCACGTTGGGATAGAGACTTAATTCAACTCAGTGCAGAAGACTGTGTCCAGCAGTTCAACTTATTTGTGCCTGAGTGTGACCGCTGCTCACACCTGCACTAGAACCCTACTGCTCACTGTGCTAGGATTTGCACAATCAGGGCCTCAGTGTTAACTTTCCACCACCCCACTCACCAACAGCAGGAAGCAAACACACCCAAGTGGGGCATACAATTCGTCCTGACTTTCCAAGAAGCTTGAATCTGTCACAAGCTCCATATGAGCTATTTCCGATGGAAGAAGACTGGCACCCACCCACAAACCTTCTCTCCCTTACATTTAGATAAACATATGAAGAGCAGTAATAAAGGCAAAATAAAATCCTGGTTCTACGTGAGCACTGAAGAATTCTGAGAGACCAGTTTAATAGAAATAAAAAATGGACTTAGGCCTTGTTTATACTTAAAAGGTTTGGTGGTATATCTAGACTGGCAAATCCTCCTAGTGTAGCACACGATTATACAGCAAAATATTTTTTTGCTGGGTATAATTGCATCTACGTTGGGGCTTTGGCTGGAACCACTATTTCGGCAAAAATATCACTCTCCTAGCTGACATATCTATACCAGTGAAACTTTTAAGTGCACACCAGGCATTACTTATAATGCAATACCCTCTATGGGTTCCCCTCTGTACCATATTATTACAACTTGATAGCCCATCAAGAAGTACAAATGCCAATATATATGTACTCATTCTTAGTTGTTTTTAACTATACTACAAAACCTTAAAGCTTTATAATTCTTGTACCTTATTAACAGCTTCATTAATAACAAAGTAACTAAAATGAAGGGAAAACTACCTTCTGTGACATAAAATACCTATACAGTAAATCACAGAATCATAGAATATCAGGGTTGGAAGGGACCTCAGGAGGTCATCTAGTCCAACCCCCTGCTCAAAGCAAGACCAATCCCCAACTAAATCATCCCAGCCAGGGCTTTGTCAAGCCTGACCTTAAAAATATCTAAGGAAGGAGATTCCACCGCCTCCCTAGGTAAAAACAGCTGTCACACAGAATGGCCCCCCTCAAGGGTTGAACTCAAAACCCTGGGTTTAGTAGGCCAATGCTCAACCCACTAAGCTATCCCTCCCTCTGTTATGCTCTAAACTCTGCAAGTAACTGGCAAGCCTGGTTTCTTTGCCTAGACACTTTGAATGCAGTGTTTATGCTACATGTGGTACTGTCCTTAGAGAAAAGTTTATAATTCCCTGACATTCTGTATGAAAACCATCAGGTGGCAGTGTGAGAGGGGCTAATGATTCAATCAGTTCTTTGGTTTTCCTGACCTTCTAGTAGGCTTATTGAAAATGTAACCTCATATGATAAGCACCATGGATGAATGTTCTCACCTTCCTTATGCTTTTCCAGTCTCATAGCTGCTCACTGAGCTGCAAAGAGCTTCCACTTACAGACTCCATACATCCCCCTCCATCTTATGCCATGTTCTGATCCCCTGCAGGATCCATATGAATACTTTAGCTTTGCAGAAATGGATCTCCACAGGGGCTGAGGATATGTGTACTTGTAGGTTTAGGACTAGGGCTTCAGTGGCCCTCCAGCACTTCAGAATGTAGAAAAGAACAGTCTTCTCTGAGTACCTTTTAATATGCTAATTCTCTTGCTAAGAGCAACAAATTTTGTAGGCTGTGTACCACCCTGATTATCAGATGGCAGATGCCTGCAATACAAGGAAATGTCATAGTGTTGGCTAGTTCCTCAAAATATTTCTTTCTTTCCAGCAACATCACTTCCATATTATCCTTCCAGATTTAGTTCCAGCCAGCTTCTCTCCATCTAAGCTCTCCGTTGCCCGGGCACTGGAATAACTAGAGAGATAGACCTGTCTGTATCAGATATAAAGAAGATACAGATCTGATCATCCTCTGTGAACTATTGCCCAGGGACGCACCAGGGGGGAGTGCTCAGCATACTTTTAGGATCTAGTCTTTTACCACTGTAGAGCAATCATTGCCAGAGCACTTGAATATTCTCTCTCTTCTCTTGTGGTAGGAAGAACCATAGACCAGGTCAAAGAAGTTTGCTGTGGGCAAGGTGGTAAACATTATTTGTTGCAGGAGCCACTGCAATGATCTGATGATAGCTGATGCTGGATTGTTGTTATAATTTGCTTAAGTAAATAAAACTTTGGCCTTTTTATTTCTGCTACTGGGAGGCGAGTGGGCTGATTATGTAGAAGATGGGAGTGTGTCGGAGTATGCTAACGCTAATATTAAAGTACACTTTTATCCTGAAGCTTTAAAGAATAAGAATAAAGAAAAGAATAACTGTACAGGTTGCTATGAGCTCAGGAAAAGCTTGGGCTGGTTTTTGTTGAACTGTCAGCCCGGTCATGACTTTGAAAGTTTGTGACATGCTACAGTGGTCACGGTGGACAACCCTCAGAAATTCAATTACACAGTACAGTAACAGCTTAAGAACTCTTGAGAGAGGCAGCTGAGAATTCAGTAATAACGCAGTACAGAGGTTCTGACTCTCATCGACTCTAAGGCCCCTTTATATCTCTCTGGCAACTCTGCAAATGGTATGTCTACACGGCAAGCAGAAACCTTCAGCAGCGAGTCTCAGAGTCTTGGTCTACAGATTTGGGCTGGCACTACAGTGCTAATAATAGCTGTGCAGATGTTCAGGCTTGGGCCTGAGCTCAGGCTGTGAAACCCAGGGAGAAGGGGCAGGCTTCAGGGCTGGAGGACCAGCCCAAGTCCGAACTGTCTACACTGCTATTTTTATTCCCATAGGAGGAGCCCAAGTCTATAGATCCAGGCTCTGAGACTCACTGCATGGGTTTCTGCTTGCCGTGTAGATGTACCCAAAGAGAGCATAAAATGCATTTATATTCACTTTAGGACTCTTTATAGTGCCAGTGTGGTATAAATGAAGCCTTGGTGTGAATGGGAATCAGGCCCAATATCTGGGGCTGTGAACCCCAACATTCACAATGCATTCCTTTCATTCCAACCAAAACCCAAATCCCGCAAGCACTTATGCTGCTGCTTAACTTTATACTTGTAAGTAGCCTAATGGAAGCAGCGGGACTATGCACAATGCAAAATTAAGTAGTATTTGCAGGATCTGAGCATAAATCTGTTTCCATTAGATGACTTCTAAAGAGAGCTGTGTAAAATATTTGCAATGAATTCCAAACTCCCTACTATTGGAGATATTCATGTTTCCTTGTGAAAACATTACAAAAAGGGGTTGTGTTTTCATGAAAAAAAACCTACACTTTCCAATTTCCAGGAAAAATACCAACAGTTCCAAAATGCTGAATTTTAAAATTTCAAATTGTTTGGCCATAGATCAACTTTTTCACCTAAAACAGGTAAAATTTATTTTCCTCCCACATTTTATTGCAAAGTTTGCAATAACCATCCACAGAGCACTAGGTCCCCAACTGCCTTCCTCAACCCTAGATCACATTGGGTGGCTGCACTCCAAAGGAATTTTTCGTAGTCAAGCTCCTACAAGCTGAAAGTGCAGCTGAAGATGGTTTGGGCCAGATCCACTGACTTCAGGTTCTTTGTGCTGCTCTAACGATGCAAAGCCATCAATCATAAAGCTGGTTTAATTGGCCAGCAAAGGATGGCTTATGGCTGCTCTGGTCTGTGGAGCAGAACAAAGCAGTCAGAGAGTACTGGAGATCATTGTTTCTTTTCTAGGGGATTAGAGATGTCATTGTATATTATGGTAACTTTGAATCCTACTGTGGTGAAGGGAGGGAACCTCCTCTTCGATGGGACAATTTGATATACATCTAGCACTCTGGCCCTGATAACACTGACTACAATACAGACACAAACACAGACATGTTTGCCCACATGGAGCTCATTGCAGGATCATGTCCTGAGCCATCGTGTTATACACAAAAAGAAAAGGAGGACTTGTGGCACCTTAGAGACTAACCAATTTATTGGAGCATGAGCTTTCATGAGCTACAGCTCACTTCATCGGATGCATACCGTGGAAACTGCAGCAGACATTATATACACACAGAGATCATGAAACAATACCTCCTCCCACCCCACTGTCCTGCTGGTAATAGCTTATCGAAAGTGATCATCAAGTTGGGCCATTTCCAGCACAAATCCAGGTTTTCTCACCCTCCACCCCCACACACACAAACTCACTCTCCTGCTGGTAATAGCCCATCCAAAGTGACAACTCTTTACACAATGTGCATGATAATCAAGGTGGGCCATTTGCTGCACAAATCCAGGTTCTCTCACCCCCTCACCCCCCTCCACACACAAACTCACTATCCTGAGGGTGAGAAAACCTGGATTTGTGCTGGAAATGGCCCAACTTGATGATCACTTTAGATAAGCTATTACCAGCAGGACAGTGGGGTGGGAGGAGGTATTGTTTCATGATCTCTGTGTGTATATAATGTCTGCTGCAGTTTCCACGGTATGCATCCGATGAAGTGAGCTGTAGCTCACGAAAGCTCATGCTCAAATAATTTGGTTAGTCTCTAAGTTGCCACAAGTCCTCCTTTTCTTTTTGCGAATACAGACTAACACGGCTGTTACTCTGAAACATGTTATACACATAACTCTAAATTCCTATTGCCATCATTTATACTTCAGAGGAAGATTTGGATGCATATCGTATGTAAGGATGAGAGCCATAATATAATTCTCTGACATTCAGAAAAAATACACAATATTTGTGATTATTATTATTAATATTCTGGTAAAGTTCTGTAGCCTGTGGTATGCAGGAGGTCAGGCTAGATGATCACAGTGGTCCCTTCGGGACTTGGAATCTATGTATCTCTGATTATACAAAACAGTTGTTTTGGTAAAACATGCTACATTTGGTCACCTATAATTTATCTCACCTTGTCAACATTTTTGAGCTATCACCCGCCTGGAGAAGGCGGGTGTTTATTTTAAGGTTCAGGAATACAAAAGACAAACTATTTAAGTAACACTCAATGCCATCTGCTTGTCAATGCAATCTTGCTGGCATAGGGAAGGAGAGCTCACATTTTACAGCTATTTCCCGCCACTGAAAGTTACCTGATTCTGCTGCTTCTTAACAAATTAATGGTGGTGAGGCTTTGGAAAAAAAAACAATTAAATTATTTCCATCTCAATATCACCGGGTATTTCAATGCTGGGGTTTTTGTTTTAATTTTCTCTAACCAACTTGACAAGTAAGATGTGATATGATATTTCAAAAACAGGTGTAAACGAGCAAAGTGATCACACACAGGAAAAAACGGATCTCCAGCACAGAATCAAAATGCACAGGACATACTAAAAAGCAAACAAAGGGCATATTAAATGAAGAGCTAAAAGCGAAATGCACAGTTTGTTTGGTAAAGCATGCTCTCGTGATGGGATGAGTCATAAAAGACTTTTACTCAAGCAGTGTAAACAAACCACAAGATTTAGCATTTTGCACCCGCTGTCCTCCAGGCACCCATTGCCAGCAATAGAGTTTGCATCAGGAAATCCTTCTGCCTGGTACTTGATGCAAAAAAAATGTTACTGCAACTCATTCATTCAAGCTGAAGACAGCATTCTGTGCTGCTAAGCCTGATCCAAAGGCCAGTGACGTCAATTGTAGTCTTTTCATTTCCTTCATTGAGGTTTGGATCAGGCCATTGGCATGTATGCAAATGTTGTATCAGCATGTATTTCTCACTTTAAAAAAAATCTGCTTTACTTTTCACTTAGCTCATTTAGAAAACTACATGAAGACGAACAATCTCAGACTCACTGGCACTGGAGGTATCTCCTAAGGGTGAATCCCTCAGAATATGTTTTGCCTTTCATCATACTGCATCTTTACCTTCCCACAAACCTTCCCTTCTGTCCCTTTGTAGTCCTTTTCACTTGCTCCTTTTCCTGCTCATCTACATCTATAAGGCTACATACAAACCTTTCCTCCAATTTTCATTTGCGTGGATTCACTGGAATTTCAGATTTGAACAAACCTGAAAATGCAAAGAATAGGTAAGAAAAAGAAGTAAAAACTGCAGAATTTCATCTGGTTTCACGCTGACACCACAAAGTAACCCAGATTCATTCAGAACCAATTTCACACAGAAGATCTGCAAACTTCAACCAACTATCCAGCTTACTTGGACTGAGTATCAAGGAAACCCCAACATAGGAGAATTTTATGTTGCTCTAGAAATCATAGCAAAAGACTCATAGAAGTTCTCCACTTGTCCTGGCCCTCTCCAGCACAGCACATTGGTCTGTCCTCTCTCCCTTCCCCATCTGCCTTTTCAAAGGTCAAGATGCTTAACGAAATAAAGTATATATTTGAAATAAGTTAATTTCTTTAAACAACAGAGTGTTGTTGTTTTTATTTAGGTCTCTCTCTTTCTCTCTCATATCAGTACTAAGCTGAAAATACAACTATATCAATGCAAACATTAAACCTGGCATTTTTAAGGGCCCGATGGGCCTAAGTATTCCATTCCCAGGGATTTTCAACTAGCCTCCTTATGCTCCTTTGGAAATCCCACCCAACTGTACTGTTCTCTAAGACACATGAGATCATTTTAAATGAAACTTGTGACTGTCATGTAATCCAGGAGCCACGGCTTTAAGAAATACCATACAATTTGCAAAAATAAAAAATAAAAATCAAAGAGATGGCAACATTTCCTGATTCACACTAGGGTAAGTGAGATCAGAAATCAGGCCCATCATTTAATCTCCCGTGTTCCTAATTCAACATGCCCATATGCACTAAACAGTGTCCCCTCTAGAAAAGGCAAGGAATTTCTGGCTTCAGTGATAGTAGTGTAACCACAGCCTATGCACTCTTTCCAAGAGATTTCTCTGTGTGAGCTCCAGTCCTCCTGTGCAGTCACTCCCCGAGTGTGTTTTTCTCTGCAACACATCTCCACAAGGGCAGCCCAATTTCTCACCTTTTGGCCAGAACTCATCAGCAAGCGACACGTTGCATATGCAGCTTTGAGAAAACTCACACTGCAGAAGCAGATTGCAGACGCTGCCTGACAAGCTTGCCAAGTTTTTACATCTTCCCTGGAGCTTTTCATCTCTGACAAGGGGGCACCAAGTTCAAGCACATAAGAAAAGTAAATGAAAGTTAATAGTTGCCTTAAATTCTTAATTAAAATTGAACAGAGTGACAAAAGGAGCAAAGAGCTAACAAATTGGCTATATAATCCCCTAGAACAGGACAAAACCCTGCACTGTTACATAGGGTACAATATTAACAGCCTATTAACATCTTCCCTGCACACAGTCTCAAGGAAGCATGGTTGGCTGCAGGGCCGTTCCTAGCTATTCTGGGGCCCTACACAGCACACCCACACCCACACGGGGGATGTGTGGGGCCCCAGGCCTCCGTGGGGGGGGGGCAGGGCTGGGCTGGGTTGGGTTGGGGGACAGTGGGGAACCACCCCCAGCACTCACTGGCAGCGCGGCTGGGGCCGGGTCACTGCATTTCCCGCCGCCAGTGTGTGCAGGCCCAGCCCCGCTGCACTCCTCAGGGGAGTGGGTTGAGGCTGGGGCGGGGCAGGGGCAGGAAGAGGTGGGGCAGGGCAGGGGCTTTGAGGAAGGGGTAGCGTGGGGGTGGGGCTGGGGCGGAGCAGGGACGGAGGCCATGGAGAAGAGGAGGAACAGGGGCTGGAGCAGCATGCAGCAGCACAGGGCACCAGGAAATTTGGGGCCCCAAATTTCCTACGCAGCTGCGTACTTTGCGTACAGATAAGGAAGGCCCTGGTTGGGTGTCTGGGGTCATGGCCTCTTCCCCCCACCACTGCCATTGGCTCCCAGGGTAGGGTGTGGAGCAGCAGATCAGAGCACTTATGGGGTGTGTGTTGATCCAGGCTTCCTTTACTCAGCCTGCTTTCTTCCAGCACCATGGCTCCCACAACTGATGTTCAACAACTCCTGATCCAATTCTACACCCCGAGTGCACCTCTGCTGAGTTAGATGGCAAGCTACTATATGAATCATTTACCTCCTCCACTTGATTGATATGACAGCCAATCAGCTAGTGAGGTCATGCCATGCTTTATGTCTACAGGCCATACAGATTGAAGGTTGCAATAAAATGATGACACACAGGAGTGCTGGAAAGTGTCTGAACTTTATTTCCTGGCCTCCATTGCACCACATGGGGCAGGGTTATAAAAAGCTGCTCCCTTGTTACATAGCAGAGTCAGGATCCACAGCCTGCAGTCATTAGTGTAAATTACCCTGTAAGGCTATAGGTTTTGGCTGCTGTTCATTCTTTATACTTGTTTACTCACCTCACCAGGGTGTTATAGAGATTAATTAGTTAATGTTGGTTCAGAGCTTGGAGACTGTAAGGCGTTTTCACTTACCAATGTTCAAGCAGTGTTATTAATCACTTATTCATTCTTATGCAAGAATAAAAATCCAGGGCCAGATCCTCAGCTGATGTAAACTGGGGCTGCTCCTCTAACATCAATAGAGCTGTGTCAATATACACCAGCAGAGGATTTGTCCCATTGATTCTGGATGTGTTCTGATGTTTGGTCTCACGCTGTTCTGTATCCCACAAAGCACTTTGCTGTTGGTGGAATTTAGTCTACTGAATAGACAAGCAGGCAATTGTTCTCTCTTTCATCCACATGGATTTACAAAAAAGATTTGCCAAGTAATTATAATAACAAAAGCAACTTTGGCCAGATTCTCCCCTTTCTTACACCACGTCACACTGCTGTAACAACTATGGAGTTCCTCCTGATTTACACTTGTGTGAATGGAGAATTAACTCTGATGTGTGGCTTCAAACAGCCATTTGTTAAATACGAATGAGTGTTTTAGGACTATATTCGGGCTTTGTGATCACCAAGTATGCTGAAAAATATATTATTAAAATATTTAAAATGAGATTACACTCAAATATTTCTCACCAAAATACAGAACAATGGTGCCATTTTGAGATTTTAAAAAGTGAAACAAAACAAATAAAAATAAAAATGAGTAATTCTCAAGTATCCAAATACCTCTGAGTCATCAAGGTCACATTTGTGGAGAATATAATATAATTCACCTGCCTGCATCTACGTGAACTTTCACATTTACAAGGAATACATCAGGTGCAAAAATTCAATACTGTATTTTCCTTGGAAAAAAACTGTTGGCCTTTTTTATGATTAACATCTGCCATACAAAGATCTTTGAAGCTGCAATCTAGATTCCTCATTTCTAAGCAGTTTTACAGCGATCTTCAGTATGTGTTTTAAGCCAAAAACAAATCTTACCACTAGGCACTATTCCTGTTAGGGTAGCAGAAGCTAATAGATTTTTTTGATCTTTTTGCAGAAAAAATATGATAATATAGTAATACTCTGCTGCTTTAGAGTAACTCCATCTATACCTTCCATGAGGCAAACCGAAGTGACTCAGATAGCAGTGGAGGGCCATAAATAAAAAAAAAAAATATGATGTAGAACATTATCAAGGACTTCACACAGCTCTTGAAATGTCACTGTCACAAACTGCAATATACTTTCAACAAGATACAATACATGTCAATAATGTCAATGCAGAATCCACTTCTACATCTTAGTGTGTGCGCAGCATGCCTCAGGTGGAACACAACCAGGATTCGTCACCAAATTTGGCCCTCTGGTTGGATCATTAGCTTCCCTGGCTTGGGCCGGGCACTAGCAGGGAGCGCGACATGAATACTGATCTGTGAAATTCACTGACTAATCCAATAGAAGAGCTTTGAACTCATATTACAAAAAATGAGCCTTTGAAAAACTCCATTACAAATTATCCTAGTTCACATTTTTAAAATTAAGGCCTGATCCTTTCAAGAATATGATGAAGTAAATCCGCTCTCCTCTGGCTGCTATTCTGCCTTACATTGCATGTCACTTATAGACTTTTAGACTTTAAGATCAGAATGGACCATTGTGATCATCTAGTCTGACCTCCTGCACATTGCAGGCCACAGAACCTCACCCACCCACTCCTGAAATAGACCCCCTAACCTCTGACTGAATTACTGAGGTCCTCAAATCATGCTTTAAAGATTTCAAGTTACAGAGAATTCACAATTTATATTAGTTTAAACCTGCAAGCCCACCCATGCCCCATGCTGCAGAGGAATACAAAAAAACCGCCAAGATCTCTGCCAATCTAACCCAGGGAAAAATTCCTTCCTGATCCCAAATATGGCAATCAGTTAGACCCTGAGCATGTGGGCAAAACCCACCAGGCAGCTATTTGGGAAAGAATTCTCTGTAGTCACTCAGAGCCCTCCCCATCTAGTGTCCCATCTCCAGACATTTGGGATTTTTGCTACTGGCAGTCACCAATGGGCCACACGCCACATAGACAGTCCCATCACACCATCCCCTCCGTAAAGTTATCAAGTTCATTCTTGAAGCCAGGTTTTTTGGTTAGGTTTTTTGCCCCCACTGCTCCCCTTGGAAGGCCGTGCCAGAACTTCACTCCTCTGATGGTTAGAAACCTTCATCTAATTTCAAGCCTAAACCTGTTGATGGCCAGTTGATAGCCATTTGTTCTTGTGTCCACATTGACACTTAAGTAACTCCTCTCTTTTCCTGGTATTTATTCCTCTGATATATTTATAGAAAGGAATCATATCTCTTGTCAAGCTTCTTTTGGTTAAGCTAAACAAGCCCTTTAACATAAACAACAGATTTTAAGTGGGCTTTTTTTCTTTTACCATAAGAAACTATGTGTATATGCCATTCTCATTCCACCTTTTGTTTTCTTTTGCTCAACTCACACTCCTATGTCTGGGATTTTCAAATACCCCCTCATATGAAACACCAGTGTCTCCAACATACCAAATGGTTTTGCATCTCCTCTGGATACAGTAATTTGTTTTCATCTCGGCTATCTGAATTAAGTGAGGTATTTCCAGTAGAGACGGGGAAGTATTAGTACCAAAATACAAGGCACTGTTGAGACCTCACCTGGAATACCGTGTGCAGTTCTGATCTCCCTTGGGTAAGAAAGATTAATTCAAACTGGAACAGGTGCAGAGAAGGGCAACTAGGATGATCAGAGGAATGGAAAACCTACCTTATGAGAGGAGACTTAAAGAGCTTGGCTTGTTTAGCCTAACCAAAATGAAACAATGTAGAAAATAACTATTGATTATTAGGCTCTTGTTCAATAAACTAGCCTGTGTTGGTCTGACAGAACCCCAGGCATAAAGTAACCAACTCAAGAATTTTTCTTGTCACACCGCTTGCATGGTGATTATTTATTTTTTGGTCAGACACATTCAGATCTGTGATTTTCAAAGAAGAGGCTGATAGTTTCATTGACTAACATGGAAAGAGAATGGACCTATTTTAATTTATATAACTACTGAATATTAGATTACATATGGTTCCCATTGAAACCAGAACCACTATCCACTATCCACTTTCTTTTAAAAAAAGGAGTACTTGTGGCACCTTAGACACTAACAAATTAGTCTCTAAGGCGCCACAAGTCCTTCTTTTCTTTTTGCGAATACAGACTAACACGGCTGCTACTCTGAAACCTATCCACTTTTAGAAATTTATACCAGGTTCATTTATGGGCTGAACTAATATAACTCAACATTAACTTCAAGTTATATTATGACAATAAATCAAATTTCAGGTAACATATTTGGATTCAAATAGAACTTGGCAGTTTTACATTTGGACAAGTTTTTTTGAAGGTAGATAGCTCAATCTTATCTAGTGTGTGACAAGATATGACAAACACAGGCATAACTTTGAGACTGTTATATCTACTTTACAAATGTTATCTGCATTTTTGTGAGCCAGACCTCGGAGATATGAAAGCTTCAAAAACCATCATATTGAGATGTACCAGATCTCAATGGGCTCAAAAATATTCCCATTGATCTTTGTATGAATGTTATATGTATTTGCATATTCCTGGCTCACTAGCTGGGTTTCCTGTGGAATCTGGAATCCAGGGGTTTGATCACTAGGGGTGATCAATGCAAAATCTCAATGCTGATCATGCAGTTATCCAGCTTGCAACCTTTGCTGCCTGGAGACTTGCATAGAATCATGCCCTAAGACCTTTTCTTGAAGTCCAAATCCATTCAAGACATGGGGAATCTTGGGTGTACAAGGTTTCCAGGAAAGAACCCTTTATTTTGACACAGATTGATGAAAGGAGATCTGCAATTCTAGGGATTCTAATACGCTTATTCATTTTGTGTATTACCTTACCCCATAATAATTCCACTGAAATAAATGGCCTGTTTATGGCATAAGGCACTGCTTAGTGTGAATAAGGCGATCAAATCTAGCCCTTCTGTAACAGAGATCTGGCTCAGGGCTATATATCTCATCAGGCATTTTGCTTAGCAAGATCAAATCATCTATAGATTTAATATTTTTTGTTCATTGCACTTCTTCTTTTATAGTAAATCAATTCTGGTAATCGTACAAAAAAATCTAATCATTATCCATATGAGTTCCTAGTTATCTGGCCATTTGATGATATGCTGCCTCAATGGATCTCAATTAGAACGTCTTCTGTTACTCTTTTAGTGCCCAGATTCATGACTAACTTGACTAAATGTTCTGTATTCATAGTTAGCAGAAGTCAATGTACCAAAACTATTCTCAGATAAATTGAAGAGCTGGTACCCGTACATTATTTGCTTGATGAACATCATGAATGAAACCATTAGTGCTGCTATTATCTGTTACACTACCGGAAACTTAAGTCAAGTTCCAGACTCATTTGGAATGCCAGACACCTTTATGATGGCAGTGTGCCAATGGCAGAAAATCAGCATATCTCATCCTAGCTTTTTTTAATAGAACCATCCAGGAAAGCAATAATAGTGAGTACCACTCAGTGAAGAATTCATAATCAATAATTTATTTAACCATATTTTTCTTTCTCCCACCCTCATTCATGAACTGTCCCATGAACAGATTGCAATATTCTCAGCTGTATTTGTTATTCAAAATGATTTGCTAATTTCCTCAGTGAATAATTCTTGGTCTAAAGGTATTTCTCAAATTAAGAATACTCTCAATTTGCAAGTCTGTGCCGTGGTCATAAGGTACATAGGCCACATGGTACTTTCTCTTTGACCTCACTAGATGGCTTAAGAAACTAACCAACACAATGACAAATATCCAATCAAATTTAAAATTCCCTCTTTGTTCACAGACTCGGAACCTTACAATTGCACTTAGCCTGCAGGTGCAGAGGGGGTGACATATAAGGCCTATCTGACAGAGTAACACTCACATCACTCCAACCCACCAAACTGGAAGGAAAATTTCTTCCTCCAACTCCTTCAAGATCCTCTATATCTTGCCTGCATAGAGCCTGACTCCAAGTCATTGGACACACACAGAGTTTTGCTATTGCCTTCACTGGTAATGGGATCCCATGCAACATTTGGGCCTCTGCATCTATTTCAGGTGGTCATCTCTTTGAGGACTTCCTTGTATTCTTTCTGTCTAATCCAGTACCATTGACCACAGCATCTCCCTGGGCCGCTACATTTTGAAGGCCTCTTTATGTGCTGCGCGATAAATACATGCAGTATAACTTTCTTTGAGCATTTCTGGGGACAAAGCCCATTAAAAAATATACAACCAAGTGGTTCACTGGTTTATTTAGCAAGTGGTATTGCTCCTTTCCTTGTCCAGCTGTGCAGAACTTATTGAATAATGTACCATTTCACATATAATAAAGGACATCATGAGGAGATACCCTTCACTCACTTTTGAATGGGAGTTTCTTTAAAAGGGAAGATTACAGGACCCAGAACTTAACTCTGATATTTAAAAAAGCTCTTCATGTGTACCCGATATTGCATAGCCTGTTTTCAATTTACCACCAAGATCATCCACTTTCCAAAAATATTCCCAGGGGAAGACTTCCCCAACCTCGTATTTTAGTGCATTTTTATCCTTGCATTTAGAAAAGCAGTGCTGATGATACTTAATTCCACATCTTTCCTCCCATCTGCACGTGGCCCTGATAAATACTTGTAATTTCAAGATTTAATTTTGAGTCACTCCTCTCCTAACAGAAATGTTAATGTCATCTTTCCCTGGGGAGAAGATTGTTTGCAGTAGTGTTCTCTCTTTCCTTTCTGATGTGAAAAGACTGCTCACATAGCTGATTCTGTTTATCATTATTTTATTATGCATAATGTGGAAAATATTAAATAGATCAATAGAAAAAGGAAGCTGTTATGAGCTGATCTCCATGGAATCGGGAAATGGAGGGGAAAAAAAGAATTATTTATAGGGGGGAAAAGCAAATTAAATTTACACATTTGAGATAATAAAGCATCTGGTAAATCTTCTGTGTGTTCTCTAATCTAGCTTTACTTAATTGCATTCTTTGTAAGACATATTGTTTCAGTTTTTTCCAATGGAATTTTTTTTTGGGGAGAGTATATAGTGTAATTACTTGACTCCCAGCATAATCTTCATTTTTATTATAAAATGTCATGATTTTGAAAAGAAAAAATTTCATGCACTATATAATGTCAATCATCTGTCTTTATGAGATGGAACAGCATTCATTTTGTTCTAAATGGTTTTAAGGGGGCAAAGAAACTTTCTTTCATGTACAGCCCTTTTAAAAGCTATATTTCAACCTACTTTGCATAAGAGCATAGTCACAATTACAATCATCCATTTGAAAGTATAGTTATGGTGTCAATTATAACAGCTTTTTATTTCTCTTTTACGGCCAGAATTAGAGACAAAGTTGTGTTCAAGGGAAACAAAAGTAGAGCAAATAGTAATATTTCCTCAAACTTCAAAGATCTATTTTGGTTTTAGAATCTTTATAATTAAAGATATTAATATTAATATTTTAATTGGAAATTAATGTGGAAAACTCAACACATCTATCAAGTCATTTTGGAAAGAAGAAAAAGTTAACACCTGTTATTAACTCTGACACTTTTTAACCTTGAAAGCTAACAAAGATTTATTATGTTTATAGATGGCTGTGACCACATATAATATTATTCATCAGATTACATAGAATATAATAGATGACACCAGAGTGACAGCAAGGCTATTATTTAGCCAAAAGCCAATGCTATCATCCAAAATCAAGAGACCTGGCTTCACTTCAAAGTTCTCCATTGTTTAATAAATATTCTTCAGAAGTACTGTTGGCCTTTAAATGGCCTGATCCTGCATTCTATGCTCAGCTAAAACGCCTCCTTAACATTTTGTAATAAAAATTAATCAGTCTGTTAGTGTGAGTGAAACAGGGCCTGAAGTGCCATTGTAAGTAGAAGAACCTCTCACACCAAAAGATGGCAGATCATAAAGACTGATGCTGGACCTGATTCTAATCTCATTTAAACCACATAAAACCCCTGTAAATTTAATAAAGTAAATAAAATTACATTGACCTTGTGATTCTTAAAGAGTGTCAAGTTTACTTTGCTATACTATTTTAGCTATAAATTATTTTGTATACATTGTTTTGGTCTGGTTTGGATTTGATTGTCAGGTCCAAAAACAAAGCCCATTGAAGTCAACAAGAGTCCTTCTATTGACTTCAAATGATTATGGATTGGGTCCTCAAATCTGCATAATACTATACGTTTAAGATTGCAAACATGGCAAATGTATTGTGTGATGCAAAGAGTGTGATTTGGAAATCGATGAGGAGCTGTCCTCCAGTTTGAAATCCCTCACAAAATTTTACTGCAGTGTCTTAAATATGACAATTTCAGGTGCCTTACTACACAGTATTATGGAAAACTACTCCATTTAAACAAAACTCTGGGACTTTTTTTTGTTTGTTTTTGTTTCTCAACTGATGCCATTTTGTGTATCATCTTATCATGCCTCTAGGTGCATCGTAGAGCTAAGTTAATACATCAGAGTGAATAATTTATTCAACAAATGTCTCTATTTTGACATGTTGCCATACTGGATCAGACAGCAGACCATGTAGTCTAGTATTCTTCTCTGCAAGTGGTCAATATGAGATGCTTCCGAGAAGGGTGCAAAGTTTCCTGCAAGTGGTTTACCATTTTCAAAAATGTTAATTTGCCAAATAATGCCAATGACATTGTTGCCATTGGGCACAAGCAATTCATTGCAAATATCCAGAAGCCAAAATTCAATGTTTGATCAGACACTACTTTTTGTTGTGACCCAGCCTTAGGCCTGAATAAAGACTGGAGTGACTGGGTCACTAAAAAAAGTAATTTTCCCTCTGTTGATATTCACCCCTTCTTATCAACTGTTGGGAATAGGCCACATCCACCCTGACTGAATTGGCCTGGTTAGCACTGACCCCCAACTTGGTAAGGCAATTCCCATCTTTTCATGTGCTATAATATATATACCTGCTTACTGTATTTTTCACTCCATGCATCTGATGAAGTGGGTTTTAGCCCTCGAAAGCTTATGCCCAAATAAACGTGTTAGTTTCTAAGGTGCCACAAGGACTCCTTGTTGTTTTTAATCTGTCAGGTATGATTATGTTGGTTAAATCCATGTATTATCACTGTATCCAAAGTTATGAATATTGACTATGTATTTGTACCTCAAATGTCTTTATTCTTGGGGTGACACCCACAAGGTAGTTTACAGCCAGTCTCACCAGCCCATTGTGAATGAACTATACAGGCTTGATGGGCCATTAAGAAGAATCAACTCTCCAGATAACTCTTCCTGAGGACGTTGTGGACAACAAGGAGCCAATGGCCACTCCTGTGATTCAGCAAAACATGTAAGGGCATGTGATGTGAACATGTGACCTCGGACTCCATCTTTATCAATAATTTTCCATCCACAGGGGCTTTGGGCTTTGTTTGGGACAGTAACTTCCCATGCATATGGCAGAAGATATAAAAGGCACCCAAGACATCTCCATTTTGTCTCATTCCTACTCCAATTCTCTGGACTGTGGATTTACAACTAAAAGGAGTATTTTGAATTATGGACTGAGGACTTTCCAATCTTTTGGAAGTTACCAGAGATTTTTGCAAGCCAGTAGTCCTCCTACACCACTGCTATGATTCTGATCTATTAACACGGAAAAGTACTTGAATGTATACGATTCTTTAACCGTTCCGTAAGTCTCTTTTATTAATAAAATCTTTAGTTAGTTTACCAAGGATTGGCTGACAATGTGATCGTTGGGTAAGATCTGAAATATATAGTGACCTGGGGGTAAGTGTCTGATCCCTTGGCATTGGTAGAACCTCATATATGGTGAACTGGGTTTTCAGTAACCTCTCACTATATTAGACCTGTTTGTCCAGATGGGAGCCAAGAGCTGGAGCATAAAGGGGACAGTGGTTGGCTATTTATTAACCAGTGTGGTGCTACAGAAGCTCCATGTTACTGGTCTGGTGAATCTAATTATAGAATAAACCACACTTTGGGGGGGATCGTCTGCCCTATTTCTTGCAGTCTGCCCTGAGTGTAGCATCCTCAGTGTGGTCCATTCCAGGCACAGTGAGTACTCATGTTCACCAATTCAAAATTCATTTCCCACTAATGTTCTTTAATATTTATTTACTCTGTGCTGCTTCTGCCAACCGTGGTAGCTGGCTGCTTCACTAGGATATGTGCAGACAGGCAACCGTAATGAGGTGCTGTAAGATGGTGGAGTGACTCAGCAGAAATATCACATACCGATAATCAGAAAGCTCTTTCTGTCAAATATTCTCTAGAGAATTGATTCAAAGTCCATTAAAGTGAAGACTCCCACTGACTTCAGTGGGCTTTCGATCAAGCTCTGTAACTAGGAATCAAAGCAGGTTACACTAAGCAAAAACAACATAAGAATAAACCTCACCAAGCTGTGTCCTTGGAAGCTGTGTGTGGAAGTCTACTTTCCACAGATGTTCTCCTCCTCCTAGCTCCCGATCAATCACTCTCATTACCCATGTGCATAAGGAGAGAGACATGTACAGGTCCGCCAACAGGAATTCCAGTTCCTAGGGCCATTGACATCCTTGGGGGGGGTGGAGCCTGGGGTGGAAGTGCTGAATTAATCACTTCCAGGACCAACCCGACAGGGCTCGGCCCCGGAGCAGTAGCATGTGCCTAGGAGCCATGTGGCCCACCCGGGCGATTTAAAAGGGCCCGGGGCTCCCGGCCACCACTATCACCCGGGCCCCTGGGCAATTGCCCCCTTTGCCCCCCTTGTCGGTGAGCCTGGAAGCGTACCTAGGGTAGACCTGTTACTTGGTGGAGACTTGGCTTTTCCCATCCCATCAGAGGTGCAAACATGTCTGAAGAGAATTAATTTAAAAAAAAACAAACATTAGGGGGTGGGGGGTGTTTTTGCATATATTTAAGGGATTCTTTCCACATCATGGATTAATTTAGCAGTGATTTTTTTTAACTATTTGTAAAGACCCTGTAAAAGGATTCCAGTCACTTATTACACATCTGAATGGAAGTATAGACAAAGGCAAAGGCTAGTGTAAAATGCACATCTGATATAATCACACTAACAGCTACAGAAAGTCATTCTTCGAAGCAAGATGTCTTCAAAGAATTCTCTTTGCAGGAAGGTATTGTCTGAGAGTTCATATACCTGAAGCGATTGCATTTCAGACAAGCCACATTACGAGGAGTCAAACACCAGATTCTCTTCTGCTTGACATCGGTTTTACCCCAGTGTAGCTCCACTGATTTCCATGGAGTTACTGCTGATTTATACCAGCATGAATGAGAGGAGAATAAGGCCCCTTGTTTCCTTTTAAATTATTGCTATTGAGGGGTGGAGGAATTATTGAAGCCCTGTAGTAGTTAACATTGCTTGGGAGAATCTTTTGAGAGGTCCTGTCCAGCCTAGAATATGTCTACAATTAAACACCACTGGCTGGCCTGTATCAGCTAATTGGCAGGGCTCAGGCTACGGGGCTGTTTAATTGCAGTGTAGATGTTCGGGCTCAGGCTGGACCCCAGGTTCTAGGACCCCAAAAGGGTCCCACAGCCTGGGCTCCAGTCTAAGCCTGCAGTCTATAATTCACATTCACCATTCACTTGTTTTCTGTGTGGAAGACACAGCAATTTAACTGATCCAAGTTTGAAATCTTACTTAGTGTGTATGGCTTTGGAGTGCACATACAATAGTTTACGTTACCACAATGAAACAGCCTGGTATCCCAAGCTCCGCAAGCCCATGTCAGCTGTCATGGGCCAGCCACAGGTGTTTAACTGCAGTGTAGACACACCCCAAGAGATCTTCCATGACTCATGACTAGGGCCCCACCAAATTCATGATCCATTTGGGCAATGTAATAGTCATAGGATTTTTTTAAATCATAATTTTCATGATTTCAGCTATTTAAATCTGAAATTTCACAGTGTTGTAATTGTAGGGGTCCTGACCCAAAAAGAATTGGGGGGGAGGTCACAGAGTTATTGTGGGGGGGTGGCATTGTGGTACTGCTACTCTTACTTCTGCACTGCTGTGGTGGGGGGCTGCCTTTTGCACTGGGTGCCCGGCCAACACCCACCACTCTCCAGCTGCCCAGCCCTGAAGGCAGCACAGAAGTAACGGTGGCAATACCGCAAGCCCTTTAAAATAACATTGTGACACCCACCCACCCCCACAACTCCCTTTTGGGTCAGGACCTCCAATTTGGGAAATGCTGGTTTCCCCCACGAAATCTGTATAGTATAGGGTAAAAGCACACAAAAGGCCAGATTTCATGGGGGGAAACCAGATTTCACGGTCCATGATGCGTTTTTCATGGCTGGGAATTTGGTAGGGCCCTGCTCATGTAGTGTAGGGACACTTTTCTAGAGGTTAGGACTGCTCCCCACGTATAGTCACCCCACACTGTTGTGTTAATTCATGGCACAATAATTTTTTTAAAAAATTCTTCAATGTGAGAAACGCTTCTTACTTGGTCAGATCTCTTTTTGGCTGTAAGAAATACGTATATAAGAAACAAAACTGTACCAATGGGCATGGACCCCTTGGAACTCCTGGTCATTTGCCCAGGTCAATGCTTGGCAGAAAATGAACTAAGATTATACAACATGTGTGTCTCCTCAGGGGCAATTTCTTCTCAGTTTTTACATAGCTTTGGTAGGCTTTCAGAATGATTTAATGAGAGTTCTTGTTGTTACTCCTTTAACGGCCCAATCATGGGAGCTTTGCCTGTGAAAGGACTGCAGAATTGTGCTGAAAACTAATGTAGGAATAAATAACTATACTAAGATAATCAAGAAGCATAGAATACTAGGAAGTGTTATTTACGCCTTCTCATAACATAAGAACTAGGGGTCACCAAATGAAATTAATAGGCAGTAGGTTTAAAACAAACAAAAGGAAGTATTTCTTCACACAATGCACAGTCAGCCTGTGGAACTCTTTGCCAGAGGATGTTGTGAAGGCCAAGACTATAACAGGTTTCAAAAAAGAACTAGATAAATTTCAGAGGATAGGTCTATCAATGGCTATTAGCCAGAATGGGAAGAGATGGTAACCCTAGCCTCTGCCAGAAGCTGGGAAGGGGCAACAGTAAATGGATCACTTGATGATTACCTGTTCTGTTCATTCGCTCTGGGGCTACTGGCATTGGCCACTGCTGGAAGACAGGATACTGGGCTAGATGGACCTTTGGTCTCACCCAGTATGGCCGTTCTTACATTCAAGAAAATATCAACTTCCACTGGATACAAAACAGATTTTGACTTGATATGTATCTGGATCCTGATGTTCCAATTTCCATCCCCAATTCTCTGAGCCACACAATCACTTCCAGTAGATCTTACATTAGTGTTCCTACATGTTTTATTTTATAGTTCAGTGAAAATGGACCACCACCACCACCATTCCCCTATACAGATGGTAGAATTAGTTTGAAGCCATTGAGCACTGGGACCTTTTCCAATGTATTTCAATGAAACACCTGTGCTGAATCAGCCATGTGGAATTTCCCAGACTGACCGATAGCCCTCATCTTTCTTTTTCCCCAATGGGTAGTGTAAAATGATTAAAGATATTGCTTCAACTTTTCTTTATAAAGTAGCTTTGTCCCACTTTGTTTATCTAACTGAATTTCTTGTCTGTGGCATTTATGGTTAGTGCATTTGAGAGGAGATTTTAATAACTGCAAACAAGTGAATAGACATTAAGTCAAAAGCTGCTTGAGCAAACAAGAACGTGCTAATAAGCTAGGGAAGGTGGCTCTGGTCAGCACTGTACTCACAGACAATTAAGCAAAATCCAGAATGCTATTAAAAGTGAAGTAGGGAGCAAACTGACCCATCTCAGTCAGTCAGTCAGTTTGCTACCTAAGTCAGTTCCACATCATGGGATTAGAGGGCTCTCAGAGACATTACAGTAAGATCCTGGCCATTTCTGCTCATTAAAGATCAGGCTACCTACTTTTCTGAAGATTTTTCCATTGGATTAGAGAGGGACACACAATAATTTGCTGGCCAGAAATAATTTAGAAAGGTACGCTAAGCTGCCATCCTAAAGACATCTCTCCGGGGAGGAGAGCGAGACACCATTCTAAGAGATGTGAGGTGGGAGGGAGGAGAGGTGGGATTACAGTTGCACCCCTTTATCACCCGCAAAGATGGCACCAGTTAAGGGGAAATATCAGAGCTCTCTCAGTGAGAGGACAGGTTAGTGTGGTGGAAGGGGATTGTATACTGGTATACCCCCACTTAAGGCAATGGAACTATGCTGATACATAGCAGCTGACCCTTCTATTTAGCCAGAATGTGAAAAATATTTGGGGGTTTTAGAGTTGTGTGAATGCAAAATTCCCTGTGGACTCTGGTGGAATGAGACCTGGCAACCCCAAATACGCTGGTTTACGAGCCTGATCCTGAGACGTGCTGAACACCTATAGTCTATTTTTACTTCAGTGGGAGTTGAGAGTAATCAGCACCCCAAAAATAAGGGCCTATTCTTGTCAAATCAATGCTAACAAAAAATCTGAGGATTTCACACAGCCCACAGCTGAGAGGGTTAATTAAATTTGAAAAGCAACCTGAGATCTGCAGATCAAAGGTGCTGTCTTGGTGAAAGTTATTATAACTTTAAAACAAATCCATTTCCAGAAGTCTGCAGCTAGAGCTTTTCGTCTCTTTCCCTAGTAATAGCTTGCATATGTCCCTCTGAAGGATAGACAATTTCTTGTTTGATTCTGTCTCAGCCCAATTAATGAGTCTTCCAGCTACAGCTTGGAGAATATGCCCTGGCCCCTTCTCTAGCAACACTATTGCTAAAGTAATTAATTTGATTTTGCCACAGCAATAGAAGAGTGACATTTCAGGTATGTATATGTTAATGCATTAGTCTGATCACATCTTCTTTCCTTTGGCCGCTTAAGTATATTCTTTCTCTGAATGTTTGATTATCTTGAATCTTTTATGCAGTCTTATATAGTTTGGTACATACCAGTACATAATTATATATACTCTTTTCTCACAGCTGAAAGCCCTTTGGAAGTATTCTTCTATCATCTCTGGTAAGACTATGATTTTTTCAAAAAGATTTATATTAATCATGCTATTAAAGGGAGACTTCTTTCACTGTGAAATATTCTAGTTAACATGCTTTCCCCCGATACACATAATTAGTCAGAGGAGTGCGGATGTTTGTCGACATATGACAGAAAATACAGTATGAATTTGGCAGATGGAATGAAGATAGTGTTGGACTTATATAAGTTTACACATGGGAGTTCATCTCCCTTGTTTTCTATCCATCACTGCTAAATTTGGGTAGAGTGTTAGTGACCGATTACTAATTACTCTTGAAGGCCAATGTGAGCCTTCCCCAACCAGCTACCAAACACAATCCATACACTGTGTTGAGTGCAGACTTGTCCCCTTCTTGGGTCTGGCTTTATTAACACAAATAAAAATAATGCAATGTGACAACTTGCCTGCTATGACAGTTCCTCTCTTCGGATAGCTTAGTCCATACCCTAGATCCTCTCCATTATATCTGGTTGAGGTAATGAGTCACTTTCCTGATTTAGCAAGCAATTAATTATTTGCAGAGAGATCAATACCTAGTAACAGCATGGGGTGCTTTGAGCGAACACTACCAGACTGTTACAGTCAAATATGAGAACCCCACTGAAGACAAACGGAAGGGTTTTTGTATGTCAAACAGCTGCAGAATCAGGCCTAGATATTCCAAAGTCATTTTACACAGCATTGTGACCAACCAACATAGATTAAAATGAATGTAACCATAATTAGTAGTAATGAATTTCAAAACTATATGAATGAAATATTATAATTTTTATTTCATTATAAATAAAATATATATTTTTATATATATATATAAAATTATATATATGTGAGAATTTAAACACACCACTGTCAGGAAAGTAAAAGTTACCATGTTCCCATGGCAAGTGGGTTCGGTTGTACATAAAATGCCAGATATTAATCTGGGCTAAATTGGTATGGATCTACTGAAGTCAATGGAGTTATGACTCACCCAATATTTGATTTTAACTTGTATGCCTTAACATGTATGTCCTGCAGCGGAGTTACAATGCATTATTGAGGCAGTAGGTTACACTGGCAATGTAATCTTCACTACCTATCCCTATCACATGCCAGCAATGCCCCTCTGCTATGTACATTAGCCAAACTGGACAGTCCCTACGTAAAAGGATAAATGGACAGAAATCAGATATTAGGAATGGCAATATACAAAAACCTGTAGGAGAACACTTCAACCTCCCTGGACACACAATAGCAGATTTAAAGGTAGCCATCCTGCAGCAAAAAAACTTCAGGACCAGACTTGAAAGAGAAACTGCTGAGCTTCAGTTCATTTGCAAATTTGACACCATCAGCTCCGGATTAAACAAAGACTATGAATGGCTCGCCAACTACAAAAGCAGTTTCTCCTCTCTCAACTGCTAGAAGAGGGCCTCATCCTTCCTGATTGAACTAACCTCGTTATCCCTAGCCTGATTCTCGCTTGCATACTTATACTTGCCTCTGGCAATTTCCACTACATGCATTTGACGAAGTGGGTGTTCACCCACGAAAGCTTGTGCTCCAATACATCTGTTAGTCTATAAGGTGCCACAGGACTCTTTGCTGCTTTTACCTATCCTTTGTGCCTCAATCTTCTATTGACAATACAGTCTGAGTCTGTGTCTCTGCTGAGATTACTATTGATGATGGCCATTTTTTGTGACACACCTGTACACAAAGATCAGGATTGAAACCACCAGATCATTTCACACTGGCTGTCTACCACTAACACTTAAGAACAAGCTGGGCTGAATTTGAAAAAAATGGAGATGGAGTATGGTCTTGTAGCTGAAGTGCTTGACTGGGACTTAGGAGATCTGAATTCAGTTTCTGACTCTGCCACAGACTTCCTGTTTGACCTTGGGCAAGTTTCTTAATGTCTCTGTCTTCTGGTCCCCCATCTGTAAAATGAGGAAAACACTTTGTGTCCCACCCATTGTGTTTGTCTTAACTATTTAGATTGCAATCTCTTCAGAGTAGGGACATTTTATTACTGAGTATTTATACAGCACCTGGCACAATGGGACCTTGATCTTGGCTAGGACCTCTAGCCATGACTGTAATATAAGAGTGAAGAAGTGATACTCCATGAAAAGGCTTGTTCAGACTTGACTATTAGCTTGACTATCCAGTACATAAAATAGGACCAAGAAAACCATTATCTGGTCTCCGAAATGAGTTCTAATTTTCAATTACATAAAATTCCATATCCAGCATGTGCAACAAAAATAAAATGTAATGCAAACAAATATGTATTTATTAATGCATCTTTAGGAAGGATTTTATCGAAGGACAGAAGTTAAACTCCTTCCTTATTGCCACTAATGGCTGCAATATATTACAGTTTCTGATAATATTGGCTTACATTTTGACACATAGTTAAGGTAACCTTCCATTTCTTTTCTTTCCTATATGAGAGGCCATTGAAAAATACTAGAGAATAAAAGAGACCGTCATTAGTTGTCATACTGTGTCTATAATTACTTACTTTGTTCCAGAAGCCATCACTATGATAAATTTGCAGTTTTTCCTATCTGCCAGGACTAGTAATGTGCAATACATTTAACAACTGAATTTGCATATAGAAAGTATCATTGACCTTTGAATTTAAAAAGGACAAAGATTTACAAGGACACCCTTTTGAAACAAACTGCTTGGTTTAGGTGAAGCAGGATTGCACTGTGGGGGGTGGGGCAAAAAAACACCTTGCTTCTTTCGAGTAAAGAAGGAGTTGCACCTTCTAATGGAAAGGGAGCCCTCGCTAGTGCCCACATCCACATTTCATGATAAAAGAAACAATTGTCCAGGTATGGGATTAACAAAAGTGCTCAGGACTGACCAAATGCTAAACCTATTGAAGTCAATGGGAATTTTGGCAGCGACGCCAATCAGAGCAGTCAATTCAGTGCTGAGTGATTTTTGAAAATCCCATCGTCACTCTTCTCAGAACAGTCTGGGCACTCCAGGGTGAGATTCTGATGCAGCACAGAATTCACAGACAAAGGCAGGGGTGGGGAGTGCAGCTAACGAGCTGTAAGCCACCTTTGCCTCCTCCTAATCCTGGACTGTTCTGAGGACTGGAGGAGCACCCAGCGTTAATTTGACAGATATGGGGGCCTACCTAAATTACAGCAGCTTTCCTGGACTTCCCTATGGAATGCAGTGCTGCCCAGAATTTCCATTGTGCTGCAGCCCGCAGCCTAGGGTTGCCAACTTTCTAACTGCACAAGTTGGAACACCCCTTTCCTGCCCCTTCCCCGAGGCCCTGCCCCTTTTCAGAGGCCCCGCCCCTTCTCTCTATCCCACCCCTCCCTTCCGTCACTCACTCTTCCCCACCCTCACTCACTTTCACAGTGCTGGGGCATGGGATTGGGGTCCAGGAGGGGGGTGAGGTCTCTGGCTGGGAGTGCGAGTTCTGGGGTGGGCCCAGGGATGAGGGGTTTGTGGTACAGGGGAGGGCTCTGGGCTGGGGCAGGAGGTTGGGGTATAGGGGGGGGATTGGGCTGTGGTTGTGGGCTCTGTGTGGGGCTGGGAATGAGGGGCTTGGGGTGCAGGGGGAGGGCTGTGGGCTCTGGGGTCGGGCCAGGGATGAGGGGTTTGGGGTGCAGGAAGGGGAACAGAGCTAGGGCAGGGGATTGGAGTGTGGGGAGGATGCGGGGTTCCAGGAGGGAGTTTGGGTGCAGGAGGGGAGTCCTGGCTGGGGCAGGAGGTTGGAGTGTGGGAGCAGGTTCGGGGTCCCCGTGGAGCTTGCTGCTTCCTGGGAGCTGCAGTCACCAGGTCCCTGCAGGTCCTAGGCCAATGGACACCCAGGGAGGCTCCGCACGCTGCCCTCGTGCCTGCAGATGCTGCTGCTGCTGCATTGGTCAGGTGGCAGCAGCTTCCAAGACCTGCCTTAGACCCAGCCCCACACTCTTAACAGCCCAGTCGGCAGTGCCGAGCAGAGCCGCCAGGGTCCCTTTTTGACCAGGCACTCTGGGCGAAAACTGAATGCCTGGCAACCCTACTACAGCCCCACCCGACACACTCCTACTGCCCCCACCCCTAGCCCTGGTTTACTCCTTACAAAGGGATTCTCAGAAGACAGCCTTACAGCAGTCTTCCACCATGCCCGTGCAGGGGAATCATCCCGTGGCAGGACTATCAGACTCTCTTTGCATGCTCCAGTCCCTTTATTTATAGTGCATAAGAGGGCTTGAGCAGGGAAGAGGATTTTACTTTGAACTCCATGATGAGGTTTGAGCCCTGGTTCGGGAAGGTACATAAGCATATGCACCTTTAAGCAGAGGAGCACTTTCTCTGAAGTCAATCCTGAACCAAGGCCTTGGTGCACAATAGAATAATGTCCAGCTCTTACATCATGTTTTTCATCAGATCGCGAAGCACTTCAGGTTTAATGTGTTCATCCTCACACAACAGCACTGCGTGATAGGGAAGTGCTGTTACCACAGATGGGGAACTGAGGCACTAAAGCTAAATGGCTTGCCCAAAAAGTCACACAGGCAGTCTGTGGTGGACCAGGGAATTGAACCCAGTTCTTCCAAGTACTAGGCTAGCACCCAAACCACCCTCATTCTACTACTTATCTTGCTAGATACAGTCACAGTTCAGGGCAACTCAGGCCCTCAAGAGGCTGTGTTCAGTGTATTACCCACAGTTATATGTTACCACACAACTCTTTATAAGCAAGCACATTAATTCTTAAGGTGAAAGCATTACAGAGAAAACATTAAAAACAATAAAAAAAACATACATGCATGATAGAAAGCTTACCAAAGATCACCACCCCAACTCCAATCTCATGCTCCAGTAGATTTCAGCCCTTCAGAACCCACTACAGGGTTTTCCAGTTCATAACCGTCTTTGATTCAGAACCAGAACTCAGAATGGGTGGGTCAGCGTGTTTGTTTATACAGCTTGGGCCTTTGATCTCCAACCTCTGGGAACAGGTAATAAGCAGACAATCACCCTGTCCTCAGGGCACAGTTTCAAAGGGCTGCATTTTTGCATAACCAGAAGTGGGGAATTTGCACTAACCTCTCCCAGGAAATCCACTTCACACTTATTGTGCCAAAAGGCTCTGGCACAATTTCCCTATAGTGCTTTGAACTCCCATGCCCCACATCACATCTTCCCCCTAGAGAGGTTACATACAATCCTGACCCACAATGATACATAAACTTTGCATTTTGTACCATAAGGTTTTCCAGGGATATTGCAGGAAATGGCCACATCTGACAGATACATTTTGTGAAGAAAAAGAGATAAACACTGATTCAGTGGCAAGTGCACCATCCAGTCAGTTGTGTAGTAACGTGGAGGGGAAATGGAACCAAGTAAAACCAAAACTGTAAAAGCAGCTGTCTCTTGACAAACCTAGCTATGTGAGTTCAGTAAATGTATAGTCTGTAAACTTGAGTTATTGGGAGCATTTCTCTCTAGCATTACCTAAGAGAGAATGTAAAACTCTTTGGTTCAAATTCTGCCCTCTATTGCAATTCCATCAGCTTCATTTACACCTGGGCAAACTGCACATCAGAAGTATCCCCAGAGCACACAGTGAATTCATGGTGGAGCCAGGAACCAAAACCTGCAGCTCCAGCTCTCAGAACCCCGTACTAACTACCTAATCTCTCCTGGCTGCCCATCCATCAGTACAAATGAGTGTAAGAAATAGCAGAAATAAAAATAGAGGAATAATACCAATTTAATAAACAATCTAAGAATGAGATAACAAAAGTACTCCAGGGAATGCAAACAGTAAAAGCAGGCTAAGGCATGTGCTCATGAGAAGAAACAGGAGGAGGCATAAAATAAATGTTTCAATGTGTGTGTGTGACATTCTGCTTTTACTATTCAACCTAGGATACTTCTATGGCTCCCCGTTGCCATCATATCTGAGTGCCTCTTTTAATGTATTTATCTTCACAATACTCAATAATAACATGATCCTATTTTACAATGGGGAACGGTGGCACAGAGAGTAAATCTGTGGCAGACTAGGAAATTGAACCCCCGTCTCCCAAATCAGCCCTCTAACCACTGTGTAATTCCTCCTGTCTTTCCTTCTGAATAAGCTGACATGGTGACAAGCATAGGCAGAGGGAGATCCAGAGCCAAACTGCAGACTAATTTGGCTCACAAGGCCCCAGTTCTGCATGGGTGTGCTAAGGAAAGAGCATAAGAAACACCTTGTAATCTCTTGCTATTTAACTGAACAAAGAGAAGGTTAAAGGGTGACTTCATCACCATTTATAAATAAATACTATGTGGGGAAAAAATTGAAATGGGATCTTCAGACAAAGGTATAACAAGATCCAATGGCTGGAAGTTGAAGTTAGACAAATTCAGACTGGAAATAAGGTACAAATTTTTAACAATTAGGAATTAGCCACTGGAACAATTAACAAGGATTGTGGTGGATTATCAATCATTGGCAATTTTTACATGGAGATTAAGTCTTTGTCTAAAACACATGTTCTAGTTCAAACAAGAATTCAGAGAAGTTCTAGGGCCTATGCCAGGGATAGTCAATAGGCAGACCGGGGGCCAAATGTGAATGCTTTCGAATGGACCACAAAATATTTTTGTTATTATCCTCATTATTGTTGTTGGTTTTGTATTAATTTTCTCTGGAGTCTGAACTTCGACTATACCTTGGCCAAGAAATTTGGACCTTTGCAAAAAATAAAATTGATTACCTCTGGCTTATGCTCTGCTCGAGGTCAGACTACATGATCACAGCGGTCCCGTCTGGCCCTATAATGTATTAATCTCTTCCTCATCTCCCTATCACTTTGCTTTGACTGTAGCACCTTTGTAGCATGATTGTAGCACCTCTTTCCCCCTGGCCGAGAGAACTCCTCTGTGGCAACAGCCAACACAATTCAATCTGTTTGTCAGCAAGGGGCACTTGAATATTAGCATAGCCAACTCAGACAAGAAACAACACAGCTTTCTATTTCTTAAAAAAAAAACTTTACATATATTTGTATAATTTTATATTCCGGACAATATTCTAATTTATCAAAGTAAGAAAAGCTATCAGTGCTGACAGATTTTCCCAAAAGACTGTACATTGGCTTCTATCTTCAGGCCCGTCTCTGCCGCTGTCCTTTTGTTAACATCAGGTTTTGTATTGTCAATAGCTTTTCCGTATACCTCTTGGGAAGAAATTGCAGTAGTTCATCTTACCGTGCAATGAATGAATTATTCATAAATGTCATCCAGACTCATGAAGAGTTAAGATATTAGTTCAGAACATCATCACAAATATAATTTTAACACATACTACTCAGCCCTTAACTCCTACACCACAATGCTTTCCAGTAACCTATGATGATCCAAGATGAAATGACACTTACAAGACAAGTTAAAAAGCAATAACCTAGGAAGTGTTGCATTTTGAAGATCCGTAAAAACTGGTTGTTTGCTCATTCTTAAACAGGTTTGTACAGTCTTGGTACAGCATCCTTTCAAAGATGTTTTTGCAGTTCTCCCCAGAATGGTGTGTGTTATCACTTGAATGCACTCAAGTGAGTTTTTTCTCTGTGATTACACCACAGGGAAAAAAAACAAAAGATTTTCCTCTAACCACACTCCCTTGCCACTGAAATTTCACACACATGCTCTCCTGTGTACATTAATAAAGTCTTACTTGTGTCCCACCAGCTATTAATAAACTGGATTGCAACACAGTCCTGAATAAGAGATAACAAAAGAGAACGTTAATAATGGCAGTCTCACTAATACTGCAACATGTTCTGTTCCCATAGCTGTTTGAATATCAATCTAATCTATTTTGGGGAAGCATGAGGTTTCCCAGACTTCCTTTGTGGCTGTATAATATCACCGGCAAATGGGCCTGCAAAAGAACTCCTCCTGCAAACAGAAAATCATTAGTAAAAAATGACAACCTGAGAGGGGAAAGACCAGTGATATTGTCAAACACCACCTTGGATATGCTGTCCTCTCCTTCTACACTGAACAAGCTGTCAGGAGAAAGAGAGCTCTTGCAGAGATAACATGCACAGAAAGACTTGCTGAAGGTGTTATATTTGGAAGGACTCAGCATTATTGTACTACCTGTGGCCAGCAAATTCATACCAAGCGAGTCTCCTAGCTACAGTAGCTGTGGAAAAGAACAGACAATGTGAAGTGAAGAGTAGACAGTTCATAATTTTTCCAATGCATTTTCCTTTGCTTGTCCTTTGTGACTTGTGATTTTCTCCCTTATTATAATTTATTAGATAAATGCTTTTAGCAAAGAATTCTTAGTTTGTAAAGCCTCAGTCCACCAAAATACTTAAGGTTTAACTTTAAGCATGTGAGTCACCCCAATTAAGTAATTTGAAATACTTGATTGCGTAAAATTAAACACATGCTTAGGTCCTTGGCTGGACTATTGCCAAATATTTAGGCCATCATGTTCTTATAAATACTTTATATTTAATATTTGAGAGGTGTTGTTTCAATTTGATTGGACATGTAGCACCCATGGTATTACTTCTGTTCCTTGGTTGGTTGAGCTTAGTGCTTAATAGCAGCCTTCTGATGTGGAGAGTCAATTTTGAAATTCACTTTCCATGTATATTCTCCAATATTCTCTGTGTCACCAAACTTTTCTGTTGTGGAGCCTGTTTTCTGGAAACCAAAAAAAAAAGGCACAAATTTGTGATAGGGTAAATATTCATCAATAAATTTTGCTTAACAGAAGCAAGCAAGCAATATTGGACTATCTGGTATTGATTTAGAGTCAATGGATCACATTATGGGTGTAATTCCATTGTTTTAGCTTAAAGCAGATCTGAGTTTGCCCCAGTGATTCGAAGGCCCCAGTGTAGTGGCTCAGGCTCAAGCACTGACCATATGGTGAAGTTAAATTAGGAACAGCCAGAGAAACTCTCTTGCCCTGTCTCTGTACAATAACTGGGGCTGATCTTCCCTAAATCTTCCTGCCATTGGCTTGCTAACAAAACCAAAATCAAACACCTGTGTACCAGACACAGAGTTGTCTGAGTGCCAGCACTCATCCATCTGCAGAACGTATCGATAGCCAGCTTTTTTCCTTTGGGTGAGATGGAAGGCAGATCCATTAGAGAGAGTCCACAACATAATTAAAGAAACAATACTTACTGTTCTCCTTTAATTTCATCTTCCCTTTCAGGCTACAACAGTGGTGCTGAATACAGATGAAGTACTGCACCCTTTAACCCACCCCAGAGTAATTCTCAAGTATTGGACACAACTTGACATACACATTTGAGTATCTTTTCTATATCATCCTGTCTTTCAGGCTGGCCCACTTAGAGGGCAGGTTTTTCAAGCATGCAATCCCACCCTCTGTGGTTTTTCCTGCCAAACTCAAGGCCCACTCATACGGTCAAAACTACTTAAATACTACTGTGATAGGGCAATGTTAGAACGACAGATAAAAACCTAAGGAGAATCACACACACGGATGATGCAGAAATCAACTATTCTAGGCTGAATCCAAGGAACATGACTACTTCAGGACACTTGCATGATCCTTGTATCGTGTGCGTGTGTGTGTGTGTGAGAGAGAGAGTGGGAGGGGGGGTCACTTGTGTTTTCGGCTCTAGTGGCAGATGACCCTGAGATCATGCGGTCTGCAGTCTCCTGTGCTCTGGGAAGTGGCCCACTCAGAACATGGGGAATTCAGGATCTGAGCACATATTTTTCAGGACTGCTTCTCTCTCCTATTTGGGACCTGACATAGGAATCATAGAGAATCATAGAGTATCAGGGTTGGAAGGGACCCCTGAAGGTCATCTAGTCCAACCCCCTGCTCGAAGCAGGACCAATTCCCAGTTAAATCATCCCAGCCAGGGCTTTGTCAAGCCTGACCTTAAAAACCTCTAAGGAAGGAGATTCTACCACCTCCCTAGGTAACGCATTCCAGTGTTTCACCACCCTCTTAGTGAAAAAGTTTTTCCTAATATCCAATCTAAACCTCCCCCACTGCAACTTGAGACCATTACTCCTCGTTCTGTCATCTGCTACCATTGAGAACAGTCTAGAGCCATCCTCTTTGGAACCCCCTTTCAGGTAGTTGAAAGCAGCCATCAAATCCCCCCTCATTCTTCTCTTCTGCAGGCTAAACAATCCCAGCTCCCTCAGCCTCTCCTCATAAGTCATGTGTTCTAGACCCCTAATAATTTTTGTTGCCCTTCGCTGGACTCTCTCCAATTTATCCACATCCTTCTTGAAGTGTGGGGCCCAAAACTGGACACAGTACTCCAGATGAGGCCTCACCAATGTCGAATAGAGGGGAACGATCACGTCCCTCGATCTGCTCGCTATGCCCCTACTTATACATCCCAAAATGCCATTGGCCTTCTTGGCAACAAGGGCACACTGCTGACTCATATCCAGCTTCTCGTCCACTGTCACCCCTAGGTCCTTTTCCGCAGAACTAGGATTTCCGGTCCCTCATTCCTTCTCCCCTCTCTACCTTCCACATTCTGGGGACCATCCTAGAATCACAGAGTAAGTGAGAAGTCCTCAGGCCCTACATTGCTTCTCATGCTATAGTAACAGACTTATTTAAGAAATGGTTTGCTTAGGACTTCAGTTCCTCTGTTTCCCGATGGGGCCTGACCCATAACATCTATCAGTGGCCGTTCTGTACTGTCATTTCCGGGGGCACTACTCCAAGACCACTGTAAGCAGTGGCATATTAGAAGTTAGCACCGTATATCCAGCGACATATACTCAACAGAAATGGTCATATCTAAAAATGCAACCAACATGAACGCAGGGAGATGCAACAAGAAACTGAATGTGGCTTAGAGAAGTTGTATAGTGTTGATCAGGCATTATTATCATCCATAGATCTTGCAGTGGCTGAGATCTGGTTCGTTTGCAGGTGTGCACACAATGGCATAAGCAAGAAAGCATGAACAAGTAATAGGCATAAATTGGGCAGGAAAGAATGTTAATTTGTGAGATGAAGTCATAACATTCATCCCACCAATTACATTTTAAAATTTCTGCCCCAGCGGCCAGTCACAAGAATTCAGAGCATTTCAGCAAGAGAAAAGACAGCTTCTAGCTGTTGAATAAAAACATATGTTACATGGATATTTCAGTCAATCTCAAAATTCTACAGCTCTGACTCCCACACAGAAATACTTGTATAAATAATCTTAATTGGCTGGGTTAGCGCTGCTTAGTCGGGATTTAGCACCTGACCCAACTCTCATTAGCGAGTCAGCGGGAGCCCTTGGCATGGTGCCAAGGAGGAGATCCCATGAAGGAGGCATGATCACAGCTACATCCCTTTAGGGATGTGGATCGGCTGGCCACTGTATATGGGGAGCAGGAACATGTCCTGCCCTCACTACATTCCCTTTCCATCCCTCTTCTGCACCCCAGGAAGCACACAGGGGAGGAGATCCTGCGCTCCAAGTAGGGCAGCGATTATCAGTGTGCCAGGGACCTGGAACCTCCCCATTACACACTCATGGAGAGGTCAGGCGTAAACAGGCTTTTAATTCTTACACAGGCTAAACTCTCAGTAAAATAAATGGGCCCGGTCCTGGGTCCTCTATTCCATATTTACTCTGCTTTTGCTCAGTCCTTGCACAGCAAAACAGTTATTTGCCCTGGAGGAACAAGTGTTTCCTTTTATCTGTTTCTAATCTACTTGCCATAGCTTCAATCAGGGTAAGCTTTTTATTGTGTTATCATGGGAGAGTCTGAAAAGCAAGGCTGAGCAGTGTCTACTGGACCCTTCAGAGTCTTCGATACCTCAATTACCTCTTCACCTTATAATGCTAAATCATCTTGTCAGCTGAGCTACTTGCTCACACATCTGCTAACTAGCCCAAGTAAAAGCATCCTGTTTGGTCCTCTTAAAGGTATAACATTGGAGTCCTTTATTGAATCTAACATCCCCCCCATCCAAAAAAGTGCCATAATATTTGAATGTGAAATTAAGTAATATGTAGAAAACCTACATTTCAAATCCCTGTATGTATGTAAAATAATAGGATGGGTCTAGATTTATTGAAAGGAAAAATAACCAGATATTTCTAGGGTTTGGTTTTTTGGTATTAAGATTTCAACCAATTTTATTTCAGAAGCATTGTATGTCAGTACATATTGTCTAGTCGCCCACTCGCCCCCCCCTTCTAGTCACATGTAAATTCCACAGAGTCTAGGGCATCTGTATACATACCTTTTACCTTTACCCTGGTTAGAAGATGTTTGACCCTTTTATGAATAAATGGCTGATAATTTGCTTTTTTACCTACTTTGGGGATATAATTAAAGTTGGTTTAGTGACAGTTACTCCATTTTTATCCTTCTACATAAATATCCAGCATTGTGTAATTGTGCTGTTATTGATAGGACATGAATCTCTTTGCGGTAGGAGGAGGCAACTAGTAGAATATCAGCAGCAGGATGAAATAAGCACCCAGGAAATTTCCTTTACACGAGCTTTCTTTAATGCCCATTGAAGACAATACAAATCTTTCCAATGGGCTATGGAGCAGGGCCAAATTCTGCCTCTTTCTCGGTCCTCACAACAGAACCAGTGCAGTTGCTGCAGCAGAAAGAAGAGGTAGGGTTTGGAGACACGGCACACAGAGGCCAGACTGCAAACATGTCCAGCACTCGATGTATCTGGGAGCTGCACAGCACACAGGAAGACAGAAGGAGTGGCTGGGAGGGGAGAGGCAGAGACAAGGCCAGTCGACCCAGAGCCTTGCATATCGATCATTCTGTCTCCTGGAAGAAATGGAGGGGAATAGGACAGAGCCTTCCCCCTTCTCCTTCAGTCACCTTCTCAGTTCCCCGCCTGACCACTCTAGTTGTTATTCAATTTGTTTCTAGATGAGCCAATTTCACTCTGCTCAACCGGTAGAAGAACAAACACTGAAGAGCATGTGCTGCGAAATAGCAAAGGACATTTTGTTAAAGACTAGGACGCCTTGGTAACAAATCCATTTCAGTGCACACAACTGTATGGCAATGAGTCTAGACAGAGGAAATCCCGTTAAATGGAGCAGGATACTGATGAGAAAAGAGATTTAGATTTATTGTGAACAAATAACCCAAGGTTTAAGGTTATTACATTATTTCAGTGTAAAAGCCAAAAAGGCTGAAGTGAGCTGTAGCTCACAAAAGCTTATGCTCAAATAAATTTGTTCATCTCTAAGGTGCCACAAGTCCTCCTTTTCTTTTTGTTCTTTCCTTGTGCTGCTGGAGGAACACAATCTCCTGGAAATTAAAGGCAGTTGTATTCCTACCGTACATATTGATTATGGTATTTTTGTATAGCCTGTTCAGTGCTGGTAAACATTTAAGCATATAATTACTCTCCACATGGTACAGAACTGAGCATTCAGATTAATTTTAGACCTCATATTTAAATTATAATGCCAAGCTAAGAATGAAGGGCCTATTTTCACATAAAGAAGAAACTTCATAGTTAACTAATATACATAATGAAGGAGATCTACAACACTGATGTAAACAAGTAGTTTAAACTTCCAAACATTTTCATTTGGCACTCATAGCACACTTTATAAGCAATGTACAAACACTAACTCCATTAATTAACTCTCAAGACACATGTGTGACATAAGTACATGTTATTATCTCCATTTTACAGTTGGGGAAACTGAGGCAGAGAGGGGAAGTGACTTGCCCAAGGTCATATTTAGTAACAGATGGAAACTGAATGCAGGACTCTTAGCCCTCTGCTAGTTCCTCAACTCTTTCCACACCATGATCCTCTTTTCCATCCCAGTACCACTGGGAGACCCCATCCTGCCAGGACCCTCACCCCATTTTCATCCCCCTTTCCCCTGACACCTGTAAATGACTCCTAGACTGAGAATCCCTGCAGAAGATGATGATGCCTCAAAGAGAGGGTGTGATTTTAAATTTAAGAATGGGGGAACAAAATCAAGCTTACCAAAAACTGCTACACTTGGATAATAGTGTGGATGCAGTAATGACCAAATCCTCTCAGCCATGCCTGGATTCATGGGCCAGGCACAGGGGGCTCTGTAAAGGGCAGGGAGTGAAACTCTCCAGGCTGGGGATGATTGTAGCTTCTAACTTGGCCTCAGGATGGCAGCAGCCTTTGCAATCTCTGCACCCCCATATTTAATTAGAACTCCTCAACCCACCTTCCCAGTGGTTGTGATGGTTACTATACGCCCACAACCTGCACCGCTCCTCCCTTTCTCCTGCAGGAGAGCTTGGCCTGTGGAGGCAGACAGTGTCTTGTGTACATAGCCACAACACCTGCCCTCTTCTGCTCTTGCTCTCTTCCTACATAAATGCAAAAGGGCACACACTCAAAGAGCCACAGCACAGGAGCGTGAGCTGGGTATTCTATAAGTGTTATGCAACTTCAGCAATATTTATCTGCCAAAAAAGGAACACGATATTCTGAGGGCTTTGCGCACAACTGCCATGAAAAATAAAAGCAGTCCATCAGGATCAGGGAAACACACTTCCCTTTGCACTGTATTCTACAAAGACAATAGAACAAAATGCCACCTTTTGCTTTGCTGTTAATAAGTGCTTTTCAGCACCATGCATTAATTTCCTGTAAAGTAATGATGAGATAATTGCATGCAGTCTTTTTTCCATATTAATTGCCATACAAACTCTTCAAGAAGGTTTGCTAACTCACAACTCCCACACAGGAAAGCCAAGTTGAAGACACCAGTAGGTGATGCTTGGTGGCTAAGGTAACACCAATCAACAAGAGGTGTCTTAAAGCGATGGGCCGGAAGTAGCCTGCTATTTAAAATATACCAGTCATTGCCTGCAATTTGAACACGATATGCCAGCACTGCTATCTGAAGTTTAAAATACTTTTAGAACTGTAGAACAGCACACAAATCAATCACCTGTCACTTGAATTCATAGAGCAACTCCCACATGAGTGGTTCTTTACCAAACACCAAAACACAATCACTAATGGCTACCACAGACAAGCTGGTCTTTAAGATGGATTTCATGTCTGTTAGGGGTTTGGAGAGACTAGTTTCAGAAGAATAGAATTAAACAAATTAGGGTCATATCATGCCAAAAAAAACCATAACTTTTCTTAGACACTATACTAGATTGAACAGCCAAAAAATTCACAGGGTCCTCCTGGAAGGAATGGGTTAAAAATTTAGTGAAGGGCTGTTGGTCTATTTCCCTGTATCTAGATTCTTCTATAGTGCCCATCTCTGTGGTATCTGAGTGGTGTCAGTCACACCAATGCATTCCATTATCCCCAGTGGGGTTGCAGAGATATTATTGAAGGCAGAATTTGGTCTTCAAGTAGGAATGGACAAAACAATGCAGAATGTTTGTACATGAGAAGAGCATAAGAGTTCTGAAAATCTGTTTTCTTTTAGGAAACCAAATGAGCCCACTTAGCAAAAGATATGATCTTGGATATAGGAATTACAGGGCAGGATTTAAGATATGCTGAAGAGCTAGCAACCAGAGGTTCAAGAAGAGTAGGAGAGACAACACTATTGAAACCAAGGGTGAAATGAATGGGAAAGATTTGAATAATGTTACCATTACTATGGTAAGGATAGAAACACCATACGAAGGCAGCCAGACAGGACACCAGCAGCAAGGAATTCATAAATTAGAAGATTAAGTGACAAAGAAAAGAGAGTGATAATAGACAATAGTTGTGCCAATGTTCAAGACTGGAGTACTGAAAGGGACTCCCAAAACTAAGAGTGCCCGGTATTTTACTGGTGACATAACTAGGAAGAAAACAGGCTGAGACACCAGTGATGGACCAAGAGAAGAGGGTGGAACTCTAAGGTAGTGAACTTTTCATATCCCAGCCCTTCATCTCCCTCTCACAGTTTTGGAGATTGCTGGTTTTCATTCAGTGATAAAGATCATACCTAAAGGGTTGCATTTTCAAAGGCCAATGGGCGAGCCATGCAAACTGAGAATGTATCTGTTGAACCCACCTAACCCACACTGCATGGATATTTGCATGATTGCTTATCCAGTGACCAGACTTGCATGTGCAAATGCAGAATTTTCCAGGCATGTACATTTCGCATGAGTCACCCCATTTATGTGGGCAGGCCTCAGAAATTTGGCCTCTTTCTTTTCTCATGCAGCAAGATATTTCACAGCTCCTGCAACTACTTACAAAATATGTTCACATGGAATATAGTTAACATGGACAAATGACTTTTGATTCAGCAGACAAATGAGTGTTTCAAGGCACTTGAACAGTGAAAAGGGTGCCTGTAATTTTGACTCATCTAGATGACTTCTCTGTGACCCTAATTTGCAATCAACAGTTCTATGAATTTATAATCACATCAGACTCTCACAGTGCTAAAACTGTCAGCTAGGTTACAAACCTTTACACATGCAGTACATTGCCTTCCAGGTGTTCAGCATGCCAGAAGGCTTGCAATCTGTTCCTGCACACACAGACAAACTGAGAACACTCCAGTGAACCACATCACACAAGAAAGAAAACTCATAGGGCCAAATTTACTCAAATTTATATTACAATGGCTTGACGATGGAGTTATAGCAGGGATGAATTTGACCCATACAGATTGCAGCAGGTTGCAATGCAATTGTCTCAGTAGAAAGACATCTTCACTACCACTAATAATAATGTATCAAATCAACTGTATAAGAGGAACTAGAGAGGCAAGAAAACTTAGCGAAGAGAAAGAAGTATTTTGGGGGGCTATTAAGTTTGCTGGAGGAGGTTGAGGCCTCAATTTCACAGATCCAGGGAGTCAACAGGTCAGGGAGCACAGAGAAGGAATCATCCTGTATAGAGTGCTACCCCACCACCCAGTTGTGTTGGTCATCAGAATCTCTCTCCCTCCCCTCACTAGTGCCCAAATTTCCCTGCAGCTTTACAGTAGCAGTCATGGATGGGACTAGCTTTGTGTTCGTTAGGTCTGGGACAGTGGTATGGATCTTGGTCTGTGCTTTCAGAACACACTCCCCACCAATCTCTCTCTCTCTCTCGCACATCACACACAGTGTCTGCTTCTGTATCTCTGCTAGTGCCCCCTTTTTATAGCTGACAGCAAAGGAATGGTACCTTAGGTGTCCAAAAAAAAGAAAGTTCTGCAAGACAAATCTCTAGGGAATATCTTTAACACTGTAATGAGTGTGCTGCTTGAAACAACATTTTGCTACCTGAATCTAAAGGGAAACTCTTTATTGTTGATGGTGTCCGGCATTACGGAATATAAAGCACTTAAGCTGTCAACACTCAGTATTTATTTGAATTAAATCACATTCAAAAGTCCCCTCATTATTTAAATGGAATTGACTGTTGACATTAGAAGTTACGGGTTGGAGCAGATGTAGGGTGACCATATTTCCCTATGCTGAATATGGGATACCTGGTAAAATTACTCGTATTCAAGCGAGTTCAATGGCAATCAGAACTATAAACTACAAACATTCAAACATCAAGTTGACTGAGCCCCTGTTAAAAAGAAATACTGCCTAGTTGGATTCATTTATTTACCTTTGTATCTTTAAGGCTTTAGGTTCACACAGGGAAGGGAGACACATACCCTGCACCCCTGCCCCACACACACACACACGGGGAAGAGATGACACACACTCTCGCTGCCCCCCCCCATACACACACTGCTGTACGCCTCTCTCACACAGGGCAGGGTGACCAACTAACCCTCCCCTCCTTGCCTGGCTCTCTCTGCCCTCCATGCCTGGCTGGGCCCCCAGGACAGACCAGCCTCTCCTGGAACCTGGCACCGCATCTTTCCGAGGCAACACATGGATTGGGGGGGGGGAGGGAAATGCAGGGTCACATACCCCCCTCCCCAGATTTCTGCCAGGGTGCACACCAGAATGTGGCCAGCAGCAGCCTTTCAGCACTGTGAGGGAGGGAAGGGATGGGAACTGCTTCCAGCCACAGGGGAGGATGGGGACGGAGGGGGAGAAGGAATGACCTGGGCCATGTCTTTGCAGACCTTGTCTTTCCCCACCCCTCCACCCCTCGTAGCTGGAAGCGGCTAGTGTCTTCCTGCCTGCACAGTGTCGAAAGGCAGCTAAAATCTCCAGGCTGCTGCTGGCCACCGGTATAACCCAGCTGCTTCCTGTCCCCTGGCTACAGCACGGGCAGGAAGGGGTTAAGCCCTAAGGATGCACTGTGCATGAGGACCCAGGGAACCTGCAGTGGTTTCAGCGAACCCGGCCAGATAGGTGGTTCAGCAGGGCAGGGTGCCTAGGGGATGGAGCAACCACAGGCTCCCTGGGGGCAAGACCCAGGGCGTGTGTGTGAGAGAGAGAGAGAGAAGAGGCTGCTAAGCCCTTGCCCCAGAGGCTGATGTGGAGTCTGCAGGTTCGGGACCGAAATGGGCTGGAAATCGCTCCGCCACTCCAGACCTTAGCTGAGGGGTGCAGAGGCTTCCCTGTGCCAGGGCTGTGTGGGGCTTTGGAACATGCAGGGCTCGGCTCCTCCTGCGCTGCACCCCTGGCCAGAGGGTCTTGGGCTTTCCCAGGGCACCAACCCAGCCAGAGGCAGTGGGAGAAGGAAGGAGCCTGCCAGCCAGGCTGTTGGTGAGCTGAGCGCTCCGACCAGGGGCTGGTTCTCCTCTTCCTATACCCTTCGCCTCATCAAACCCCCTGCACCCTCCCTCACACATATTCATTATCTGATCTAATCTTCTGTCCAGTGCCTGTTCTCTTATCAAACCTACTTTGTCAGCAGTTGCACATAAGAAGTTCTCTGTTGTAGGATAAAACCTGAAAGGAAAGTATAGCTGCTGACAGAAGATATTCTTCATCTAATCATTGACCATAAACTTTCAGTTGTGATAAATAATGGATAAAAATTACCATAAATCCTAAATAATTTCTTTTAGGAAACTACTTGTTGTACCAGATCTACTCAAAGTTAATCTCTTCGCATTTTTATGTAGACAGAGAACCTTTTTAAAAAGAGATCAGTCAACAAAAAAAATAGACTATCGGGATATATTTCTTCCACAGCTCAGTTTAGTGCTGGTCAGGAAATTGCTTTTTTTTTTCCCTGTGAAAAATGTTGCTGAAAACTCTCATTTTTGTCCAAACTTGTCTTTGAAATTTTGGGGGTAAAAAAAATGTGTCAGAAACCTGAAAACCAATTGCTTTTTTCAGCAGCTGAAAACTGTAAATCTGACCAACCCGAAACTTTTTGTGAAGATTTCTGTTTTGTCAATAAGCCATTTGCCATCCAAAAATGTCTCAGATTTTTGTCCTGTTCTAACTCAGCTAAAAGAAACACAACAAAGTCTACACAGACAATTCAGTGCTGATAGAAACAAATGCTATATGAAGGATCACAGGTGCAGATCACTTATATTAGAGAAGAACAAATTTATGCCCCATTTTAAACCCATTTCAGAACGCAACTTTCATTATGGAGCCACAACCAGCCTCTCCATAATAATCAAAACAAATTAGATTCAAAGGTCATTTAGCTTAATTAGAACTTAATTTCTTCAAAATGTAGCCGATGCATGAGATTGCAACATTTTAAATGCATTAAAAGTTTGGAGCGTGTGTTATTCTATTAAGATAATTCAAGACAAAAAAAACCTGTCTGACAGCAGAATACTAAACACATTAAAGGGCTCACCTTTAAATTAGTTTTAACTCAAACTAGTTAAATTCTCAGAAAACTCATTCTCTACTCAAAGAGTAAGTATTATATGTTTGGGGAAGATACTCTGTATTCATCATACGTCACAGAGGAGGTATCCCTGCTTTAAGTGCAAATCTCAACAGCACTTTAAATATAAATCTGTAATATACAACCAGAGTTTCCATAATTACAGAGTGAGCTTTCCCATGCACTAGACAAATCACTGTATTTAGTAAGCACTAGGTTGTGCCCTCAGTGGCAATGAGGGGACTCACTGCAGCGAGTGTTCCTAATAGGAATTCTAGCTGACTCAGCCAGAATTCTTCCTGGTGGCTTCTGGGCGGTACACACCAAGAGTGAGAGCCTAATCTGGCCCCTTTATGACAGTAAAAGGGCCAGAGTGGCATAGTTGTGGATGAGGGAGGCGCTGTGGAAAACATTCATAATGCTGCCTTCAAAGGCCCCATACATCGGTGTCAGGAATGTATTGCAGGCTAGGTTGCAGCACCGCAGAGATTCTGGTAGTGCTGCAGCCTATAGGACAGTCTGGGGAGACTGATGTAACTCAGATAGACCCTCAGGGTTGTCTAAGTTACGCCAGGGGCCTTTCCAGACCCCGAAGCAGCCCAGAATCAAAAAGCCACAATGGCAGTTTAAAGCCACTTTAGTCCCTCTCCTCCTAGACTAGGCGTTCTAGAGACTCAGCACAGAATGTCGCCCCAGGAGGTAGCTACACCCCCTTGGGGAGTCTGACACCTTTCTCATCCTCCTTTGTCCCATCTACAATATTGACAATTGTCACTGGCTGTGTTTTAAATTGAATTTGAAACTGTGACATATGCAAGAGTGCCTCAAAGGGCCAGGGACAATATGCACCCAAGTAGATACTACTCTGTAAAATCAATTCCTTAGCTTGCCCCAGAGATGAACAGCACCTAGATGCTGGTAAGAGATGCTGTGTAAATGAATAAATAATGAAAATAATTAACAAGGCACAATATTTTGTGAATGGCCAGATGGTGAATTTGTGCTGCACAATGGAACTGAACAAGCCATGTACAATAGCCTCATGATTAAGTTACCGAACAATCCAGGGCATAGGAGAGAGAAGGGAGAACCTGGTGATAGAAGGCAGCAGCTGAGGCACATGGAGAGTTTGTGGTGAGGACAAAAGAAATCATTTTTCAAGAGAAAAACTAACTCATAGTAGATCACAAGCTAAATATGAGTAAACAGTGTAACACTTGCAAAAAAAAAAAAATCAGCAACAGCAAACATCATTCTGGGATGTATTAGCAGGAGTGTTGTAAGCAAGACACAAAAAGTAATTCTTCCGCTCTACTCTGCGCTGATTAGGTCTCAGTGAGAGAATTGTGCCCAGTTCTGGGAGTCACGTTTCAGAAAAGATGTGGACAAATTGGAGAAAGTCCAGAGAAAAGCAACAAAAATGATTGAAGGTCATCATGATTTACTAGGGAAGGTTGAAAAAGATGGGTTTGTTTAGTCTAGAGAAGAGAAGGCTGAGGAAGGATATGATAACAGTTTTTAAGTACATACAAAGGAGGACGGGGGTGGGGGGAATTGCTCTTGTTAACCTCTGAGGATAGGACAAGAAGCAAAGCTTAAATTTCAGCAAGAGCAGTTTAGGTTGGACATTAGGAAAAGACTTCCTAACTGTCAGGGCAGTTAAATGGTGGAACAAATTCCCTAGGAAGGTTGTGGCATCTCCATCAGAGATTTTTAAGAGCAGGTTAGACAAATACCTTTTCAGGGATGGCCTAGAAGATAATATTTAGTCCTGCCTTAAATGCAAGGGACTGGATTAGAAGACCATTTGAGGTCCCTTCTAGTGCTATGAGGAGTCCTATACAGTCTCACTATTTCTGAAATGCAGCCCCTATTTTATTTTATATGCATCTGGGCTTGATTCACACCCTGTGGTTGAGAGTACGAAAATGCCCCCCCTCAAGACAAGTAAGGAAAGCTATGTTGCAGGGAGGGATTCACTCCCAGTAGGGGAAATGTGTAATCTGCGCCACTGCCCTCTGGTGGTGATTCCAGAGGGAGATGACACTGGAGCAGGAGTATAGGACTCCACAAAGCATCCTTCCGTTGCTCTGGCTAACCCACCTAGACAGCCAGCACCACCATATATTTTTAGGGTCAGCTGCCCAGTGCTGACTTCAGGTATATTCGGTACCCTACACTTACAAGCCACTTCACCTCACACTCATAATCTGGTGTGCTCCCTGCTGCTTTTGGATTTCAATGTAATTCTACCTATGCTGGTTTATTGTGGATTCAGTTAAAGTAAAACAGACAGATATTATTTTAAGCAACCCCGACACAGACGCATTCATTCATTAGATGTCATTTGTATCAGTACAATATGAGCCAAGTCCTGTTCCTATTAAGGGAAATGGAAGTTTTGCCTTTCTTGATAATTCTCGATAATTGGTTTAATAAATTCACTACTTAGGACACTAGGTGGCAATGGTTTCTTGGTCTACAATATGTAAGAAGAAAGCACTGGCTGTTTTACAATAAAAAGGTACTCTGCTAGAAAAGAAGTGAGTATATTCCAGGGTATTATTAGTCAACATTTGGCTACTACTGCCATGGCTGCTGCAGTTCTGCCAGCAACTTTGTTAAAGCACAAACGTAATTCTGCATGAACTGCTTCCAGTTGTCACTGCTCCTGGTTAAGCACAGCCAACACATTACAATTAAAATGAGATCTGAATTATTATTTAAGATGTCCAACAATTATTTAAAATCCCATGGCATTAACAGAAAGACCACATGAGCAGACTTTAAAATTACACCATGGTGCATACAAGCCCGGAAAAAAGAAACATATGAAGTCACTTGTGAATGTTTTTTCACTTAGGGAATTATTTTTGCTGCAGGATACATGGTTGGTACCTTTCTCTCCCGATCCCCTTGCAATTTGTATAGAGTGACCATTGTATTTTATATGTTTTTGTGACTATAGTAGATATTTTTTCTATATTTGATGTGTTTTTAGGGAATAAAGGCACCATGCTTTCAGTGACTTATTTAAATGTATGTGGTTAACTCCCCTCCCACTCATCACAGGCCGCTCTCTGGCAGATCTATGCTTTTGTCCCCCAAATAATAATGCTTTGCACTTTTAGGGCCTGATCCAACTTCCATTGAAGTCAATGGAAAGGAGTCCAGTACATGGTGGATAAGGCTCTCATAGAAATTTCTATCGAAGGATCTCAAAGCATATTACAAACATTAATGGATAAAGCCACTTCACAGCACACCTGTGAGCTGGGTAAATAGTATACCCATTTTACAGACCAAGGAAACACCTAAAGTCTTACAGGAAGTGTGTTGGAAAGCTGATAAAAGAAGCCAGTTCTTCCCTAGAAAAGCAAGTCAGAGTTTTTTTCAATGACAAAAAGGAGGGGGTTTAACAGTGACCTAACTAACGTGCCATAGTTGTCTCACTGTAAAATCTTAAGTGGGGACAAGGTACCTGTAGTGTGTCTCACGAGGTAGCTAAGCAAGGTGAGCACTGTGCCCCCTACTCATGCTTGACTTTAGCTAATTTCTCATGGTAAAACTACAGTGAGTGTCTCCACTCTGTTTTTACAGCAGAATAGCTCACACACGAGCTATCCTATGGAAAACATCCCTTTTTTTGGCAATGAAGGCAAAGCCTTAGTCTTACCCACAGGGTCATCTCCTCTGTCATGGTATAAAACTGCATGGCATCCTAGTGTCCCTCAGGAGTGGGGCAGACAGGCATCTCTTTGAGGGTGGGTACACTAATCTGGCCAGTGTTCCAACCTAATATTGTGGACACTGGCCTCTGCCTGCTTTCTATTCTTCTGCAGGAGACACCATGCCCCCAGCCTCACCTCTGACCACAGTAAGGCAGTAAAATTTAGCTGTTAAAAGGAAAGTCCAGGCCCCAGCTGCAGTTTTATAGCACAGATTGCTGCAAAGCATTGGGGCAAAAATGGTAAGAGCAACACTTTAAATTATTTCTTCCAGAAGCACGCAAAAGACAGAGGCCAGGAAATGGACTGAACACCCAGTCCTATTCTTGTTGGAGTAAATGGCCATTTGTTTGATTGGGAACAGGACCCCGCGTCATGTTTCCAAAGAACCCTCATGGATGTGACTGAGAACCCCAGGAAAGCCAGTGGGAACCACGCTGCTAAACTATCGTACACGGCCTCCTAATGACGTGGCGGGCCTGAAAACCAGTGGTTGTGACACAGGTGGGCTGTGGAGGTTTTATAGCATGTTGGGGGGAGCCTCAAAAAGAAAAAGGTTGAGAACACCTGCCGTAGGCAAATGTCCCTTTACCACATTACTTCCCCAACCACTAAACCCCGCACACAGTTCGGTGCCAGTGGGCAGCATAACCTCAGGGTCCTGAGGTGCACTGGGGCAGGCCTGCCTCCAGACCCCTTGGGAAGTGCTGCCTGGTTCTGTACCAAGGCTTCACCACCTGACACAGCTAATGTGGTTTGTTTGTTTAAGTGTCTGGATAGGAGGGGTCTCACTGGAGTTCACTGAGCTCTGGTGCGGTCCTCTGCAGCTGCAGGAAAAAGCCCTCTCTTGTATTGCAACTTGTTGAGGAGCCACCTGTGTCATCTCCCTTCAAGAGGCCTCCTCACAGCACAGGATCCTCAGTAGAGGGAACCAGCTGCACATGAAATGCTTGAGCAGAATCCTTGCTACAAAGCACCACCTCTTTCTATCCGTACTCTGTCAGTTCAGTTCCATAGCCCTACCAGTGCTGAGTCCTTGCACAGCTATGACTCCCTCCGCAAAGGAATACTGGATAAAAAGCATATGCAAATGAAGCTCACATTATTTCTGTGCTACCCCCTTGCCACCAGTAGATGGGGCAGGGTGATCCTTTCCCTGTGGAACTTTAGGTAACAAGCTTGTGGAGATGAAGCAGTTCTGTGGCCGTTTTTTCCCCTGCTCGCCAACAGGTTAAAGCTGGGATCTTCTGCCATCTAGAGCTTCAGGCTACAGGATTTACTGGTAGTTAAATTTAAGGACATGTTTTAAGTCCCATTGACTTTTATGGGACTTAAAAACCAGGTGGAGCAGCTGTGATCGCATAAAAGAGTGCTGTGTGTGGTTGTATAGAGACCAAAGGTCAGACTCCATCTTGGAAGGTGGGGCACAGGACTGCAGAGAGATTAGAGAATGGACTGTGGCTCCACACAGTATGTTCTAGGCACCTTCGGAAACTAAGGACCTTAAACAAAGTGAGCTAGCTCATTATATAGGTATTCCCATGTTCCTGGATAACACGGAGCTAAATCCTGATCTCAGTTACCCCTGTGGAGCCCCATTGAAGTCCATGGATTTATAGGTATGAAGCTGCTCAAATAATATCTGTCAAATTGTTTAATGAATCTTCCAATTTTGGTAGAAAAAAATCATTGGACAGGTTTTTTCATATTTGTCCAGCTCTACCCAGGAATAAATTGGGGGTTATTTGGTCTGTTTTCATAGAGTTTATGAAATACAAAACCTCTTAGGCTAAAAGGGGTTCCGAATTCTATAGATTCTAACAGCGTGAGAGAAAACTCTCTCTCTGCTGTAGGTTACCCCATGCTCTGGTAAGCCTCTGAGAATCTGGTAGTAAACCAGATAAAATGCTTAGAGACCAACGATTGGAAAAGGCTTTGAATGCAAACATTCAGGAGAGACTGCTGCATCAGCCTAATATTTAGGCTAGAAAACGCAACTGTCCTAGTATTGCAAATTGAGTCAGTCATAAATAATGCAAAACTGCTTGCTGTGAGAGACAGTGTATGCCGTTGCCAGCAGTGATTCTCAGAAAACAAGAAATCAGGATACTGATAAGCTGATTACAACTTAATTTTCCTAAAGAGGCATTCTTACTGCATATCAGCAAAAGCCCTGGTGAACGCGCACACAGTTTTACTGAAATCAGCAGTACTTGCTCCAGAACTGAATCTGGCCCATTGTCATAAATTAACGTTCTCAGTAATGCTGTGGATTTTATCTGATATCGTCAAACTTGTTACCAGTCCCATCGATATAAATATTCAGGTATCTAAATTGCATCATGTGCCTGGAGAAGGCACAGAATTATTTCAACAAGTTTCTTCCCACAATGCTCATCAAGGAGAGGAAGCACTGATCTGATTCAGGACAGTAGGGAAGTAGTGAAAACTGCAATAGGTCTGTGATGGGGTGGCTGCCCCCACTGGCAGAAAAGGGGTTAAAAGCAGCCTTGGGAGGCTACTCAGGGGCTGCAAGAAGCAGCCAATAAGGGCCCGGCTGGCCCATATAAGAAGGGCTGCAGAGCAGGTTCAGTGACCCTTGAAGTCAAATAGAGAGGACTGGCTGTCTTGCAACCAGTGCAAAGCTAGCACCCTGGACAGAGCAGTGCTGGGCAGGAACAGGGAAGTGAGAGAGGGCTCCTGGCTGGGTGTTAAGCCCAGCATGCTGAGGTGCTGAGGCAAGGGCAAAGAGGGTGCTGGGGCAGCAGGGAAGTGTCCCAGGGAGAAACAGAAGAGTCAGAGGGGACGCAGCAAGTGGCGGCAGCCATCTACAGGGTCCCTGGGCCAGGACCCAGAGTAATGGGCGGGCCCGGGTCCCCTCCACACCCTTCCTCGCCACTGAGGAAGTAGCCAGACAACTAGCTGCAGTTGTTGTCAAGGTTCCTTCCCCACTCTGAACTCTAGGGTACAGATGTGGGGACCTGCATGAAAAATCCCCTAAGCTTATTTTTACCAGCTTAGGTTAAAACTTCCCCAAGATACAACTATTTTACCTTTTGTCCCTGGACTTTTTTGCTGCCACCACCAAGCGTCTAACAAAATATAACAGGGAAAGAGCCCACTTGGAAATGTCTTTCCCCCAAAAATCCCCCCCAAACCCTGCACCCCCTTTCCTGGGGAAGGCTTGATAAAAATCCTCACCAATTTGCATAGGTGAACACAGACCCAAACCCTTGGATCTTAAGAACAAGGAAAAAACAATCAGGTTCTTAAAAGAAGAAGAATTTTAATTAAAGAAAAAGTAAAAGAATCACCTCTGTAAAATCAGGATGGTAAATACCTTTACAGGGTAATCAGATTCAAAACAGAGAATCCCTCTAGGCTAAACGTTAAGTTACAAAAAGACACAAAAACAGGAATATACATCCCATTCAGCACAGCTTATTTTATCAGCCATTTAAACAAAACAAAATCTAATGCATATCTAGCTAGATTGCTTACTGACTTTTTACAGGCGTTCTGACCTGCATTCCTGCTCTGGTCCCAGCAAAAGCAACACACAGACAGAGCGAACCCTTTGTTTCCCCCCTCTCCAGCTTTGAAAGTATCTCGTCTCCTCATTGGTTATTTTGGTCAGGTGCCAGCGAGGTTGTCTTAGCTTCTTAACCCTTTACAGGTGAAAGGGTTTTTCCTCTGGCCAGGAGGGATTTAAAGGCGTTTACCCTTCCCTTTATATTTATGACAGTTGTCATTGAAGGAAGTGGCTGAACAGTGGACTGCAGGTCCCCCAGAAGTTGGGAGCACAGAGTGCGGCACAGCCAGAGTGCTGTGTCCTGAAGAGAACGCTGCAGTCCTTGGAGTGATGTGGGTCCTGGAGCAGAAGTGATGGCAGGTGAGACACAACCAGAGGAGGGCGCAGAGCTAACTCCTGAGACAGCCAGCAAGAGGCGTTGCAGTGGGGAGTCGCACCCCATCACAAGGTCAAAGGCCAAAGTCTGAAAAGTCAACAAGCTCTCCACCTCCCTCCATCACCAGAGATAACAGTCAGCAATAGCAGTGAGTGAAAAGGGATCATATAAGCTATGTACTTTGTTTATTCATTCAACCTACAGCACCTATTGCACTGGTGCCCATATGCTGGGATATGAAATACCAAAAACATGCACATGAAACAATACTTCTCTTAAGACTCAGCCCTGATTTCCCTTCTTACATAAGAAGTAACAGAACTACTCACATGAGTGAAGTGAGCAGGATTTGGACCACAGAGATTAGCACAGAAATTAGCACTATAAAAAGCCCAGTACAGGTCCCATCAGATTGTCAAATTTAAACAATCAAATTTAAACCAACGTTAAACTGAACAAATATGCCTTACAATGGGAAAGTCCAGCATCCAGACTGAAATGTAATTTCCTAAGTAACAATTTGCAGAATCATGGCCTCATCCTGTAAGAAACTGAGCACCCTCAACTCCCATGGAGAGTTTAACACTCCAAGAACTGAACCCTTGAAATGCTGAAATGGTTGAATCGTGATTATGGGAAGCACAAGTCCCAAAAGGACTACAGCAAAATAAATTGTAAGGAGTGAGCAGCCGCTCTTGTACAGTAGATCAGCGGGCCGGTAGCCGAGTGGTGCTAGGACAGTAGGTAGCAAGATCTTCCTAGAACTACAGTCATGAATGGTCTAGTACAATGCTTACGAGTATTATAACATTGATGGAAATTAAATATTCATTTTTGTTAATCTTTTGTGGGCTTGTTCAGCCAATACTCAATGAGTACTTCTATCTTGGATACTTATGTGACCCCCACATTACCAAAGGCTCTGAGCACTCGCAATCTTATCCTTATAACACACCCAGGAGGTAGGGAAGTTCCGTTATCACCATTTTACAGATGGGGAACAGAGAGACTAAGTGACTTTTTTTTTTTTTTTTTTTTTTGCAAAACACACACACCATCACACAGGAAGACAGTGGCACAGCAGGTAATTGACTCCAAGCTTTCCGAATCCCAGGCTAGTGCCCTAGCCACTGTACCAACCTTCCTCTCAAGTAGCCAGCATCTTTTTTGTACTTTCACCAAGGAGGACACATGGCTAAAGTCCATCCAGAGCTGGGGGACGAAAGGAACGACTAGCTGAGGACTTCTGGAGTACCAGTGTGCGGTACAGCTAAGGTCCCAGATGGGTATTTTCTTAAAAACGTCTGACAGCTTAAAAGTTTTACCTTCTCATCATACTCCCTGAGGGAAAAAATTATAAATGCCTCTGAACTGGAATCTCTACTACCCATAGCTAGTTTCCCTTGGTACCTTTTGGAAGCCCATGCGTCATGCTGTTTTTAACTAGGAGTTTGTTACTTCAGCCTGTAATGGTTCTTTGTGAAAATACCAAAATTACTTCAACAGAACACAAACCATTTGCAATTATTATAGCTACAGTTAACTCACTGTATGCCTCAAAAATACGAATCAGGCAGGGAATGCTATGTGTTCACGAAGGCGAGGAGCAAAGAGAAGAGTGGTGGCATAGTGCATGCAAATTAAGAAGACATGAAAATCAGACTGACTCTGGATGTGGAAAGAGAGAGGCACAGGCTCTTTTTACAAGTTTATTGCAACCTAAACTCTACATGGGTAGTATGGGCACCCTGCTGCCACAAATCACGAACGATCATGCTCAGCGGAATCAGTACCTCTCTTGTGCATGGTCTCCACCGATAAAAACAAAGTAGTCGAGATTCAATTCCCCTGATTATAATATGCTCCAGTGAGTTCTGAAACAGCAGGCAAAGCAGATGTTGTGCTAACTTCCAGGCATTCATATGTGACAGCCACCTTTATTGCCCTTTTCCAGCCATTTAATTTCGTTATTTGGGAAAGCAATGCCATTGATACATTTGCTAGCTCTGTGTGCGCCTATAAATCAGTCATTTATATATATTTTTCCCTGGGAAAAAATAAATCCAATTTGGAAGCCGTTTAATGAAACAGCACTCCACAACAGTTGCCAGCAGGTGCGATACAAGGCTTCCTTGAAGGCTCCAGAACAGATGAGCATTCTAACAAAGTGTAGCATTCATACATATGATTGTTAGAGTCACAACAGAAACTTTAACTCAAACAAGTTTCAACAGGAGTCACTGAAACAATGCTCTTTTGAACAAAAAGTCACAAAACCAAGGGGGCAGATCCTCAGCTGGTGTAGTCATCATATCTCCATTGACTTCAATGGGTATAGTGGTGGAGGTGCAGTGTCCCACCACTACTCACTACTCGCAGTGTGTCCCTCCAGAAAGAACTCAACCCATTTTAATACATTACCCTGGACCCCTGCCACCTCTCAGGTGAGGCATGATCAAGAAATGCTGAATGCTGCAGAGATGTCCAGGAGGATGAGGATGGATGTCTGTCTTGTACCCATTGACAGGAAGAGATCATCCATGAGTGCCACTGACGTGGTCTCAGTTTTGTGTCCAACCCTGAATCCAGATTGTGCCAGATCTAGAATCCTGGCATCAGTTAGATGAGCTTATAGTTGGCCTTTTGCTAGCTTGTCTATGTGCTTGCTCAGGAATGGGAGGTTTGACACTGGGCGGTAGCTGACTAGGACTGAAGTATCCAGGGTGGGTTTCTTCACTGTTGGTCGGACTATTGCATGTTCAAAGGAGGAAGGGAAGATTTCTTCTCTGAAATGATGCTTGGCTATTTCATCAGGAGTGGCACCAGTTGTTCATGACTCTCTTTCACAAGCCAGGAAGGACATGGGTCAGATTCACTTCTTGATGAGTGAATGTACTCAATTCTGGGAGTGCAGGTGGATTGTTAATTGCTGGTGTAGATAGACAGGTCCCCTGATGTTTGAGAAGGCTTCCCAAATATGCATGTTCTTTTCAGCAAAGTAGGGTGATAGCTCTCTGCAGCACTTGGTGTGGCTCTGATGCAGACTGTAGACATTCAGGCTTAATGAAGCAGTTTACCACCCTGGATAACAACTTTGGCAGCTTCAGTAGAGGCTGATAGAAAGGTTCTCTTGGCCTGTAATGCCACCTCAGCATAGGCTTTGAGGAATGTGTTATGTTTCATCCTATCTGAATCAGCCTTTGTTTTCTACCATCAGTGCTTGAGTTTCTGCTCCCTCTCTCCTCATCCATCACAGCGTGTCAGAAAATCCAGGAGATCTGTGTGGGCAATGGGGAGGGAGGGGTCATTTGGGGGCAGCATGTCAGTGGCCAAGGCCAGGGTAGAATGGTAATGATTCAGCAGATCCTCAACACCTCATGGGATGGGCTCCTATAGCAGGCTTTGGAAACTTGAGTCCATGAGTCTTTGTGGTCAAATCAGGATCAGTGGTCTTTCTTGTTTCCTGGGTCCTGGAAGGTCTCTGAGCACGGCCCTAATGACGTGATGGTCTGTCAGAGACAGTGGCTGAGTTGTGATGTCCTCTATCTTGACATATAGGCTGAAAAAGCAGGCCAAAGGCAGTCTGAGACCACTAATTAAAATCAGCAGTACCATGTTCAGTAAGGTGTGGGAGGGGTTCTTTTTTCCATAGGCTGCAGAAATAGCCTCAAGTTTAACTAGCTTGTTGTATCATAACAATTGCTAGCAAGTTGTGAGTGTGAGTGTAAAGGGATGAAGCAATTTGATGAGTGGACCCTATGGGCATGTCTAAATCACAAAGGTCTCCGACTGCCACTCGCCATTCTTAAAACTCCCTCCTCTTACCCAGTGTGAGCAGCACTCTGTACCCTTGTACAGAAATGAACTTTCCTTATCTGATCATCATCATTATATTATTTGCATTACCATATCCCCTAGGAGACATAGTCATGGATTAGGACCTCATTGTGGTAGGTGCTGTACAAACACATCACCTCACTGTAAGTATTAACATATTAAAATAAAGACAAGCATAAATGTGGAATGCCATATAGAAAAATCATAACAAATTTAAGGTGTGAGTATAATTATAAAAAATACCCAAGAATCAGCTTTTTCCCTGTTTAATGAAAATCAAGTTGGTTGAAAATATTCAAAATTTTATAATTTAAATGAAGCCTGTTACTGACATTCAATGAAAGTTTCATCCCACTTTTTTCAACTAGCTATGCAGATAGATTTCAAATTTTGTTGGAAAAAAACCGGGATGAACTTTGTGAAAATGTCCACAAAATACCTTACTGTTTCTTGACGAGCTCCAAGAATAATCATTTTGAGAGATTCCGCTGAATTAGAACTGAAGTTTGGTTTAGTTGGAACGGTGAAACAGACACAGTGGCAGTTAACAAATAAAACTGAAAATGCTGTTGGCCCAGATTTTGCCATCCTTATGCTGGGAAGCCCCTTACTCCAAGAGTTTGAAATCTGTGCAGCTGCCAGCAGAGGGGCAGATGATCATTTATATCAATGGCAAGATAATTTGCACCAAAAAATGGATTAATCCCAACTTTCTCTGAAATAGAGAACAGAGAAGTCCAATCACAGCAACAAATAGTTCGAATGTTGGTGTGTGAAAAGTCCTGTTCAAAACAATGGTGTTGGGCATCTAAAAATATATGTAGGCCACTAAATGATCTGAAATTATATCTATAGCTCAAATCATAGCTATGAATTGGCTGGAGTCTATGTGCCAAAAAACAAATAATATATACTGCCTCTAGATTCTGTCAAAGAACATCACTTTCAATTTGAATTTTGTGATCATTCTAAGTTAAATCATGCTTATGTTACTCATCTGAGTATTCCCACTGAAGCCAATGAGACTACTCACATGATCTAGGCAAGCTGGATTTAACCCTTTATCTATTTCCATCTTTCCGTCACAGTGCTACATCTAGTTGTTCTGATATTCACAATATAGAGTAGTTTTATCCACTATATCGTTCAGCATCTTCAATTAAAACATTTGGGGGCTTCCCAGACTGTATGTATGAATTTTCCAGTAGAAAAGTCATAGCAGCAAAACAGGATATGGAAGTAATTGTAAGTCTGATGGGGGGGACATTCTTTTCCATGGTGAGAAACTCATAAGACAAAACATGTGCTTCTAATCAGAAGAATGTATTATGTGATACTGCTGCTGAAGTTCAAAACTGGGGGAATCCATTCGGTCAGATACTTTCCATGAACATTTCAGGCTATGATAAGTTGCATTAAAAAGTGTTTAATTCAACATTTATGAAACTACTGAAGACCGATGAAAGTTGCAGAAATAGGAATCTTGCCAATCAATCAATCATTCTGTCGAGAACGAGGGCCCAAGATGAGAGGAACGAAGATAGGCTTTTCATGTACGTATGATCTCTTAGATGGAATAATTGAATATTCTTGCATTTTTAATCAGAATGTTCTTAACACTGTGCTATTACTTTGAAATTATTTTCTTCCATCAGCACTGAAGACTAGAGCTTTCTCCTCTGCATAAAGAGGCTGGCAATATTTTCAATGAAAAAGAAAAAAAAACATTTTCTGCACAACAGCGCTTCCTGCAACATTGAGTGAAAAAGAAAAATTATTTTTGCTATTTTTAAAAATCGGGTGACCAGAAGTGTGGAACAGCTTTTCAGCTAATATCGGTACTGACAACACAAGAATTATGCCAGTTTACACCAACTGAGGTTCAAGCTACTTGGATTGTAAACTCTGTGGGGGCAAGGATCTGCTTTTCGTTGTGTGTTATACAGCACCTAGCACAATGTGGCCCTGGTCTGTGACTGGAGCTCCTAGGTGCTACCTCAAGCCAAATAAATAAATAAATAAATAAATAAATAATCTCAGTAGTCCAGGTAAGTACCTATAATGTATATAATCACATGATATCTTCAATGTTCTTTTACATTCCAGTCCTTATACATCCATACATTTTGCTTGCATTTTTGTTTAGAGCCTCAAAGAAATGTTTTCAGGTTCCAGAAGGGAAAACATTAAATATAGCTCATCTGATTTTCATCTTAAACTACTTCGCTCTCATTTAAGATTTGAGAATGAATTATTGCATAAGGCCTAAATGTAGCACATTAATAGTTATACAAATTAATACTAATATCTTAATGAATTGTTGCAAATACCCAGCCAGGTTAATCTTTCTACCAAAATGAAATGTTTTCAATTGTGCTGAATAACCCAAAATGGAATGTAGATTAATACTTATTTTGTACAAGAAAGCATTTATCATAGTGAAGTTTCTATTGATTTTTGTCAGCTAATACACTGTAAATGCTAACGTATCTCTCCATGCTTGGAATAGCTAGCCACAAAGAACCTGATTTCCTAAACATTCTGATTGTGCATCTTTGATCAGTAGGACACATGATTTCATGATTTTTAAATAGCGTAAGTTGAAGTTATAGCAACAGTGAAATTCTTATCTAGTATTCAGACCTATCAGCTTTTACAAGTCCTACTGAAATCTGTTCTGAATATTTATGGTGTTTATAATTCCTTTGCTCCTTCAGCATTAATGGATGAACATCCACCCCACCCCATCCCACCCACCCACCCACAGCAGAGAAAAGGAAACTTGACTTGCTACTATTCAGAGGTCTAACATTTTGCATACGGTGGCACTTAGATGTACAAATACTGCAGCCTTTTGTTTGTTTTAAATACATAGAGCCTGATTCTCCACTTTGTTGTGCTGGTATAACTCCAGATATAAAACTGGTCTAAGGAAATGAAAACCTAGATCCACAGAGTTCAGTTCATAAACTTTGAAACCTTTAACTGAGCAGCGTTCACATTAGGATGGCACTAAAAACAAATACACTACTGACAATTTAAAAGAAAAAACTGCATTTGCTCTCACTGACTCATTCTAACTCCCATTGCACAAAAGAGGGCAGGTGGAAAGGCAGATGAACACAGATCAGAAAAGGAGCAGAAGGAGAAAGGAAATTCTCTTTCGAGGCATTCAGATTCTACAAAATAACAGACAGAAGGAGCTGCTCATTCAGGCCTGATCTAAAGCCCACTGAAGTCAATAGAAGCCTTCCATTCAGAAGTCCTCTATCAATGGGCTTTGAATCAAACTTTCAGCAAGTGCAAGAGCTTAAATAAAATCATAGAAACTCTTTTGTTGATACTTTTCAACATCTAAAGAAATAATTACTTGTATGTGTACCTATTTCATGGGAGATTCCATTCCACTATTTCAAGAAGCCACCGAAAAATTCTACAAAGGACCTTTTTTCCTCAAAACCAGTACTTACTGCAACACAATTACTTCAGTGGTCTCCTAACAAGGCCTCTAAGAGGTTTTATGTAAAGCAGAACATCACCTAGAAGACCCACTGAACCCAGTCTCAAATATATGGAAGCCAAAAAATCAGCAATTTGCGCTAGTAGATAGGGCACCAGACTGGGACTTAGGATGCGTTTACACTTCAGCTGCAGGTTTCAGAGTAACAGCCGTGTTAGTCTGTATTCGCAAAAAGAAAAGGAGTACTTGTGGCACCTTAGAGACTAACCAATTTATTAGAGCATAAGCTTTCGTGAGCTACATGCATCTGATGAAGTGAGCTGTAGCTCACGAAAGTTTATGCTCTAATAAATTGGTTAGTCTCTAAGGTGCCACAAGTACTCCTTTTCTTTTTACTTCAGCTGCAGGCATAGTTTCCATTTTGGGTAGATGTACATGCCAATGATATGATATGATGATATGATATGCATGAGCTTTGATTGAACTAGTGCACTAAAAATAGAAGTGGGGAAGCAGTGGCAAGGAGAGTGAGGTAGGCCCCACTCATCCATGGCTAGGTTCTCAGTCTTGTACCCTGGCAGCTAGACTGTGATGCTAACCACACTGCTATTTTAAGCACAATAGCCGGATCAAAACTAGCTTATGTATATCTACCTGAACCGGTAATTACTCTGCTTGTTGCACTGTATCTTTACCCTTAGAAGCCCAAAGTTCTGTTCCCAACTGTGCCACTAACCTGCTATGTGAACCTGTGCAAGTCACTTCACCTCTGTGTCCCTGTTTTCCCTTCCAACTTCTGGCTGTCATGTCTATTGATAGTCTTTGGGGTGGGGACTATCTCTTCATAGGTGTTTGGCCAGTGCCTAGCACAACTGGGCTGTCAGAGTAAGACAGCCAGGAAAGGGTTAAGGGCTGCCTGCCTGTCACATGGCCCAACACGGGATTGAAGGGAAGGGTGTATCCTCTTTCCAGGCAGGAGAGAGGCCTCTGAACTGCTTTGGGTCAGGGGAATTGCTTTGTTTTGTGTTTGAACAGCAAATTGTGTCCTGAGGCAGGGGCCTGTTAATGGCACTTCTGTAGTATTAATAATAAAAGAAATGACTGGCCCATCCTGATCACTTTGCCAGTGCTTTTGCACACAGAAAGCATGGGTAGATTTGGTCTCTGTAAGGCACAGCCCGGGGGCAGGGGAAGAGAGCACCTGCCATCTCCATGGGATATTAAAATCTTCTCCACCTTTTCTCTTCCCCAGTCCCACTGAGTCTCTGCTCCTTCACACGTGTGGTGTAATGGAGCAGGTCTTGGTTCCAAGGGAACTGTCCAGTGGCACCCAGAAAGTCTGTAGCAGACATGGGACTAGAATCCCCATTAGTTCTCTAAGGGCATGGCTACACTTGCAGACGTAGAGCACTTTGAGTTAAACCAGCCTTCAGAGAGCACAGTAGGGAAAGCGCTGCAGTCTGTCCACACGGACAGCCTCAAGCGCACTGGCATGGCCACATTTGCGGCACTTGCAGCGGCACCGGGAGCGGTGCATTACGAGCAGCGATCCCAGCATGCAAGTGACTGCAAAGTGCTTTTCAAATGGGGAGGGTGCGGTAGAGTGTGTATGTCGGGGGAGAGAGAATGGGTTTAGGGGGGCTGAGAGCATGTCGGCATGCTGTCTTGTAAGTTCAGACAGCAGCAGACCCCTCCTCCCATTGCCCCCCCACACCCGCCCGCCTCTCTGTCTCACACACAGCATTCCACACTAATGGTTGCTTTGTCTCGGAGCAGATAAGCAGCCGGCTGTCAGAAACGGAGCTTTGAAAGGGCACATCCGCATTCCTGCAGTGCTTCAAAAACAAGGAGAAGAGTGGCCACCTGACTTAAGGAGATTATGGGACATTTCCGGAGGCCGATCAGAGCGCAGTAATGCAACACCTCATTCACACTGATGCTGCGGCGCTCCAGCGGGGCACAGAAAACATTATTCTACTTGCCGAGGTGGAGTACCAGCAGCGCTGTAGCCGTGGAGTCAGAGCGCTCTACGTGCCTTGCCAGTGTGGATGGGTAGTGAGCTAGTGCACCCAGGGCTCCTTTATTGCGCTGTAACTTGTAAGTGTAGCCAAGCCCTTAGGCTTTAACCAAGGGTCTCGGTGCCCTTCCTCTCTGTATCAGTGAAATATCAAACTGGTGTGTCCCTTCTGTCATTTCCCCATCAGCTAGAAACAACTTAAAAAAATCCAATCTGATTTTTGTCAAGAGGACAAAACCCAGCCGAGGGGTCATAGGTATAATTGTTAGTCAACTTCACAAGTCTTTCCTACAGAGCTATTCAAACATTTGAGCTCACTGCTAGGAACATAATAAACAAAGTTATTATGAAACTATCCTATCTGTCAGCCAAAAGTCCAGTGAATCATTTATGAATATATACATAAATAAAACTCCTCTGATCTGTTTTCTCTTTTCCTTCATAAACTGAAGATAGTTTCTTTTCTTCTTTTTTTTTTTCCAAAGCTGTGACTTATTTTTTAAAACAACCTGAAAGGAATAAAATATTGAAATGAGCAGAAATACAAAATAATGTTTGTGATACTGTAATTCTCTGAAAAGTTGAAGGAAAACATAAAAATGTATGCTCTGTAAGTTTCCAACTGAACTTGGTATGACAGTCTATCTATTATTAAACAGACGCTGAAGCTCAATTTATGAATTATTAAATTCTTGTTACATTTAGTTCCCAAGGAAGCAAAAAAAATACAATTTCATTCACTGTAGGAATTTCAACATGTTCTATAGTATTTCTTAATAACATAGCACCTAAAGAATGAGAAAATACTAAAGCTATTTTGGAAATGACTAGCAGTATATATGTTCATCTTTATCCACTTAAAGCTACTTCCACTTTAGTAGAGATAACTTCACTGTGAGAAGTTAAACACCTGCTACTTGTTATCTCCTAGTAGTTTTATATCTGTGCTGCATAGTTCCTGTATTTGGAGTAACTTGGAATACAAGAGTGGGGTTGCCAAAAACTTCTGTGGTAAACCCATGATCCGCCAAATCACTTCAGTTTCCAAAAGCAAACAAACACCTGTGTAGCCTCAGAGCAACTTGTCATCTACATTTGTTTCTGAATCCATCCCACACCAACAAATAAAGGCACAAACAAGGCATTAGCATCCCTGCCTATCCTGGGTCATTTTTTGCTCGTCCTCTATGTTTGCAAGTCCCATAAGTTTTCCCTTTTGAATAGCATTCAATGGTGGTAGTCTTTAAGTAGGCCCTTTTTGTGAGTGTCCAGTTTATATTAAAGTACAGGCAGATTAAGCTACCAGCATAAATTGTTCTAGGATGCTGTCTGAAACAAGTAGATCTTGAACTGACATAAACTGCTTTAGCCAACTGAAAATATCTATGGCCTACCCAGGCAACTTCAGAAGTCTCTGAATATTGGTTAGAAACAAGATGATTTCCTAAGAATGCAGATGTTACTGAGCCCCCATGAACTAGGGCAGCTCCGGGGCTGGACAAATCTCTTGTGTTTTCATAACTTCAGGAGAGGGAGATGGAAATGCATGAAGAGCTAAGGTATGTGGTCCACCTTTTGCTATGCCCAGGCCAGCAGCTCTTCTGAACTATAGAGCTGGCACTCTTCTCTAGGAGCCAGATTCTGCTCTCAGCTACATCACTGGAAATCTGGTGTAACTTCACTGACTTCTTGCAGGCTCCTCTGCTTGATGCCACAAGGGGCCGTCCATCCTAACAGCCAGGCATCACCAGGGGATAAGGGAGCCCCAGCCACAAACTGTTTTTCCTGGCCACACTGCCTGTGTCAGCTGCAAAAAGCATCTTGGCCATGCAAAGATTCCCCTGTGCAGGGAGAATCATCCAATGGCTGGCTAAGCTGGCTTTAGGGCAGAATTGCAAAACTGGACTGATGCAAAGGAGCCCTTACATACCAGAATACCTGGGGCTATATTAAACGAATATACACATCTTAATTTATCCAACAGCATCAGTTTCTATGTTTTATAAAGATCATGTGTTATATTCTGCCAAGTACAATATAGGATTGTGGGTTCTATACTAAGGAGGGATGTTTCAGTAACTATAGGGATTTAAAGATGAATAACTAACCTGACAATAAAAAATGAGAAAGGAAACAAACTGACACCACTTATAATCCGTAATAAAGTTATTTTACTGTGCCCCAGAGAAAAGCTATTCAATTGGCTTCCGAAATCGGTGCCAATGTTCTTAAAGGTCTTAAAACAATAAACAGACACAGGTGCAATGGTTACTTCACATGAGGAGTAGTTCAGAGACAGCTACTGATAGGTGTGATCCCACATAATAAAAGTGTGTTATTATGAAGCTGCCATAACTGTCAGCCAAAATTACAGTGACTAGCTGAGTTGTTACAGAGATAAATATTCAGAGATCTGGAGTGTATTTTTCCTAGTCAGAAAATAAACACAGAGTTAGTTTGTTACATTTTTCAAAGCAATGCTTTAAATTCTAATTCTTAAACAACCCAAAAGAAATAAATAGCCTTTGACAAAAATCTCCTATAAAAATCATCAGGGTCAAAACCAAACCACGTTAAAATAATTCTTCCTGCACCCACTAGCTAGTGAAGATCTTTCATCAAAGCAGAATTCAAACAGCAATCATACATGCAAAGTGCTTTAGGAATGCTAATAATTACTTTCTTAAAGTGCTTTATCAATGTTAACAAAATTAAGCTCACAAAAGGTAAAGTCTAATTGTATCTCAATTTCAAACTGTATAGAGTAGAACTGATATTAAGTGTCTTTCCCAAAGCCACCCTGTGAGTCATTAGTAGATCCAGGGCAGAGAGGAATTCAAGAGGTCCTTTCCCTGCCCACGGCTCTTACCATTCATTAACGCTGCTTCCTCTAAACAGGCCTTTTAAAATATTTTACCCCCACCTTTGGGCTGATCTTGCATCAGGATCTGCAGCATAGTCACTAGGGTTCCCTCGAGCACAGGGGTTGGCCTTCATGGAGATCACTTCAGCAGGGCTTCTGGGAGAGCCAGATAATTCAGAGGAAAAGGATAATATGGAGCAAGGTCAGATTTTCTAGCATTTTGCAACTCTGAGAGAAGTGGGAAAGGGAACTGATTTACCTTCTAACTAAACACTTGAAGCTCATCACCTTTGAAAAAAAATATATAAAAAAGTCCTGTTTACATTAACCCATAGGAAAACCCAGCTAAGAGACACACAAAGCAACACCTAAAAAACCAAACCTGAAAGTCTCCTGGCCTTTCTCCTGTATTCAAATGATGAGTGACCCTTCCTGTTTCCCCGATTACATCAGACTGTCAAGGATGGAGCATCCTGTTTGGCTGTTGTTCTTGTTATTGTGATACGGGATATCACTCTCAATGAACAGTGAGGTGCTCTTCTTTGTAATTAAAATTCCTGATTGTAATACATTTTACACTGCACTGCAATCCGCCATTAATAGCTCTTTTAACACACTTCCTGTAGCCAAGCCATGAAAAATGAGGAGGCATTTTTGCCCTGAGGCTTTTGTGAAGATTCCTGGCAAAGGCTGATTTTTTAGTTGCTTTCCCTCTGAAATGTGTTGAAAAGAAATAAGAGACACATCAAACATACAAAGCAAGTTTTTCCCCCCTTTGAATTCTTTGCATTAGGGTCCAAATTCTCCCATCTAGCACACAGCCTTTGTGCTGAGAGTTGCACTCTGGGCACATTGGCACTGGAGGAAGGAATCCTCATTCCAGGCAGCAGAGACCCTGTGCTGAAGCAATAGTTGACTCACTGTAAGGCCCTAACATAACAGTAACCAGTGGGTCCCCTAGCCTCAGCACAGGTGTTCTCTCCACTCTTAGAGCCACTTCATTGCTAAGCACCAGGTAAGGGTTGTGTCCCCCTTACATAAAACTGATTTATACCCTCCCACCCATTGCACAGCAGAACCATGTCAGTTCTGCCACCAGGGTCGTAGAGCAGTGAGCAGGATTTCACCCAGGGGCAAAACCTAACCTCCCTTCCAAGGGTGCTGAGGAACCCGGTTCAGATTCTGAAGCAGGGATCCTAGGGGTCGGAGTGCAAACAATGCATGCTGCATGGATATGAGCTGCCCTGTTTATGCTGGTCTGTTTGGCACCAGAAACTATTAGGATGAATGATGGGATTGTGACCTTTGGAGTGGGCACACGACAGTCAACTCCAGCTCTGAGCTTCTGCTGATGCTCTACAACCTCTCAAACAGGATTCCAGGCCCTTTTCTTCTACAAAAGTCCCAAGGGTGAAATCCTGGTTCCACTGAAGTCAATGGCAAAACTCTCATTGACTTCAGTTGGGGTCAGATTTCATCCAAAGTGCCGACGTAGTTATTCAGACTCAGCACTAGAATCTGGTGATGGGCAGAGTCGAATAACCTAGACATCTTGCTAGGCTCTACCTGCTTTTTTTGGTGCACCCTTGTTTTCCCTTAATGGAGAGCTTTTCCGACTTTATAGGATGAACTTCAAGTTAGGTAAAACAAGGCTTGGCACATCTTGACTCCTGTCTTCATAAAATTACACAAGATCACTGGAGTTTTTGCTCATTTTGCAAAATGCCAAAACAAAAATAATTTCAGCATGACACAATAATGGCCCAAGCTGCAGTAAGCACAGGATGATTTTAAAATCTTTTGAGACTGAAACACCTGCCAATAGCTTCTAGAAAGCCAAGTGTTTTAGAGAGATTATAAATGTGGGGTGTACTCTGAACAGCTAGAGAGATTTCACAACAGTCCCAAGTTAGGCAGAAAAAAAGCTAACGTTGAAAGAACAAATATTTATGTTGAAAAAAAAATATCAAGCACTCACCCTGTCACCAAAAGTAATAGAATCCCCCTTAAAGGGTTTTACAACTGGGGTAGGCCTGTCAAGCCCCAATTATTACAACAGGCCTAAGACTAAACAGCATCAGTTGTATCTGATTCTTTCAGTCTGAAGCCTTCTCATCTGTGACTTGGAACTTCTGCTGGGATTTAATTCTGAAAGTCTTGGGCTACTGTCTGACTTAGTGGTGATTCATTTGAGGGTCACTACTGGGCAGATTGTGACATGGCATTGCTCAAATAAATTGGTTAGTCTCTAAGGTGCCACAAGTACTCCTTTTCTTTTTGTGAATACAGACTAACATGGCTGCTACTCTGAAAAATGTAGGAACAGGCTCTTGTGGTGACCTATTAAATTAGCACAAGCAAAAAGCTTGTTTGGTTGGACAATTAAGATTTCACCAAGACATACACCATCTAGCCAAATCCTTGAAAAAAGTGAAAATGAGAAGTTAAAGGAAAAATCCCCAGTATTTCTTGTCACCTTCACATCATCTCAATGCTGTCATTAACACACTCCATTTGCCTCAGTCAAAAAGCAATATATACCCCCGCTTCATGAAACTCTCCCACTACTGCAAAACTTTAATAGCAACCTCATCTTCCCTTATATAAAAAAGATGGGCAGATCTGATAGTGCACTCGCCTGAACAGTTGTTAGGCCTTAGCATGACTGAGGTTCTTGTGATTGTTACAAGCACCAAAGCAAAGCTTGAATCTCCACAGCAGCAAAATAGCTAACAGCAGAAAAACATTTCCAGGCTCTGGCTTTCTCTTCCTGTTTGTGTTTATATAGACCATACCCATGTACCTTGTCAAATCATTTACTGTAAGGAGCCAGCATGGTCTAGTGGATAAGGCATCACACTGGGAATGGGTTAAAAGACCTGCCTCTGACCTCTTCTCTGATTCACTTAACCTCACTGTGCCTCAGTTTCTCTACCTGTAAAATGGAGATGAAGATGCTTTCTTCTGAAAAGTGATTTGAGATCAATGGATGAAAAGAGCTAACAACTTACTCTCATTCTATCTAGTTTAATTAACAGGATCTAAGTAGTGCAAAATACGGTGCTAAGATTCTCACTGGCACTAGGAAATTCAGTTGCACTGGTCACTTGTGGAGCAGGTCCCAAGCTGTGAAATGCACGACTAGTCAAAACCATATTGTGCATTTAATTCTCAAACCTATGTGCATGGTTCCCATTTATGAAATGAAACCATTTTTCAGTCTGGTTCAAAGTGTAAAAGATGCAGAGTCAGACACATTTTGACTGTCTGGCTTTGTGCACCATTGAAGTATTTGTGAATAAAACAGAGGGGCCGACGGACGTACTGGCCGCCGCTTCCCACAGCCCCCATTGGCCTGGAGAGGCGAACCGCAGCCAGTGGGAGCCGCGATCGGCTGAACCTGCGGACGCGGCAGGTAAACAAACCTGCCCAGCCCGCCAGGGGCTTTCCCTGCACAAGCGGCGGAACAAGTTTGGGAACCACTGCTCTATGAGATATTAATACAAAGCTGGTACCAGGAGTCAGACTGGAGAGCAACTTTGGGAGTTATTTTTAAGTATCAGGATATAATTCTTGAGGCAGAACCTCCCTTTCCTCTCCCCCTCCCAGTAGGAGACCAAATTGTCTACTGCTGCTCCCTTCCTCTCATACCTTGGAGGGTGTGCAATACATAGTATTGGACAGAAAATCAAATCTATCCCTGTGTAAACCTAATGAAATTGAAGAGCTCACCCCTTTGATTCCTTCAACTCCAAAATGGTCTGCAGCTCCAGAGTAATAATGTTTTTTTTTTCCCCTGTAGCTCTTATAAGAGCTACAAATCCCCAGTTACTTTTGATTTACAATAGAAGCAAGGTCATCCTTCTAATGAAAAAAAACAAGGTCTATATTTTCAGATACTGAGATTCAATTCATCATAGAGATCAATGACACTTTTATGCTCTATAGAGATGAACTATCCATTTTGCAGTAAAATTATCGCATTTTTTAAGACCTTAGGTAGTTGCTACATAGTTTGGATGCCCGGATTGCAACTGAACTTTTTAGCATTAAGAAGCCTTCAATTTCCCACCTCCCTAGCTCCAAGGACATATTTTACCATTTTCACACTTGTGGCTTGGGGGGGAGGGGAGTAAAGAGGAATTAAAGGCCACGTACAAGTCATCAACAACATAAGCCTTGTAGGGATGGTAAAAGGCTATGCTATCAATGAATCCATTCTTGAAAATAATTCCTCTTCATTGTTCTAGAGCTGTACACCCATCTATACATTCTCCAGGAGATTCACATAAATCGGTCCTGCATAGATGGAGAGGCACTAGTCTGTCTGCTGAGTATTCTAATTGGTTGCCCATCATTTGTTTTTTCTGCAGTCCTATCTGAAATTCTTCAGTCTTGCATTCCTGACACCTAGAACTGCCTTGACCTCAGGGGGAGCAGTTAGTGTTGAAGGAATGCAGGATCAGAACTTTTAATGATACAACAACTAGTTGCAAGCCTAAAACTTGGGTGCCTGTTCGGGGAACTGTTCAGATGAGTACCACTCATCCCGGTTTTGTGGCATCCTCACACGGCAGCAGATATTATATTCAAATCAAACGCTGTGCATACATCACAGACTGTATCTACTGTACACTGCCCAATCAACAAATGCCATGTGCCATTAGTAATGGTGACTATAAATCTTTAAAGTGAAAATGATGCATGTAACCTACACTATCAGCGTGTCAGTCAGGTTGCTGCTCCACCTAAGAGAATAAGCGCCTAGTAAAAGAGCTGAAAGAATTGCTCCTTTATCTCAAGCAGCAGAAACTTATGCTGCTACTGCTGTGGATCCAGGGTTCAAACCCCACTGATAGGCCAAACTAGGGCTGGAAGGGAGGATTATATATACTTTCAATAAGCCTAAATTTTATGGTTACATTTAATAAAGAGCATTACAATTTTATGTTGGTTCATTCAGAATGGTTTGTATTTACACTACAATACTTGTTCAACATGTTCACCTTTGATAATATTATAATATTTGAATACCAAACCTCTTAAATGGAGATTTTCTGCCTACTGCACCTTAGCGCTGTAGAAAGCAATGTCATAGTTTGCATCCAGCTGTGTACAGTACTTCACTGATTCGGCTACATACATTTCTAGTCTAATAGCTACAGACAACACCATGTTCAGGGGTAGTGCTATATACATTATTTCGTCAGGATTACTTAACTTTAATTCCTGATTTAAAAAAATTAGAGATTAAAATGCCTTTGTATTCTCTATACAGTCCTGCTAATTGACCATGATTATCTCCAAAAATGACCACTGGTATTCTTAGCGGCTTTTATTTTGGCCTTGTCTTAAGCTATTTTAGTTTATGGTTATCACAACATTGTCTCAGGATAGCAAGAAAAATGATTAATGTGATTATTATGATGTATTATACTTTCCCTCAAGCTATTCAGTTAACTACTCTATGCACGTCAAGTAGAATTGTTGGAGAAAGACACTGCTTCATATTATTTCCCTGACCTTAGACCTGACTCATGGTTGCTCAGCCTTAGATATGCTGGCCCCTAAATGCGTCAACAAGGTCCAAATTATGTATCCAGCATGTAAAAAGAGAATGTATAATATGCCACAGCATCTAGCAGATGACAAGGAGACATACCTCTTACATTTGTTGACGCTTAATAAATAAATCACATTGCTGTTGGTGGGATTTCTACTTTCAAAATAACTCTGACAAGGAGTTTTATATAGAATAGTTCTAGTGGAAATGTTTGATCTCCAAGACACTATTTAAAACCTCATACTACAAAAATGTTACTTAATGCAGGTCAAATACTAAGTTTTCTATGAATGACACAAAAAGTAGAATCCTTTAATAAATTGCACATGTGAGGCCCAATGGAACACTGCCTTGTACCCTGTGTCATCATTCTCAGCTGTGCAAAGTGAGTACAGAACAGATGTAAAGGGCTACCAAAGCACAGGTCTCTACTCACTTACCCTGCGGGCAGAGTTTTGTATTCACTTTGCGTGACAACACAAGGTGCACCTGGTATAAAGGACTGCACACAATGCAAGACAGTGGGCAGTCAGGGAAATTTAGATGAATAAATGATATTGCTATTTATTATTTATCCAGGGCCCAATCCAGCAAGGTGCTGAGCACTGATAAATCCTAAGCCCAGACACATTTGTAGGATTGACTCTAATCTCTACTTATCCAGAAAGTCAGCCTATTTTCTGTGCCACCTAAGGGATCCCAATGCTCTTACTGCTAGGTGGTTTTATTTCACAATTTAATCAAAAAAGAGAAAATAAAAGCTACTGAAATTCACAATACCCTAGTAATGTACAGGAACATATTTGGTTCTTGATCTCCTTGGGCTGGATTCCGCAAGGTGCTGAGAAGCCTCTACGTCTATTGATTTCATTGGACATTGAAAGTGCTCAGCAACATTCTCGCGGATATAAAAGATATGCACCAAACCCTGGCAGCTCACACTTGCATGAGAAAGGGTTGTAGGATTAGCCCCTAAAATGAAGGTTTTGGTCTCCTCTCATAGTCTTTCATGGCCAGTGGTGTGTACTGCTGAAGACAGCAATGCATAATTTAGCACATTTTAAACACATTTGTCATTCTCTGCTAAGATATACCACAAGATTAAACAGCCTGCGCTCCAGAAAACTCTGGATCCAAGCAAAGGGAATCTTGGGAGCTTTCTCTTCTTACAAAAATAAACTTCGAGTTAGAAAGTTAGTCAGTTTCAAGGTTGTTTACTGGATCAGAGCCTAAATTGGGAGCTGTTTAATATTCCAAATTTAGGGGAATGGGGCTGAAATGTCAGCCACAGATTTTATGAAATAAAGTGAGCTGATGGGCCTGCAACTGCTGCAAAAATGCCTATGAAGCTTCTGGGTACAGGAGATGGACTGAGGGGACCAAAAAAACCAAAACGAGTTTTATTTGGGAAAAAAATATAAATACATTCAACATATTAAGTAGAAGGTATTAATGTATTATTTTTAAAATAATTTATCATTTTCATAATGGAAGGGTATGATGCATAAAACCTCACACAATTGATTTTTGTTGGTTTATTGTGTTTTTGGCTGTTTTAAGATGAACTAATAGCCCACACACTAATAGTCTCCAATCTTTTCATTAATAAGCTATGGGCATACTTCTCCTGAAAGCACTGGACTTTTGAACTTGTGCACCAGAACATACCATGGCGTGTACCAATAGTCTTCTAATACACCCCTGGGAGCGGGTTATTGTTATTATCAAACTGTGCTGTGGAGTGAGATTGCAGTAATAATATAAGGCACATAGATAGCACTTCTGTGAAAAAATTGCATAATGCTTTAAAAAACTGGGTATGTGTCATTATTGGAGGTGGTCAGGAATTAATCAGTGAAACATTTTTTGGAGTTGGAAAATTGACAGTTTGAGGGAACGTATCTGTGTTGATTAAACTTTCCCTGGGAAGCGTTCTCAGGTATAGGATAATTTCTGCTCCAAACAAGAGAAAGATAGGGGGGGAAACAAAAAACAAAGGGTGAGTTCTCTGTACCCCAATAGCCTAGTGGTTCAGCTACTCACCCGGGATGTGGGAAACCCAGGTTTCTGTCCTTGGTCTGCCTGATTCAGAGAAGGGACTCCCACATCTCAGGGGAGTGCCCTAATGAACAGGCTTTTGGCTATTTTGGGGAGAGCTCTCCCCCTCTATTTTTTCATCATGATACAGAATGGGGGGAAAATTGAAATCTGGAAAAAAAATTGCCATCCAGCTCTAGTCAACCACCATTTTGGTGATGGGGAAACTGAGGCGCCAGTTATTTGAGAGACTTGCCCTCAGTCATACAGCGACTCAGTGGCAGACTTTAGATATTCTGATTCTTGCTTCCATTCCTTAACCACCAGACTAACTACCACTAAAAGAACAGGAGGACTTGTGGCACCTTAGAGACTAACCAATTTATTTGAGCATAAGCTTTCGTGGGCTACAGCCCACTTCACTAGTTCTCCACTTGTAAGGCAACTCCCTTCTCTTCATGTGCCAGTGTATCTATGCCTGTTATCTGTAATTTTCACTCCATGCATCTGAAGAAGTGAGGTTTTTACCCACGAAAGCTTATGCTCAAATAAATCTGTTAGTCTTTAAGGTGCCACCAGACCCCTCATTGCTTTTGTGGATACAGACTAACATGGCTACCCTTCTGATACCAGACTAACTAAGAGTCTGCTAGCAAAACCAATCTGACATAAATTAATACAGCATGATATATTTTTGCATATGCTAGTGGAAAAGAATTTTTTTTTACAAATAAATTATGTTTTCTTTATACTCGTTGACCTTATTGAGCTTCCTGTTTATGTATTTCATGAGTATTCTTGCATAATAGGGTCAACCTATGAGAAATAAGACCTGCATTTCAAACACAATACAGCCTCCTAGTATTTCAGTATTCAGTAGATAGTGTTAAACTAATCAGAGGTAGAAGCAGATGGGAAAACATCATAGAACGTACACAGCCTAATTCACAAACCATATCTGCTGATGCAGTGTACTAGGGTGGTGTGTTTTTTTTTTATTGGACTTACAAGAGGAAACAAATTTCTTACATTGGTTCTGATTTCTGTTCATATGTTTCAAATTATAGAAGGTTTGTTACATTTTCTGTTGAGGATCATTTGGAAACAAATAATTAGAACACATGAAATGGACTGGAGGGACATCTCTGGGCTATGGTTTTAGAACAGCAAGTTTTAAGAGCAGCCCTAGCCCAGTCCTAGTGAGAAAAAAGCCATGGAGATGTAGTAAAATCTGTCAGAAGCCATAGGCTACCAAATCAATGTGGAGAGAGCAGTCTAATGGGTCTTTGTAGTTTTAGAACATGGACCCCTAGTCATTCTTCTGCCAGCCTGGACACCAGCAGGCAGATGGCATCTCGAAGCTGCTTTGATTCAAAGACTACAGCTAAACAACAAGTACCTACAGTACTTCTACAGGCTATCAGGAATAGTGTACATTTCTATGGTGCTTATGTTTCCAGGTGCTAGAAAATTGGAAATAGAAAAGAATCCTGCAGGCTACTAGGCTGATGTCCAGAACTCCAAATTCTAGGGCTTCAAGTCCTGTGATGATCACCTACAGGTTTGACTAGATACTGTATTATGTATCCTAAAGCACAGCTCAGGAAGCACAGACCAGGATGACGTGGGGGCAAAGGTAGATTTACATCACCTGATTCTGGGCTCTAAAGTAGGGCAACCCCAGGGGCTCTACTAACTTAAGACAGCCTTATCCAGGCTACCTTTGGGCTTCCTTGCAGCTCTGAAACCCCATAGCACCGAATACTGTAAGCCCACCTCCTCCTCCATGTTTCCCTCCCCCCTTATACAGGTCCATGAGATGGGGCAGTGTGGAGCCACTTATGTAGACACTAAGAGGAGAATGCCCACAGGGCAGGATCAGCAACCTGTTGGAAGCTGGAGTGGGGAGCCAGAGGCCCCTCATCAGTGCTTGCTTGAAGAGACTGATGCTATTAATAGGGCTGGCTTTACATCTCAGAGAATCTTGGGAACTCTGGGTGCATTTTGCCAGTGCTACGTGTTTTACAGACTCTTTAAAACCTTCAAGCAGGAACTTTAGATTAATTCTATTGATTTTACCAACAATTTATGATCTATAGATTTTTAAAAACCTTCTTCCCCCATTTCGTGGCCCAGAAATGAGGTGGTAAAGCACTTCAGAAAACAGATTAGAAGCAGCAATAAATAGGAGACAAAAATGTATCCCATCTCACCTTAGCAAGTTTTCCCTAGAGAGAGGAAAAGGAAACACCTGACGAACAAGGGCAAAAGGGCTACTACATTAAGGTAGAGGAGTACAATGGAGACCACTATCATTGCTAAATAATCTTCCTGGGAATGAGCTGTGCAATTTAATAACATCCAAAACTGCCAAAATATAGCAGATTAAAAGTATGTTGAACTAAATACAATACAAGCATTTAACAGATCTTCTGTATTCTTTGTAATTTCTGCCAGCCCTAAAAGAAAGAAATTTGAGAGAGAAAAAACAAGAATTGGAAACTACGTAACTAGAAGGCTCTTGGTATAGAATTCTGTACCATGGTTGTGGGGAAAAGACAGAGACTGGAGCAGTATCCGTTGAGTAGTGGGTCCAGAAACTATTCTGCCAGTGCAAAGCAAGGTGACTAAAATTGGTCCACACTCAACAAAACACATTACTGTCTCTCAAGAAATGAGCAACATGTTATTCACTCCCCCAAACACTTGATGCTGCATTCATGGCATCTTTACAGTGGGGTGTGGGTCAAACTATGCCCCAATCTATGTTAAACAGGCCTCCAGCTGGCACTCTAAGGAGAAGCTGCCTTAGGATGGGGACAGAGTTCCCATTGACAGTGCTTGCTTTTTTGTAATATGTTTAGATTTCAACTGTTTGATTTATGATTTAGCCTATATGTGTCTCATGTTTTAATAGCTCCCCTTAGTTCATCTTCATTTTGGCAACTGTTATCACCATTTCCTCATATTTTGTGATATGCACATACTAGTTTTGTCCCTTTGTTCTCTTTTACTTGTTAAATCCTCTTATTGTATCACACCAGCAGATCAGTAAAATAAAAGACCCATCAAAATCATCATTCTGTGCACTGAAATTTGTCATTTGTCTTTCTACTCCTCATTTTTCATTAATGATGCAAAGACTTATCTTTCACTTTTCTTAATCCTTTACTCTTCTTTATCCTTTATAGTTTGTGATGTACATGGACTTGTGTTGTAAACTCAAAGACATCATTATTCTTTGTATTTTTATGCACTGAACTCTTTGTAATCTGTGATCAAAGCCCAGCTATATCTGGCTGCATTTGTTTTCTTTACTTACTCTTCCGCCATCAACCATGGTTGATTTATACAATTTTTTGCTACCATATTGTGTCTTCTGAGCCATCAAGATTGGTGTTGTCTTTCAAATGAAAATCACATTAGCCAGACTGCTGGTTACTTGATAGTAGTGCAATACATCACCATGCCAAAGACCAGAGATCAGTCAGTGGAGCGTCGGTGAATCCCCATTAATCCAACAAATTGCCACACACTGTGGGTCATCAGTGGGAACTGAACCAGGGTCAGTCACACTAACAACAGAAGCCTCACCTGCATAAGCTAAAAGACAAAGGGTTTGTCTACACAGAGTTCTTCCTGGTTAGCTGTCCCTGAGTACCTCAGAGTGTGGAGGCACTGATTCAGGGAGAACGGTGACTTGTTCTGTTTAGGAAAGAGTGCCTTCCCCACCCCCGATTGCAGGTTAAGCTAAACAGGAACAAGGCATTCTTATTCTGGAATAAGAGTGTCTGCAAATGAGGTTAATCAGGAGTAACTCCATGTTATTCAAGCCCCAAGATGGCAGATATAGCAGCTTCAATTTCTTATTGAGACTCACCACTACGGGTAAACTGCACTGCATAAAAGACCCACGGCGGGCCTGCATCAGCAGACTCGGGCTCATGGGCTTGGACTGCAGGGCTATACAATTGCAGGTTGGAGCCCAGGTTCTGAGAACCTCCGAGGGGGGAGGGTCTCGAAGCTCTGGCTCCAGCCTGAGCCTGGACATCTACACTGCAATTTTTAGCCCCAGAACATGAGCCCCAAAAGGCCCCATCAGCTGACTTGGGCTCTGAGACTCAGTGCCATGGGTTTATCATCACAGTGTAGACACACCCTAGAGGGGTCCAAGTTGTGGTGCTGTTCAAAGCCTGGATAGGGCTTGTGAGAGATGAACTCCTTAAGCTTTCCAGGACTCAAGACACTACATTGAGATGTTCCAGACAGGCATGGACTTTTGGGACAATAAGTGTGAAGTGGGAGAATCCCTGGGGAGTGGTAAATGCAAATTTCACAATGATGGTTATGAAAAAAAAAACGGCCTTAGGCAGAGGGCCATTGACTGTTTCCAGAGATGAGATCAAAGGCCCAAACTGTCCAAAGGAGCCTCTGAACTGCCCAACTGGGTTCTTGTTCCCAATTTAAAACCTGAGTAAACCCAGTTGTACAATCTGAAAGACACACACCTACCACAGCCCTAGATTGAAGCTGTGGTTACCTCTGGTAAGCTTTTTAGCATACGTGTAGGTTCTTTTGTCTAGGTTCTCTTTGTAATGCTTTTACTCTAAGAATAAATGCAGTTTGCTTTGTGAAGGCCAGTTGGTAACTGCTGTACATTGTTATAGCTCTTGGAGAGAGGTTAAGCACAAGTATTGGACTTGTGTCAGACCTGCTAGGGAAATCACAGTGAGGTGCAGAAGGACTGAAAGCCTAACCCCCAGATCTGGCAGAAGAGAGATGCAGATCTTAGACCTAAGAGAGGTGATGACTGGAACCAGAAACCTTCAGCAGCTGCCCTCAAGGAAGGCCAGGGGGTATAGTTTCAAAAGGTGAAGTTAACCCTTGAACTGGACATGAGTAAATCCCAAATTAGCTGCAGAGAGAAGCTTTGCAATTTCTTTGGGAAGTTTCATACAAAGCCAGTTCTGAAGAGATGGAAATGGGAATTTTTGCCAGTTTTGCTAAAGATACTTGCTTCTTTAGCTACAGACATTAAGGCATATGCAGAGTACAAGCATGGAACCAAAAGAGAAGGGTTCTGCCCACCCAGTTTTTAAGCACCATAAATTATGTTATGCTAGATTGGCCTTTCTAAAGTTACCAATTTGGCATGTGTCACTTAAGCAGTTGACTAGTCTCATGTCTTCAATGGACCTATTCATGTGCTTGAAGTTCCATATTCTTGTGCCCCTTGCTGAACAGGACCCTGCTCTAAAGCCCATTGAAGCCAATGGAAAGATTTCTAGTGATCCCACCCAGCTTTTGCATCAGGCTCATATTGTATGTAGACTAAAACACACAATCAATTGTTTTTATTGTTATTGAGCATCTAGTACTGATTGAACTATCTATTGGTTTATGCGGAGAGATGGAGCAAATCCTGAGATCACTGCTCAGGTAAAAGTCCCGGTGAAGGAGTGGAAGTTTGCCTGGATGTAGAGCAAGTACAAAATTAAGGACCTGGGAATTTGGTCCAATAGAATATGTGGGTGGTCAGTATTACTTCCTCTCTAGCTCATTCACTCTAGAGGAAGCAGAATGTGACCCTCTTATTTTCTTAGCCATTACAATATTCACCTCCTTTTATATCTCTAATCAGTCTACATTCTTTCATTTAGTAATATTTATGTTCTTCTGTCATCCATTTCTGACCAGTTCTCCTCTTTTCTTTATTTCCTTAGCCTTTCATTTTACAAGCTGAAATTTTCACTTATTTTACGATTGCTTCGGCACTGATGCATTATGCTCAGATGTTGAATATGGTCATAAATGTTTTCAGAACCCAGCTTCCATCCAAGTTGCATATCTGTGCTCTGAAACATTTTAGTTTTTCAAGGTTACATTATCTAGCCATTTGATTTCAGTGCAAAGGTTACTGTGCTACTTTGATGTCTTCTGCACCAACTTGGTTGGGCAGCAGACTTCTGATCTTTGTTTTCTCAGGTGATCAGCATGGTAATTTGATCTATCGAGTGGTATTTTTAGAAAGGATAGCTAAAATGTTAATTAAATCACTATTTAACTATAACCAGGAATATTTTTTTTAAAAAAAGCCAATATATGAAAAAAGCATCCATTTAACTAGAACTAAAGTATCAAATTTAAGGATATTGTGGGGTTGGGGGGGGGGGAGATAAGAATATGCCTAATGCCCAAACAGTAACACATTTGATTTTAAGGAAAATACACATGCTAATGTTTTAATAAAGAAAAGAAAAAAGAACAAAACAAAAAACTATGAACCATGGAGCCTCCCATTACATATCTGAACTGAAGTGAGCCATGCAAGTCTTTCGAGGATCCCCTATTACTAACTTGTGGGTTCAATAGCCACTGATGGTGGAACAAATGTTGCTACATCTTTTATGACATTGTTTTGACAGTGATTCCATGTGATCTGCAAAAGAACAACAGTGAGTAGTATGCACCACATTCTCCCTTGCTTCATTCCAGTGGGGGGAAGAAAGAAAGAGCAAGAGGCAAAGGTCATTTTATGCCACTTTTGAGCTTTCCCAGCACAAAATTAGAGCAGGCTTGGGGCAGTTGTAAACTACGTTAAGATGTTATGGCTGTTCCACAGCTGAGAACAACCCAAGTACTGTCAGTTCCAACCATGCCCCATCTCCCTTGAGAGGCTGCTATAGGCTAAGGGGAGAGTGACAGACCCATTGCAAGAGATTATGTTAGTCAGGAAATCCCTTTACAGAGTGTATATTCTATGGGGGGGCTGGTCCTGTCCTCTGTATTCCACTGAAATGGCATAGGGGGCACAGTGCACTGCAGAATCCATCTGTGTGTGTTCAGTGGAAGGATTCAGGAATTCCTCTAGGGGTATTCCAAGTAACCACCCCAATTCAAACGTCACAGATTAAAAATGCCATTTAGTTACCAATGACTCATAAAAAGCTATGAGAATAGTCATTTTTGCTTAGGTACAGTTGATGCTATTAAAATGCAGGTAATTCCTGGGCTGAATAGAAAATAAGGCAAAATGCTGTAGTAAATTAACTACCCACAATGTGCAGGTTTGAATGGTGCCCATCATCTGCAGTTCTAAAAAACACCCTGCACACAAAATAAATTAAGCCTGGCAACACCATTCTCAGATATGTGAAAGTGGCAGATTCTAGGCTGCTGCAGGGGCTGAAATGGTCTTCCAATGTAATTTAGACAGATCAGGCCTACTCTATGTTACAGCAGCAAGGGCTCATGGAATAGGAACCAGGGTCAGGCTATTTAGTGTGGCTACTTAAAGTGACTCAAAGGAGCACCTGCACAGGGGGAATTCTCCCTCAGCCTCATTGTAAGAGGTTCACAGCCTCTATACGCCTCTAAAGCAGTAGATTATGGCTGGAATGGAGAGTAGAATCCCTCCTAGAAAATGTAAGGCCTACAATTTCTGCCATACTTTAAGCCTTGAGGGAGGAAATTTTGTGTGGGCAACTAGCTGTGCTTACAATGAATCAGAACAGCATCTGTAAGCATTTAGATATCAAACTATCTGATTTGCCAGTGCACCAGCAAAAACAAAAAAACCACCATAAGATCTCTCTGAAAAGCAGGCCCTAGAGGGATCTCCCAAGGTCTCACACAGGGACACAGGACAATAATCCAGACCTTCCAAAAAGGCTAGGCCCAAGATAGATGTCATGCACCTATGTGAAGTCAATAAGGACATCTAGGCACAATGGTGGGAGTTATGGATAGAGGGTCAAATCTGCCTTGCCTGACACATGCAAGTAGCTCTATTGACTTTATTGGGACCATCAGCAAGAATAAAGCAAAAAGGCTTAGCCAGGCCTATAATCTGTAATATTTCCTTCAGTCAGTTTGGGTCACAACTGTAGCATAATACACAAGAACAGCAGGTATAGTTCTTAAGTGCATTAAAAAAAATGCAACAAACAATACTCACAAAACAGTTTGAAATCTATAATCTAGGATTAGAGCACTGAAGGGACTAATAACATCATTTTAAAGCAGATTGCATTACTATTTGAAGTGTCAACCTTTGGAGCCAAGTATCAGGGGGTAGCCGTGTTAGTCTGTATCCACAAAAACAAGGAGTCTGGTGGCACCTTAAAGGCTAACAGATTAACTAACTAATCTGTTAGTCTATAACCTTTGGAGCAACATGCCAAGACCCAAATTCTGCATTTGAAGAGATGGGGTTAATTACAATAGGAGCCCTAGAGGGGCATTTTAGGGTAGAAAATTAGCTCTAAAGAAGGGCAGATTTAACTAATTGTCACTGACGTTGGGCCAAAAAAAGCTTTCGGCCATTAGCGTTCTTCCCAGCAAGGCCCCAGATGACCGTAAAGTTTTCGTTATTGCAAACAGTTCATTTTATTTGAATCACTGCATGTGTGCAATCTAAAAAACTAATTAAAGATATAAAACTTCCTTTAGATTGGATTAAGAGTTATCATTTCTCTCCCTTGGGGCAAATATATTTATATTTATATTTTTACAGTTCATAGTGAAGTTACATATTTCCAAGAGACAGCGCAGAATGAAAAAGGGAAACAAAGAAATACATGCTTTACTAAAAGCCCATAAAAAAGGGGGACAGATTAGCTTTCAGTCAACCTGAAACATGCCAAAGAAATAAATCTAACTTCGCAGATCTGGAGAGGAGAGATCCATCTTTGTCTCAGTGGTTTAAATAAAATTTTGACAAGAAACTTAATGTGAAAGAGGAAATATGATTTATACAGAACATTTTATAAAAAATAAAAAATTGCAGCAACCCATAAACCTCAGAGATTATAGTTGTGTTTCAAGCTAAAAATAAAAACTAATGGTTAAATCCAGAAGCCAGTTCTATTGCAGAAAGCATAGCAAGATGCCAGCATTTCAAAAGTTTAGCTTGGATGAGAATGGTGCTATTTTAGAAACTTGCATAATCTTACAGAAGGGGCTTTATTCTCCACTGTCTTACACCAGTTTTATGCCTGTGCACCTGCATAAAGCTAGTTAAAATGGTGGAAAATATTCTGCAAACACCAGGCTCCAAACCCAACCATGAGAATCACTACACAAAAGTGTCTCTCCTACACCCTGGAGTTTTTGAACCATACAATGTACACTTAGATGCACATCTAAACCCCGAAGGGACCTGCTTCAAAGGTGGGTTGCAGAGAGGGAGAGAGTTCAGAACATGTTTGGAAGTCATGGCTGGTGCCTCTTGTGGGAGAAGTCTCATGGAGACATTTGAGGAGCAAGGTTTAGCAAAAATAACTTGGACTTTCACTGCTTAAAGAGGTGAATTTCACTCAGCTGGAATTGCAAATGGTCCAGAATGATAATTGCAAATGGTAAGTGGTCCACAAATATTCACTAATGGGCCCTGTGGCTGAGACAATTCCCATAGGAACTTTTAAGAATATATTCCATTTTCCCCACTCATTCACTTTGATCCTATCAACATCCAATCTTTTGGTTGTTTACTCAAGATGAAGTTCTGACCCTTGCCTGGGTTCCCCTGAGCAAGACTTTGCACAATCCTAATTTGCTAGCAGGATGGTGTACATTAGCATTCCCACATTAAGAGGGGCTAACAAAATATCCTGGGTTCTTCTGTTGGAGTTTTACTCCTCCTTTTTAGGTAATGGGGTCTTGTCTTCTCAGTCCTTCTTGGCATGAGGTCTGACTCCCAAGCAACCCAAGCTGCCATGCAGAGATGAGCACGGCTAATCTAGCTTGTCTAGTGGTCAGTTTTTGAAAGCTAATCTAGGATGATGTCTATATCCCATACCTTTATGTTTGGTTTTAACTAAGGCTGTAGTTTCAAACATCTGATTATAGTCCCTCATCTGATAATCACTTCTTTTGTTTCTCTTGAGTTGAAGACACGTGTTTAATTGTGGGAGAAGAAAGCACCTCTAGAATTTCCATGAGAAAAAGTCCACTATGTATGTCCAATTTTATAAAGGGTATAGTCATGTCATTGAAAATTTGCAAATGAGAATGGTTGAATATCTTCATAACAAGTGCTTTCAGTCCAGCTGAGAAATCACTAATACATGTGTGAAGAACAGAAACAAAACTGAAAGAATTATGGAGAGAGAATTCCCACTCTGGCCAACTTATTTAAAAAAAAAAATTTGGGATGGAATGGAGGAAAGGAGATATATGCAATCTACATGTGTCACTATTTCTGAAGACATCAGTCTCAAGTGACCTACATTGGGGTAATTTCAGTTTTAGAAGCTACTCCTGAAGAGCTGCAGTTTAAATGCATTGAAAACTTGCAAAGTGGTATTTAAAAGATCTATCTTTGCTAAAAAGTCCCCTTGAAACATGCTAACCTTTAAATCTTTTAAGCTGTCCACCCTGAAAGATTGGTTATGCAAATGTACTTAAGGTTTTAACTTTAAACACAAGTCAATAATCACCTGAAGATTTCTGGGCAGCAAATAATGAGTTTAACCAACCTGTTGAATAATCTAAATGTGAGATCATTTTGAGAGTACTTATTGACAAGGCCTTCAAAATGTTCTTCTTTAATGCCTGATTGACTACCTCAGCTTTCACCTTTAACATAACAAGGCTCCAGTGAACTAGGATTGTGATAAATGGAATTTTCAGCCCTTCCAAAATCCAGTTCGTCGCCGCAAGAAGATTTAGTATCTTTGCAATAAAAGATTATCTCCTCTTGTGGGAGAGATTTCTCTAAGAGATACAATGTTAGAAATGCATTGCAATGCCCTTTGAGTCTTGTACCGTCTACACCTTGAACACCTGGGTGTCATGCACATGTGCAATTCAAACTCCAGTAATAAGGATCTTGAAAGCGGGAAAGAAGCCTTTTTTCAGTGTTTTCTATGAATATTCAATACATCAATGTTCCCTCGCTTTGAGGTACATCCTACTTCAATTATTCACAGGGTGACTGAGTTTTGACTAGACACTATGGCTGAAACTAACTCATGCAGAAATATCACGGAAGGACCTCAGTGTAGTTGAATCAAAGCAGTTCTGCTGTGCAGAAGTGGTCCGCTGCAAAGCTAGAACACATGGGAATTCACACCTCCTGGGCTGGCCATGCCAGCTCCACATAGGCCAGCATGGGGTGAGAGTGATGGCAGAAGAGGGCCTAGCGAGTGATGGAGTAGCAAATGTAGTCGATGCGTGATCTGCAAATCCTAGTGGTCACAAGTCATATGTTGTGGTCTGGAGGTTGCAATCGTGGCTGCATCATTGTCCTGCATCCACGTGATTGTTTGGGGGTAGATTCTGTCCCTGTGCCCTCAAACAAAGATCATTTATCAAGACTAGTCAGTTTCCCTAGGAATCTATTTAGAAATCAATTTTGCTCATTTTGCTCATTCATCTCAATCTCATGTTAATGGCGCTACTGTTCTATCAATAATAGATGGATACAGGTCTCATCCTAATTGGGTGATGGATAAAAAAACAAACAAACAAACAAACAAACACCCGTCCCTATTTGTGGTCTCCAACCAGGGACCTCAATCTCCTGTCATGTGCTTCCAAAATGGGGGCCTTGAAAAATCCAATATTTGATCTCTTTGTAGTTCATTCCTTCGATTCCTATTTATGACTGAAAGGAACATTTTACCTCATATGCTCGGCAACACCTCATATTACCCAAACATTTAGAATGAAACATCTAAGAGCTTATATGAATGTTTCTTCACAGTACACATGTGTTCAGGGTAAGTTGTCAGAGAAGTGAATTTTGAACAGCAAAACCATTTTCCTTTTCTACTCCAGTACTTAGATTGTTAGCTCTTGGAGAGGACCATCTTTTGTTATGTGTTTTTATAGTACCTAGCTTGGTGAGGCCCTGATACAGATAGGATCCCCTAGGCTCTAGGGTGCTACAAATAAATAGCATTTATAGTGATTACATAATTCTCTTTCCATGGATCCAGGACTATGCATCACTTACTAGCAGCTTTTTTGAAAGTGCATCCTCAGCCTTCCAAGATAGTGCTTTTATATCCCTTCTAACACGGACCTCTGTAATGCAAAAAGCAGAACTACCTAAAACTTGTCAGCACTGGTAAAAAAAATGCCTACCAGTTCCCTGGGGCTGTAGAGATTCATGAAGTGGGATATTGTCAGGGCTGAGCCATGGACAACCTGTATGTACCAGTCAGCTGCTTGGTGGCAGTCAGGAGACAAGTGGAGGGGCCAGGATCAAGCCAGATCAGAATGCCAAGAAGTCAGAGTCAGGATCCAAGTTGCAGGTAGCAAGCAAATAGCAAAGTCAGGGACAACCCAGGTTTAGAAGCCAGAGTGTCTAAGATCTACATCAAGCAAGATCTGCAGCAGAAGCAAGCATGAATGCTGCATTGTTACTCAGACACCTCCCAGTACTGGCTTCCTGATTTTAGCACTAGCCGCAGTCAATCAGGGGGCCATGAGAAGTTGATACTCAGGCCCCGCTGGGCGGTACATCTACAGAGCCTACCTTCATAGGTTTCTCTGGTGAAAACCCACTCTAAGCTTCCAGTGATGATGCAAAAGTGTCAACCATGCCCCCATGGTTGTGGGTTCTAGTCCCACAAGTTCTTATAAAAGCCCTCTCTAGATTGGAAACTCTCTACCATCATCAAGTGCAAACCCATCCACACTTTTTGAATGAGGTGAAAACATATCATCACTCCCAATGGCCAGAAAAATGTGTCTTCTGCAGGGTTTCTGAGGGCAATATTTCTGTATCGCTAAAACGTTCACTGAAGGGTGTAGGAGTCTCTTTAGCACAGGCTTCACCTTCATGGTTTTTGTGATTTGTGTCCAGTACTATGACCTGGCTCTGAGCAAGCCTTTGTTTTACCTTCCCAGTTTCAGATGTCATTGGCCTGCCCTGGTGAAGAAAACAGGTCATGGAAATTCCACTAATAACTGTCCAGCTCATTCTTATAAATAATGGGGACTGGAAATAAGCAGCAGGCAGTAATAAGATTAAGAAGCAGAAGTCTTCCTAAATATCAATAATAAAAGGATAAGGAAAGCAATACAGAAAATATAGGACACAGGTGTAGCAATTAATTGCTACCTACCAGGTTTTCTGTGAAGTGTCAGGAGCTCTTTCAGAGTTTCAACTGAGCTAACAAAACACAAGAATTCAACTTAAGAGCATGAAGGAAGGACTGAGTGTTATGAGATAATGATGTCTGGTGTAGAAGCATTAGCTAAAGATGTGGTGCAGCAACTGTCACCTGCCTCAGAGCTTCGTTAAGACTAATGAGCATCTCACGGAAGCCAAAAGATGTCAGATACTTGCACTCTCCATTCCACATCGTAACCTTACACCTTATTTTCCCCTACCCTCCTCAGAGCAAAGGACTAGCTTTCCTGAGGCTCTGTGGACTAGAGACTGCCTATGGAGTTGAAGAATGGCAGATTGCATAGTGGCTTTATGATGCAGATGAATGAGTCTAATCTGAGACTTGCAAACAAGGAGTGAGATAAGCAGGATTTGTACCTCAGCGCATTCACTGAACTGAGTCACTTCACTTGTTGTTTATTTTGATATTTTCTATCTTTTCCTTTTAAGGAAAAAAATCTCTGTGAAAAATTACTACATAAACTATTCCAGAGTTTTAAAAGCATACGGGGCACCCAGGAGACCAAACACAGTTTGTGCGTTAACTCTGTTAGTATTTAGGATTTTCAAAATAGAACAACACTGTATGATGTGTCCCATGGATTGAAGCAGCCCTTTTGAAGCCACTCCAGCTTATCAGTTAAATATGTATTGATTTTTTTAAACAAATGTATTATTAATTAGGCAATAGAGCAGAATATCTCCTTTGGAAATGTTCCAGCCTGTCATTGAAATACACATGAAGGATGCCATCCAGAACAAATCCCCGAACAAATGCAATGGGAGGATTTCACTCAGCAAGCGCAAGGGCTAATCTTCAAGAAAAATACATTGGGACAGATTCGCTACTCCATTCAGCTTCTGCTGAGCACAGCAGAGTGGATACGGTCTGTCTGGGAGCTCCTAATGGATACTTGATTCTCTTCCTGATCCCAACCCCAGACACACTTAAAGCAGCCAGAGGGCTGCTCTATCTTGTACCAACACTGTACATTCCCCAAGGGATCATTCATCAAAGTGGGGGATTGCCAGAGCAGACTCCATCCATGCTTATTCCCTCAGGGGACTGCCCCACACTTGAGGAATCCCCAGCAGAGAGCTTGCAGATGGTCATCACTCCCTTTGTGCTACTTGAGAAACAGAATTTAAAAAAAAATAATTAATCAAAGGTGGTTCTTTTTTAAATTACAAACTTAAGGCCTGCTCATGTGCCCCTTCTCTGCTGGGAGCTGTCTCTCTCTCCAACAAGAGTCGGCGCCCTGATCTTCTATGCAGCATGGCATATGATGTGCCACAATCCATTCCTCTTTGTTCATGGATATAACTTCGAATAAGATTGACTCCCTGATTTAGGAATTTGTGGGGGGGAAATCTCCTTCACGGGCTGAGTCCCCAGACCCTCCTGTAGTTATATAGTTTAATAGCAACTAGCAAAGTGAAACAGATGCAGGAAAAATATGCAGGTTAAGAACAAGTAGCCTAATGGGGAGGGAAAATGCCCATTACTTAGTGAAGGGGGAAAGCAAATGATTTAAATTCCAGACTGGCTAATAGGAGCAGCAGGAGGACCAGAGCGCAACTTGACCTGACTGTTTAAAGAGCAGATACTGTTAAACAGAGAATTTTTTTGAGCTATGGGATCGAAGAGAAGAAGTTGGAGCAGCCTTGTCTGGGATCCTCAGGTAAAGCACAGGCAGAACTGTTGGCACAAGGCTCATGACTTTATTACAGACACACCCATTGAAACAAGACAGGCCTTGGGCCCGACTGTCCACTGCCACGCTCCTTAGATGTGCTCCTAAGCTGCAACTAAGCAACTTCAGTTCAGCTGAGGTGGGGAGAGTTCAAATGTGTCCCTGGCATTTTCCCAATCCTGAAGCCACACAGTGCAGGGATAGTCCCCCAGCACATACAAGAACAGTCTCTTGTAACTAGTGTCAGCTGCCAACAGCTGTTCTGACGGGTGAGGTTTACCAGGGTGCCCTGGCCCCATTCTGTGAACCTGTCACTGAGGATGGTTGCCACTGCAGTCTCCAAAGAAGCTGCGTACCACTCAATGATCCCCCTCCACAGAGACCTTCTGGGAGCTACTTTGCATCAGGATTGGAGACCAGAGTATAGCCCAGGTTTAGGGTCCTTTTCTAGCTATTTATACCTGTGCAAGGTGCGTGTAAAGGGCAACCAAATCAGAAAACTAGCATTTACTCCCACTTCAGACAAGTGGGAAGGATGACAAGCTTCAGAGCAATGGAGCATCAGGCCCTCAGACCGCCTGGCAAAGGAAGTGCCAAGCATAAGCCTGGCCTTACAGCACAGGACACATTCCACTCTTAGCTGTGCCCATGCAGCCTCATTGACATACGCATTGCCAGGTCTGAGAGGTAACGCAGGCCATCCAAGAGGGTCACAAATGAGCAAAATGTGGCACATCTGTGTTTTGTGGCAGGTCACATGATAATTAACAGATAATACTTATTAACAATAACACCTGTTGTAAAGGATTTTTTCCCTGTGAATTCAATAAAACAGTTTTTCAAAAAGAAAGAGGGAAAACCAAATGCTAATCTCAGAACCCTCCCCCCCACACACACACGTGATTGGCAGGGTTTAAGCCTTGGACCTTCTATTTGAACTCCTGTGGAAACTGCTAGCTTTTCTGTGGCTCCGTCACTAGGGAGATGTGACACACTCAACCAGTGGCTTACGCAGCTATTGGGTAAACGGCTGCAAAATATTGGGATCAAGAACGCCAGTTCTGGAAAGGGAATGTCGTCTAGTGACTGGAGCAGCATTGGTAGACTAGACAGGCAAGCACACTGATTTGGCATGTTCATTCTGAAAGGTGGAGCTTTGGGTCTGTCATATTAGAGACCCAGTTCTGTTCTCAGGGCTGTCAGACATGACCTTGTGCAGCCTCTGTTAGCTTATTTGTACGAGAAGGGATGCGTTACTTGACTGCCTTCTAGGAGAGGGGGAAGAGGCGGCTTTATTCTGTGATTGTGGCTTTGAAGTGAATAGATAAAGACTCTGGAGCAGAGGGAAGATCTGACCTCCTAGCACCTGCCTCTCAGCTATGGGGTGAGTGCCATGTCTGCAAAAGATTGTCTGCCTTTGCCTCCATCTTTGGGTATGTGGGGGCGTGGGGGTGTGATATGCTGAGCAAAGAGGTAGGCAGGACTTGGAAGCCTACGGCCCCATGTGTTAAGAAGCCCACCTCCTTTGCACGTTTGGTGAGAGAGGTCAGAGGAAGAATAAGGAAGGAGAGTCTCCCATCATGTGGTCCCTGGGGATTACGTATGCCAGGATAATGGTACTGAAATCGCCTCTGCAGTGCTGATCTGCCATGGGGCCAAGGATTCCTCCACCCACTCCCCTCCAAGGGCCCATTGCACAGGAATGGATGTTAGTTGTAGGGTTGACCTGTCAGTCCAGATTCAGCCTTGAAATATGAATTTCCTTGATGGATTAAGTCATGCCCTTAGCATAATCTTAATGCACTTGTCGTGTGTGTGGGGTGGGGGAGGGGGGTTAAATCATATACAGCTACTGTAAACAGGATTCTTGAAATATGGAGTAAATATAACTACCACCTCGTTATCCTGTTTAAAGGTATATAAATTAATTTGAACTCTAACTGGAAATACTGAGGCAGTGACTAAGCCTGAAATGTAGTGCTTTTCAATTACACTGAGAAATTGGGCTTTTGAATTTCAAATTACGCAAGGCAAGGAAGGTTCAATGTAATCCACGCAAAGAGATACATTTGCCAATTTCACAGCGCTCTATGTTAGTGTGAAACAGCTAAGAGGTGGGCAGTGACAACGTAATGTTGTCTGTTGGTGCCCTCCAGGGGCCAAGCTGTGTATAGTATCCAGTCAAGCACAAGCCACTTTCAAGTGTTCAAGCAAAATGTAACAAATATTGCACATTATTAACATGATTTAGAACAGAGCAACTGCTCGTGTTCATTGTAACCCTTGGAGGATAGGCACTCTCACAAGGGCTATACTAAATCTAGGGAGGGATTTTTTGGCTTCCTCTTTAAAAAAACAAAAAAACCTACAACTTGTGTCCCCATCCTTCCGCCTCCTCCCTTTTTTGCATTTAAAACATGAAGGGACAGACCCACACCTCGCTATGACCCCTTTGCGCCACACACAATAGCAATCCCAGGACTTTGTCTGAAACTCACTGGAAAAGAACAGATTTCCATTGCCTTCATGGGCTTTAGAACAGGCACCCTTAAACTCCGAGGAGTGCAGGTAGGGTGACCAGATGTCCCAATTTTAGACACAGTCCTGATATTTGGGGCTTTGTCTTATATACATACGTGTTATCCCCCCACCCCGTCCTGATTGCTTTCTGGTCATCCTAATGCAGGTACTACTCATCCCTGATCTCCCCAGCACCACACGCACTATAGCTGCCCTGGAAGAAGAACTGCAGAAGGGGTCAAGGTGGGGCCAGCACAACAGGGGCTCCATCTGCTCCAGCCATAGAGCAAATCCCAGTGCACAAGGTACAGCACTGAAGGAGAGCTACCTCACAGCAGCACAAGCTTTCCAGTGCTCCTAGTGGGTCAGCACAAATCCATACTCCCTTCCACCTCAACACAGACAGGCCTGTGCTCTACCTTCACCGATGTGTATTATATTTAATGAGAGTGGGAGTGAAAGGAGGTACGTTATGAGGACATAATTACATTTGTGCCTGAGATAATTAATGGATCACATGATTCACCCTATATGCATTATGAAAGCCATTTGCCAGAACAACGAATTTTGTCATCTTCTGGAATCTCCTGCAAAAGTGACAACTCCACTGAGATATAATTTCTGCTTAATTAAAATATGGAGTTTCTATTCAGAGTGTAGTGAGTCCTTACTGCACTAAAGGTGCAAAGTCTTAAGATCTGTCAGCGCCAGTATTACCATGTGACAAATTCTTCTGAAAACAACTTAAACCACCAGCTGTTTGCTCCCATCTTTCCTGGGAGCAGGTAGTGGTTCATTGGCAGTGCTTCGGTACAATCACTTTTATACTGAAGAAATAAAATATGAATGCAAAAGCTCACAGAAAGAGTAGCAGAAATTGTTTGCAATATGCAAAGGAGGATTCGATATGACTCTCCGAGCCAGCATCCTCCATACCATTAAACATGTTTCTGCAGCTACTTACACATTTCTGATATGTGAGGTTTATTGGCTAATGTTGATATTTTATCAAACACCCAAGCCGTAATTAAGAGACAAGGGGCAGATGCCGTCACCTTTACTCTTGAGTAGTTCCATTAAAGGGATGGCACTACGCATGCTGTCAGGTACTACTCCAGGGACCATCTTTTTATTCTGTGTTTGTGCAGTGCCTGGCACAGTGGGGGCCTGGTCTGCGGCTGAGATTCCTAGCCATGACTGTAATAAATAATTGTGAAACAGGGTAGGAGAATTATCTCCGAGCTGCCTCCCGTTGACTTAAAGGAGCTTTGGATCAGGTCCTCTAGCACCAAATGCTAAACATAATTTACATTATGGGCGTCATGGAGACAAAGAGGAGGAAACGCCGCATTTAAAAAACAAAATAAGTTTCATCATCATTCCTTCACTGAAGCAGAAAAATATGTTTTAATGGAGGTTTAACTTTCCCCAACATCTATTGCTTGATATGAAGTGGACACTCTATTCTGATTAACCTAGTAGCTTTCAAGTACAATATATGACTGAGCAGTTTATCTGTTATCTTGATCTGTCAGTGCCTGCTAACTGCTCTTGGCCCACTAGGCACATACATTTCAAAGGGAGATTTTACATTTAATAAAAGTTACAACTGGGTTGTGACCTGGTGGACAGAGGATAAAAATTAATGGACATAATTCTCAGGTCCAGATCCTCTTAAAATTGCTTTATTGCACTGGAGTGGTACAAAGTGACCTTAAAGCTCCCATATAATGGCAGATGGGGATTCAGGTACAGGCCGTATGTGATGAGCAGATGGGGCTGCAGCTGGAGCTCATGGCACTCTCGTAATCCATGTCGATATAACCCATTCTTACACAGCGTAGCTCTGTCCCCTTTTAGTGACTAGACCAAAGGTTTGAGAGTCTGCTCTAGCCTTTGAGCTAGCAGAGCTGGGTCTTTTAGTGTAGGCAGTAGAGTCTCATGCCTTTAGAGCCAGAAGCTCTTGGTTCAGTTTCAGATGCGGATGACACACCAAGGACATCATGTTACACAATGGCCCCTGGGAGATTATTATAATCCAGCAGAAGTTAGAGCTGCGTAAGGACTGTTGTCTCTTGAGCCAGGACCAGTTCAGCCCCTGACTAGCAGGACCGGCTCTGGGCACCAGCCAAGCAAGCATGTACTTGGGGTGGTACAATTCCAGGGGCAGCCTTCCAGCCACCTCTCTCTTTTTTGGGGGCGGGGGGCACGCTTACTTGGGCAGTCGTGCTCTCAGAGCTTGGGGCAGCAAAGAACCTAGAGCCGGCCCTGCTGACTAGGGCAAGTGGAAAGGTAGCATCAAGTCACCTTAGCCTCCCCTCCCTCATCTGCACCAAGTTCTGCTCTACTGCAGCGGATAATTGCGCCTTCAGTGAAGAGAATCCAAAATATCTCTGACATAATTAATAGCAGAAAATTGTTCTGCCTCTTCTTCCACCTGCCAGTTACATGCTGAAATGGAGTCCAGGGAACCACTGAAGATCAGCTTGATGCAATTATGATTTATGATCAACAATCCAACGCCAATAGCATTCCCCACTCCCGAGGGCAAGGATTACAAATGGAGGACCTGTAGTGATGCTGACACAATGTCAATGACACAAAGGGTTTAACGTGCCCACAGGCTGGAATGTATGCTTCTGATTTGCAGGTTTATTTGACCATATGACTCATGGATGAAAAATGATTTTAGAAGGCAGACTGGTGGGCATTTAGCAGCACAGGCTTCTCTTCTTCCTTAGCTTTGTTTGTTTTGCTCCCCTGGGATCCTTTCCCAGCCTTGCTCCTACTCATGGTTTTGCAAGGTACCATTGGAGGCAATTTAAATTTGAAAAAGCAGCCAAGGTCCTGGCGTTGTTTGCTGGAATCTAAGAGTACAAAGAAAAAGTTCCATATTAAGCACTTTGTGACCCTATCTACACTTCCAGATTCTCAGCTGGTGTAAGTCAATGCAGGGTCACTGACCTAGGAGTCAAGACTTCCGCTGTGCTTCACTAGAAGAGGCCAAATCTTGCCTGGTTGCTATTCATAGGGTCCCTCTTAGGCATCCAGTCCTGGGCCAGGATTCCAAGCTGGTGCTCAGGAAAGTGTTATGGGGCAGGGCTAGCTAATCTGCTAGTCAGCACACCATGGCCTCAAAAAGTCTGGCCTGACCATGACCCTAGGCAAGTGATGCACATGTTGCCTTCTGTAAAGGAGCAGTAGTTTGTGTTCCACTGAGCAGCTTGCCAGCCTAAACTGAGCGATCCTCCATGTCTGCTCAACAATATGCTATCAGAACTCATCAATTAATGAATCTCAGAGCTGTTGGACTACCCAAAACAAAATGATACAGGTATAACTAGCTTAGCTGGACATTAGTGCAAATCTGTAATTCAGTGATTTTACTACTGTGAAACATTTTGGTGAGAAAAGCAGAATCCCTCAGTGTCCCGCAGGTGGCATGGTTTTCTTGTATAAATATTCTACTTCTAATGTAGACTTAGTGCTATGACCCTGTTCTAGTGCATTGCAAAAACGCCTTACAGATTAAGTGTAGACTTGTTGAATGCTTTGTTCAGTTCCACTGATTTAAACAATAGCTGCATATCCAGAGATTGTGTTGGATTCGGTCTGGAAAGCACTGAAAAGAAAACATTAATGCCACATACATACTACAAGATGAGCTAACAAAGGAAGATTACCAATGAAATATGCATACAGCATTGAAATGAGAAATGTAGGATATTAAGGCTTATGAAAGGCATTGCTCATTCATAGAGAAGGAAGCAATAATAGCTAACAGAAGGCAATAAAGAAGAAATCAAGCAGTGCTCATCCCTACAAGTTCAGACCCCTATAGTTCTGTTCAACTGCTTTTTCAATGCAAAGTTTTATATCACGACATTGGTCATGTTAGAGCAACAGAACATTTTGGCCATAGCAATGTGTATTCAGGGAGCCTTGGTATAGGGGTCCTGGTCGAATTTTTCAAAAGTAATTAGTGATTTTGGATCCCCAGCTTCAGAAATCTTTAAGGAAGGTGAGTGCTCAGTATTTTCCAGAAATTAGGCCTTTTAAGATATTTCAATTTGGGCAACAAAAGATTGAGGCACCCAAAAAATTATTAGTCACTTTTGAAAATTTAACCCTAAAACCCACATGTATCAACAGGTATGAAATATTACATGGTGAAATAATGGTATTAAGACCACAATCAAACTAAGCAGCTAGACACAATTTTAAGCATATGCTTAAGTGCTTTGCTAGATCAGCTTAGGAACGGTCTTAGATGAAATACTACAAATCACACATGGGACTTGAACGACACTGAAAGGAACAAAAATAGAGAAAAAACAAAACCAGAAAATGTGCTTATCTCAGTATATTGGAGGCCTCTGAAATTTGTTAGCAAATGTTGAAAGGACAGAACTGTTATCATGGTAAAGGCTCACTAGAGCCCTTTCTCCGCATGTTCAAAAAGTATGAATTTTCATAATGGAAATCTGATTGGGTGAAATACCTGTTTAAATTTAAAAAAAAAACCTGATTCTTGTAGCAATTCAGTAGAGCCAAAAGAGTCATACTGTGCTTTAGGTCCTGAAAGGAAGTTGCTTAATATAATTGCCAATGGAAAAACCATTTGTGGTCACAGTCTGTTGCTTTTCAGGGTTTACATCAGCTTTTCAAAAAGAGCTCTCTCTCCTCCCAGAGGGATTTTTCGCTCCTGTTGCAGTTTTTTCCCCAGATTCGGAGTTTTCACTCTGCCACCATATTGTGCAAACAGACTCAAGACACCAAGCAGGGGTATGTGAATGCTTTACCTCCTACTGATACAAGTGGTGGTATGTAGCTGCATGAATAAGAGTGGCTTGAAATGGTTTAAGTCCTTCCTCTCCAATTGAGCTCAGAGGATTGTCCTGAGTAATTGTTCTTCCATCTCCTGAGCCTTCATCTGCAAATCCCAAAAGGTTCACTTTTATTTCCCATGTGATTCAACATCTATATGAGGCTTTTGGTAGGGATGGTGAGACAACAAGCTGAAATGGCATCAGTATCACCCAGCTTCACCACTTCCTGATATCGAACATAATCGGAATCATCTCCAGCTTTTTCAGTGACAAACTGAAATAAGCACCTGATGAAGAGTGTGAAGCTCCAAAGTGTGAAGTGCTTCAAACACACACACACACACACACACACTGTTGAGGGAACCTTTAGAATACCTCTTATTTAACATCCAAATAAGCAGGGAGATGAAGAGGGGAGCCACCTTCTATCTAGAATTGGCCAGAAAATTGTACCTCATCCTACTGAGGTCAGACCTGGAGACACTGATTCATGAATCCATGACCGCCAGGCTTCATTTTTGCAAGTCATCATCACAAGGAATGAAGTGACACAGCTTGAAAAAGCTGCAACAAAACACAGCATCCCAGCTGCTTAGCAGCACAGGTTATTGTATGACACTAGTGTTCTGCCCTTTCACAATTATTTGACAGCCTCTCATTCCACTTGGGTCAAGAACTCTAGTGGGGAGAATCCCCGTTGCTACAAACTTTGTCAGTCTGTTTAGAATAGGACATAAGTCTAGTCCCTCCCTAAAACATGCAAATTCCCACGGGCATTTCCATTGCTTCACCAGCAGCATCTCCCAGGTAAAGTTACATCAACTGTCCTACTACTACGCTGCAATCTCAGCTAAGCGATAGCAACTACCCTCACTGGCTTGTGCCCTCTCACAGCTATGCAGGGTTCTGAGCTGAGTCTGACCCAGTATTGCCACATCCTGCCGATAATCATCTCGTTCTATGCCTGCTGGTTTCCTGTTCTGTCTCCAGCCAGGTCTTTAATAGTCTCTCCCCTTCCAGGGTAATAAAGAATCTGTTGAACCAGGAGTCCTGGGAGCCTAGCAAAGAATCAACAGTTCCAGGCCACCCCACAGGATCTTGACCCCTTTGTTCTAAAGTCCTTACTTTCCCCTCTGCCATAGACAGTAGGGGAATCCTGCTCTGTCCATTCCCCTGGGTTCCAGCCCAGGGACTCTGACTGAAGCAGCTGGAACCAGTTCCTCCCAGTCCCTTGCTGTTTCTCTGGGCTGTTTCTCACCAATTCCATAGGCTTTTCCCAGACTCACCTCCTGGTTCTCCCACTTTGGACAGCTGACTTCCTGAGCAGCTTCTTGCCAGTCTGCTGTTGAAGGGTCACTTCCCAGTAGCCCTTCAGTCTCTCTGGCAGTCATCACACCTTCTGATTTGCAGCCCTTTTATCTCTGCAGCTGTTGTGAGGCCACCCATCAGCCCCAGCTGAGCAGGCTATCAGTTTCTCTATTAACCATTTAGTGGCCGAGACAGCATGCATTGAGGTAGGCAGCATCAAGAAGGAGTTGTCAGAAGCATAATAGATAGTAATAGAAATCTAGGTGTCACATACTGTGATGCTTTCTCAAGGCACCCAATATTATGAGTCACTTGTAACCCCATTTCCGAGTCTCAGTGAGAGAAAGACTGGCTGGCATTAAACTGGGTGTCAGCTACCCATCACTGCAGTCTGTTAGCCACTCAAACAATTTCCTCAGAAGTTCTGCCAATCTTTACTTCACCTTGAAGGTTAATTGTAGGTGCACGCCAACTGCCGAGCCCCCTTGAAAAGCATCCTCCTGTAGTACCCAGCCCGTTACTGAACACTCACAGAAATTATCAAAATTCACTGTCTCCAAAAAGACAGTACACACATCAGCCTGTTTGGTGAAGCAGAGGATTCACACTTAACTTAATATTGCAGCACTCACATGAATTTATAATAAAACCAAGAATACATTTATTGACCAGATTTCAGTGACGCTGAGTAAGGATCGTAGAAACAGAATTGGTGACAAATAAAACAAACGTATAACACCTTTCTAAGAGACTAAATGTAACTTTAGCAGCCTACAGTCTTTCAGCTAACACAGTTTACTCACTCTCAAAGTCTGTCTGCAGAGCTTGCTGGTTTTCAGTCCAAACCAGGATCCGTAATAGTCACAAATCACTCCCCTTCGCCAAGCGTGTTCCTCAGTGAAATAGATAACAAAGGGGTTCTTTTTCCTTCTTCTTATAGCCCAGCAAACCTTTGAAATGAATCCTTTTGAAGTGTACCCCAGAGGAGATTCACTCCCCTGTGGCTGGTTCTCCAGTGTGCCCGCGCCATGCTGCTTTTACACCCACGTTAACTTTGTTTTCCAGCTTACTTCACTTGCAAATTTAACTCCCATTGTATTTGACTCACCCTGCTAAATATACATTACAGGTAGGGAGATAACTACCTTCCCTCCTCTGAAAGAAAACCTGTTTCTCCCTACGTTTGGTTACAAACTTTAAAGCATAATATCAGGAAGTGTCCGTAATTCCTATTATAGCGTTAATACATACATTTCACAGTGATATTAATGACCAGTGTGTCACCAACTTTAATTTGATACCCCACACAACATTCTTTATAGATAAATACTATGACAGCAATGTATTTGGTATAGTGAGTTTGTCAGGCCTGTTGGATTTTGCTGAACTACCAATGGGCCTCTGTGTCACACATACTTGGGACCTTTTGCTTCTACAGTTCTTTCTTTCACAGCAGCAAATCATTTTCTGTAGGCCCTGATTCTTCTTTTGGGTGGATTAATATTTTTGATACCACTGTCATGGCCTCTCTTCTGCATGCATTTCATAGACTCGATATGCCACCATGCCTGTCATTAAGTTGTCATCTGTTTCCATATTTCTTGTTCACTGCCTTAGGGCAAAATTCCCATTCACTTCAGTGGTGCCTTCTAGATAGCACCTTATGAGCTTTATGTCGAAGCTACAACAAGTACATTGATTCTAGTAGGAAAGTATTCATGGATATGCTTATGATTAGTTCAGTTGCCAAATAGTATTTCAAGTGGGAAAGAACATTTGAAGTCTAACAGCCCTCTGAGACTCTAAGAATCACGTAGTTCTATGGCTGATATAGGATAACAGTTATAATAACTCAAATGTTTTCATGCAAGGAATAATACACTACAGCAGGATGGATTATTTCATTTACATAGAGTTTAATAGGGTTTTTACATCTATACTTAGCACCTCTTAAAGAAGAGTAATTGCTAAATAATGTCTGCTGGGATTGCAATATGCCGGAATTCTGCTTGCTCTTCTGGCCCTCGCTTTGAACTCATTAACAAGTCCAACCCTCTTCTATGGAATGTCCACAAATATTAGTTTAAACTCTTCATTTCCTCCTTTCAAAGTCTATGGCCGTCCTTCACTGGCAAAGAGTCCCGCGGAGCTTGGAAAAAGAAATGGGACGATGACTCAAATGTAAAAGTGTCAGCACATCAGTTTCTCCACTGGGACCAAATATAACCAACCAACATATTTTCAAGATAATATTACTTCCAATGAGTTGTATTTTAACATACCACAGAGCTTTCTCAGAGGTTTCCCCCCCTTATACTTTCAGACTCCTTCACTGGCACAGCACTGCCTTGGTAGATAATAGGAGCTTTTCTGTAGCCATTATGGTCTGTGGCACAATCTCATTCCAAAAGACTTTTACATTAATATGTGTCCTTCTGAGACCATAATGGATCGGAAGCTCTGATGCTGTGGTACACTACTGCAGTCAACCCCTTCATGCCTGTAAATTTTCAGGAGTGAAAAGGGTGGGGAGAGAAGTAGGGGGAGGGTAGCAGGGAAATTGGGGAAGGTGCCTGCTAGCAAGGCGGGAAACAGGAGAAGGAATCAGGTGGGTCTCAGAATGAGGTTGATCCACCAGTGCCTGGATGCATCAAAAAAAATCTCTAAGAGCGAGGAAAATTGCAGTATCTCTCTCAGCGAGGGAGCTGAGACCAAAATACAGGAATCCAGCCATTGTGGTATCTTTAGAGAAGTTAACTTATCTCCGCAAAAGGATCGTATTTTTTTTTAAACCAATCTTGTCTCCTTCCATAGCTTACTTACCATATTCCTTTTGTTGGATCATATTAAAGAAGTTCTGTATTAAAATCACAAATGAGTTTGATTCCCCATAGTTCAAATTCCAGGGTATTACTAATTAAGAGGTCTCTTGGTTTTTGGTGCTGTTTCTCTCCCTCTATGTGTGAAACTTGCAAGCTGCTAATTGTGTTAGTACATTCTAAGACAGAGTCTGTTCTCAAAGCAATTCACAAGAGAGAGAGACTCAAAGCAATACTCTAACAACAGAAACAGCACCCAGAGACTCCCCACCCTTTTGTTGTATTAACAATTGTGATTAAAATAGAGATAGAGGATGTATGTGGATGGATGCTTGGTGTAGATGATAACTGAATGATCAGGGAGGTGCCAGCCTAAGAATCCAGTGTCCATCGGCTGAAGAAGGCGTCAAGTGGAAATAACCAGAGGACCCCCCCGGAGGGCAGACTGGAATCCACCCAACAGCCTCAAGAATGGGAGAACCAAAGAACAAGATAACATCTTGGAGCCGTCAGGAATGTGCTATCTGCTGATTGATTCAGCAACAGCATGATGAAGCAATTCCCATAGACTGCCATAGGAAGAAATTCCTATAAAAATAGACTCTAAAAAGTGAGAACTTTGGGGTTTGATTCTGCAAACCAACTTCCAGGAGCATCAGATGAGCATCTGACAAGGCCCTGCTCCCTCCTCATGTCCAGGCCACCTGGCCAGTGGCTTGGCATGAGCAACTCTAAGGCTGGTAACTATGATAACAACCTTGCAGAACCTGTGTGTGTGTATGAATGAATGAATGAATGAATGTGAGAATAAATTTGAGATTGAATGGAATGTTATAACTATAACTAACTGCTTACTATGATTCTTTCTGTATTCACAATAAATGTGGTATTTTGCCTTTTTCCCTTTAATAAGATCCTGCTGGTTTTTATTTTATTGGTACAACATTTTGGTGGAGAATTGCGAAAGGGGGAATATTGGTAAAAAACCTCAGTTATTGTAAATATTGGTGTGCACACCGCCAGCTCTAGTGAGCTAGGCATTTCTATTAGGTTAACCAGACCTGCTGGCCTCCGAGAAGGTAGCAGGAAAAACAGATTAAACCAGACCTGCTGGCCTCTGAGAAGGTAGCAGGGGAACTGCTGGCCTCCGAGAAGGTAGCAGGAAAAACAGATTAAACCAGACCTGCTGGCCTCCGAGAAGGTAGCAGGAGACCTGCTGGCCTCCGAGAAGGTAGTAGGGAAAACAGATTAAACCAGACCTGCTGGCCTCCGAGAAGGTAGCAGGGGACCTGCTGGCCTCCGAGAAGGTAGCAGGAAAAACAGATTAAACCAGACCTGCTGGCCTCCGAGAAGGTAGCAGGGGAACTGCTGGCCTCCGAGAAGGTAGTAGGGAAAACAGATTAAACCAGACCTGCTGGCCTCCGAGAAGGTAGCAGGGGACCTGCTGGCCTCCGAGAAGGTAGCAGGAAAAACAGATTAAACCAGACCTGCTGGCCTCCGAGAAGGTAGCAGGGAAGAACAGGTTAACCGGACCTGCTGGCCTCTGGGAAGGTAGCAGGGGACCTGCTGGCCTCCGGGAAGGTAGCAGGGGAAAAACGCATAGATTAAGCTATGATTTCAGAATCTAGGCTGTGTCACTTGCTAAGTAATACCAGCAGTGACAAAGAGATTGAAATATCCATGTTAAGATGTTTAAAAGAAAACAGGGTAAGCCAGTACTAGAGGGAGGAATGGAGTCAGAAGGAACTCCAACCTCACCTTTTGTTAAAGAAATTACACCTTTTAAACAAATCCTTCAAAAATTTGGGCACAGTCCTTGGACTAAACAAGCCCTAGCTGATGTCTGCACTATTTCGGACCTAGAGGATAGATTGGCTCAGTATATCCTCATATACAAACCTTCTAGTGCTGCCAAAAGAGATGCAGCAGCAATTTGGTTGTTGTGGGAGGCATGTAAGGATTCTTCCCTCCGCTTGTCTTCATGTAAAGAGGAAAAGGCACAAATGGAAAAGGGAGCAGACAATTGGAAGGTGCTGGCTACAAATATCCAAAGCCAGCTGAAAATAGTGAAAGAGGCACTCCAGGAATACAAAAAGAGTGAAAAAGTTAACTCTGCAGAGGCTGGAGGGAGGCAGGTAAAGGGGGAGAAGGTCCTATGTATGGCACCCCCAGGCATAATTACAAAGAGAAAAGAGAGTAAAAAAAAAAAAAAAAAGTTAACTCTGCAGAGGCTGGAGGGAATTAAGCAGTTAAACTTTGTATTTCACCCAAACAACTTTTAACCGAAAATGTTAAAAAGGAAAAGTGTTAGAGCATTCTTGGTTTCTTTGCAGCCATTCTGAAAGAAAAATGGGCCCTTTTCCAAAGGAATGTCTGTAAATTTGCCAGGCAAAAATAAACTATCTGATTAAAATCATTTGACTGGACAATTTAGTCAAATTTGCTAAAAGAACATAAGAGGGTTCTATTGGAACTTAACTGCCTCGAATGTATAAAGGGAATATAAGATGTAAAAAACAGAGCAGTGTGGAAGGGATGTTAAGGAAAAGAAAATGTGTATGTATCTGTCTGTGAGTGTGTAAATATGTAAAGTTCTAAGGACCAGTTAGCTTTGTTTTTGTTTTAAATAATGCCACTAAAAATCCATTTGACTCTTTAATTCAAAGTTGCAAAACTGACAGACCTTTTTGCTAGACACAGGTAATTAGTGTTGTTTGGCTTTGGGATTTGGCATTTAACCCTTAAAAGGTAACTCAATGCTTTACAAAATTTAAAATGTTTTTAAGTTGTGGCTGCAGCAGGGCAGTCAAAATCAGGAGAATATAAAAAAAAATTTTGGATTCTTTTTGTTTGTTTGTTTTTGTAACAAAATAGCAGATGAGAGTTGTAGTAAAAAAAAAAAATTAAAAAAAAGACAGTGCCTCTCTGAAGCAACAGCAGGGGTGAAGTGCACAAAACAAAAAGAAGCAATGTTAGAAACACTGAGTCTTAAAATAGCTCTGAGTAATCAGACTGTCACTTTGATAAAGGTACATGAAAACTCTGTAAGCAAAAAAAAGAAATAGTGACACCTTATGTAAAAATGGATCTGGATAATGTTATAGAAGTTAAACTATGGAAGGAATCAGAGGAACAGCCGTGTTAGTCTGTATTCGCAAAAAGAAAAGGAGTACTTGTGGCACCTTAGAGACTAACCAATTTATTTGAGCATGAGCTTTCGTGAGCTACAGCTCACTTCATCAGATGTTTACCGTGGAAACTGCAGCAGACTTTATATACACACAGAAATCATGAAACAATACCTCCTCCCACCCCACTGTCCTGCTGGTAATAGCTTATCTAAAGTGATCAACAGGTGGGCCATTTCCAGCACAAATCCAGGTTTTCTCACCCTCCACCCCCTGTGCATTTGCCCCAGAACATGTGCAGGGTATATTGTAGAAGGGGCAAAAGAAATGCAAACATACCATGCTACTTAATTAAAATGCTATTAGGGCTCCAAAGGGAGCCACAATAGGTTGGGTTTTCTTTTTCAGATTGCTGTGTGTTTTGGAAGCAGAAGTTAAAAGTAATCAAAACTCTGGTGAAAGTTGATTGTGTCCCTTTTAAGATAGAGTCTCTGAGCTGCTGATGGCTTTAAATCCAAAAGCAGGAAGTTTCTGTGAAAATGCAAATTACCTAAATGATAAAGGAAGGAAAGAACTAGCAGCACAAAGGAGCTGCAGATAAAGGACATACCTGGTCAGCAAACAAATTGTCTAAATAAAAGGCATGGGATAACAAGATAATTTTAATAAATTTAATGATAATAAGTATCCCTGTAACAACATATAGTGTGTATGATTTTTGGAAAAATCCTTTAAGGTCGTATGGTAATGATGCTTCTCAGTTATTACCTGTAAATAAAACTTAAAGCTTAACACAGCAGGAAAAACATTATAAACTTGGTCTGCTGTATAAGAAGGAAAACTCAGGGATTTAATGACTAAACAGTGGGATAATTTCCCCATAACCCTTAAAAGATAAAAGCCTTTGAAACCTGGCCTGCCTATAGAACAAAAACAGGAAAATATGGGGGCAATTTCTCTGTTTTGCCTGCAATCAGCAAGGGTATTTGTAAAAGAAATATTTTAAGCAATAATCTGCCACCCCAAAAGGGGTAGAAACATGTTCTTTTTGTCTTTCAGAAAATCAGGAAAAGCTGCCAGCTGAAAAGCAACCCAATACCATGAATCTACTGTCACAATAGAAATTGTGTTCTGTGTTCTATGTTTTGTCTTGTGTTTTGTGTTGTTGCTAGCACTGTTGTGTGTTTAAAAAAAAAAATACTGAAGACCTGCAGGAACTTAAAAATAAATTAAGCTTTCTGTCCCAGCTACAGGACAGCCTGATACAAAAACAAGTACATGCCAATGTAGACTTGGTCCAAATTGGTCTGGGTAACCTAAAAGGCCAATGGAATCTTTAGTAATGGCTTAATACTACCATATGGCTTATCCATAAGAAAAAAAAATATTAGAAATAGGAAACTACACAGCCATAGCTATGGGATGCACTGAAATGCAGATACTTGCACTAGCTACTTTGGAACACAAAATGTTCTGGGTCATATTGGGAAATATTAAGGGTTTGATGCATTTGTTAAAAAAGAAAGAGATCATTGTTTGACACTTATCAATATGAATGGATGCAATATGTTTCCAGTATTGTAAACCAGACTTGTTAATGGGAGAAATTGTTGTCAAAATTGCACACCAACAGTCCCTGGAGGCAAAGGTATTGAAGGTTAACCCACTCCCCATATTACACATGGGATCCTTTTGGCTACCCTGGACCTTGAGCCAGTGGGCTGGGGAGGGAGGGAAGCTATTGGACACTAGAGGTTGTACCGAATGGACTCCTCAAAAGTGGGTGTGCCTCACCTTGCCTGTTGCCCCAGAACCTTGTAGTAAAGATACATCACTAGGATCATGTATGTGGCATGAATTGGAATCACAAACTCAAATTGCCTCACAGTACTTTCTCTTGAATAGGCTACATAGAAAGTGACACTGACGATTATAAATCTTAGTGTCAAAAGGGGGATTATGTTGGATCATATTAAAGAAGTTCTGTATTAAAATCACAAATGAGTTTGATTCCCCATAGTTCAAATTCCAGGGTATTACTAATTAAGAGGTCTCTTGGTTTTTGGTGCTGTTTCTCTCCCTCTGTGTGTGAAACTTGCAAGCTGCTAATTGTGTTAGTACATTCTAAGACAGAGTCTGTTCTCAAAGCAATTCACAGAGAGAGAGACTCAAAGCAATACTCGAACAACAGAAACAGCACCCAGAGACTCCCCACCCTTTTGTTGTATTAACAATTGTGATTAAAATAGAGATAGAGGATGTATGTGGATGGATGCTTGGTGTGGATAATAACTGAATGATCAGGGAGGTGCCAGCCTAAGAATCCAGTGTCCATCGGCTGAAGAAGGCGTCAAGTGGAAATAACCAGAGGACCCCCCCGGAGGGCAGACTGGAATCCACCCAACAGCCTCAAGAATGGGAGAACCAAAGAACAAGATAACATCTTGGAGCCGTCAGGAATGTGCTATCTGCTGATTGATTCAGCAATAGCATGATGAAGCAATTCCCATAGACTGTCATAGGAAGAAATTCCTATAAAAATAGACTCTAAAAAGTGAGAACTTTGGGGTCTGATTCTGCAAACCAACTTCCAGGAGCATCAGATGAGCATCTGACAAGGCCCTGCTCCCTCCTCATGTCCAGGCCACCTGGCCAGTGGCTTGGCATGAGCAACTCTAAGGCTGGTAACTATGATAACAACCTTGCAGAACCTGTGTGTGTGTGTGGGTATGAATGAATGAATGAATGAATGTGAGAATAAATTTGAGATTGAATGGAATGTTATAACTATAACTAACTGCTTACTATGATTCTTTCTGTATTCACAATAAATGTGGTATTTTGCCTTTTTCCCTTTAATAAGATCCTGCTGGTTTTTATTTTATTGGTACAACACTTTAATGATCTGTATTGCAGACGGTATTGCCTAGAGGCCACAATCAGGGATCAAAATGCCATTGTGTCTGTTGCTGTACACATAATAATGAGAAGATGGTCCCTGCCCTGAAGAATTATTGGATGAGATGCATCAAGTGAGTGTGACAAACAGACCCCCGGGAAAACAAAGGAGTAATGAGATTATAACAATCAGTTCTTAACACCAGCTTTGCCGTTTGGGCAAGAGGTGTAAGAAGGCAGCTACCAGCACTGGAATTTAGTTATTTGTGGTATGCCCTGCACTTTGTTAAGAGGACTCTGGCTAACAGTCATCACAGAGGTTGGCTGTTAGTGGGTGGAGGACATCCCACACATTGACCCCATTCTCCTAGGTTATTGTGATGGACTTTAAAATGCTGTTCATTTCAGAACAGCCTTTTTCGGACTTCTGATAATTGAGGCCTGGACTGACAGTTTTCAACCTTTGTGACCACCATCCCACAGACATGGAAAAGGACAACCCTCCAGGGCACTCGATCCCAATAGTTCAACTGTCCTACTGCCCCTTCCACCACACAGACACTTGATATTGTGTGGGACAAGCCCTTGCCTCCTGTGGGGCTGGCTCATAGGCTGGTAAAGGGGTGTGGGGAGGAGAAGAGGAGGTCTGCAGGAGATTGGAACAGTCTTCACATGCCTGGAAGTAGCTGATACCAGAAGTGATGGGTAGGGGTGGGGCTATAGTTAGAGACAGCTGTGAAATGGTTACAGGGTGACATGCCCCAGGCTGCCCTATGGGGCATACAGTCTTTCTCAGTGTCCATTCAAAGTCTCACCTCTGGGCATAATCTGTTCATGGTCACATGAAATAAGTCACAAGAACCCTTGTAATAAAAGCATTCTTCCCCAAATTACTACAGAACCATAGCAGTTTTCCATGCCCAGGACATCTCCAGTCTTTTCTCCCAAGAGTTCATCTCCAGTTCCCAGTCTCCTTTTGCCCTTGCTCCAGAGGTCCACTCTCCAGACCACCCATCTGAGAGTTCCCAGATTCACTTTTCTCCCATGACACTTTTCCAGTAACCCTGTCAAGGCTGATTTCCCACTCTGGAACTTTGAGTGCAGAAGGTGGAGGCCCACAAGGAGTTTAAAAATTAATACTTGCCACTCCAGGCTTGTATTACACTCCCAAGGTTACAGTTTTCTCTGACCTTGGCTTGGTAAATGCTGCCATCATCCAAATGCAAAAAAACCCCTTTGAACCCAGGAAGGAGCACTTGGGAATTCCTTCCTGTGGGGTACCCTCAAGCCCTTTCACCCTGCTCTGAGGAAGAGCTGAGAAAGAAAACAGGAAATTAGCTGTTGCTACCAGCTAATCAAACAACATTCACAAACCTCTTAGGACACCAAAAATCCAATCATGTTCCTTAAAAAAAAGGTAAATTTTATTAAAAACTAAGAAGGAAGAAAATACGTCTGGAACTTAGGCTTTTGCTAGATTTTAAAAGAGCAATTCCAAAAATTAAGCACCCAAAATAGCATTCTTGGGGGTTCAGCTTAAAGGTTACAAACTGACAAAAACATCTGGGATTAGCACAGAGGAATTCACAAGCCTTAAAAAATAAACAGAAATAAACCGAATCACGTCTTCCTAAACATTCCTAATTTACTTACATATTTGGGTTGTTAAAAGTAGTTCTAGATATGACCTGATGGTTTTCATATCCGGTTCAAACTTTACACAGCATCCCTGCTGCCTGTCTCTTCAGCCCAGAGAGAACAACAAGGTCAGGCTTGACAAAGCCCTGGCTGGGATGATTTAACTGGGGATTGGTCCTGCTTTGAGCAGGGGGTTGGACTAGATGACCTCCTGAGGTCCCTTCCAACCCTGATATTCTATGATTCTATGGTTCTATGAACAGAGAGACAAAGGGAAAGTTTTTTCCCGCATTTTAAAAAATTCTAGCCTTCCCATTGGCTCTTTTGGTCAGGTGCCCACTCTTTTTTCTTTACCTGTGGACTTTTTAACCCTTTACAGGTAAAGCAAGCAGCCACCAAGAGGGACTTTATAGGTAACTGGCTGGGTGTCCATAAAAGGGAGCTCCCCCCTCCCCCTGCCTTCATTTATCACAACCCCAAGTCAGGTCTCCCGTGATAGGACTCCCCACAGTGTTCCACCCCACAGACTTCTCTGTCTGCGAGTCGTTCACCCACTCATCGCACATCCCTCCAGGACCCTTGTTCTGGGCTTGGCTTCCCACATTCCTCCACTCAGGCCTTCTGCAAGGCACCTTCCCACAGAGTTCTCCTCAGCCAGGCCTCTGGCCCCTATAAGCCCTACCCCTTTTCTTGGGGTCCACCCTACAGCATCCACCCTCTTGTTTCATGATCAGTGTCCCCAAACCAGCCTGTTCTTCCTCTTATTCCTATGGGCCTCTGCACAAGCTTTCCTGTAACTCAGCCAGGGTTCCCCAGCTCTAGTCAGTCCTCACCAACATTCTTCATCTTTTGCTCTTCCAACAGCTCTGGGGTACTGCTGTCCAGTGCTGCTCCTCTATCTCACTGGGTCCCTCCTTTCCTCCTCACGTGCCCCTTCTTGTCTCCCAATCTGATCTCAGCCTCTCCCCCGTTTAAAAAGGGTTGCCAACTGTCTAATTACACAAACCCAAACACCCTTGCCCCACCTCCTGCCCTGCCCATTTCCCCGAGTCCCCGTCCCTTCTCCTAGGCCCCTGCACCACCCCTACTCTGAGGCCCCGCCCCATTCACTCCACCCCCCCTTCCTCCGTCGCTTGCTCTCCCCCACCCTCAATCACTTTCACCAGGCTGGGGCAGGGGTTAGGGGGTGGGCTTTGGGCTGGGGCCAAGGGCTGGGGCAGGGGATTGGGGTACGGGAGGGGGCAAGGGGTGCGGGCTCTGAGATGGAGTTTGGGTGCTGAAGGGGGCTCAAGGCTGGGGCAGGGGGTTGTGGAGCAGGAGGGGATGAGAGGTGCGGGCTCCAGCCAGGCAGCGCTTACCTCAGGCGGCTCCCAGTTGGTGGCGCAGAGGGGCTAAGGCAGGCTCCCTACCTCCCCTGAACCCGCACCACTCCTGGAGGCAGCCAGCACATCCCTGCGACCCCTGGGCAGGGGGGCCACAGGGCTCCATGCGCTGCCCCTGCCTGCAGGCACCACCCCCGCAGCTCCCAGCCAGTGGGAGCTGCGGAGTCAGTGCTCGGGGCAGGGACAGCACGTGGAGACCCCCTGCCTCCCCCCAGGGGCCTCAGGGACATGCCTGTCACTTCCAGGTGCGGCACAGGACCCAGGCAGGTAGAGCGTCTACCTTAGCCCCCCTGCGTCACCAGACTTTTAACAGCCTAAAATCTCCTGGTTAGGCTTCAGTAGCCTCCGGATGATAGAGCCCGATTCTGGGACACTCCTGGGAAAACTGGGAGGGTTGGCAACCCTACATTTAAATGGCCCAGATGCCCATCAGTAGGCAGCTGATGAGTCACAAGTGCACTGGACCAAGCACCCTCTTAAGGTCATGTCAACACACACACATAGCTCTCATTTGTGCACGGTTTGAAGTGTGGGGAGGAGGGATCACAGGAAAGGAAGCCCCCTTCCTCTCCCTGGTGCTCTGTCCATTGCTCTACATTCTTCTTGATTGGTGCTGTGAGAGCTGCCCACCTGTTTCAACCGAGTTTAACCCTTGCACTTGTGTTACATCTAATGGATTGTAGACACTTCAGGGTAAGGAATGTGCCTATCTGTATATCTTGTAAGGCACCTAGCACATTGTGGGCACAGTCATGTGCATCTGTCTTCTCATTTCTCATTGTCAAAACCCTTATGCAAAAGGCTGAAGGGAGAGATATGAATATAGAACATCAACCATCTTGCATAGGAAACAATTTTCTCTGAACACCACAAAATGTCTTCCTCTAAATATCTGGAGAAAGTATCATCTTCCAAGAGTGAAATGTTGGCATTCCTGCCTTTCATGCTCAGATCATCTAAGTCAGTCATTAGCTAATCTTTTGGCCATATGAGCCCTACAAAGTGAGGCAAAAACCCAACTATAACCCACCAATCAGTTCTATTTTGGCATAATGCAATTCTTTAAGCTTTTCTTAAATCAAGCATTTATTTTTGGACCAATCATTTTCAGTAACATCACTCTCTGGGGATAATACACAGTCCCAGATTCTAATTTCAGATTACAATGAATGAAGTTTTAGAGAGATTGGAACATTCTGAAAAAATTAAAATATTAAAAATGCAGTGATGTTTCATGATTCATCTTCCTTTATTCACTCCTGGTCTAAGTCAGTACAGAGTGAAAATTGTTGCCATTTTATATTTCCCAGAGAAATGTTACTTTCTTTCCATCAAATATAAAATATTTTCCCCCCAACATTGCACTGGCTCAGGGCCTAAAATAGCCCATAAAGTCTTGTGTCAATGAAATGTTTAATATCCGATATGTCACAACCCTTCAAGACTTGGAAATGGGAACTTTATACCACTGGAACAAAAGGAAGAGTTTCCATAACCTTTTCTTCTAGACCCAAAAGGCCCTTAGATATCAGGCACTGGAATTACAACATTATTTTGTGTGAAAAAGTTATTTCAGGTTCTCTGTAGAGGTTTCTAAAATTATATTAATGAAAGCTTCTCTCTCATTCTAAGGTCTATACAGCTGGATTCAAAGCAATACAAACAGAAGGTCACGAACACATCTATGCCAAAAAAAAGTTTTGCAGATTTTCTAGCACATGCCTGAGATATTTCTTCTAATGCTCGCTGGGAATTTTCCATCAAAATCTTTTTCAATCAAAAATGTGGTTTCTTTTAAATCATGGGAAAATTTCATTTTAACAAAAATGTTTTGATTTTTTTGTTGAAAAATCAAAATGATATATTTTGTTGTTTCGGGTCATCTGGAATCAAAACATTTTGGTTTGCCCTAAATGGAATATTACTTTTTGGGTCAGTTCAGCATTAATCTGTGTCTGCCTGAGCTGCTACAGTGTCTCATGGGAATTATAGTTTGGATGCTTCAAGACTCCATTCTCCCCAATGGGCCAGGTTCCTTGGCTGGAGTACCTGTCTCATGATACCTCACTGGCTGAACATCTGTGATGCATCATGGGAGTCCCATGACCACAGCATCTCATGGGATATGTAGTCCAGCTGGGGAACCTGGCTCATAGAGGAGAATGAGGGCTTGAGACAACTGAAATTCAACTCCCATGAAGCATCACAGCAGCTCAGGAAGACAATTCAATGTTGAACCAAGATGAAACAATACATGTTGCCATTTCTGAATCAGCATTTTCAGAATTTTTCATTGCATGAAAAAATTCAGTATTTCAACTTTTTGTACCTTGTGGCAGACCCCTTAAATTTCTCATGTCCAGCTCCACCTGGCCTGGCCCCCAAATGGAAAATTACCTCCAACACAAAGCCTTCATAGCAAAAAGTCCTTCCTCACAGTGTTCTTCCGGGGGGAGGGATTGTCCATTTCTCTTTCACCACTGGGAAAAGGGGCTCCTTTCCCTCTTGGGGATGAACTGTCCCTTTCCATTTTTTCCACACAGGGAGAACAGGGAGCTTTTTGTGCTGTTTTTCCTAAGGGTTTGTGTCTTGATTAATTGACAGATTGAAAGAGAGTGGGGGATCCTTGCTCCACCTTGCACTGCAAGGCTCCTGGTCCTGGTGCCCTTAATCATAGAATAGCAGGATTGGAAGGGACCTCAGGAGGCCATCTAGTCCAACCCCCTGCTCAAAGCAGGACCAATCCCCAATTTTTGCCCCAGATCCCTAAATTGCCCCCTCAAGAATTGAACTTACAACCCTGGGTTTAGCAGGCCAATGCTCAAACCACTGAGCTATCCCTCCCCCTTCCCGTCCTCTCCTCTCCTCTCCCCTCCCCTCCCCAAGACTCAGTCTTCCCCTGGGACCATTTCCTCTCTCCTGCTGTCCCCAGAGAATACTTATTTCTATAAGACTGATTGGCATCTTTGCAGCCACTGTTCTCTTTCCAGGAGAAAAGGCTTCTCACAAATAATATTTATTCCTCTTTATTAAACCAGCTTTCTTCAAAACTTTCCGTGCTTCTTTATGCTCACTTGAAGAACATTATGTATGTGAATGAAATAAGGTGCAAATCTGCTAGGATCAAACATTTCTTTGCTAATGCTGCTGATTTAGAACTAAAATGTACGAGGTAATTCACATCAGATGGAAATTATGTTGACTTACTTTTTTAAAATAAATGTAGAATTGTAGCTAGTCCTTTCCTGACTGCAATATTTTCTGATGGACTCTCCAGTCTCCCATGGACAGAACTCCTTTTCTGTGATTAAATGAAATATACAGAAGCAATTAGTTACTTTACATTCTTTGAAGTTCCAGATACTGTTTCCTTATCTACATCAGATAAACACACGCATAGGGTCGGTCCCTAATTTGGAAAGAAATACTGGACAAAATCTATATATGAGACCCAGTTTTTTCAAGGGGAAACAATTACAGCAATCAAGGTTTGTCATTTTGTTCTCTCTTTGCTTGGCAGTCTGTTCCTTTGAAGATACCATGACCAAAATGATCTAGATACACCTGTTATTTTTACAAAGGTGCCTCTCTCCTGAGGCAGACCTGAGTGAAATTTCCAGACAGTGTCTAAAGTAACCTTATTCCATGCTTCCATGAATTATAAAAACAAAACGCATTGAGACCAAGAGAGCAGCTCACTGAAACCATCCAAACGTGCCTTTGCTAATGGGCCCACTTTATTGCTTTCAGCAAAGGAATGCTATTACATTCCTTAATCCACCTGCAAATCGATGACGATTTTAACTCACTTTCAGCAACAAACTGTGTGTGCATAAATTGTATTACCTGACAAGCCAGCCACCCATACATGATTGATCAGCATCCGTACCTCTGTGTGTCACAATCACAATAATATGACAATTCTCTTTGTCATGCTTCAATTTTTGCCCGAGACTAACACAAAACAGGTGTAAATTAAGGGGATAAAAATACTTAAGTCATCATACCACACACTGAAAAAGGTAGCATTCAAAGAGCCAATAAAAAGGATCCGTAGAGTTCAACACCGAACAGATAAGACTGTCTGAAAAGTCTTCCCCAGCATCTAACGCAGAGAAACAATTTAACAAAAACTTTCGTTTATTCTTTCAGATTAAACTATTGGTTGATGTATGTGACTGCCAGAGAATTATTTTGTAGCTTTTCAATACATTGCAACTAAACTATAAAAAAGTAAATTCCCCCTTCTTCCAGCTACATTTCTGCAACGATGGAAGTTCAATGTGTGGGCTAGTGCTCAGGATGTAGGGGTTTTAATTAGGCCATTGGGTCAGACTATTAATTATTAGTAGTATTAATTACTGTAGCACCTGGGGCTGGGTTTATAAAAGGCATCTGAAAATCCTACTAACTGCCTAGCTGCATTTTAGGCACCTCATTACCTTGGAAAATCTGGCTGCTAGATACCGCAACCCCAGACTGAGGCCCCACTGTGCCAGGTGCTGTACACACACATAGTAAGAGTTTACAGCATCTAAACAGCCAAGACAGGCAAAGGAATATTATCATCCCCATTTGACAGCTTGGAACTAAGGAAGAGAGAGATTAAGTGACTTGCAAAAGACTTGCAGACAGAAAGTCTGTGGCAGAACCCAGATCTCCTGAGTCCCATTCAAGTGCCTAAACCATAAGACCAGCCTTTCTTATTAATTATTTAATGTTCATCCACGTTTAGTTTGTTTTGTTTTTTTTAGCAATGGACACTTTGTAAATTCTTTACTTACTTTAATCCTTCTCTTAATAACCGAACAAATGAAAATCTTTGATTTTTGAAGCTGTTTTATCTAAATTTCTTCCTCTCCCCAGATCCCCATACAATTAGAAAAGACTCAGATCATCACCACAGAGCAGGCATTGAGAACAAGGTCTTGGGACAGTCAGTCACCACCCTACTTCTACTTGATAATTGATGCTCAAAGTTGAGTGCATCAATTGGGGTCAATTTGGGTGCATTAAAATGCCATAAGTAGCAAATTATGGCTCCAATCCTGCAAACATTTACTCACATGGGTAATTCTGCACAGTAGTCTCAGTTAACTCAAAGGGATTATGTATGTGAGTATAATTGTGCATGTGCTTGTGTGTTTGCCGATCAGGGTCTATGTTTGTATCCATTTGGACAGAGGATACAGCTCTCTGAGATGTAGATAATGTATTTAATGCTCCACAGCCTTGCACCATGTATATAGTCATTGAGACATCTCAAATATGAGTGTAAAACTTGACACTTATTGTGCCCAGATGCAAATGATAATGCAAGGTGCAAAGGCGTGAAGAATCAGGCCCACTGTCTTTTTCAATTTTCAGTTCAAGGGGAAGCTTCACAAATTCTTGGTGTAAGATTCCAAGAGCAGAAACGTATCATTCCAGGCATTAAATCAGCTCTCACATAGAAACTGCACACTGAAACCCTTTCACAAGGCAAATTCACCCTGGGCACTGCTGCCTTCCTCTCTTCTACCTCAAGCTAAGATGCACTGCCTTTGTTTTTGTACAAAGAAAATTGAAAGTTTTATTTCCTTAGGCTAATTATTATCTAGGTCAGTGCCACTTTGCAGCAGATAATTATAGTCTTTGTTGATATCGTTTGTGGCACACCAATAACACAGCAAAGCGATGCTGAAGAAACTTTAATGGACATTCATCATTGTGCCTTCTGCTGCACTGTAGATTATCACTGGGGCCAGTGTTTCAGCATTATAGCGACAACACAACAATCCAGGCTCATGTTGATGCTGACTCAAATCCCACTGAAGTTAATGGGAAGGTTTCCTCCCATGGACTTGGGAACAAAGTCTTTCTACCTGATCCTGCACTCATCCAAGTCAATGACAAACTATCCATTGACTACAGTGGGATCAGGCCTTTTATTTACCGCCCTTCTGCCTGACTCATGACCCCACTTTACTCTTAACATCACAGCTTTAAGCACAAACCCATCTTTCCCCTTGTTACTCTCAGGGCCCTGTGTAAAATATTTACAAACACAATCTGCCTGGTTTTTAACCCACTGCGCATGAATTCACTATATGGGGCCCATGTAATTGTATTTGGTGATGTCTTTTCCCTTAGCTCTACTGAGCGGATTTTAAAAAAAAAATACCAGTCAACTACTTTCTCGGTTTTAATTCCTTGATGTGGCCAAGCTTAAAGTTTTGACATTTTGCTGAAAAGTTTCCATAGCAATTAGTCAAAACATGATGGCGTTTTGGTTTCCAGTTTAATTCTTGCCAGCATGTAGACCAAAGCAGTTCAGCTTCTAAAGTACATGGACATTTTAGAGGAGGCCACTTACTAATTACAAGAGTAATAGGAGCTTTCTGGATGGGGGAGTGCCTCTCCAAGTTCCTGGCCTAGCTTAATTAATATGATTTGCTGCGCCTTTAAAACAAATATCACAGTTTCCACACAGACATTACACACAAGCCAAGACTCCCCCTTGCAGCGTGAACAGAGTGCTCCTTTGAGCTCCGATGCTAACCAAACTCTGTGGCTTCACTCCCACATTTGGAACCCTCTCTGGCTCTTCCCTGGATACTCTTGTAATCCAGTGCAGCCCCCCCCCCCACCACCACCACACACACACCAGCCCTGGCGCTCTCCTAGCACTCTCTCGTTGTTTATTTTAATATTTGGCTTTTATTTTTTTATTCTGACTGGTGCATCAAAAAGAATGAACTCACCCAAAGTCAAGAGGTAGGGTGGTCTGGATAGTGGCACCAGACTGGGAACCAGGACACCTGTGATGAGACTCTGCATTGCATGTGTAAGAGGAGCGGCACAGAACTCGTAGCCCAAGAGGAGGTGAGGATAAAAATGGCTCAGAACTGATTTACACCCTCTTAATTCTGGGCTATTCCACAGCTCCTAGAGCAGTGAGGACTGCCTTGGGGTCCCAGCTAAGTAATGGCAGTCTCCATAGCTGCCTATGAGCCACACCATTGCCCAGAATCTCTTAAGCCCTGTAGGCTGTGGTCCCACTCCCAGCATGGCCCCTTCACCAGGGCTTGTGAGGGAGTCCTCAGAAGGTACCCTTATGTCTGTCATCCACAGTTCATACACCCAGCTAATCCTCCTCTGTCCAGATCAGGGGGCTTCAGAGCCCCTTTATACCACTCTGATCCTTTTGCGTAGCTGAAGTGGGCTTGAGGATTTATTCCTCTGGATTCTTTTCCCAGCTCTGCCACCGATCTGCTACGTGATCCGGGCAAGTCCTTTCACGTTCCTGTGCCTGTGTTTTCCATTACACCCTTTGTCTGTGCCGTCCATTGCAACTGTATGCTGCTGAGAGCAAAGCCTGTCTTTTATTATCTGTTTGTAGCACAATGGGCCCTGAACTCAGTTACAGCATCTAGACCCTGCTGTAATACCAGTAATAACAAGTTAATATCAGAGTTACAGGCATTTGATAACACTTTTTGAAAATAAACCAGAGCAGGAGGCAGGAGACCTTCAATGTTCTCAGCACAGTATCTCTTCATGTTCGGTCTTTAAAGCTCTGGGCTGCAGAGGATTATGATGCATCTTATCTGGAAATGTTATTTCACCCAGATACCACAGAGGAAGGGACCTTCAAAACCATGTCACATTATTACTAGTTTGAGGAGTTAGAATGCATGGTGACTGAGAGCAACCACTTTTTAAATCACTTAGCAAAAGAATACCCCACATAGATGGTAAGCTCAGTGGGGCAGGGACTGTCTTTTCATTACGTGTGTGTACAGCACCTACCACAATGGTACCCTGATCCTTGATTGGGATCTTTAGGTGCTACCTAAATATAATTTACACTAAATAATATTATAGGACCAAATTTTCACAAGAGCAAAGGGGTTGGGGTGTGCTTGACAAAGATTGATATCCAAATACCCCAAAGCACACATGGAAACTGGGTTTACATTCACATGTTTGCAAAAAGAAAAGGAGTACTTGTGGCACCTTAGAACAAAGTTATTTGACCATAAGCTTTCGTGAGCTACAGCTCACTTCATTGGATGCTGTAGCTCACAAAATCTTATGCTCAAATAAATTTGTTAGTCTCTAAGGTGCCACAAATACTCCTGTTCTTTTTGCAGATACAGACTAACATGGCTGCTACTCTGAAACCATTCACATGTTTGTACAACTGCAATCTACACACCTCCATCGGGGCAAGTTACAGGGGAGGGTTGTATACAACATGGATGTGTACCAAAAAAAACCTATTTCCAATTAAAATTTCGGGCCAGAGAGTCAAACGCAAACAAACTCTACTATGGAATTCAATACTAACGTTTCCATAGAAGAGAAGGAGTGTTATGAAACCCATTGCATTATTCATCCCGTAATAGTGGTAGGAGTTTCACAAATGTTATCTCCATGACAACAAATAATTACTTGGCATCCCTTAGCTTACACATAAAATTAAGTGTGTCATATGTTAACTAGTAAAAGTGAAGAAACACAATGTAGCTGCTTTACTTTCTGTAGTAAACATTTACAGAGCATGATATTTTTTCTTGATAACTTGGTAGGTCAATGGAACACTAAAAGCTAAACATTAAAGAGTAAGGAAATTCATGCTTCATATAGAATGTAGCTGCAGCATCTGTGAAGCTAGTTAATTATATTGTATTGTCACAGTGTTGTCTGGAGTGTCAGTCAGAATTAGAATGCATAGAACGAGTCAGTCCCCTCCAAACACTATTAGAGATGGCAGGGTGAGCATTACCAATATACTTTTTAGAGAGGGGCCCAATCCAAAACACTCGGGATAACATTTTCAAAAGCGCCTAAGTGACTTTAGGAGCCTGGGATTTAGGCTTCTAATTGGCTTAGGTGAAAATTTCACCTAGAGCCAAACTTGTTTGATGTGTGAGAAAGTTTTAAGCCAGAGCCAAACTCTGTGTCTCAACCCCAATTCCACCACTTTTTACCAGTGCTGTTAATATGTATCTCTCCCACCCAATACAAAAGAAAGGAAAGATTGTTTAAAAGCTCAGCACAAAATATATCAGAGTGAAGGGATGCATAATTTGGCCATCATCCCATGGATAGATTACATTCACTCTCCTGTGGCATGGTACATCGTTATCATGAATGGTTTCTATGAGTTTACAGAGCTGTGCTGCTGTCACCTGACTTTTAAATATATATACACACACACATATATATATATATATATATACACATACACACTGTCAAATATATCCATGGCCAAATTATGGCGTGCCTTCACTCTGATATATATTTATGCTGGTGCCTACCACCAGATGGGTAAATCCAGCTGTGTGCCACCCAAGAATCATCTTGAAAATCCCTAGCAGCCCTACTAGGACAGCTTTCCTTCTGCTTTGTCCTATCAGCCAGAAGTAATCCAAAAATGTAATACAAGGCAACGAGAACCATACCAGCAGTATAACATACATAATATGGTGAGGCCACTGGTGGGCAGAGACCACAGCCTACCATGCAGATCAACATTGTCTCATTGTGTCCTTGTATTCCCCCATCATTCTGTCTCCATCCATTGTCTCCCACTTAGATTATAATCTCATTGGGGCAGGGACCATCCTTTTGTTCTGTGTTTGTACCGTGCCTAGCACAATGAGGTCCTGGTCCATGACTAGGGCTCCAACGTGCTATGGTAATATAAATAAATAACAACAAAAATAACTCACTGTACCTTGAAACCTATGAGATCTGCACAGGAATTCTTGCATTTTGGGAACAGTAGGCCTTTAAGATTATGTAAATTTTTGATACAAAAGCATCATTTTTCCTTAAGGATTACTGAAGGAAGCAAAAAGAAAAGGGGAGGAGGGAGAGAGAAGAGCCAAATCCTATTTTAATGCCTTCCCCCACCTCTAATCCTCTACACAAAGATAGCAAACAAGCTATTAAATAATTTAAAATTTTTATCTGTGATACAGAATGGTATCATAGATCATTTTCTATCCATACTCTGTCCTGAATGATCGCATTGGATTTAAAGAACCAAAGTAAACTTTAGTCTCCTCCCACATACTCTGGTGTAAATCAGGAGTAACTCCATGGACATTACACCACTGTCAGAGAGATCAGAATAAGGCGTCATGAGTGTATATACCCATAACTAACTTCATTTCTAAATAGCCCAGCCTGCTACTGATTGCCTCCACCAGGTTGCAACAACACTATACATGTAGTTATTTCCCAGGAAGCTTCCCTGAGATGCAGTAGTCTGTAAACAACAGATGGTGAGGAGGTTTTGTTTTGGGGCTTATGTGTTCCAAAAATAAAATAATCAGGAAGATGATGAAGCTGTAACTCTAGCTAAAAACATCCTAATTTTATTTGAATAAAAGAATGCAGGTACGTGTGATTTCTAAATAAATTAGTCTATAGGGTTGATCCAACTTTCATGGAGGCCAAGGGGATGTGTCCTAACATAGTTTTAATAGGATTTACATGGATTTAGTGGGATTCAGACAAAATTTACATACCAACTGGGTTACAACCATGTTGAGAAACTGTTCGAAAACTCTTGTCTACATTAGACTTTTTTCCCCCTTAAAATGCCACACAGAACTATCATGGTTGTGGTTGTGGTTGTGGTTGTGGAGGGCAATTTGTAGACAGGCTGTTAGCAGCTGGCATTTTCGCTACTACATTAGCTAACCGGTTCAGAATAGGGTTAGACAATGCAGTGGCTAAAGCTCTGTGGCTGGTCTACAATAGCGCTTCCATGTGCATTACCACTCATGGACCTGTATGGGGGGGAGGGGTGGTAAGGGTGGAGATAAGTCATTATACTACTGCAAGTCTGAGATTCCTTGTGTGGTCGTTTAATGATGTTCCTGTCCAGACTGATCAGGGAAATCATGTGCTGCCTACCTACAATCATGTTAGAAAATGGTTGCCATGCACGATTCTCGCAGAACATAAGTGGGGCCATCTTAGCTGAAACTATAGCATGGGTACCCTTCCATTAACATCATAGCTAGTATACCTAAGTACCATAGTAACTGGTATACTAAATATAGGCAAGTAGACACAAATGAGGAAGACTTCCTTTGTTTCTGGAATTCTACGGTTTTGTTCCCATTTTGAGCGTATGCTATTAGTATATTCATTAACAGTATTTTTTCGAATAGATCTCCCATCCCAGCTATCTGAAGTTTGCATGTTTCAATTACAACAGCCGAGTTCCTTGACTGGGGGGGTGGGACAGGATGGAAAGTTCTGTAGGATACATTTTTGAGTATTGAAGTGGCAATTCACTGTGCTTCTTTCATCATAAAGAACACACCACAATGGTCAGATTATCTAGCTGGAAGCAATGAGAGCTTAATTGAAACCAAAGCTCTAAAAGCAGGATGAATACTGATCAGGAAATTGTTAGACTAACGGATTCCCATTAGTGACATGTTTTACTCACTGACTTTGCTGTCTCACTAGTAATAAGTATTCACTGTAAATCACTGCCCATAACATATACATTCACCTTAGCAATGTAGTTATTTCAAAAATAGAACTGTGATTACATAACGTTAATCTAATTTCGATGGGCCAACTGCTAAAATCCTTAGTTAGGTTTTACTTAGTCAAAACTCCTAAGGAATTCAGTGCTTCGGTACAAATTTTGTCTACAAATAAGAAAGGTGGGTCTAAAATAAAAGACCCTCAAAATAAACACAATGTATATATGTGAAAGTCACCACACAGCTCAATTGATGAAATGTGAATCATGAGCACAATATTTTTAAACATAATACAGTCCAAATGGTTTCCATGGTTGTCTCTCAGTAACTTGTGCTCCACCATCTATTTGTTGTATCCATTTGTTATCTCCCGCCATCTATGCAGATTATAAGCTATTTGAGGTAGGGGCCATCTTTGTGCTATGTGGGTGTACAGCACCTGATACAACGGGGTCCAGATCCCTGACCGGGGCAATCTCAGCGCTGCCATGATTAAAAAAAAACCCTATCAAAACAGATAAATAGTTTATATTCACATGGATACCTACAACCTTCACTATTGTACCAAGGCAGTAGCCTCTGCTTAGCTAAAAATTGTAACCAGTTTCCATTATAAATACTTATTTTTGTACCTCTACAACTTCGCTTTGAAAAACTGAATTACCAGATAATTACTAGATTTACTCTGAACAATAAGAAGAATTCTATTGCAAATGGTTTTGAGAGAGAGAGAGAGAGAGAGAGAGAGAGATCTGACTTTGAGTTCTGGATCATTACCAATTTCCTGATTTGTCATTTTGGTTCCCCCCCACCCCAACATTTCTTTGTCTACCTGTAGCCCAAAACTGGCTTCTTACCGACACTTCCAATTTTCCACATAGTTCAATCTCCTTGAAAACTCATACACTGGTCATAGTAGAAGAAGGTAAGTTGTAATTAGGCAACGTTTTAAAGATTTTTTGTTGTGGATAGCTGGGGTTCAGTCCTTCCCTCATTCATTTCAGAGGCAAATAAGAGTCTAGTCATGTTCCCTCTCATATCAGCTGGACATTTTTTGCCATTCACTTCAAGGGGAGCATGACTGAGCACTTAAACCATGTTTTTTCTCCATGTAGCAATAGATTGAGAAGGAAGTATCGTTCTATAATACTCACACATATAGATACAGGCTGGATGGAAAATTTTGATTTTCAGCAGAAATGCAAATACTGAACAATTTCATCTGGAAACCAAAGTATTTCAGCTTTTGGGTGTTTGATTTTTTGAAAAAAAAAATCTAAACTTTCAGCAGGAACTAGACATTTTGCAAAAAGGGCCATGTCATCCGAAACCCAAATTTTTGATCAAAAACAGTTTAGCTGGAAAAATTTTGACCAGCCCTAATAGAAGTACTCTAAGACGCATGCAAATTCTCCAATAAAACTGTGCAAGGTTTTGAAATACAAACCGGTATGAAAAGATACGTTGTTTGCTAACATAAACATACAACTCATCTGCTATCACGTAGCCAAAGCTATTAGATTGCAGTTAATAATTTACTGCTCGGCTCATAAATAAGCATAGGTCCCTTTGCTCTGAATATGCAAATCATTAAGGGGAACGGTGATTGCTGGTTTTCCAAACTTCCTCTGAGTAAGTTACGTCTCTTGCCCTTCGTCACTGCCCCCGCCTTTCCCTCTGCACATCAATCGTCACCTCTCATTTGAACTGCCACGGGAATGGGGCAAAAGTAGCTTTTCACATTCGTGCCGTCTCAGGGATACGGGAGCTCAGCTGCAAACAAAGGTGCTCACTCAGCAGGTATGTTGCCTCCTCCACAGATGATGCAGACATTTGTTCTATGTCTTGTTCACTGGATTCCTCTCAGCTTGGCAGTACATTGGAAATATTTATCTCCACTCTTGCTACTCCCCATACAGGTCCACCAGTGGTAATGCAAATGGAAGCACTATTGTAGACCAGCCATGGAGCTATGAAAAGTACCCGGTGGGATGTTAAAGGCTCTGGTGCTCCAGCTCAAACAGAGGCTGCAGACAAATGGAAATTAAGAGCTAGGAAAAGTCCTCCTCCCAGCAATCAGACTCAAGCTTCCTGCACACCTGCTCTCAAATCTGCAAGTGGACACAGTAGAAAGGGCAGGAGGGTGGGAACAGAGAATGGCTGGGTCTAAGGAAACATGAGATTATTAAGCATAATCCTTCCCGTGTTAATGAGACACAGATCTGTGTGTCCTTCCCTAGTAGGCCTGACTCCTGGTGACAGACAGGGGTAGTTTGGCACCTCACTTATGCGGTACAGGATGAAGCCTTTCATAGGGGAACCATAACCCCGGCTTGTTATATCAGTTGTCATTTCTTTTCTTTTAAGGCTCTTATTGAAAAGCTTATTCACAAGATGCCATAAAAATACAAGTACTTCCATCCCATTACACAGAAGAAAGTGGATGCTGCTTGCATGCCTTGTCTATTTAGACTGTCAGCTGATTAGGGTAAGGACTGTCTCTTGCTATATATAATATGTACAGCCCCTAGCACAATAGGGCCCTGATCTCTAATAGCAATAACAGTTATGAAAAATGGCCCAGCAGCTTTCCACTTTAAAAATCCCTGTGTTTGTGTAGAAAAAGATACCAATGGGGGAGGCGAGGCAGAATTTTAAAAATACCCCTTCACGGTGGCACCAACCTGAAGATTTGGGAGGAAATGGGTCAGTGGCAGGTGCTGCTGAAAAAATAAGTTAAAGCTATAACTAAGGATGAGCTTCAAGCCCTAAAACATCCACAGCAGCATTAGTTACTCTTCCATCAGACACTGAGAATGAGTTGCTAATAGTTTCCTGCTCTCTGCTAAGCCAAACTGCTGCTTAAATCACATTAAAAGGCCAGTATACATGGCTGTATTTACTTTATTACAAGATGTGTCTTTTAATCTCACAATGAATCATGTGATAACTTTATCTATAATTATAAAAACCCAGCTCCAGATTGTTGTGCTCGGAGTGACAGCATTAGGCAAGAGATTGGAGTTCAACCCACACATGCAAGATGGAGCAGGAAAGGTCTGGTTTATTTCAAAACTCCACCCACACGATACCCCACCTGCAGGACAAAGAGCAATAACAGATTCCAACTGTAGGACAGGATTAGCACTCTTGTTGGCTGACTAGGGAAAGTCACTTACACCAAGGGGCTGCAGTATAATGAGAAAACAGGACCTGGGCCTGTAGAACGGCCTCACTGGGATGGGAGAGTAAGCAGTACTGCCAGCCCCATGTGTCCAAAAATTATGTCAGTCCCCACAAAAAATGAGATTGCCTTAAAACTCATGAGATGTTTTTTAATCGTGAATTTGGGGTTCTTTTTCTTTGCTGGCAGATTACAGGACACTTACTTTGCATTTTCAAGATGCAAACGTGAGGGCTAGGAACATACTTTTTTCTGAGATTCTCATGTAATCTCTTGATTCCAGCAGCTGGGGCTTTAAAAAAATAAACACCAAATATTGTATGACCCATGCGAAAATTGCAAGGGCTGGCAACAATAAGGATGTCAAGGAGCTACTACATTTTCTACCTGTCCTCCCCCAATCCAGTTCCATTTGTTTTTGTTCCCCTCCACCAGTCTAAGGCCACATCTACACTACCTGCTGGATCAGCGGGTAGTGATCGATCTATCGGGGATTGATTTATTGTGTCTAGTGTAGACGCAATAAATCGATCCCCAATCGCTCTGCTGTCGACTCCGGAACTCCACCAGGGCAAGAGGCGGAAGTAGAGTCAATGGGGGAGCGGCGGCCATTGATCCCGTGCCACGAGGACGCGAAGTAAGTGATTCTAAGTCAATCTGAGATACATCAACTTCAGCTACGCTATTCTCATAGCTGAAGTTGCGTATCTTAGGTCGATTCCCCCCTAGTGTAGACCAGTCCTAAGTGGAAGGGAGAATCACACTCTCCATTATTTCTTCTGATTACATATCCCCTCTGCCTAACAAGGGACTGGCCATTCTATATACTGTCTGCCTCCTGCATTGGCCCTCTGGTATCTCCCCACATGCATCTTTGAATCTTCCCTCTCTCAAACTACCTTATTGATTCGTGATATGGTGATGGGGGCATCCACATCTGTGCAATATTGCTATACGTAGCAGAGTCTTCTGAATTCAATCCTTTGGTTCGTCCATGGGAAGAAGTAGGGTCATGATTGCACAAACCTTTGAAGTTCAAAGCTGATTTGAACATGTGCTGAAATACACCATCATTAGAGCATTTATACCATAAGTGAAGGGGATTAGCTATTGAAAGGAAGTCTGTTTCAATGTTTACTTCCACTTTTGGTAATGTACAGAAAAAATTAACATATGAAAACACCAGATGTGACTACCAGTTATCAGCAAGAAGATGGCATTGTGCTTGGCTCAAATTTGCCTGTTATCTTGGAAATTCCTGTGCCATCTTTTTCCGCTTAGACCTATTTAGATATATATGTCTGGGACCCGCATGGTAAAATGATTTATTGAGAACTAGGAAAACACATCTGAGTTTCTCGTTGAGACTTTACTTTAGTATGATTGTATTGCTTCTCTTACACAGTTGCAGGGCAGAGCCAAAAGAACAACATAAATTCTACTTGGTACCCTTCAGTTCATGTTCAAAGTATTTGGCACACATGATCTATGCACTAAGGTGATACTCTAACAGAGACAAATTATGTCAAGACATCTGAAAGTCATCATTTCTGTGCACATGCACGCATTTTAAAAGAAAATCTACAAGAGGATCAAAAACAAGATTAAACCACATCTGTTTGGGTTTAAGCTACATTGTCTATAGAGTTCAAAGTTGTTTCCTTTTGTCTAAAAAAAAAAATCCCTTCCCAGCTGGTTTTTATCTTAAATTCCTCACCACTATCAAAGAAGTGTTTTCATTGGCCAACCAATGTTATTTCTAAAACTTGAGCTAGTTAGGAAAAAGAGCTAAGTAAGAAAATATGCTTTATTCATCAAAGGTCTATCCTCTGTGCCTTTCCCTGGCACACAGAGAAAACTAATAGAGAGGCTTCATCAGGTTCTAATAGGAGCAGTGTATCTACCGTATGTCATCATACCGTAAATTAGGGCTTCAGTCGTTTTAGACAAGTTATTGACTACAACTGACACTGATAAGGAAAACATGAAAAAGAGAATGAATTGGAAGAGGCACAAATTATATAATAAATGAATACAATGAAATGCAATGCATGGGAAAGAAAACTGCTTTGAAAGCTGCCATCAATCAGTAAACAGATTTGTTTTGTATAAATGCATGTGATTCGCTATATTGCTGTAACAGCATGCTATAGCAATCACTGACTATATATATATATATAGCTCACGCTAGACGATGAAGACCCAGCATTTTATGTTGTTCAACAAAGGGAATGATAAATGGTAAAACAAGAGCTCTTCAATCACAGTGACAGTTCTCTGTATTAGAATGGAACTTAAGACAGAAATATTAAATTAAATCAAGGCAATATGATGTGACCGCTGCACATCAAGGGATTGTTTTTCATGTTTCTATTTACACTCTACTTATTATCAAGATCAACATTATTAAATAATATCATTTTCAATAACTTCAGGTGTCATATAAGGGTGTGTTCCAACTTCCAAAACCTCCTTTTGACTTCAGTGGGAGTTGGCTCAAGCATGTAGTAAACTATGTAATGTCTCCCTTAAACAATCACATCCTTGCTTATTAATCCTATCAAGACATTAATATATAGCAGTGTCAATTTTCCATTTGACTTTAAGGAGGACTTCTTACATATTTAAATTTAAGCATGTGCTTAAGTGCTTGGCTGGATCAGGGCCAGAAGCTTCAGGATCTTGCATGGCTGAGCCCTAAATTAATAATTTCTAGGTCCATAAGAATGGATTGGTTGAATTTTAAAAAACACACACAAAAATTCTCAACACATAAGAAATATGTGTGTCATTTGCATAGAATATACATTTGCCACTGTTAATTTATTTTCCTTGTTACCGTTAGTCATAAGACACACAATTGTGTAATGATATTAATTCATTACAGCACTGAATATATTAAACTTTGAAGCTTGAAAAGATATCCAAATCCACCAAAGGCCGCACATCGCCATAAAGAGGGGGAAGTATATAAAACCGCAAAAGCAGAAAAATGGCAAGAGTTCGTTCTGAATTTTTAAGTTAACTCTTTATGCAATTTTCAATATAAAACTAACTTTTAAGTGGCAAAACCAAGTAGCAATTGTAATCATAATTAGATATACATCCTCAATGCCATGTTAAGCACAGTAAGCCTACCAGGCCACGTTAACCAGCCAAGAATGATACACAAACGCAGTTCGTCTTTGAGAGCAAAGAGGTCAAGCCCTGCAAAAAAGTTACCAATACCATTCATTTTGGAGATAATCTCATATTATGCACGTCGTATCCTGGGTAGTTGTGTTCGTTCTGCAAAAAATGAAGAACAGTTTTAACAACCAAAAAAGAGCTTTTGGGGTGGGAGTGGGGTGAATTTCACCACCCACAAAACTGAAATATGTGCATCAAAATGGGCATACACGCAACTGTGGAGCTATTGTCCTCTTTGCCCTCATTTAAGGAACTTCAAGAAAAACTAATAGAGTTGCAGTAGAAGTAAAGACAAAGACAGATCCTGCACTGCATGGTGTACTATGTGGATGATTTACTAAAGCCTTTCTTCAGAACAGCATCCCCTGCAGAAAGCACTTGACCTCAAGCTTAAACATTCTTAAGTGCTTCCCTGAATCAGGGCCTAAGTTCCACTCAATAAAAATTGTGTTTTGGCATAAAATAATGAAATAAACATAAACCAGTCTCGTGGTCTATTTACAAACTCCAAACCCCACCTCCTCACAACAGACAGAAAGATAAGTAAATGGGCCAGAATAAAATGATTCAAACTATGAGGACTTGCTTTACAATGAACCATATAAAGCCACAGAGAATCCGCTATGGACATCCTCATGATGGCGGTTTCATAGGCAAGGCCCTACCTCAGGACTAACCCTTGAACAATTCAGGATTGACCCTCAGAACAAAGCTAACCTAATCTATTTCAATTGCCATGATAGGGCATAGAAAAATTATAGTCCTGCAAGTACCCTGTGCCTAGATTACTAAGCAGCTGCCATAGCAAGTTCAGCTCTTGAAGACAGTAAGCTCTTTGGAGCTGGGCACGTCACTTGGTTTCTGTGGGCCTGCCCCCAGGGTAAGATACTACACAACAAGAAGAAAGATGGCAGGACTGGGCATTGTCTTTGCAACTTGTCCACTAACAAATCACAACATTTTCCAGTACATTCATTATTCAATATTCACAGATTTTTATAGCAAATAATTCTTGGCCTACAGATTTTCTTAATTGCAGATGTACAACTTGCCATTTACACAGTGAAGGGTTAAAATCCATTGCTGATGTAATAACCTGGTATATGGATTTGTGTACAGGCCCAAAGTCCAGAGTTTGGACAAGAGGTCAGAGGCCTAGCAATAGCTAAGAGAAAGCAGAATAACCAAAGATAACCTTGCTTTTGCTAAGATATGCCTGGTCAGCAAAAGGCCAGATGTTGGGGGCAATAATTGTGTCTTATTCAAAGTTGAAAATAGAACAAAGTCCTGTTTCTGTTGTGTTAGTTTCTTCTGTAGGGAGATGTTCTTCCCACACATCCAACCTTGAGTTTATGAAAGGTTCAAGCATGTCAGTATAAGATATGGCCTCCTCCCACCTCCCTTTCCCAGGAACCAATGCCTGCCTTAAAACACAAATAAGCAACTTGAAAGACAATCTTTATTGCCATATACTTTCACTGTTTCTTTGCTTTTACCCCTAGATATGTATCTGTTGGACAATCAAAGGAGCTACTTCATTCCTATAGACCCCAAATTAAATCCAACATATATTCTATACTAATACATTTATTAAAGTACTAATTAAATGCTAAATGTTAATGTGTTAACATTGAGACCATGGGTGGAGACATTATATAACCTTTTGACCATTGGCTACTGTGCTATCATGTCTTGCAGCTAGACCTATCCGGGGGTGTGGGACTGCCTACCCCGTCACTTTCCCCACCCATAAAAAATCCATATATTCCATTGTAATCAATTGATTAACAGAGTCTCTGAGCCTAATAAGCGAGGTGACACTCTGTCAGCGCTGTACATAATAAACTCCTATGCTTGACCTCTACACGGTGTGAATTTATGTCCTTCTCACAGTAATGTGTATAACTATGTTATTGTAACTTATAAACCAACACTATACACATTTGGCACTTCATATTTTACTGTAATATTATGCATTTGCATGTTGCATCTTTCAATATGTGGTATAACCACATAAATCATCCAGTCTGGAAACAGGAACAAGTTCAGCTAATTTATGTAATTAATCAATATCACACAAAGTGCAAATTGCAAATTTGACAAAAATAATATACAATTTAGTTTTTGCTTTCAGTGACTATTTGAGGATTAGAGCCAAAAATGTGCATCCCATGGCTGTTCATACTAATAAAGTTCAAAGGGTAAAAAAAAATTAAAGCACGCGTAAAAAAGTCCCATTGGGACTTACGCTCCTTAGTCACTTAGATGCCGCTGGTAGTTTTACCCTAAACCCCAAAGAGTCCCAGAATGGCAACGCAAAAGTGTCATATGTAGAGTTATTTGGGGGAAAATGGTGTGGTGATTTCTACGATATTTCCCCTTCCCACTTTTTCCCATTGAAATTCCAAAATTTGAAACGTGTTGAGCCGCCCTAGACACAAGCATGGATGAACCAAAAATCATATTTAAAACTGAACAAATATTTGTAGAAACTTTTCCCAGTTTGCCCAGCTGTATCTGTAACATTCACTTCTCTCCAAAATCTAACATTGCAAAGTAGCCTCTAAAGCTGTGCTCTCTATTTCTGTGTAAATTGAATAGTTAGTGCCGCTACTCAGTCTGTGAGCATAAGTTTATACACCACTTTGGAAAGTTTGGCTAAGACTAAGTCTGAGGAGCAGAAAATAAATTATTATTGGGCTCTCCAGAGAGGGAAAAGTTCAGGCCTGGTCATAAATCAAAATGGAGAACAATGAGGAAATGAGCTGCCAATTCAGCTGACCAATTCCTGGCACAGAATAGTGATTAAAGCCCTCAAACCATCATCATTACCAGAAGCATTTCACTTTTCCAGATTGCTGTAGTATTCATCCAAAGCTACTTTCTATCTTTATACTAAAAATGAGCTATGTAGCTAGCCAGGGACACTTGAGATACTGGATCTAGGGCAGAGCTTTCAGATCCTCAAAGGTATTTAGGCACTTAATTCCCATTGACTTTGAAATCAGTGGGAGTTAGGTGCCTAAATAAATGACTTAGGAGTCTAAGTCCCATTTTCAACAGTGACTTTCAGTGACCCTTAGGCTATGTCTACACTGCATCATGGCATGGTCTACATGGGTGTGACTTGCAGAGCACACCAAGGAGTTGCACTCTAAATGCACAATGTGAATGCTGCTGGCACTAACTAAAAGATACCTAGCTCACATTAATGTAGCCTTCTTTCAAACACAGGGCAGTAACCGTGCAACTCTTTGATGACCTCTGCAATTCACACCCCCACAGTCCTCTCTGCAGTGCAATGTAAACAAGCCCTTAGACTCTTATAGTACCTCTTCAAAATGAGACTTAGGCAATTTGGAAAATTATGCCCAGTTTTTCTATTGCAGCCGTTCAGTCCTGAATCTCCATGCAAATTGGGATTTTTTAATAGCATGCACTGTTGGCCTGCTCCTGCTCCCTTTGAAATCATGACATCACTGAGAATAGAGGTGGGCTAACCCTTTTGAAAGTCTCACCCTACATCTTTAGAGTGGTGCACAAACCTAAGCCTGCATGAACTCCCAGTCCCAAACCCTGTAAGATAGCTGTTGTTATCCTCATTTTATAGGTGGGGGAAATGATTTACAGATAATTGAAGTGATTTGCCAAAGGTCACAAAGCAAGTCAGTGATAGGGCTGGGATAAGAACTCAAGGGATGCTGGTTTCCTGTCCTAGGCTCCTCACTGTACATTGTGCTATCTTGCAAGTCAGTGATAGGGCTGGGATAAGAACTGGTTTCCTGTCCTAGGCTCCGCACTGTACATCGTGCTATCTTGCAGTAGTTGGGTCTGTTTTGAATTGTGGCTTGAGGAGCTCACAGCTGCCCACAAGAGGCGGTGATGGGTAGGCAGGAAGGAGGAGGGAGCTGGAAGGAGACCTGTACATTACTTTATTCAGGGCTCAGCAAAAACAAGCACTGGCCACATATAAGGGCTAAATTACAACTCTGAGAATTAGTGGAATGTGCATTTTGCAGAGGTAGAACCTGAGTGTTGATGGAGGGATGTGCAGGTTGGGCCGGGTACCACCACAACCCCAACTCTCCCAGCCACAATCCCATTTGGGTTGTTCAGTGCCGCCAGTGGCACCAGCAGGCCACCCATCTATTTAGACCAGGCCGTGAAGGACTGCAAAGAGTTATTTCCTGCTGCACAGGTGCGAGAAAGATGGGAGAAGGTGCTCCCTGCAACTGCACCGGGCCCCAGAGCAGCAAACAGAGGGACAGCCACATCTGAGCCTGAAGGCTGGGAGACAAGCCAGCAAAAACGGGGCAGTTCAAAACTAATGTAGTCATTGCCCAAAATTTATCTGCCCGGAGCCTTCCCCAAGAGGTGAGCTGAGGACAGAGAGTGAGCAATAAAGATCTGGCTCTGTTCGCTGTATGTAACAACTCCCTTCAGTGTTATTTCAGGGTTTTTTTTTTCTTTTATACCAATACATCCTTTGTAATTTTGAAGATGGACAGACACAAATTGGGGGTTTTGAGGTTTCTGATGAATAACAGCACTAGGGCCCATCCAAGTGATTTGAATTTCAAATTTGTGGAGGAGCTGGAGGGAAGCCCTCAAAGACTTGTGGTTCATAACTGCCAGTGCAGCAAATATTAAGGCGGTCACTTTTTAACTACTTTTTGCCTAGTAGCCAGCACAGAGCCTTCTCTTGTCAAAACGGAGAGTTTTCATTACAATAAAATCTCTTCCACTCCTTCAGTGCAGCCCTTGCTAACCCTCTGCTACAAAATCTGCAAGACCAGTGCCTGCAGACATACACACAAACTTGTTAAGAGTGTTTACACTACTCATGCCAAGCAGGGACAAAACAGAGAGGGACAGGACCAGATTCTCTTTATGCCAATCAGCTGGTGCCAAAGGACCAGACACTGGCTCTATCCGACTAGCTGAGAGATCCCCCAGCAGTTGGGGTTAGCAAGGGTGTAAAGCCACTACAGTTGGCTCTCATGCCTGACCGCTGCACTGGGGGCTTGCCAGAGTGGAAAGGGATGGGAAGGTGCCATTATGTTCCTCCACTTGTAAACTGGTGGACAGTCCCTTGGAGACCATTGCCAGGTGGCATAGGTTAGAGCAACCCTTAGCCTCTACCCTAACCTACACTGGGGATAGGACTGGAGCTGAATAGTGCAAAGAATCAGGACAACATAACCAGCTCCCTGAAGGTCCCTCCTCTACACTCTTCTGCACCAAAGAGATCTCCGTGCAGGAAAGAATCTGGCCAAACATTCTGGTAAGATATTTTAGCCTTAGACATATATGACGAGACCATTACTCCTTGTTCTAAGTTGCAGTGGGGGAGGTTTAGGTTGGATATTAGGAAAAACTTTTTCACTAGGAGGGTGGTGAAACACTGGAATGGGTTACCTAGCGAGGTGGTGGAATCTCCTTCCTTAGAGATTTTTAAGACCCGGCTTGACAAAGCCCTGGCTGGAACGATTTAGTTGAGGATTGGTCCTGCTTTGAACAGGGGGTTGGACGAGATGACCTCCTGAGGTCCCTTCTAACCCTAATATTCTATACTTCTATGACTTACATTTACTTCTGTAAATCAGTAATTCTTTTTTATTGTCTTTATATAAATACTCTACTGAAAAGAACAATTCTGTCCTCTCTTAGTCCTTACTGGACTTTGTACTACTTCTACCTTGGTCCCCTTTCCTTTTTTATCCCTTCCTTTAGGTACAGTACTTGCGTTATTATTCTAAGCACTTTGATCAAGCTCATAGAAAGAGGGAATTTTAGATAATTCTACACTTTACCAAGTCAAATCCACATGAAATGGTTAGTAGCTATCCCAGTGCCCAATGAGAGCAACTACATGGCTTAGTAACCCTAATTGGTTTGAGTCCCAGCTACTTAAGAGACCTCTTCTCTCTTTGTGTGATACCATGGCTGAAGCAATAAGCCGAGACACTCCAGCTAACAGGCCCCTCGTCGAAATGGAAGTAAGCTGGTGGCAGCTGAGTGATGCGTCTTTGAACTTGTAAATTACTCCTTATCTTAGGATGACAGAGTCTGGCATTCTTATAGGATTTCCTTGAAGGTCAGTGCGTGGGGGACACTTGAGGGGAAATTGTATTTGAGAAGAGTTGGTTCCCATATTCCACTCCAAGCACGGAGCACACTTCTTGCACCTGCCTTCTCCAATATCGACACAAAGCTGCATGGACATTGGAAAAAAATCACCCAACCCAAAACTCTACCGAAACTAACCCTCCACTGCACACACAATCCTTGCCATGGGGACAGGATGACAGAAAGAACCAACTATATGTGACAGATGCTAGTCATGTCACTTAATGCACTCTTGTGGCCTTCCACTCACACCGAGGTATTTAGGCTCTTAACTTACACTGAAATCACTGGACATTAGGAACCTAAAAACCATTGTGGGCCTGTGCCTTAGATAATATGGTGATGTGATGTGCATTTATGTAGAATAGAAGCACTTATGTAGACTAGAACAGACAATGAAGTTAAGCCCCTCCAGCAAGCAGTTCTGAGCTATAAGACCCCTTACGTGTTTATTTTCAACCATAAGAATACCAAAAAATATGAAAACTTAAACCAAACGTGATTTCAGTGCCTAACAGCACACTGGCTCTAGTGATATTACTGCATATTATGTAAACTCTGAAGCTGTAGTTATGAGATACCATTACAGCCATTCTTCTGGAGTGGTCAAAAATGTCCCTTAGTTGAGTTAAGAACTATAAGAGTGCTCCATTTGGAGCAATTTGATGCACACAACCAGCAGTTAGATGCCCAGCTTTGTTTTTAGAGGCTTTATTCATGAAACACTTTAGGAAATAAGTTTTATACACAACAAATTAAATGGGCATGTGCTAACCTAACTGAGCCTTCAGAGCATCACTCAGTGAAAACATATTGCCTTTGTAATAGGTTCATTCACTGTTGGGGAGCTCCCTTGCGGCCACATCTGGGCACTAGCTTCTTTCAGGCCAGACACCCTCTTTCCGATGAGTGTCATTCCTGCTTGCTCGCAGGACTCATGGTGCATCTTCTTTGTGACTCAGGAGACCTGGGGCAAAATTCTGGCCCTGGGAGCCTGGGAATTTTGCCATTGGCCTCCATGAAGTCAGGATTTCACTCTTGGATTCCATTCCAAGCTCTGCCTTTGATCTCCTGTGAGACCTTGGACAACTCACTTCATCTCACTGTGCCTTCATTTCCTAGTCCACCCTTTGTCTTGTCTACTTAGATCATAAGCTCTTGAGGACAGGGACTGTATCACTGTGTGTATGTCTAGTGCCTAGTCCAATGAAGGACCAGTTTTGGTTGGTTTCCCTAGGTGCTACTGTGATACAAATAATAAATGATGAGTGATGCATGCACCACAAAATTAATTACTCCACCTGATGTCAGCTCTTTAATTCTTCCCTGTTTCTTGCTCCTGGTGTTGAAGACTGATTAACATACACTGTACCAGCTTCGCTCGCCCCAGGAGCCTGACAAATAGAGGATGCCAAATTAATTGTCATCTACTCTTTTTGTAGTTCTTCACATGGAAAAGCATTGTTTTAAAGCTTTGAATTTGCATTGTGCTGGTGTGAGTAAAATATGCACATTCTCTCAACATACACCATGAAACATATGGAAACAGGATTAAATCTGTCCCAACCTGCCAGCATTTTAAATTTATGGAACCAAAAATCTTCAGGGAATGTCATAAATTCACATGCATTCTCAAGTGCTAATGCTTGCACAGGGACCTTTAGACTGGCAGATAAATGTATGAAAATACATATGTACAGTCATGTCTTCCATGTCTTTGTACAGATGGAGGCCAATGTGATTCAGTGTTTTTCATGTCAACGTCATTCAAGGCAGAGTCAGGTCAGGAGAGCCTGACTCCATTGCACATTGTAACTTCACTTTTACTCAGAACGTGTCTACTTTTGAGAACCTGTTAGCACCAAGACTAAGGAGGTGTTCAATCCATCAAAGGACCCAACCTAAAATGTGGGAAAATCCACTCCATGCCAAGTTATACATCCAACCCCAAACATTCCTCACTTGGGCTGCTTATCTCATGCTGAAATTTAGTCCCAAGAAATATCAGCTAAGACTGTCTGTACTAGAAATGTGCACCGATTTAACTCAATCCATTTAAAAGCCAATCCATGTAAATTGAGGCAAAGCCCTCGTATAGATGCACTTAACCTAGTTTAATCCTTTCTTATATACATTTAGCTTAATTCAGCAACTCAGTGATGCAAGCTAAACTGCTCGTGGAAGGGTTAAACTGGGCTAAGTGCATATATATTCAGGATTTGCAATAGTTTGCAGGCTGATTTTTAAATTGATTTACTTAAACTGATCCACATCTCAAGAATAAAAAAGGAGTAAGACGAAGTGAATTTTCCTTCATAAGCCAGTTGCAAATGTGTGAGTGAGACAGACAGACATCAAGAAAGCACAACATTAGGTTAACGTTTGATTTGGGGAAAAACAAAATGTTGAAAGGTCCCTGTCATTATCCAAAGCAGTTCACTACAGCGTATATAATGCCTGGACAGTGTGGAACCACGTGGCTGAGCACAGAGTGTGAGATGTGGAATTTGCTTGTAGTCCTATTTAGATGATCTTTAAGATTTCTTAATGATACAAAATACTTTAACCGGTGTGTTACTGCAGGATAACCAGTAGGTGGTAGTATTACATCCACCTTCTATTTAACACATACTAGAGTTTAGATGGGTAGCAGCTGCCAGCAGAAAATGTAGTGTTAATATTGACAAATTACACATCAGCTGCTTAATTAGCCAGCATAGCCAGCATGTGTATTGTGATTTTGTCCTTTGACAGCTCGATAAAGACAAAATCTTTTAATACCATGTTAACCAATTTATTGCAGAAAACAATCATGCTAATGCAATATTGAAAAGGTAGGAACAAACATCCAGTTTACCAGGCTTCTGCCGTGATGTACACTCAGGCCAAATTCTACTCTTATCTATACCATTTCAAACGCATTCACTGCAATCAGGGTGCATAGGGCTTAATTCAAAGGAAAATGTGGTTCTAAAGGGCTTGATCCTGCAAAGCTCTCTGGCCAGATCCAGCAAAAAGACTTAAGCACATGCTTAAAGTTAAGCCTGTGAGCAGTCCTACCGAAGTCACTGTTGAAAATGAGACTTGGTGTGTGTGATGGGGCGCACTCACCCCGCACTGGACGGGGAAGGGTTAACCCTACATTGTGGGTTGAAGAAGCCACTCCCCCTTTACTCTGCTGGGCATGCTTCAGGTGCACTGGTATAAAAGGGAGAAGCTCAGCTCAGTTGGGGCTGACTGCCAGGGAGGAAGGACATGGGGAGGAAGGATGTGCTCTGTTAGTTCCAGCTGAGGCCATGGGGGCTGGAGAGGCTATAACCCAAGTAGACGCTAAGGTACTTACCGAAACCCCACTGTGTCAGGAGTTGCAGGGGACAACACAGACTGGGGAACCCGGAGACAGTAGAGATGCCCAGACCATAGCCATAGGAACTATGGTAGGAAGCAGCCCAGGAAACTTAGATAGTGGACTGGTTGGTGAACCGGAGTTGTGAATCAGCGTGTTTTAGTCGGAACCCCCCTGCTGACTCAGTGGCACACGCCCCTGCCACTACCAAGGCCCTGGGCTGGGGTCCAGTGGAGAGGGAGGGCCTGGACCCCCCTACTAGGGCTGCCATCCTCCTTGTGTGTGGTGGCCCCCTTCTGGACTGACTTTGGCCACTAGGCCTCACTACCCTGCTAAGAAGGTCAAACCTATGGACTTTGGCTGTTAGGCCTTACAGCCCTGCTAACTGGGGCAAATCTATTGATGATGGCCAGTGGGCCACATTGCCTTGCAAACCGGGGTAAATTTACTGACTTTGGCCACTAGGCCTCACTGCCCTGCTGAGAAGGCCAGAGTCTATAGATTTGCCCATTCGGCCTTACTGCCCTGTCTTCCTGGGGCAAATGTACTGATTGTGGCCACTAGACCTTACTGCCCCACTAAGGGGGCGAACCTATTGACTTCAGCCATTGGGCTGCACTGCCCTGCTAAGAAGGGTGAGTATATAAACTGGAGTTAGGAGTGTGACACTCGTCCTGCACTGGATGGGGTTTTCCCAACCCTGTCACATGATACATCTCCACTTTGAGCTGGGGGTGTCCTTCCCAACTTGAGGAGACCTACCTGTGCTAGCTCTGATTGAGCTGGTGTGCTAAAAACAGTGGCAGAAGCAGCTAGCCAGCCCAAGTATGTACCCAGCTGAGACACTAGGCACATATTCGGGTGGCTAGCCACTCCTGAAACCATGGCTCCACTCTATTTTTAGCACTCTAGCATAATCAGAGCTAGCGCGGGATTCCCTCCTCAAGCTGGAAATTACACCCCCAGCTCAAAGTGTAGATGTACCTTTAGGTTCCTAAGTCACTTGGGCCTAGCAATGCTGAGTGAAGCAATGCCTCAATACCTTTCAAAATCTTGGCCTAAGTGCTTTGTTGGATCAGGCCAAAGTGCCCAGCACCCTGCAAGATCAACCCCACAGTTTGCAATGGAATTGGGCTTGGCACAGAAATGCTTTTAAGGGTCTCACAAACACCTGCTGCAGTGTGTCATCAGGGAAGAGATGGTTACCTCTCCTGCTATTTATTCATTTATTTGTATTATTGTAGCACTTGGGGATCCCAGTCAGGGACCAGATCAAGTCTGAATGTACCACCTCCCAGATGTCCAGACAGAGAGTCCTGACTCACACCGGGGATCAGTGACTCACACACACAGTGTCTCATTTATTCCAGCAGAACTACTTGTGGAAGTAACTGTGAGAGTGAGGTGCAAACAATCTGGCCCAAAATGGGAGCATAATCTCCCAATGGATCAGAGTCTCTTGGCATGGATGCGTAAATTTGCTGTGATAGGTGGGAATGTTTCAATGGCTCACAATGTAAATCTCCCACTGCTAGTCCAGTGGCCATTAGAAATTTCCCACTGAAATGCCAATGGTTGCTCTGTCTGTCTGATCCCATGCTCAGGGAGAGAGTTTTGACTTAGTAAATGAGAGAGAGACTGAAAAAGGAAGAAAAAGAGTTAAGTCAGTAAACCTGCTGGGAGATTTTTCTGATCGCAGGGCAACTAGCAAACTTTTTCATTTGTATGTTTCCCACCATGAACAGCTTAACGATATCAATGTGTTTCAAGTAGATGAATAAACAACAAATAATGAGACGCACGTGGGAAAGCCAGAAACGTTCAGAGTCTCAACCAAACAATGGAAACCTTTTTTAGCGAGGGAATTGCATGCGTCTAGCATCACGGACCTCCCTGTAAAATAAACAGGGCCCAGTGACTTAGAGACTAATCTTGGTCTCTCATGGCCAGATCTTCAAAAAAAACTCAGCTTCCGTTTAGGCACCTAAGTCTGAGTCAGATTTTCTCAGTTTACAGCAGGCCTCATGCTTCTCAATGGCAGCTATTGGGTGTGTGGCCCTTTTGTAAATCTGCCCCTTACTGTCTATTTAGATTGCAAGTTCTCCACGGCAGGGAGAATTTGTTTGCATAGCACCTGGCACAATAAGGCTCCAATCTCCTCTGGAGTACTGTTGTGATAACTGAGCCTACAAATGTACTTGAATTGTGAGCTCAACTGTAAAAAGTATGTGAAAGTCTCTAAGGTGTCCCAAGAACCTATAACTTTTGGTCTGCATCTGACTTCACCATGAAAAGTAGGCTAAGTTATTTTCCATATAGAATGTTATGAACAGGCAGGGGTGAAAGTAGGCCGGTATGGGCCGGTACAGCGTACCAGTAAAAAGCTGCTACCGGCCCGTATGCAGCCGACATTAAAGAGTTAACATCGCAGCCCCTGTTGCCCCCCGTCGGCGGCCAGTAGGGACCGACAGGGGATATGGGGGCAGAGGCAGCTGGCCTGGGGCTCCCAGATCCTTTTAAATTGCCACCAGAGCCCCAGGTGGGACGGGCCAGGCAGCACGGAGGGGCAGGCTGGCTGGGGGAGGCTGACCGCAGCCCCACCCCTTCCACCCAAGACCCCACCCCTTCCAGGGGCCCGGAGTTGGGCCCCCATACTTTCACCCCTGTGATCAGGTATGAAAAGGAGACAAAAACTGAATTAATCAAAACAACTGGTATGGTTCCAGGACTGGTAAAATCATGCTTGTTAAAATGGATGAGGCGGAACCGGAAATTAATGAAACCAAAATTGGTGTGTCAGGAATTAGGTCTACCTGGTGGACAAAATAATGAGGACATGGGCTGTTCCATCTATCACTCCTATTTCGGGTCCTTAAAGAAGACTTTGGAGGGTAAGCAAAGGAAAACAGATGAAGGCTACTAGAGAGAACTTCACCATTCTAGCTGCTACTTCCACCAGTTTCCTGGGACCCCAGGCCTTTGTCATCCTGATCCTGAGAGATGTCCTGGCCAGACCAGGTGAGACAGAGGGACCCAGATGACGCTGCCACCCTACCAGCTCCAGCTGATTCCCAAACAGAACAGGAGATGAATGCGATCAGACTTCAACAGCAACAGCCCTAGCCCATCTCCGGCTACATCTACACGACAGCTGGGATCAACGCGCTGAGATCGTTCCACTGGCGGTCAATTTAGTGGGTCCAGTAAAGACCCACCAAATCAACAGCAGATCGCTCTCCAGTCAACCCCTATCCTCTACCCGCAATGAGAAGAGTAAGGTAAGTCGATGGGAGAAAGAAAAGAAGTACTTGTGGCACCTTAGAGACTAACCAATTTATTTGAGCATAAGCTTTCGTGAGCTACAGCTCACTTCAATGGGAGAGTTTCTCCCGTCAACCCCGCGTGGTGTAGACCCCGCAGTAACTCGACCTAAGGTACGTTGACTCCAGTTACATTATTCACGTAGCTGGAGTTGCGTAAAATAGGTCCACTTACTGCGGTAGTGTAGACATAGGCTCACTTCACTTCTTTTCCTTTCCCCAAAAGGACATTTATTACCATCTTTGATACCATCTACAAGTCTGTCAAACAAGGAGATGCGTAAACTTGTTTAGCACTGTTTAAAGTTAACTGTTTTGGCCCATTTATTCCATCTAAATTAGTACAACAGTATCTGGGCAATAATAATAAACACAGTGGTTCTGAGCTGGGCCTCTCAGAAGTAGCAGCTCAGAGGCACAGACTCGGGGAAAGGTGGATGAAGGGAGCTTTAAACCACTGCTGTTCCCCCTGAATTCTGAGCCCAGCCCTCTGCTGTCCCAGGGGTGCTCTAATTCATGGTGACTTTGGCCGGGCCCGTACATAGCACTCCACTGATGTAAAATAGCTGGTGCACAGAGCACTCCAGCCTCATTCTCTCCCTCTTCCAACACACTTCTTCCTCCCCCGGGCACTCTCCTAGTACATCCTACGTCAGGACTTGCATGAGTGGGGAGAGTGGCATAGGGCACTCCACAGCTGAGTTGAAAGTAGATCACCAGCCCCTCTTCCCTAGCTTAACTACAAGAGAACAAGAGATGCAGGATGATCAACCGTTACAGCACCAGCCTGGGTTCAATTCCTTACTCTGCCAGACTCCCTCTGTGTCCATGGTCTCTGTACCTCAGTTTCCCTACTACTTCCCTGTCTCAGAGGGTGGTGTTAGGAAAAATATATTAAAGATTATGATGTGCTCAGATACTGCAGTAATGGGAGCTATACAGGCACCTGCGAGAGATAGATATGCACCTCCACGCCATTCAGTTCCAGAGTCCGTGATTAAAGGGTTATTCCATTCCTTAACTAGCGCACAGCAGCACCAGAAAATAGGACAAAAGGGTTTTCTCCCTCGGTGGGTAACCCCCATCTCCTTAAATCAGATGGCTGTGTGCCCTTTCTACGGATTTTTTTTTCTTACCGGTAGGAAGACACTGTTTGCTGTGATCTTGCAAGTCATGGTCAGTCAAGCACCTTTCATGCTCTAGAAACACTGAGAGCAACACTAAGTGAAACTGGCCAAATGAATTCCAGAAGATTAACAAATCTAAAGCAAAAAAAGACGTGGAGCCATTTATGCTTTTCTCTCTCTCAGACATCCGGTAGGTTTGTTGTGAACAAAAATATCCTGCATATGATTATATTTTAATTACTCAAACCCAGGAAAGTTACTGTTGTACAACAGCACCTTCTTACACCAGATTAAATCTTGGCCTGGGATGCTCATCTGCAGTACAATTTTCCATTACAAATATACTGATCAAATTAAACTAAGTTTAACTGCATAGCTGGGTTGTTATGAGGAGGGGGGTTGAGGTTATGAGCTGTGCTTCAAGCAGCTGCTGCAATCAGTCTGTAAGTTATACATTGGTTTCATGGTGACTGATGACCTAACAGAAACAGCAAATGCTGAACACAAGGGGAAAACAGTAGAATCCCATTTAATCACACGTTTCCTTTTTTGCTAAAAGAATCACTTTTTGGAAACGGGCAGAAAACTTCAAGTTGGCCACACGTTTGTAAATGCCTCCAGTTTCAAACCATACAAGGACACAGGGAGAATTAACTTTGCTTAGTTTTCTTGGAAAGTCTCCTTTAAATGAAAAGCTCAAGCTTTAACATTCATAACCCAGCCCAGATTTGGATTCAAAGTTTCAGGGAAGTTCATATTAGTATCTGCACACCTACACTTTGTCTACAAGAGAAAACTGGAGCATTGCTACCACAAATACAGCACCCTAAGAGACATGTATTGTACCACAGGTCCATGCAAGACATTGCAAATCATGTACACAATCTATTGATGCACCCACAAAAACACCACCACCATTGGGCCTGCATTTACTTGCACTAAGGCTAACTAAGGTCATGCACTAAGATCATCCACACCATGTCAATCTGCATTGGGGCAGAGCTGTGGGTTATGCCAGCACTAGCTATGTGGCATGGCGCACAGAGGAACTGCTGACTCTTTGCTATGTGTCAGGGCCTGGTAACATGTAGTCCTTCCCACCTTGTTCAGGACAGGGCAATTCAGATCAGGCAATGGGGTAAACCAAAAACATGAACAGAGGCAGACATTGTGTACCATGGGCTTTATTCCACAGCGCCAGGGATCTCTGCTAGGGATTATGGAATTGGTGCAGTGATCCACAGGCCCTCGGGGATGGACAAGCTGTGTGTGGACATGGAACAAGGTGGATAGTGTGAGGTGGTGCACCATTGTTCATACCAGTGCAGATAACAGCTTGCTAAAGGGTTTTGTAACCTCTCCGAAGGCGCTGCAGTCATTTTAAATAGTTGTCAGGGGGGTGGGTAACTTGTGTCCAGCCTGTGGTCACAGGAATGCTGCTTTAGCAGAACTTATTTCATGTAGGCAGAGTAAGGGTTAATATACTCACTGCCCGTTCAAACTTCTATCCCTCCTCCAGTTTGATCCACCTCACAAGGTGACCCCTAAACTATAGCAGCTAACACGTGACTTCAAAGATTAAAAAGAGAGAGAAAAAAGAGCAAATGTGTGAGAGCCCAAATGGAGGCAGCAGAACTTATGAAACACTCTGTGAAGTGTCATTTACAACAGCACATGCGAGGTCTGCGGAGGTGATGACATTCACAGCCCCCTGCAGAAATTCACTCAACAAGCAGCTAGAAACCAGCAGAGGAGCTCACAGCTCTGGGCTGAGGGGTATTCTGAACCCTCCTGTGTTTCTATAACACTTTGCACTTACATGACTCCACTGGCACCAATTCAGATGTGTTTTGGGGAGGGGCAAATTCCAGTGCCGGCCCCCAGCAAGGACCCTATTCCAGTCCTCGCTCGTTCCCTCCTCCCGTTGCCCCACAGGGATGCTGGGTCTCCCCTCTCTCTTACCTACCCAGGACATGCGCTGGTGTCACCAGGAGTCGAGTTCTCAGTAGACTCCTCTGAGCTCCGCCACACAGGAACTGGTAATAGCTTATCTTAAGTGATCACTCTCCTTACAATGTATATTTATTCATGGTCTGTGTGTATATATAAAATCTCCTCACTGTACTTTCCACTTTATGCATCCGATGAAGTGAGCTGTAGCTCACGAAAGCTCATGCTCAAATAAATTGGTTAGTCTCTAAGGTGCCACAAGTCCTCCTTTTCTTTTTGCGAATACAGACTAACACGGCTGTTACTCTGAAACCGGTCACATAGGAACAGACTCCCTGTGCATCAGGTAGCAACACCATTTGGCTTGGCTGCTCCTCCATCTTGATGGAGGGGCAACCAGACCAAATTTGAGTGGTGGTGTGATCCCATGCACCAGGTCTCAATGCCGCCCCCTGAAATTTGGCCTGGCTGCCCCTCCATCTGTACAGAGGGACAGCCAGGTCAAATTTCAGTGGCATTACAACCATGCAGCTGGTGTGATGCTCCAGACTGCGCCACCAGCAACCAAACGGATTCAGTACAGGGCCACTGTTTAAAAGCGGTTGGGTTATGCTCAGCTCTGAAGCAAGTACTCTGAGCAAGTACAGGAGCTCTAGAGTAGGGGAATTTGCCCCCTAGCCTCCCACTGTCCAGGGATCTCTCCTCGCAGCGCACCCTGGATTCGAAGAGGGGCAATCAGAATCAATAGCTATACTGACAAGGCAGGGGCAAAAAGAAATTCCTTAGAACTTGGAGATTTGTGTGCTTCAGCTGTATTTCTTAGCCATTGAGGAGCAGGAATTCCTTTTAACCTTTCATAACTCTGTGCATGCTTGTAAAGGGTGCCAGGGATGGGGGAGGGAGAGAGAGAACCCTCCAAAGCAACAGAAGGCCTGCCCGCAACAGAAGGCCTGCCCGCATCAGAAGGCCTGCCCGCATCAGAAGGCCTGCCCGCAACAGAAGGCCTGCCCGCATCAGAAGGCCTGCCCGCATCAGAAGGCCTGCCCGCAACAGAAGGCCTGCCCGCATCAGAAGGCCTGCCCGCAACAGAAGGCCTGCCCGCATCAGAAGATGATTCTAATCGTTCGGCTGTGACTCACTGGGGGGCCAGTCATGCTGATGGAGTTCACAAGGCTTTGTATACTGCACTCTTGATGTGAATTTCATTACGTGTTACCGTTCTCCACATTTGGGTTATAAAACTGGCAGTCATTCCACACAGGGCACAAATGTTAACTAAAGGGTATGAAACAAGGCTTAAGGAAAAGGAAAGTAAAATCCACCAAGCATTGAGCTGGTTGGGATTATTCCAACAGAACATTTTTCCGTAAGAAAATGCATTTTTGTTGAAACTGAAACAATTCATGGAAATGTGTCGATTTCCAGAGGTTCAGAAGAATCTTGAGAAGTTGCTTCCTTTCTCTTTGCCCCAATTCCTGCCCCGCCCAAGTGCCTGCAGCTGGCTCTGATCCAGCACTTGCAAACAGATAGCTATGCTTGTGCTATTATCCAATGATTCCAAGATTGCAAGGCCACAGTCTGAACACCTGCATACTACAGGCCATAATATCATGGTCCCTTCTTCCAGCACCAGTGTCGCATTCTGACACCAGCATTTTGCCCCACTGCTTAACGGTAGCCGACGTCTGGGACCTGGCAGTTCAGCCTCCCAGTGGGGGAGAAATCAGTGATGTGGAGACTGGGTGTATTCTAAGTGTAACTTGCTTTATTCACACTTAAACATCAGTCCTTACCTGAGACAGCCAAACAGTAACTGGGGCAATTCCCTCTTCCAGCAATCTCACCCTACCACCAATGAACATTGAGCAACATTGCCTCAAGAACTGACTCTAACCAGAACCCAAGACAGGGAACAAACTCTCCAGCTGCTTGTGTAGCTCCCTCTCTCCCACAGCTGTCTCTGCACAGAAAAACCTTGCATAATCCAGATACTAACAAGAACCCAGCATGTCTTCCCAGGAGTCAAAACTTGCTTACATGCTAAGAAATAGAACTTGGAAGATTATGTGTAACATTGTCACCAGGAGATACCTGCCATAATAGTATTTCACCCAGTAATACCATCATCCTTCCCATGTGCTTGTGGTTGACTGTGGGTCTCTGTGGATGCAGTGGGTGAACAAACATTTTCTCCAGTTCCTGCGTGTGAAATTTGCCCCTCAAGGATTATTTATAAGTTAGTGCTCGGGGATTTGAGACAAGTGATTGAGAATTGAAGTCAAACTCTGCACTGGAAGATATCACTAAAAAGCAAAAGAGATTTGGTAGACTTCAGTGGTGCTACTATGGATTTACATAGCTCTCTGTCAGTGCAGGAATTTGACTCTTGTCCTTTTAAAAGAAATGGAAGTAATGGAGCAGGAAATAATTCAACTGAAATCATTAAAATTAACACAGGAGCTCTTGGAAAGTTCCACATTTTCATATACAAGTCCCTTTATATTCCCCCTGCAAGATGCTTTCCCCATTAAGTCCAAGTCTGTCATGCCACAAGTACTTATTTATTTGGAGATCCAGATGTTCATCCAAGAGTGAAACTAACTAGACAGAAAGTGAGCATGAAAAATAATTAGCACATGTAAGCATCTGTTGTTTCCTCAAGTGGTTTTTATGATATTTTTCGCTTCCCTAGGCTTTCAGACTTGGGGACTACCCTTTGCTCATTGAGATGAAATCCTGGCTTCCCTGAAATCAGTGACAAAACTCCCATTCATTTCAATGGGGCAGGATTTCACTCCAGGTGTTTTACCGAAACTCCACTGCAATTCAAACCTGTAAGTTACTCTAGTAAACGTTGGACTGCTTCCAGACTCTGGCTTTCCCAGTGTGTAGATAAGGAGCCATAAATTACAGTCCTGCTAAAGGAATGATTCTACCACAGGAGGTGCAGTCCCTTTGACCAAGGAATAAAGGGAAAGAAGAGTCATAAAGGCATCAGAGTGAAATATTTATAGCCCTAATACAATTCAGGTGCTCCCTAACTGTGCTGCAATGGAAACACGACAAAGATTCTGCTTGAAAAGATCATAAGGAGGGGTCATTCCCAACAGCTGGCTCTCTTGATGCAAATATGCATGCATGAGATAAGTCACCAACTGGCATTCATAATATGACCAGATTATCACATGGATGAGACAAGAGGGTGCTTCACACCTTGAGTGTTTAAACACTGGGAAGGCCCGAAAAATAAATAATAGGACTGCACGGTTCTGTTCTTCAGGCTAGCCCAAAACCTTATCCCAACAAGGAAAACAGTAGATCAAATTCTCCTAGAAATAAAAAGAGAGACCCATCTAACTCTGCTTTCAGAATAGAAGGTGACTCGCACTCTTCCAAAAACTGATTAGCTTCAAACAGGAATGACAAGCAACATGTAAAACATGAGGAATGAGGACGTTGTCAAAGATTTCTTCTGTCCTCCCCTGCAATAACCTTCCTGTTCTTCATAACAAGACCCAATAGAGCTTTGACTCTCCTGGATTCATATTATTTATTTGTATTCTGATAACACCTAGAGGTGCCAACTGAGATCAAGCGCTGCACACATAGTAAGAGACAGACCCTGCCCCCAATAGCTTACCAAATAGTAAAGCTGCTCTTAAATTTTTGTCAAATCATTTTTTCAGTGAAAAATGGCCTTTCAATCAACATGAAAATGTTTAAAAAATGTTTTGTTTAAAAGTGGAGGAGTTTGGGGGTGGGGGGTTTGATGACATCCCTCCCCAAAAAATCATTTTGGGTTTTTTGTTCCCCAGTTTGTCTCCTTCCCCCCTTAAGAAAAAAGAGAAAAGACAAAACACATTTCTTGTTTTGTTTAGTTAAAATACTAAAAGATTCCATACAAAATTTTGTATACAACTTTTCTCAATTTTACTTTATTTTTTTTAATAGAAATACTTGTCTTTTTACAAAAAGGTAAAACAGGCAAAGAATGGGAGGGGAAACAGAGTCACGGAGACATGAAGTGACTTGCCCATGACACCCTGAAGGTCAATGGCAGGGTAAGGAATAAACCTGAAGTCTAATGACTCACAGTTCACTACCCTATCCACTAGACTACTCTGCCTCTCATGTAGATCTTTTGTTGAAGAATTTCCTAATGGAAGCACCAAAAATATAGCTTGTAGACCCACCTATTCTCTACTCCTTCCTGCAGAACAGCCAGTGCTTAATCTGTAATGAAAGAGGTGCCGCGGCTCAAGCAATTAGATGGCAGGACTGAAGCGATTTTTTAAAATACATAACTGAGGCAGCAGGCCCAGAGGTGCCGGGGCTCGGGTCTGGCAAGCCCAGGCAAAAATGAAGTACTGAGGACTTGTGCCCATGATGAGTCTTTAGGATCCAGGCTGAACACAAAGACTCTTTTCTTGGAAATATTTCAGGGTGTGCATGCCCTTCACATTTATTCAAAGTAAATGTTTACTGACTCTTCCCTCTGAGAGAAGCACAACCCTGTCCGCTGTATACTATTAGTCCCTTTGCCCTGAGAAATGGAAAAGGTTAAAAGGAAGAATCCAAAAGAGCATCAAAGGATCCATATGCAAGTTGAGTGAAGAACAATTTTCCATCTATAGAAACTATTCTACTCAAAGAATAACCTGCAAATTAATGTGATTCCTACAGGTGACACGTGCTTTTCGCTGTATGATCATCAAGCAGAAAAGAGGAGTTTTTAGAAAACAAAAATAAGAATGATTTGTACTTGAGTTCAGACCAATTGCTAGTAAAAGATAAATCTTCACATGTCCAACCTGGTTCCGTGCCAATGCACTCTAATATTTTAGCAGGAATATAATTGTTCAGGGAGATTTAGACTGCTGAAAGATACAGAGGTCCATAGCAGCATTTCTTTCCGTTGTTACTGTATTAGGAGTTTGCAGACTTTGCTTACGGGACTCGGCTCCCCAACCCGGTTTGATAGGTTTTTAATGCCAATTACACAAAGGAATCACTACTGGGGATGGAGTTTTATCTGCTGCAAGCAGGGAAGTGAGACTCAGGATTCAGCGTTCTACCATTGGCTCTGTTACTCTGCCCTGAGTGGGGCTGGAAACCCACAAGTCACACTCACTTGGACTGGACTTGCGGGTTCTCGGTGCCTCCGAAAATTAGGCCTTCACGGTCTACATTTTGATACTCAAAAATGGAGGCATTCTGAACCACAGCTCACTTTTGACAATTTCATCCTTACTCTCTGTGCTTCAGCTGTCCCATCGGTAGAGTGGGGAAAGGAGAGCAGCTTCACTGGAGTTATTATAAAGAAAGCATTAACCCTTGCTCTAGTGCAGTGGTTCTCAGACTAGGGCTCCCGCTTGCTTCAGGGAAAGTCCCTGGTGGGCCGGGCCAGTTTGTTTATTTGCCGCGTCTGCAGGGTCAGCAGATCACGGCTTCCGCTGGCCATAGTTCACTGCTCCAGGCCAATGGGGGCTGCGGAAAGCAGCACGGGCCGAGGGATGTGCCGGCCGCCCTTCCTGCAGCCCCCATTGGCCTGGAGCGGCGAACCGCGGCCAGTGGGAGCCGCGATCGGCCGAACCTGCGGACACGGCAGGTAAACAAACAGGCTCCGCCCGCCAGGGGCTTTCCCTGCACAAGCAGTGGCCCTAGTTTGAGAACCACAGCTCTAGTGCACGTTGTGTGATAGTTTCTAAGCTAGCCCTGTTTTCATCCACTCAGCCCTTTGTTAACTCATGTGTAGGGCCCTACCAAATTCACGGCCATGAAAAACACGTCATGGACTGTGAAATCTGGTCTCCCCCCGTGAAATCTGGTCTTTTGTGTACTTTTACCCTATACGATACAGATTTCACTGGGGAGACCAGCATTTCTCAAATTGAAGGCCCTGACCTAAAAGGTAGTTGCAGCGGGGTCACAAGATTATTGTAGTGGGGATCATGGTAACAGTGGAGTTTGCCACCCTTACCTCTGCGCTGCCTTCAGAGCTGGGCAGCCGGAGAGCGGCAGCTGTTAGCCAGGCACCCAGCTCTGAAGATGGCACCCTGCCAGCAGCAGCACAGAAGTAAGGGTGGCAATACCATACCATGCCACTCTTTACTTCTGCACTGCTGCCTTCAGAGCTGGGCAGCCAGACACTGGCAGCTGCTGGGCTTGAGAGCTGGTCTGCTGACTCTTCCCACCAATCAGGCGGTATAGCCAATCAGGCAGGCTACTAGAGACCAGCTGCACGCATTAGGTTGCCCAGGTCCCAATTCTTGAAAACGCCTTTGTAAAGTGTTTAGAGGTCGACAGCTGGTATTATCTATCAGAGAGGCTTGGTGCACTGCAGCCTAACTATCCCCCCAAAAGTGAAGGCTGCATGAGCCTCGATGAAGGGACAGGAGCCATGACAATTGCCTGCATGATACTGAAACCCCTTCCATTCTAACAAAGACAGACATACTGCAAAAGGACTTAGAGAGGGAACTGAACCACACAGGCTGCTGTGGAGATAACGACTGTATTTGTTTGTAGTTTGGGGTTTGTGTAGGAAGTCCTAAGCAATGGACAGGGCATATGAGTACAAGTATCTTTGTTTTGCCGACGACCTGCTAAGTAATGCTTCTCTGGGAGGGAGGTTTCTTTTGTGTGAGCAGAAGTCTAGTGCTTTAAGGTAGGGAACCAAACTCAGTGCCATATATACCCATAAAGAAGCAGAGTTCAGGTCATGTCAGAAACTTTAACTCTGGCATTTCTTTGCTTTTGCGTGCTTAATGGGGAAACCCCAACATTCGCTTAATGCAGTTGTTGGTATGGGATTCATGCCCTCTGGGTATGGGTACATGGCAATAAAAGCCCCACGGGACAGCTGTAGCTGGCCCACATCAGCTGACGCTGGCTCAGTCTGCGAAGCCAATAATTGCAGTGTAGCCATTCAGGCTCCGGCTAGAGCCCTGGCTCTGATACCCCACGAGGAGAGAGCGGCCCTGCGCAGCCCCAGCCCTGCAAGCCTGAGTCCTCTGACAGAGGCCAGCCAGGGGTGTTTTATTGCAGTGTAAACATACCCTTTGGGACCATAGGAAGAAAGATGCTGTAAAATATTTATTATTAGCATGGTGATATTTGTTTAATTTAAACTTGAAGTCCAAGTCTGGATATATAAACACTTTATCTGTCAGATTTTCTTACCTTCTAAGAAGCCACTAACTTTTTTCAATTACTTCCAATTTTATGGGTCAAAAAAATTGACATATATTCTAACCTACCTCCCTATTATGAGACCCATGCTGCACCTAAGCTACTCTCTTACTCCCCTGTGCCAGCTACCATAAAGCACAGATGGAAGAGGAACCTCAATGGGGCCTTTATATTTCCCTGGTATACATGGTTAAGAAATGCTGGATCCTTAAATCTGACCCAAAGGGAATTGTGCTCTGCCCAGTAGAGAGCTGGCACAGGGCAGTCCATAGGCACCGATTTCGACAGGTGCAGGTGGGTGCTTGATCCCCCTTTGCCCCAGCCCTGTCCCACCCCCTCCCGCCTCTGCTCCAACCCCTTCCCCAAAGTCCCCGCCCCAACTCCGCCCCCTCCCTGTCCCTATTCTAACCCCTTCCCCAAGTCCCCGTCCCAGCCCCACCTCTTCCCCACCTCCTCCCCTGAACGCGCCACGTTCCCATTCTTCCCCCCTCCCTCCCGGAGCTTGTTACGTCCCAAAACAGCTGTTTTGCGGTGGCAAGCGCTGGGAGGGAGGCGGAGAAGCTGCACCCTCAGGGGATGAGGCAGAGGTGAGGTGGGGCAGCCCGGAGCACCCACGGAGTCGGCGCCTATGCAGGGCATTATCCATACCCACAACGGAAGTGGGGGGTAGGGGTAACAGAAAGCAGCTTCTGACTCTGGGTAACAATCTGGCTCCCATTCTGCTCTTGGGTCAGCACAGCCCCAAATAAGGAGTGATGTAGCCCTCTGAGAACATAACATCATTTTAATTACATAGGCAAGGCCTAGACATGCCTTCTTATATTCCGCACGATCAACCTATTCTTAATATCAGTTCATTCAAATAACAGACCCAATTCTGGCCCCTTTACTCAGATTGCATAGCACCTTCTTCCAAAGTAACCTATCAATTTCAGTGGGAGTAAAGCACCGCTCAACATCTGTAAGGTTGGCGGGGCTGGCCCCAATATGTTTTTAATAGTTTGTGTAAAGTACCACATATTCTTATTACCAAAGTGCATTTTAATAAATATATTCCCTTAAATGTACAGTTGGACTCATACTAATCTACTTACACATCATTTTCTGGAAGGTTCAAGAATCCTAAAAGCTACATTACATGGGCAAAGTTACATGCATCAGTCTTCATCTAAACAACAAGTTTATTGTTTTATTATAGAACGAAAACTATAAAAAGATTTGTCTGAAGTGACTGGTGATTGCACTTCACATCTGGTGGAATGTTAGTTATTATAACACCTTTGGATCCTTCAAATGAAGCCTTAGGCTAAATATGAAAATAAGTAATACTATTAAGACTGTAAAAAGACATTATGGCATCATATGGAGATATTAATGTGATGTGAGGCAAATCCAGCCACCAGAGGGAAAAAATTGCTGAACTGAAAAATTGTACTCAATGAGGCAGAAAAATGGGTCAAAACCCACATGACTGGGTCAGATTCTCAGCCCCAATCTGGCTGCATTGTGCCACTCTGGCAATGCAAGCCATCGTTCTCGTTGGATTATATAGAGCCAACATAGCAGCTCCTTTGCCACCCTCTCCCAACTTCTGGTGGAAAAGAGGTGTTTGTAGGATAAATCCCCTCGGTTCTGGGGGTTGCTGATGTAACTTAGAGCAGCCCTGAGGATGCTTTAACTTGTCCTGGTGTGTCAGGCCGGGGCAAATTAGGCCCAGGATACAGGAGCTATAAATTAAAGTCACCTTCCCTCCTTCCTCAGCAAAACTCTGCCTCCCCAGAGAACCTAGTTCCATTATATGCAACACACTGAGGGTTTGAAGGGTGAACAATTAACATGGAGAACGCTCGTCTATTTATTGTAAGAGTTTCTTGATCTAAAATTTCAAGCTCTGGGATATACAATTAGCTCTTTCTAATCACTGACCTGCATTTCTATCTGCTGAATAGTCTTAGACTCCAGCAGCTTAATTTTACACACACACACAGAGGCCATATTGCATTTGTACCCAATATTCTTACTGAGAATTTGTTTGTATTAAAAGTGGCTGAAATTTCTGGATCAACTATACATGATATTGTTGAATTTAACCACAAAACAGGTAAATTAATAATGGTGTTAGAGGGGAGGTATTTGGTAGTTAGTCTCATCATGGGAAAGGTGGAATCCATAATTGACTGGTTCATATTTAGAAATCTATGTCTAATCCCAGTCTTATCGTGAAGCATCAGGAAAAGTGGTTAAGGATAAATAAGCTAACTAGAAACAGCTGCCTTTAATATAACATTTTGACGTCAGCAAGTCTTTATTAGCCTCCCAAAATAGTCTATGGTTTTGTGAAACTTGGAGGGGGGAAAAAAACATCGTTGTTCATTTTAAAAGCAATTTTCCATTGATGATAGAAGTGGGATTCGGTGCTATTTCATTTTTTAAAAATAAAGCAGGCATTTACAACAGCTCAGGCCACTACAGGATCTCAAGCATTATCCTGTTTCACATCATCTTGAATGTTGTTGGCAACTTTCGTTAACTTAGTCCCAGATGTTATGGGCTAAATCCTATCCTTGCTTATGCTGGTCTATTGCATCTGGAGGCATACTGGCAGCCTCCAGCACCAGCCCAAACACTGCACCTTTCCACTTCACCTGCAAGCCAGAATCCTTCCATAACATACAAGTGAGCATTAGGATATGGTCTGGAAAAGCACAGTTTGTGAGAAAGAGGCAAGACTAATCCAAGACACCATAAGCAATAGGCCCAAGCCAGCAAAAACAGTCAGAATCCACATTAGGTGGATCTGCACCCCAGCAGCATTTCTGCTCATCTTCTTTGGCCTTTTGTGCACTTTAGATTAAATTCACTGTGGTGCAAAAGGCCCTTCATACCGCTTCAGTCCCCAGAGTGGCTGGAACTAGAGCTGGTCGGGATCTTTTGATGAGAAATTGGCAGTGGTTGGTTGGGTTTTGGTTGGTAGTGGGGTTTATTTTTTTGGCCTTTGTTTCTTTCTTTTTAAATACTGATTTGTCAAAATGATTTCTAGATACAATAGGAGAGAGATACACACCCCAGAATAGCCAAAACCCCCCAGGGTTGAGGGCATTCACATTCAGCCTGGGTTAGAAGAGGGACTTGAATCTGAGTCTCCCACATCCCACATGAGAGCCCTAATCACTGGACTATGGAGTCAGGGCTTGACTACACTTACCGGGGGTTCGATGCATCAGCGGTCAATTTAGTGGGTCTAGTGAAGACCCACTAAATCGACCGTCGACTCCTGTACTCCATGTGAATGAGAAGCACAAGGGGAGCTGATGGGAGAGCGTCTCCCCTCGACATTGCATAGTGTGGACCCCATGGTAAGTAGATCTAAGTACATCGATTGCAGCTACATTATTCACATAGCTGAAGTTCGCAAAAAGAAAAGGAGGACTTGTGGCACCTTAGAGACTAACCAATTTATTTGAGCATGAGCTTTCGTGAGCTACAGCTCACTTCATCGGATGCATGCCGCATCCACGGTATGCATCCAACGAAAGCTCATGCTCAGATAAATTGGTTAGTCTCTGAGGTGCCACAAGTACTCCTTTTCTTTTTGCGAATACAGACTAACACGGCTGCTACTCTGGTAGCTGAAGTTGCGTAACTTAGATCGATCCCCCGGCCCCCACAATGTAAACAAGGCCTCAGTTTCTCTGCTACTGAAGCTGCTCCACCTTGTGTAAAAAATAAATATTCCTTGAGCCAAAGAGAGGCTCAAGTTGCTGCACTGACCCTGGTTCACCCACCACCCAGATAAATGCCCTAATCACCAGGCTGCTCTGAGGGGGGGCTGCCTCTCATTTAAATGTTTTTTTTTTTTCACAAAAAAGTTGGAACAGCATCATTTCCATTGCCATACAGAACAAAGACAAATGTCAAATTCTCAAAAATTGTTTTGCGATGGAATTCTCATTTTCTGGTCAGCTCTAGCAGGAACCACTAAGAGTGGACCCATGCAAACAGACCACTGTATGCCACCATTGCAGCCTATGGATTGGAGTACCAGTCGTAGGAGGAGAAAAGGATGGCTGTAGGGCTGCACCTCAATCCAGCCCTCTCCACTCCTGTGCAATTAAAGCTCAAACAAACACTCAGGCTTATGCAGGTGGAGTGAGTCTCACCCAGCAATAGGATCTGACCCTGTTTCAAGGAAACAGTGTTAATAGGCTGGTAACATCTCTTAAAAGGCATTGATTGAAATACACCTCCAGTTTATTTGCAAAGGGCCTTTTACCCTCAAAACTCGCTCTTGTACCGTTTTATACCATATTTGTAAGAAACAGATTCGGAAAAGTTCCCTGCTGCTAAGATTATCCCTCCCTCCCTCCTTATGTGTAGAGGAGAAAACAGAATACATTTTTGCAAGCCACAATAAAAACTTTATTTGCATTCCAATCCCGATGCACATCTAGGACTGATGATGTGGCAAAAGCAGCCGTATAACAGTTGGAAGCAATGCAGAGAAAATTAATTTCTCTCTAAACAAGAAACCTTTGATCTATTTCCCTTTGGACGGAAGCATTATGTTGTTGTTCTCCCTGGCAATTATTAAATCACTTTCTAAAACTTTAGCTTGCCCCCTTTTGTTCAGCAAATAAGGAAAGTGTATCTCCCTTAAGTCATACAAAATAACCTCACTTTAATTTACATAATGCCTTCTTTCTGTGAATTCTAATAGCTCTGGTAGATCAATAAATTCTTCTTTGCAGTGCTGTAATGTCACCCTGAATCTTATGTGACAAATATTCTATAACTGGAAATTAAAACATCAGCTCAAAATCTTGGGAAGCCCAACAATGTCCTATTCAGCAACCAGCCTAGCTTGCTTGTCTGACTTTATAGCTGTTGTTCAGTCTGTTGGAACAAACTGGCCTCCAGGGTCAATATTTATTCTGATTAAGTTAATGTTTTACATTTCAGATCAATATTTTTGCATTCAGGAGCATGACCAATTGGACTGATCCCCAAGCAAAGAATTGACATGGTACCCATGCAAGCCCCCAGCTTCTCTTGCCTCTTTTCCCAATTCCAGGTCTTCTCTTCCCAACTATATTCATTCCCCTAGTGTCCTCAACACAACCATTCTGTTATACACTCAGGGATTTAGGATTATGCTTTACAATTGGTTTCTAATCGGGATGCCCAACTTGAGAGGTGATTTTCAGGGATGCTGAGCCCCCGCAGCTCCAATTGCCTTCAATTGGCATTGTGGGTGCTCAGCACATTGGCCAAGCAGGACTTAGGCTTCAGTACCAGGGTTGCTGTGCCTCCGTTTCCCCTCTTTCAGGGCCTGACACAAATAACAAACAACAAAACCTCCCGCCGGGTCTTCTATTTGGCTAGCAAAATGTAAGCAATAGGTCACCTTTGTGGCAGGGCTCCCCAAATCCTTTTCTTGCTTGTATCAGGGTTTCTCAGTTTTCAGTCACCCTTCTATCAGAGCTCTGTGTCGACCCTACAGCTCAGCAAGGTCCCAAGTATAGCAGGAGCCTGTCGTGTTCCTGTTTAGAGTGTACATTTGATGAGAAAGCAGCTGTCACTTTTACACATGGCTGTGGATCTCAAACTGTGGCCATGGACCACTGCCGGGCACTGAACTGCTTCTGCCCTCAGCAGTGACAGATGCACAGTTCAAAAAAAGCAAGATGTTTTCTCACCAGGCTAGAATGCTCAGGAGGAAACTTGCAGCAAAGCTCCCTTACAAATCTGTGCTGCCTAGATTGCTGCAGGGAACTGTAGCTGTTAGAGACACTTTTTTGCTGGTAGTTCGGTGCAGAAACAAACTGCAAAGTGGCTTGGAGTGAGGCGGGCTGCAGAAACAGGCAGACTTGTATTTAAAAACATACACCCAAGCGGGCTAAGGCTGGGCCACAGGGTAACCAAGCATCTGCCCACTGGACCAGTCAATTCCCTCCCAATTGTGCACTTAAGCCTGAATAAAGAGTGAATAAAAACTAAGTAATCTTTGGCCAACAGTCTGGGGATCTCCCACCTATCTCCCCCAAACTCAGATCCCAGCAGGTTAAGGATAAAAACCTTAAACTAGAATGAATCCCTAGCACTTTGTGGCTTCCCCCTAAAGCAGCTGGCTGCACTTACCCTGTCTGGATCAGCCTCAACAATTAGAGAGAGCAGAAAGCTACAGAAGCAATTCCAATTATATTTATATTCCACAAAACCTTTAGCTGCAAAGAGCTGCTCTCCTCCCACTCAGTGTATAATCTAATCCAAACCTGACTGCCCCAATATACACAGCTCTCCCCTTTACTCTTTTTGGTTTTACAGTATAATAATTCGGTCAGTGTCAACCCAGGTTACTAGTCTATATTTGGACCTTAGGCAGCAAATGAGAGAACTGACCTTTCTTGCCTTCAGATCCTATTTCATTGTTATTTATTGCCCCTTATCCGCTGTCTTCTGTATCAAAACCACACCATGAACATGGCCTAGATCAGTCAGCAAACCTCCTGCTACCTTAATAAAGCATCAGTACCTATGATCCACAGCATAACACAATGAAATCCAGTATGACATTAAAATAATTGGCAGTAGCAGTGCACAGCCTTGTCTTGTTCCATTTTTCAGTGGAAACCTTCCAGGTTCACACATCTTGCACTTCCTGAGACAAGTTTCTCCCCCTGGAGTCTTACCACTTTGCTGGGAAAGAGCAAAATACTCACCTAACAAATGGCCAATTGATGAGTCATGTGTTTGTTTGAAATCTACAAGTCCTATGAATCTCTCTTATCTCACTAGGTGCGTTTTCAGTCTGTTCTATTTAAAACATTTAATAATCACTGCCTTTCTGGTGACCCACTCGGCCTTCGCACAAAACCCACTCCCTGCTCTGTCTTGCTGAACTGTAAGTTGGAAAGAACTCAAAAATATTTTCTGTTTTTAGGAAAGCTGAGGAATCAGATGCCTCTAGATTGAGGAGGCTACAGTGCATCACGTCAATTGGATAGCTTTCTCCAGCTAACTCCTACACTGTTAGCTTTTCCTGAACCTATTTATAGCAATGTCACCTCAATATTTGTCATTCAGTATAGAAGCATTTCAGTCAGATAGTATGAAATCCTCTACTTTTCTTAGTTTCTTATCTAGCACTTGGCCTTTCAAATCTTCTCTATTATCCAGACACTGCCTGGGTTTTGTTTTTTCTTTTCCTATTAAAAAAAATCTCATGCTTTTCAGGGGTGTGATTATACTTTTGAGTTGACAGGTCCTTTATGGTCCTATACTGTACTAGCCTCCTCCTGCAAGGTGCTGAGAGACTACAGCTCCCTTCAAAGTCAACAGGAACTAATGGCATTCAGCACTATGCAGACATTGGCCCCTAGACATAGCGCCAAGAAAGATAAATGTATCTGCCAGAGGTTCTTTAGCTTTGTCAGAGAACTGGAGACCCTAAGACTGTCATAAGATATGATTAAGAAGCTTTAAAACATCTATGAATAAGCAGGAACATACGCTCACAAATATGGGCATTGAGGATTAAGAAGGCCCCTAAAATACTATAGAAAGTGCTGTGGTGATATGAAGATCAAAGGACAAACTGCTTTTCAATATCTAAAGTGGTTAGAAATATGATTTCAGCTACACTAAATTAATGTGCCCATTTATCTCTACAACAAAGGGCATCTGTAAGCATCAGCACTGTGAGACAGATATATGGGAATACAATATTTGTTCCAAGTGTAACAATTATTGCTAGCAGATCACTTGGGATATTGAGCTAAATTTTCTGCTTGTGTAAATGAGCAAAACTCCACTGAAGTCAATGGAGCGTCACCCTTTTACAGCAGTAGAGAAGTTGGCCCATTCTGTCAACACATGAACTTGTGGTGTTATATATATAGGAAGGAAGAAAGGTGTTTTCTATATAATGCTTTAAAATTATTTCCCACAAAAAAAAAAGTACCCCCACTTAGGTCTTGTGTAGTATTTTTCATGAGTAGGTCCCAAAATGGAAGCTTGGTGTCATTATTGTCATTGTACCCATTTTATAGATGGGAAAAGTAAGGTACAGAGAGGAGAAACAACTTACCCAGTGTAACTGCTTGCAGACAGTTTTATAGAAGAGGGAGAGGATTTTGGCTGCTTTAAAGTAGCATTGGATTGAAAGACAACTTGGTGTCATCTTCTTCATTCAGATACCCACAATGCTATGCTATTATTAAGTATGTGGCATGACGTACCCTGAGCAGCTGGAGACAAAGATCACAGGAGGCCCAGGTTAGGCAATTAGGAGAACTAACTAACTAACACTGCCTTCTTTGGTTTCAGCTTAATTTACAGGGCTTTTGTTCACACAAACTAGCACAGACCTGCAAAGTATATGGTCACATTCCCTTCATGTATTTTACCAGTCTGTTAACTCAAAACAGGCAACTTTATGTCTACAGCTCGCTGTGTTCTGGCTTCTAGTGAGCAGCCCCTCCTCTTCATTTTTAAGACTCTGAGTTTAGTTCAAGGAGACTCTTCCCTCACCTAGGACTCTGAAAAATCTGCAATTTTATTATGATTCTTGCAATATTTGGTGATTTTTCTTAAAGCCCCAGCTTGTGGAGTCTTGCAATTACAGTGCATGAGAATCCTGGCTTGCTTGCTTTCTTTTTCTTTTTTTTAAGGTGAATCCTAAAGGCTCAACTCCTTTTTAATCTCATATTTTTTTGAGGCCCAACTCATGATTTTTGAATACTTGGGGTTGGCAGTACTAAAGATCTAATCCTAAAAGCACCAGTGTCTGGCTCAGGGGAGCCTGCTCCTAAGAGAAGACGCTGGGGCTGGGTTCTCCGTCCATAGGTTAATAAATAGACTGCACACCCTGCCACATTAGTAGCAGACTTATTCCTACTGTGACCATCCCCCACCATATCTAGACAATACAGGGAAAAAAATTAGTACCACACACAGAATATATGATGCCAAATGCTTCACTACCCTTTCAACCAAACACTGCTCGAAAAAAACCCACACGCCAAGAGAAAAAACCTCCATATGCTTAGTACATTTGCTTTTCTAGTTCTCCTCGCTCTCAGACTCAGCTAAACTTCCCTAAACTGTCTGGAAAGGGGACCAAATAAAACACACATTGTTAACAGTAAATGCAAAATAAACTAAGTGTCACTATATGTTATTGCAACAACTTAGTAACCCTTACAGAGGGTTCTCTCTCTCTCTCATGTACAGCACATAATTATGCTTGTGTGTTGTTGGGTTTTTTTGAGTAGTAGGAAATCAAATTCTTTCTGAATAGTCCCTCTATTTACATGTGGGGAAATAAATATTAGTGGGAGAACAGGGGGAATTACTGATTGATTTGAGGTAATATTTAAAGTCAAATTTTTAAAGGAAACTCAATCTGGTCCCTGAGGACCCAGCCGTGCAAATACTGCCACACGTGCTTAACTTTATATCTGTGTCAGCCTGTTTGAACTCAGAAGGACTACTTGTGGATTCATAGGCTTTAAGGCCAGAGGGATCATTGGGATCATCTCATCAGACCTCGTGAATGATGCAGACCACAGAACCTCCCCGGCAGTCCCTGCATCAAGCCCCATGACTTCTTGCTGAGCTAGAGCATTTCTTTTAGGAAGACATTAGGGGTTTGTTGGCAGCAGCCTGCAGCAGCGAGCCTCCCGGCCTGGAGCCACAGACTTGGGTTTCTGAGATTCACACTAGTGCTCTAAAAATAGCTGTGTGGAGTGCTTGTGAAGTTGCCATTTGGGCTAAAGCTCAGGCTCTGACACTTCAGGGGTCTATCGATGCAGATTGGGAGGCTCACTGACATAGGCTTTGCAGACACACCCTCGATGTTTCATCCCTTGGTAAACTGTTCTAATGGTGAACTACTCTCACTGCTAAAACTGTACTTTATTTCTAGTCTGGCTTCAGCTTCCAGCCATTAGAGCCCATTATGCCATTTCCTGCTAAATTAAAGTTCCCTGTGTAAGAGCTTATAGCCCAGGATCAAATCACATTTTAACTTTTTAAATAGATTGAGCCGCTTAAATCTTTCACTGTAAGCAGGTTTTCCAGATCTCAAATCACTCTTGTAGCTCTTTTTTTACTCATGTGTGGAAAGTTACTCCTACGCATACAATTAGGAGGAGTACAGGGCATGGAGCAGCCAATGTCAGGGATTGTCCCAGTGGGACTGGTTGACTGTTTCTCAGCTCTTCCTTTAGTCTCTAGGTGGGAGTACTGCTACTCCAATCTGGACGCGTGGATTCCTTTATCCCCTGCCCTTCACTCATCTGTTTAGCATCTGTTCCAGTTATTCAGGCCAGGCATTGGGCAGAGGATTTGGACCCACTCACACGGGTCATAAACATCTAAATATACAATAACAGCAGGGTCCAAGCATCCAATGTTCTTTAAAATCGACAGAGAAGCCAAAACAAACAAAGCAGGAAGAGGTCAATAAAGTTTCAGTAAGGAGCAAAAGATGATGGTTTCTTACGCCAGATACTTCTTCCAGTTCAAGTAACAATATGTAGCCACATAGCCAAATAGCTATCCTACGAGTCATGTCAGACTGGTCATTTTTTCCATGGCTAAATCTTCCCAGATTTCTTTAAAATATCTGGCCAGTGTGGGGGTATTAGCTTTCCTCCGTTACAGTGATGCAGCTAGAAATGAGGAATGTAGAAACTCATTCTGACCAAATTTGGAAAAAAAACCCGGCAATACCTAACAAATCTAAAGCAGGAGTTTTAACACAATAGATGTATTTGAACTTGTATCTTCTCTACATACAAAAGTTGTTACCACTTTAACATACTGGTATATTTAAAGCAGCAAAATACCCTTGTGTGGATGGAGCTATACTGATATAAAACTGCTTATACTGGTAGAGGTGTTCCAATATGGGAAGAGGAATAAGTGATACAGGCATAAGCACCTTTATACTGGTATCATAAAATCTCAGGGTTGGAAGGGACCTCAGGAGATCATCTAGTCCAACCCCCTGCTCAAAGGGGGGACCAATCCCCAATTGTTACCCCAGATCCTTAAATGGCCCCCTCAAGGATTGAACTCACAACCCTGAGTTTAGCAGGCCAATGCTCAAACCACTGAGCTATCCCTCCCCCCACGCTAGGAACTGGATGGGTATAACTGTTTCAATTTTAAAAAAATCACACCCTAACCAAAATAGTTATGCTAGTACAATATGTGTGTGTAGACCAGCCCTTAGCTTATGTCTTTCTTCCACAAGCCAAAATCCTTTAATATTTTCATTCGTCTCCCAAAAGTAGCTCATTTGGCCCAGCTACTCACATTGGTCCAGACTCTGATACCTTTATTCACGCTGGGTAACACCATACTCCACAAAAAGAATCCCATTCCCTTATGTGGGACCACTTGTAGAATAGAGTACTCTGGTGAGTGAAGCTATCATGCTCTCAGTTGTGGGGATCTGGTTATGGAATGAACTTCAAGTGGAGATCAGGTGAATACAGAATCTGAACATCTCTGGGAAACTTCAAAACACTGCCAAACAATAATGACATTCACAACACTATCACCCCTTCTATCCTTAAACCCCTACCACCGCCCTCCCCTCACAAAAAGCTCTGCGTTCTACCCCATTCTGTCACAAACATCCTGTGTGACCTTGAGCAACTCTGGGCCTCAGTTCCCCATCTGAAAAATGGAGACAATCATACTAATTATTATTCATAACAAATGGTATTGTAGTAGCACCTAGGAGTGCCAGTCATGGCACAAACACAACAAAAAGATAGGGCCTGCCCCAAAGAGTTTACAGTGTAAGTAGCCATAGTTTCTTCTGCTCATCGCCTCATCTATTCAGATTATAAACTCTTCATATTATGTGTTGCCTCTTGTTGCATGTGTGTACAGCGCTTAGTACAAAGAGGCCCCAGCTTCACTTTGGGCTTCTAGGAGCTACCATAATACAAATAAATAAATAAATAATGGGAAGAAGCTAGAGGGGACACCCAAAATAGCTTAAATTCCAAGTCAGAAAAGTGTTTAGGCCAGGGGTTCTCAAACTGGGGGCCGTGACCACTCAGGGGGTCGCTAGGTAGTTACATGGGGTAGCAAGCTGCCAGCTCTGTGGGGCTGACAGCCCTGAGCCCCCATTAAATTAAATTACCCTCCCCTCATTTTTAATTTATCAGGGGGTCACACTCAGAGGCTTGCTGTGTGAAAGGGGTCACCAATACAAAAAGTTTGAAAACCACTGTTTTAGGCATTAAAACATTTAGAAATGAATAGAGAAAATGTCAAATCTACATTATAAATGGTCAAATGATCCAACATTGGCAAGAATTCGTGTGGTACCCAAAGAAGAGAGCTTTAAATTGTGGTGCTAAAAAACAAGACATCAGCCCTTCCCTATCTTTTTTTCCTATTGTAGCTAAATATTGCTAATTTTAAATGTGAGAAAACAGCAATCAGAATAATCAGAATAATGGAATTTCGTCTGGGCAGGGTATTCATGCTTAGACTGTTGGTGTGAGCTATTCGGTGGGAAAATAAGCATTTTCCAATCAGCCAGATCTTTAATTATAACATCTAGGACTGGAGGATAGATAAGTTTAAAAGCTGAGCTCAGAAAAGAGAGAGAAATTAAATCTTTCAAATTGTTGTGTGGCTTCACAGGTAATATTTTGATGCTTTCTTCATTCTATTTTTGGGGGTGGGGGGCGGGGATTATATAGTACCTGGCATCATTAAATTAAGATACATTATTTTCACTGAATCATTTAAAACTTTACATTGGTCTGATATATTTAACCTGTATTTTTCTGTCTGCTGAGGAGTGGGGAAATAAAAGCTTTCTGGTATGTAGGTTCAAAGAAATGGACCTTTCACCAGACTTGAACAGTTGTCTTGGGAATGCAGATTTATGAAAATTGATAGCCTGCCTTTGTGTGCAGGAACAATGTGCCTTTCTTTGCCGTGTTTGTCCCTGACTATAGAACTGAATCAGAACTTCTTCAGAAAACTTCTTTAATTAATAAAGGATACCTTGCAGCCACAATGTTACAAGATGTCTCTGACACACCTCTCTTCAGATACAGTCAAAAAGGAAGATCTATAGACTTCAGATTCATTTAAAGTGAAGGTTAAGGGTCAAAGTGTAGTTCCCTACTTGGAATTCAAAATAATCAGAAAAACAGAAGGGCAAAATTAAGCATGTGCACTTCTCAATGCTATCAACAGTACGGATGCAGCGGAGCTGCCTCAAATGAATCTAGGCTTGTCAATATGAGCATAAAGCATTTGTAAGACTATTATGTATATTTTATGTATAGGCTCTGTTTTAAAATAATAAAATAATTCTACTATCTTAAAAAAAATGTACACTTGTCTGAATCAGAAAGTGTCGGTAAATACAGTCACTGTCCTGATTCTCAGTGACACTGAGGCCTCTTTACACCTCTCTGGCTATGCCTACGCTGCAGCTGGAAGCAAGCCTCCCAGTCCAGGTAGAAGGACTTGCACTGGCAGGGTTTGAGCTAGTGCTCTGAAAAGAGCCATTTGACCTCTGCAGCTTGGGATCTCAAACCTAAGGGGTCAGGTGGGCTTGAGAGCCTGAGCTGCAATGTCCACACGGCTGTCTTTAAGGTGTTAACTCAAGCCCTGCTAACGTGAATCTGTCCACCTAGGCTGGGTGACTCGCACCCAGCTGCAGTGTAGACGTAGCCTCTCTCTGACAATAAATATAAAATGAACTGTACGTTCTCTTTAAGGCCCCTTTACAATGGCAGAGTGGTGCAAAGTGTTTTTAGTGTAAGTGAGAATCAGGGTGGATGTCTTTATGGAAGTCATAATTTTTAAGTGTCCCTTGTATCTAAATTGTATATTAAACATATCTGTAATTTTCTGACCATTACCATTTCTTGCGATTGTTCTCTTTGGGGGAAAAAATGGAAGGCTTCAGTGAAAAGGTTAAGTGCTTTATTCTTTTCTTACTTACGTCAGTTTTACTCCAGTGCAACTTCATTGACTTCAGTGGAGTTACTCCTGATTCACACCAATAAAAAGTGAGACGAGAATCTGACCGCTATGTGTTAATATAAAGCACAGGGAGGGATGTGTTTTAGCACTGTCAACGACTTCTAAATTATTTGGTTATATTGAGTGCTGCTTAAAACAATAAGGCTACTGCATCTGAAAAGAAGTGGCTTCTTTACTCTGTTCTGGTTGCACCTCTTTTTTGTTTCTAAGCAAAGTCACATGGGAAAGATGAGTGTATATCAGCAGTGACTACAAAAGCAGAAAATAAACAGCAGCTGAGATAATACAAAATATCTAAAGCCCCCTCTATCTACATACCCACACCACCAGGAGACTTTTATTTATACCCACACAAAACAGTACTACCGAGACATTTTTTCGACAGAAATTAAGGGCTTCATTGATGGAATTTTTAAAGACTTTCTTTCAACTACTGTACTTCACATAGCTTCCAGTTGTGTATGTCCACATATATTTTTAATCACATCTGATTTTTATGCCTTACCTTATCCAGACTCTTCCTGTATACATAATTCATTCAGCTAAACATACCAACTTTCAGAAACATTTCCCTGAATTTCCATAATTCTGGCAATGGAGTGTCCATGTGGCTTCCCTGCCTTTGCGGGTTGAGGCTATAACATGCATGGTACAACACTCCAAAAGTGTTTTCTGCTTCCACATCACTCAGACTCTATCTATCTCAGGTTTGTATACTGCCACCCATTACCAGAGCATCTAATCATCTTCCAGGTAAAACCAATTAGCAATAACAAAGTCCCTAGTGGATTTCATGGGACCGCTGAGTCTTCCCCCTTTTCAGGATAAAGAAACTCTGCTTGGGGTGGGATTACAGTCAAACCTCGGAGTTACGAACACCGGAGTTATGAACAGACCAGTCAGCCACACACCTCCTTTGGAACCGGAAGTACGCAATCAGGCTGCAGCAGAGACAAAGCAAAAGCGAAAACAGGACAGTACTGTGTTAAACATAAACTACTAAAAAAATAAAATATAAAGAATCAGGAAGAATGAAGTCACAGTTTCTCTCCACTCATCTCCCTTTGTTTCACCTATGAGTCAACCAAAGCTTTATTTCAAGTAATTCATATTTGGGGACAATGTGGTTCTGTGGACAATCTGTTTATCACAGAATGGAGACACTGGAAAATTTGGCAGTGATCTGTGTGATCAATGCTGTGGCACCTACGTACAATTCCAGTATATTTCCCTTTTCCCATGAGAAGTCACAATCAGCAGTTACATACAGCCCCTCGCCCATATTAGGGAAGAAAGAAATTGTGAAGAAGCCAAATACAGTGTGCATACAAGATAGGAAACAATAAATATAAATAAGGCTATTATGGCCCACCAAATCTGCAAAAATGCCTGCCTGTCTGACTACCATCCACAGGTATGCAATTCTTCAAACCAAGGTCCTGCAGGCCATTCACTGTCTAATTACAGTAGCTCTTCCCAGCTCTCCTCCATTAAGGTACTAAGGACCAGATGGAAGCTAGACACCTAAATACCTTTGCAAATCTGACCCTAAGACCTTTAAAATAAGAGCACGCTTGTAACCCTGTCAGCATGTTTTAATGATCCACCATGCCCCAATTACTACCTACCTTACTTAATTTTCCATATTCATTTTAAACATCTTTACAATGCAAGAAACTACTATATGATTTTCCAGCCTCCTCCATGTTTGAGCATGTGATGCTTCTACATTTAGAAAACTCCTAAATGAGCTTTAACGTAAGACCCAGGGAGCAATCCTGCAGCCCTCACTCAAACATTTTCTGACTTTTGCCTGAGACTGGATGGAGTTCAGTTCTCAGCCCATGTCACCATTCAAATATTTGTGAGTGGTACAGCACTTGTTTCCTAATGTTGTCTCTCTGAGGACAGTACACACAAAATCAACACTCAGCAGCTACAGAGACCACATACAATTTGGTGTGCAACAGGTTATGCAGAAAAGAAAATTCCATTGAAAATTGAATAGATTGCTAGTTTCTACAGCAATCTGTAAATTGAAAAATGATACTGTAGACATATACATGACTCTTAACATATAAAAAGCTAGAAAGGATTTGTTTATTTTCTCTTGTAACAGAGTTCTGCACAATGACTGGGCTCAGAGACATGTCGTTAAAGTTAGCGTCGGTAGGATAGCTCGAAACATGAAGAATCCCAGAAGGGACAGAGATAGAAAAAAATGTCACTTTGTCGAGCTCCAAGACCAATGAATTGGAAAGCAGAACTAAAACTTTAATTTGCAAGCAACAAGAGAGGGTGAGGTCGCATTTGTAACATTTACGTTTCCCTTTTTCCGTATATTTGTTAATGCAGCTTTCCAGGCCAGATGAAGCAAGTTAGAGGTATTTTCACACAATGTAAGCTAATGTTCTCAAGCCGTTGGCCTTTCCAGGGTGTGCATGGACAAAGTCCATGGTAACATCTGACGATAAGATCAGACAGTAGTAGCAAGGAAACATGTTTAAATCATATTTACAATGTGCCCCTCCAGACCAGCTAAAAAAAGGATCCTTTTTAGAACAATCCATACCGGCAGGTTTTTATGGCAGGTAAAGTTAATGTTAGTTCTTTGGTATCAGCCAAATCCTGAAGTCCTTACTCAGAAAAAACTGGCATCAAAGGCACTGGGAGGTTTGCCTGAATAGGGAGAGCTGAGAAAGGGCTTCTAAAAGGAGTTTTGCCTGAATGATTTTATTTGCCCCAACGAATGTAAAAACCGTACATTTTACACCTAGTTTAAAGGGACAATAGCACTTCTTAAAAGAAAAAAAAAGACAAATGTTTTCAGGGTTAGAAACAATCTAAATTAATGTTAGGTTTCTAATGTAAACATTCCACTCACCAGCCTGCCAAGGGCACATGTCTCTGTACGCACTCTCCTCACCCCTGCTAAATGCTGCATCCTGCAAGGAGACTGCAGAGGTTCACCTCCAGTTCCTCCTCCCAGCCCAGAGGACTGCCATGCTGCCAGCTCTTCAGGAAACTTCCCTTCCCCCACTCTCCTACTTCTCTATGGTTGGAATGAAGCAGCCAGGTGGGAGGAGAGGAGAGGGAAAGCGGAAGGGGAAAGGAAGCTGCAGTAAGTGGCTACCCTACTGCCACAGCTGGGAATGGGAGAACATGGGGGTGGGGGCTACCCAACCCTTTCCCAAGACCCCCCCAAGAGTGCCTGAGGCACTCCCCCACACCTAGCCCCATGAAGCTACCCCCATAGTCTCACCACCTGCCAAGCTGTCTCAGGATTCTTTCCCAACAACCATCCAAGATGCCCATCTCTCTCCAACTCACCTATTTTGAAAGGCAATGGTTAAGAGGGGATATGACAGAAGTATACAAAGTAAAGAATGGTGTAGAGAAGATAAATTGGGTGCTCCTGTTTACCCTCTTTCAGAATGAAATAAAATAATTTAAAGGCAAACATCCTGTGGAACTCATTGCCACAAGATATAACTGGGGCTGAGAGCATAGGAGGATTGAAAAGCAGGGCTTAAACTTGTATCTGGATAATGAGACCATCAGCAGTAATATTAGATAGTGTCAGAAACTGAGATGGGGATGGTCAGGCTTAGTGGTTGGAGCCAGAATCAGGAGTCCAGGCAGAATTGGAGCAGGACTAGAAGCAGGATAGAAGCAAAAGCAGGACTAGGAGCAGGCTGGGAGCAACAGCGGGGCTGGAGCAGGACTAAGAACAGGCCTGGAGCAGGGTAAGGGCCTGAAGATTCGGTTGCCACTGTTACAGAGGAGTTAGTTCCAAGCCCCAGAGTGACACTGAGCAGACTGATCTGCTGTTCCGCCTATGAGACTTATATACCAGGTCTGGGAGTCTCAAGACCAGTTCCTGGTTTATGGATTGGCTGGAGCCTAGCATAGGAGTGACTCATCACCTTACAGATAGGATAATAAACAGTGCCAATATTATAAACACTCATGTTTTAAAGCACACACTACCCACTTGCCAACAGCAGTTAGTGCAAGATATTCCATCATGGTCTACTAGGTGGGTTCTTTTACCTTTCTCTAAAGCAGATGGTACTGAGTCCTGCCAGAGACAGGATACTTGACCAGACAAACCATAGTGGGAATGGGAAAAGGATTCCTTTTGGAATCTAGTCTTGAAATATTTAGGACTCTGCCTAACTAAACTGCATGCAGTCTCAACAGCTGGACATGGTAATCTTCACTTCCTGTCAAACTGTTGTAAAACATTGCTGTGTTCCAGAGCAGTTGTCCTGTTTTGCTCAGAAATAGCTCGATAAAGTGGTCTCTAACCATAGTGTGCGTAACATTTTCTTAAATTTGCCAAAGCCATGGGAGAACTTTTGGGATACAAATGTATAAAAGTAAGATTATATTATTTAGTATTATTATTATAAATGTAGGGTCTTCCTTGTGTATACTGTCCTAGAACTTTGTAAGCTTTTTTCTTGTTTGGCTTTTACTGCCTTTAAGATTCTTGCTAAATTTAAAATCTCTTTTCTTTAGTTCCTTTTCTAACTCTTTGCTAGGAAATTTGGCATGCAATGAATCAAAGAGGAGATATTTATACCCATACTGTAAGAATGTTTACAGTATACAGAAAATTCTGACTGTGGTTTGGTCTTTGTATATTTTTCAGAATAACTGACAGTTTTCCAAAAGTACTGTATTACTGTGGATTCCACAGAGTCTGTATTTATGTAACCAACATGCTTTTATTTGGATCTTTACAACATGCTAAAATTAAAAACATTTTAATGAATGAATCAAAATAGTGCAGCAAAGAAATCTGCAATGTATTACCCTTGCAAAATAAAGATTTCAGTGAAAAACCTCTCTCAAATACAATTAAGCTCTATTTGTTTTAAATAGAGTAATTTTGTTATTTTTATTACCATTGTTTTAATAAAGAAAGCTTGATCTCAAAAATATTTTAGCATGAAACATGAATATGGTAATTGCTGAAGTTTCCATTCAACTGCTGCTATCAGATTCCAAGGATATTTGGTTCCATTATAAGCAGCATTTAATAATTTTCATATGGGCTCCAGCGACCTCCTAGAAGACTTGCAATAGACAGTCTTTTCATGTTCCAAAGGTATAAGCATTACTAAACTTGAGAATATCAAAACAACATTAAGGGCCTGACTTAATTTTCCCAGTCCCATGTGTTGATTTAATCAGTTAACATTCTATGGAATAGTACCCAGATCAATCACACCGATAACATTAAACACTCCATGTCTTTCCTGAATTTTAAGTTCTAGAGTTTCCCAACAGAACTGAAAAAATTATCTGGGCATCTTTTACTAAAAAGTAGATTCTCTATGATGTGCTGGAAATCAAAGGAAGCAGGTATTAATATTACATTTCCTGAGCCTCTTTCAGCCCAAAGGAATCCAGAGTATTCCATAAATTATAAGCACAGCCGAATCCAGTATACTTCAGAGTACTTCAAAAACTGGCATATCCTTGCACATGCGCCCACTGATCTGAATGGGACTATTCATATGCTTAAAATTAAGCATGTGCAGAAGTGTCTGCAGGATTAGGGCTGAAATGCTTACATCATCACTGAAACATTAATGCATCTGTAGGAGGAGAATGGCAGCTATCCACTACACAGCACGTAACGCAACTGTGAGGTAGGGGAAATTCTGATGAGGACCCCAGGGAAAACCTCTTTTTTTAATAAAATATTATGCTGTGATTTTTTAATGAACCTCACATATTGAAGTATCACCCAAAAGGCCGAAAGTCAATAAGGAGCATGGTATTCTGTTTATCAACTTCAGAGGGGCTGAGGTCGATAAACGCTCATTTCCCAGAGTCTAGGAACAGTGTTTTCAAATAGGGTTCCAGGAGAGAGAAACAAAGGAGCACTGCTGGGAGCACTGAGAGGCTTCTGAACATCTCAGTGGCAACTGTATTTATTTAAAGAGAAACTGTATAAACAGAGACATATTGGGGCCAGGTGGAGCCTGGCTCAGAAAGAGACTGATGGCAGGTGGGATCCCTCTCTGGGTTGAAACTCATTTTCAGCGAAGCAGCGTTTCTGATTTTACCGTGCAGTTCCCTAATGAGTGACTCCTCTCACCCGTTTCTAGAAATATGTTTGCAAATGAAATGTGGAAAACAGGGCAATAGGAACTTTTTCAAGTCAAGGTCACCATCACATCCCAAATCAAGCCATCTTTAAGCTCATGCCCTTCTTTAAAGTCACTGTGAAGGAGGGACGAATGAATAAATCTTTCCAAGGGTTAACCCTGGAAGAGAAACTGGAGATAATAAATTTTAGTTAATCTTCATGGATGGGTTGAGGGCAGTACACACAATAACCATCTGGCAGAAGAGAAGGTATCAGACATTTCAGCTACCATTAAATGTATCACCTTGCCCTTGAAAAGTGATTAACATCAACATTGTCTGAGAAAGAAATTTGCAGACTCTCAAGTGTCAGGCATCCTTTTGCAATACACGTGCAAAAGGCAGCTCCGCCAGGCAGTTATGTTCTTTAATGTTTATTTATGGTAACTGGGATTATTTATCATTTCAGAGGGCTGAGGAATGAGAAACTTTCTAGTCTCCCCTTTCCTGCCAATAAAGAAGTTGGTCATTTACACCCAGCTCATGCCTAAGAACTATTCATAAGTCAGAAGAGTCCAGTGTGGAACAGTGAATCAACCCCCCTTGAACTCTGGGAACATTTGGTTCCACCTGAATGTCACTACTCAGGTCCTGTTGGAAATGCCTGAACTTGGGTGTGGCCAATCAGAATTTTAACTTCGTTGCTTGAGTTCAGCTTTAACTAGAGATGGGGGCCCAATGGGCCTTTTCTTCTTGGTATTCCCTTATAAAACTAATTAGAATCCAATCAGACATGTTCATCTAACTATCTGTGTTGAGCCCAAAGAAACGTTTCTATGATGTAGAGGAAAATATCTGAATAACTGCACAGCTAATGGTGATACCAACAGAGCCTTTGGTCTTACAGAGCAGCTTTTCTGGTCTCAGCTATAATTCATGTGACTACAGTATTCATGGGGGAATACAAGAGGAAGAGGAAAGAGCATGAGAATCTGAGAAAGTTCATCCTGCACTTTATTTCCTTACACTGTAGTTCCTCTTCCCAGGATGTGCATATTTTGTAACACACTGTAAAAAGGAACTGACCCTACAGGCTACTCCTTTGTTTCTTAAGACTTGATCTTCTGAGGTCCTGAGTGTCCTTAGTCTCTACTGATTCCCAAAGTCTGGGAGCAAGCAGCTCAACTGATACCATTGGGCCCCCATCTCTCATTTTTAGTGAAATCTCCAGGACGATTTCCATTAAAGAAGCATGCATTTGACTGGTAATCATTTGTGCCATAGCCCTGTCACTCTTAGCAATTCATAAGTTTTCTCTCTCCCACATCACAAAGTCAACCGGTATTTTCATCAAAGGCAGTCCATTCATTACATTGTGAACAACAGCTTAGTAATGGTCGTCTTTCTACACAGCACCCACTGACACTGGAATACTACTTCATATCTTGCTCAGAAATCAAAGGCAACAAAAGGACAGATTGCAATCCCTTGACACGTAGGGCATTAAAGAAGTTTAAAGGTAATATGGTATCTGCATGCTCAACCATACTGTCATGCAGCTCTTAAAAAGTTAGGACTAAAACTAACTATATTAGGTCTTTAATACTAAATTCAAATTAACCACAGTAACTACGGCCAGATTTTGACACCCTTACACTCATTGATTAGCACCTTACTCCACAATAAAACCCATTAATTTCAAGAAGACTGCTCATGGAATAAGGTGCTACTCAACGTAAGTTAGAGTATCAGAATCTACCCTAGGAGTGAGAGTACAGATGGAGGAGCAGAGTACATCAATATCTGGGGAGAGGTCCCCCAATATAGAGACAAAGGCTAGACTGTGCCCACCATATTCACGTTGATTGTATCTTATTCGACGACTAGTCTAACTGAAATCAATGGGCTTACTCCTGGAGTATTTAACGTGAGAAAGAGAATCAGAATGTGGCCCTGAGAGCCATCACTTCAAATTCAGTGATTGCATTCTAGTTATTCAATTCTGATTTCCATTTCAGTAAGGCTGGCACAATTTGACCCCAAATTAATCTAAGCAGGTCAGCTGATGTCATATGAAAGGAAGAGCTATTGGCACACACTGAATAAGCCTGACCCATCTTCTCATAGGTGTTTTGTATGACATAACTAAGATTCGATGGCAGCATAAGGAAGTCTATACTGCCTCTGACTCTGTGTGCCTCTTACATGGCTAACCAGGGATCATCTGTACATAGTGCTTTTGATCTGGTGCATTTCATCAGTGCTAATTTCACTTAACAAAAGAGAAAACTGAAATCTAGATTGCTGATCACTATTCATCTTCAGCAGTGGTATAAGCAACAGAAAAGAGACTACTTAGAGAAAGAGCAAGTTAATATGCACTTTTGGTGACCTCGGAAGAGATGGGAAATGAACTTGGGAAATGAATTATTTGACCTATAACATAACAAACTGCTTCATGTTAGCATACAGCTCTCATTCACAACTGCATGGCTTCAGCTATTCCACTATTCCACTCATTTCAGGGAGATTTTACTTTCTTATAAAAACACAGTCTGGGCTAAATTTAGCATAGATTCGCTCAGAGCATGAGCAAGTTTATTCTCCCAAAAAAGTTTGATCAATGGGTTTTATTTATCTTTGCCATCTGAAATTTGGCAACCATAATACATAGTCTAATGGATTACCATGTTTCACTATAAAGACATTAGCTCCCTCAACTGACATTTATATACACAGTCCCTCTATTGAAATAATGGCTCTCAGCACCTTTACTGTGTGCTGATTCCAAAGCCCACAGAAGTCATTGGACAAACTCTCACTGACTTCTGGAGCATGCCATAGGTGCCCTAAATGCCTTCTTACTGTAGGTCCAACTAGCATGGATTCTCAAGAAGAATTAGCATAGTGGGGCACATCCTCAACCCACCCCTTCCATCCACACCAATTACAAGCTTGGAAGGCCCTGGATGTAGCAGAATCAGTGTAGCTGTGTTGTATAGAGGCAGCCTGTACCCTAGAATGCGTGCAAAGCGTCTGACACTCCTGTGTGCCATAGGGCACAGCTCTGTGGGACTCCTGTACCCCACTAGGTAGGCATGGTTATGAAACAGCCCTTGCTCTAAAGATCTTAAAATGAACCCCACAGATGTAACTGAGGGCAGAACTGGGTCTTGCCAGATTGTTAAAAAGATTCCTGTGTTGGTGTGAATTAAACCATCCAGATTCTTACAGCTCAAGACTGAGGCACTTTAGTCCAACCAGACACCATTCAGCTTTTGCTTTGTTTTTTTCTTTACAACACAAGTTCCTGTCAGAATTTCCGGGGCTAAATTCTGCTCTGATTTGCATGCTATGCAAAACCCACTGGCTTCAGGCGGGGCAGAATTTTGGCCTCCTGGCGTTTGTCAGTTTAAGGCAAACCTGTGCACTGATTTGATTTGATTTTGCAGGTTCTGAGTGCCAGTTATTGTTACTAACCTGAGACTAACGGCAAAGGAAAGGTTGAAAATGTCAGCTTTTTGAAGTTACTAAGAGGGTTGGGGCATTAGAAGTAGTCCAGGAAGAGTTGGATATGTAGGCAGAGCATAGGTGAGCACAGAGTACAATGAATTCAAGTTATCATATGGCTCTGTCATTTATCACACGCACATTATATCTATTCACATATATACTTCATTGTTTAATATGTGGTGGAATTTGTCAAAGATCTTACAAGCAATCTGTGAAAGTTAAATCCATCAGTAGCTCTTTTTTTCTTGAATTTGCCTGTAGGTCTAGCTCTCTTCTAACCATAAACAGCCTGGGAAAAGGGTACATCTAACTGCCTCAGTACTGAGCAGAGAAGACTTAAACAGTCATCCTCAATACCCATTTGTCTCACGCCGTTAAAAAAATCAATGCTGTAAAGTATCACCTGGCCAAGTTGAGAGTATGGAAATCTTCCATTTATTTCTGATACTTTTTGCAATTGTATGAACTAGCCCAGGCTGGGTTTTTTGGTTTTGTTTTCTGTTTTGGTAGAAAAAGCTTCCCCACACAGGCATTCTTTGTCCATTTTAATCGCTGCCCCATATAGCCGGATTCAGTTGAACAAAAGATTGATTTTCCTCAACCATTTGACTGAGCCCTTTTAAAAGGAATTGCACAATGATATGGATCTGTTCATTATCACAGCTAGTACTTATCCTGGTGTCAAACCTTAGGACTTCTAGCAAGCTAGATAAGTTAAAACATACAACATTAATGCACAGTCTTTCCAAGAATAACAGCTTGCTACAGCTTTATTTAAAGGTAACTGAGAGCATGTAAATGAGAGCAGAATTTGATCTAAAAGGTTGCATCTCCTCTGAATCAATAGTGGGTGTCACCATGCGTCCGTGGGTCACAACTGAGAATACCAAATTCAGGACAAACTGCTGAGAAATAGGGCAGACACACCCCAGAACTGGTGGTTATTCTCCCATAAGATATACCAAACCAGCAACAAAAGTAAATTTATGTTTCACCACATTGGCTTACAAGAAGTCAGAAAAGCAGTCTCCTTAGGCATTCCAGTCCTTGTATCACCACCAAAACCACTAAACTTAATGATGAGTGGTTATTTAAAACCAATTTCATCGAACAAAAGGATTCTTCTGATCCCAAAGGACCAGCCACATACCGAGGTCAATATATAACTCAGATCTTACCCAATAATCTCGCTGTTGCAAACCCTATCTAATATCTAAAGTTTTATTTATAGAAATAAAGAAAGAAAGGTGAGAGTTAAAACTGGTTAAAGGAATTAAATACACACAACAATTGCAAAGTTCTTGGATCAGGTTTGTAGCAGTGATGGAATAAACTGCTGGCTTGTTAAGTCTCTGGTTGCTTCCAAATCATTGGAAGGTCCTCAGTCCCTTGGTTAGAATGCTCCCATTAGTATAAGTTCATAGTCCAGAGGTTTGAACAGGAAAGAGGCAAAATGGAGATGTTTCCAGCACCTTTTATAGACTCTGCCAAGTGAAGGGAAACCCATTGTTCTCTCTGTGGAAAATTACAGGGAATAAGATGGTGTTTAGGGTCACATGGGCAAGTCACATGTCCATACATGATTTTGCTTAGTCACAGCAGAAGCCATTACCTATACTCCAGACGTAATGTTCACAGGAAAGTCGATTAAGTGTACATAGGCTCTCCCATGGTCCATTGTGAATTAAGTGTTCCTTGGTGAGCCATTTAAATTGACTAGTCCCTTCAAAATGTGCAGGCTAAATACCTTGAGGGTGCTCCCCAGAAGCAAACACTTTAGAAATACAGGTATAGAACCAATGCTCATAACTTCAGATACAAAAAGGATACATGCATACAAATAGCATAATCATATTCAGTAAATCATAACCTTTCCATAGACACCTTACTTGATATACTTTGTACAAAGATTTGTTGCAATTATGTAACAGTGGTAGCAGCAATGATCTATATGGTCATATTTTAATCAGATAATGTCACAATGGGGCTAAATTCTTATCATAGTTACACTGAGGTAAAATCAGAGTAAAGCCATTGCCTTCAGCACCACTGCTCTCTGATGTTATGATTTCCACCAACTTAACTGAGAGCACAATCTGGCCCTCACATTCCAGACATTCTCACTAACACCGCATCACTGAGGGCCCAGTCCTGCTTCCTCTAAAGTCAGTGGCAAAACTCTTACTGGCTTCTAAAAGAATAAGATCAGACCCATAGAGCAGATTTCTCTTTGACCTTGCAATGAAATCATAAGGATGAATTTGTGACATCACAATAATGATCTGAAGAAGAGCTCTGTGTAAACTTGAAAGCTTGTGTCTCTCACCAACAGAAGTTGGTCCAATAAAAGATATTACCTCTCCCGCCTTGTCTCACTAATAATCTCTAGAGTAACTCAGTGTGTAGTCACAAATACAGGGTTGTGATTTCACTGAAGATTCAAGTTAAAGAAAAAGAGTTGCAAGGGTGAGGAAAGCTATTATTCCAACAAAGATCATTAGTCACATGGGGAGTTCAGAAAATTACTGGCAGAGCAAATAGTTCCTTTAATGTTATCGTTATTCAGGTTAGTCATAAACATGGGATCATGACTTTGCTAGGGGCCTGAGCTGAAGATAATGCTGAGTTTGAATGAGCAAGCTCATACTCAGACACAAATGTCTACGTTTCTAACAAGAAAATGCAGACAGTTACTGACAGGGCAAAAAAAAAAAATTAACGTGAAACTTCTCTTTATCCAATGCAAAACTCACTCATTTAGGGTTAGGTCAATTCCATTATGAAAAACAGAATTTATAACACTAATTAGGGCTGCAGGGTTTGGGGTGGTTTTTTTTAAACCCTACAACAAATAAGAAATGTTTCTGTGAGCTTTCTGAGGCTCAAGCGAAGAGCTAGCGGTTTCAAAGGCAATGTCCAACTAAATTAGACATTGGACAGTGATTTAACCTAGTTTAAAATAGCTCCTTGGCACACAACAAAGTTTTTGAGCCATGTTACAACCAGACCAGGTTGAATAATATTCATCAAATAATTTCTATGACAAATATCATGATATTGTCCCAATACATTATTTAAGATATATTTATCATCATCATGCATCCAGCTGTATTCAGAGTTGATTGAGATCCCAGCCACTTCAGGTGCTAGTTGCTTAGGTCCAGATCCTCCAGCTATTCAATAACATTCATTGAAAAAGGTTAGGAGCAAGGCACCTAAATACCTTGGAGGATCTTGGCCTTCAGGCCCAATCCCCCAAACACTTGCTACTGGGCATAGCCCTCTTTGAAGTCAACGGGATTACGTATGTTAGACAGTACTATGCCTGGTGCTATGTGTATAGAAGATCAGTCCCTTCCAGCCTGATTTTGTACCCATTGAAGTTCAGGGAGGGTTAACATTGGTTTCAGTGGGTGCAAGACCAGGCTCTAAAAGATTAACTTCTAACATAGGGTATGCTAGGACCTCACTGGGGAGTTTTGGTGCAGCCACCAGCTGGGGGCAGCTCAGTGACAGCATAACGGCTACAGGGGTTCATAGAATCATAGAATATCAGGGTTGGAAGGGACTTCAGGAGGTCATCTAGTCCAACCCCCTGCTCAAAGCAGGACCGATCCCCAATTAAATCATCCCAGCCAGGGCTTTGTCAAGCCTGACCTTAAAAACTTCTAAGGAAGGAGATTCCACCACCTCCCTAGGTAACGCATTCCAGTGCTTCACCACCCTCCTAGTGAAAAAGTTTGTCTTAACATCCAACCTAAACCTCCCCCACTGCAACTTGAGACCATTACTCCTTGTCCTGTCATCCGCTACCACTGAGAATAGTCTAGATCCATCCTCTTTGGAACCAGCTTTCAGGTAGTTGAAAGCAGCTCTCTAATCTCCCCTCATTCTTCTCTTCTGTAGACTAAATAATCCCAGTTCCCTCAGGCTCTCCTCGTAAGTCATGTGTTCCAGTCCCCTAATCATTTTTGTTGCCCTCCGCTGAACTCTCTCCAATTTTTCCACATCCTTCTTGTAGTGTGGGGCCCAAAACTGGACACAGTACTCCAGATGAGGCCTCACCAATGTCGAATAAAGGGGAATGATCATGTTGCTCGATCTCCAGGCAATGCCCCTACTTATACAGCCCAAAATGCCATTGGCCTTCTTGGCAACAAGGGCACACTGTTGACTCATATCCAGCTTCTCGTCCACTGTAACCCCTAGGTCCTTCTCTGCAGAACTGCTGTCGAGCCATTCAGTCACTAGTCTGTAGTAGTGCATTGGATTCTTCTGTCCTAAGTGCAGGACTCTGCACTTGTCCTTGTTGAACCTCATCAGATTTCTTTTGGCCCAATCCTCCAATTTGTCTAGGTCCCTCTGTATCCTATCCGTACCCTCCAGCGTATCTACCACTCCTCCCAGTTTAGTGTCATCCACAAACTTGCTGAGGGTGCAATCCACACCACCCTCCAGATCATTAATGAAGATATTGAACAAAACCGGCCCGAGGACCAACCCTTGGGGCACTCCGCTTGATACTGGCTGCCAACTAGACATGGAGCCAGTGATCACTACCCATTGAGCCCGACAATCTAGCCAATTTTCTACCCACCTTATAGTGCATTCATCTAGCCCATACTTCTTTCACTTGCTGACAAGAATACTGTGGGAGACAGTGTCAAAAGCTTTTCTAAAGTCAAGGAACACCACGTCCACTGCTTTCACCTCATCCACAGGGCCAGTTATCTCGTCATAGAAGGCAATTAGATTAGTCAGGCATGACTTGCCCTTGGTGAATCCATGGTGACTGTTCCTCATCACTTTCCTCTCATCTAAGTGCTTCAGAATTGATTCCTTGAGGACCTGCTCCATGATTTTTCCGGGGACTGAGGTGAGGCTGACTGGCCTGTAGTTCCCAGGATCCTCCTTCTTCCCTTTTTTAAAGATGGGCACTACATTAGCCTTTTTCCAGTCTTCTGGAACTTCCCCAGATCGCCATGAGTTTTCAAAGATAATGGACAATGGGTTGTGTTGCCACAGGGGTGGGGAAGCCAATTGAGTTGTTGTGGAGTTGCTGGTCCTCCCAAGGATGTTTCTGGCTCCTGTGGGTATCACAAGATCTGCACAGAGCTTGGGACCACTGCATGTTTTGGAGAAGGCTGGCTGGTGCTTGCTCACACGCTCAGGGTCTAACTAATCACCATGTGCGGGGTTGGGAAGGAACCTTCCCCCAGGCCAGATTGGCAGTGACCTTTAGGGTTTTTTAGCCCTCCTCTGTAGTGTGTGGTGTGGGTCACTTGCTGCTATCATGTTGATGTACCTAACATAATCAATTTGCTGCCCTTGTAGGGGCATTGGTGCACTTCAGTCCTTCCTATTCTCTGCCTGTGGCACATAAGAGTTTAGTCTCCTGTGAGCTGTAATACTTTGGTTTCATTTTTTTCCTATGGAAAGAAAGAAGACCCTGCCATTTCCAGGCAGAAGCAGCACACCTTCCCAGGGGAGGATTGCAAGGACACTGAATTTAAACTCACACATTTTCCAAGTTCCCACACAAGTAGAGCACAGCCTGTCATCTTATTTAGGCAACATTGAATCTTCTTCAACCTGTATGTTTCTCCCAGCTGCATATTCAGAATGTATACATTGAAAAGTCAATGTCTGTAAGCAGTAAAAAACAGGACTAAATCAACCTTGAACAAGAAATGCGCACTGACTTTTGCAGAATACACTGTGCGTCTTAGAGCCCAGGGACATTAGAATATTGTCAGTAGCACAAAGAAGATATTTCTTTTCTTGACTTTCACACATTAGGAGACAAATGGACTTTGACATCTTATTTCAACCTAAAACAGAACAAAGACAACAAAGGTGCTCCATATGTTGGTGCAGGTTAGTCATGCAACAACTGTTTAGTCTACTTAGGACAACAATACCCCTCTAAGAACCCAAAGTCTACTTCATATAATGAAAGACTTTCTTTCCCCCCCCACAAGGCTGTCATTTCCAGAGACTGATTTATTCCTGCTTGGATTAAACAGATAGTAAGGATAACATGCTACAGTGCATGAAGTCAGACAGTTAAAGCAAAGTGGATCATAGCTGATATGAGACAAAGCTTGGTGGCTACAAAAAGAGGTCCTATGGAAGATTATTCAGATTCTTGGTAATTGTGCAATACTTTCATTTTTATAAACCTTACAAAAGGCCTGATCTGACAAGGTGCTGAGATCCTCCTGCAAAAGGATAGGTACCTTCAACTCCCCTGGAGGCAGATGTCTGATAAACTTGGTGATGAGACCCATGGAAGTTAAAGGTGCTCATTACCTCAGAGGATTGGCTCCATAATGAACTCTACGGGAAGAAGGTGTAGTGTGTTTATTCTGCACTGTACAACTTTACCTCTTAACGTTAAAGTATTTGGATAATGAAGCACTGGTTTTTGCTATTTGCCTTTTTGATTCTCCCTGTTTCCTTAGTCTATCCTTAGTGAGCCACGCATGTTTTTATCACATTGACCGTAACTGGCTTCGTACCTTGGATACCGACCAGACTTTTCTCTCTTGTTTGGAAATGACATTGCAACAATTTTTTTAAAATCAGAAAACCAACTAATCAAAATAAATATATAAACAGGCATGTAAAACTGTGGTCCATAGGGATAATTATTATTAATCATTGCCCTTATAGTAAGTAGTTGTATGGTACTGGCTAGGGATTGTGTGATACCACTGCCCTCAACTGGCTGGAAAGTTAGACAAGAGAAGAAATGGGACCCTCTAAGGACGGCCCACAACAGGAGATGGGGGCATGGATGTGAGCTAACTGCCTGAAGCCCACTCCTTATAAGACTGAAGTGATGGTGGTGCTGTCGGTTAGCAGAAGCAACCAGAAGATGTGGCACAGTTATCTGTGCCCTTTTGCTGAGGGGGTGTTTCCTTCCATTTCTACCACAGGTCTACCATCTAGACCAAGGGTTCTCAACCTTTTTCTTTCTGAGGCCCCTCAACATGCGATAAAAACCCCACAGCCCTACATATGCATGGTTTTCTGAATATAAAAGCCAGGGCTGGAGTTAGCGGGTAGAAAGCAGGGCAATTGCCTGGGGCCCCACGTGACAGTGGCCCCTGCAAAGCTAAGTTGCTCAAGATTTGGCTTCAGCCCTTGGTGGCAGGGCTCAGGGCCCCAGATTTCATCCCCATGTGGTGGGGCTTTGACTTTCTGCCCTGGGCTCAAGTGAGTCTAACACTGGCCCTGCTTGAAGGACCCCCTGAACCCCGCTCGTGGGGCCCCCGGGACCCTGGTTGAGAACCACTGATCTAGACCATGCTGATAGAATATCATGCAGCTATGGTGTCCAGGAACACTTTTATCCATCTGCAACTGGCTTGCAGATTGTGTCCCGTTCCGTCAGATGTGGTACTTGCTATCTTGCCACTACAAGACTGAACTACTGTACTACACTCTTGATTGCAACTTCTCTAGTTCCAGGCCACTCCTTGCAGCAGCACTGTCGTGGTCCATTGGAGCCAAGGAAATTTAAGACTAAATGAACAATATAAAAAGATGAGCATCTTAGTAGCTCTTTTCAGTCATTCTGCAGCTAATGCTGTTTAACAATTTTAGGTAGCACGACTAAAGGACTGTTGGTAAGAAGACCCAAAGTAAACTGAGTTTTGTGAGCCAAGCAAGATGTTTATGATTGTGAAGCAATACTTAATTGTTATGCCCCTTGCTGTCTACAACTAGCATTTATTTCCATTCATAAAATCACTGGTTGGCTGATATGCAGGGCTTTATGGGCCTGATTCAGAGCCTGCAGAAGTCAATGGGAGCCTATGACTGTGTATTCTACATTGTTCAAAATAAAAGTTTAAAAATACAGTAAACTGAGAGAGAAATATCTTTTCCTCCCTCAAGAAATTCCAAATGTTATCAGAGGTAAAGACATTACAAAAAAATAGAACAATCACCTTGACAGAGTAACTTTTTAGTAAACAGGAGCACAGTACAGTTACTTTTCTGCAAATCTGACTATTCACTTAGCTTATACGTGGAAACAGGAAAAACTATGCTTAATGTCACAAAAATGCTAACTGCTCATTGGGGATACATTAGATCAATGTTAAAATACAGCTGGAGGAGACTGGAGAAAAGATTGCACATGACCTGCAAACACTTTGTGGAATATTTAACTGGCACCTTTTTGGAGCATATATGAGCATTTACTGATATTTCTGAAGACATGCTGGGACAATGTTATGTCCCAAAACAATCAATTGAGTGGAAGAACCATATGATAAAAATCAACAACAAATACTAATGCAAGAGTTTAATTTATTCCCAAATGAGTGTTAAGGCAGAATTGAGTTTAGTAGTATCCTTTGATAAGAAATCACAAGAGTAAATTTTATGTTGCTTCTACAATCAATTCCCTTCATTACTACTCTACCAAATGGCCAGATTCCAACAGCAGATGTGAGATGTGCCAGCATATCTCAAGAAATTTGTCAGTGCTCTACCTTCCTCTCTATTGTCAACAACTGGGCTTGACTCAGTTTTTGTTATTTTGCATGAATTCCTCCATAGCTTTACACCAGAGCTTGCAGTCTGTTGTGCAAAACTGATGAACGCTCCTGCAATTTGCGCGTGCAGTGATTTGTTTATCATCATAGCAGTTCTCCTCTTCTTGAGAACTTACTGCTTGAGACAGAGATCCCTGCTTTGGCCATGTTCCCTCCCAGCCTCTCAATCCCAAATTCACACCTTCTCCGAGGTAACAAATTTTGGCTGCTTGAAAAGAAAAACAATTGGAACGGTATTAAGGAGACGAAGAGGAAGATAACATAATTTAAGAGATGGGTGTAGCTACCGGGTTACATCTCTCCACCACCTTCACGTCACTTTTTATTTCTTCTCCCTGGGTGCAAGGCTTTACATTTACCGGCACACAAATGTACACTGCAGCCTCCTCTGCTTTTCTCTTTCCAGATAATTTTGTAGCTTCGGTCTGTCCTCTGGGGTATTTGTGTCATCCTGGGGTATTTGTGTCATTTGATTAAGGTTGAATATAAATCACAGAAATGTCCAACAAAGACAGACATAAAGCAGCTACGCGAAGTCCAGTCAAGAGTTTCTTGTTTGTAAGTTTAGTCATCACATTGCCTCCTGGAATACTTAAATAAATCTTAGACTGGGCTACGAGTAGCAAGAAGCTTCAGTGCTTGAATACCGATATATTCTTCGCTATTGTGACAGGAGCAGTCCCATGAGTCTCCTGGAAGTTTTCAAATGCACCACCAGTGGTCTGCAGACCACAGTTCGAGAATCACTGCATTAAAACTTATCATCCAAGGCCCTATTAGACCCAGAAAGTTGTGCATCTTAGCTTGGTAGGAAGCCAACCTAGTAAGAAGCATAAAAGGCCTACCAAGGACACCCAAGTAAAACCAGATGCTGTTCATTGGAAAGAGGAAGAATGAACTGGGAGATGAGGAGAGAGTGGGTGGGATGGGAAAGGAGGGCTTTAAAGATGGGAAGAGGAAACTGGCAACGGGATTGAGATGGGAGAAGTGGAAAAAAAGGAGACAGAGACCAAAGGAAAGGAAGATAAGTCCGAAAAGGACAGCGAGAAGAGAAAAATGTATTCCAGACATACTGAGCCAAATTCCTCCCTGGTATAATGCTAATGACTTACAGCAGAGACTAATTTGGCTCTTGGCTCCCTGTCAGATCTAGACAAGAACCATGGTCCTCAGAAAAGCCAAGTCATACCCTGGAAAGTGAGAGGAGCATGAAATATCTGACCTAAGATATTAAAAACAACTAGTGGTGTCACCCTAACTTTGGAAACGTAGCCTCTGTTTTTCATCATTAGCGGTACATCAGACGTCAATAAATTTCTGAGATGATCTAATAAGTACACCATCTAACATTCCACAAAAGAACTAAATACCATATTCCTAAACGGTGATTATGGCAGGTATTTTTGTTTGCAAATGAAAACAACTAAGGTATTCTAACAACATATGCAAATTTAAATGAACAGAAATATCTTTGACAGCTTTCCCTTTGACAGGTAACCTGTCTGCACCAACTCAGTACCCTCACCTTTGCCTTTACAATAGCTGTAACCAGATAAATCATTTAACTCTGCCACCCAGACTGTTACCTTTCACTGATTCCATTACTTCATATCTTGTTATTCAATGACTTGACTCAGTCCCTAGAATTCACTTCATCAGGCTTCAATAATCTTCTGAGGAACAACAATTTACTTATATCAGCTCCTGATTTTTTCCCGTCAGTCCAAATTTTCTTTGCCAGCATTGCAATATTGCTCTTCACACTAGAAAAAAGGTGGCGCATTTCCACAGCAACTTTTCTAGTACAAAATTACTGGAAGGTATTAACCTCCTGTACAGTACCAATTTGTAATTTTATTTACAATGCTCTGGAATTTGTTTACCTATATAGCAATAAGAAAAGGAATATTTGTGGCACCTTAGAGACTCCCTTTCTTTTTGCGAATACAGACTAACATGGCTGTTACTCTGAAACCTATATAGCAATATAACTCTTTTCTTTTTGTCTTCTGTTGGAGTTCTGCCTGTGCACGGCATCATAATTGGGCCTATGATTGATTAATTTTCAGCAAAAATAAGAGTCAAAACACAGCAGGCTCATTAAACTGGACATTTGCCATCCACAAATTTTGATTTTTTTTCCAGTAAAAATTTCCACTGATCTTTTAATGGACAGAAACAGGAAAATAATGTAGCCAAAATGTTAACAAATATTTCATCCCCACTTTTTGACCAGCTCTACTTATCGCTTCCACAAAGCTAAAGTTGGGGGCTGCAAGCTTGTTCAGGATCGACGCTGTCACCCAAAGACTGTGAAACAAACAGAGGTTTCTACTAAGTATCAGAGGCAGATCCAACCAATAACTAGTATGGCGCATGATGTGTTTCTTACCAAATCCCCTTTCTGCAGCAGTTTCCTGATGCCAGCTATTTAAGGAAGATTTCTGCTTGCCGTACCACAGTTTAGCCTTCACAAGTTTACATTGCTTTGTAACAATACAAATATTATAAAATTACTCTCCATATCTATTATTCATGCTCTGTTCAACTCATTTTCCATTAGGGAGCATTTATAAAACTATTGCAAAGTTTTTCCATAATATATTTCCAATAGTTGTTACTTGTAAAAGGATATTATACTGTAGGAGAGAAATTCACCAATGGCACAGAGGACCAGTGCAAAGCCCTTTACACCATTTATGAGCTGAGGAGGGGGGCTAAGCAAAGATTCAGATTGTGAAGCAGCCACACAGGTGTCTGTGCGTTCCCTAAGTCACATGGAAATGGTCTCTGCAGAAGACCACCGTAGGGGTGGACCAAACATCTGTGACTATGAAGATCCATTGGCCCCAGCATCCTGTGGAACTGGAGCTCAATCATGCAAAGTAGTGAGCACTCTGGCCCAGATCCAGCAAAGCACTTGCATAACTTTAAGCATATGTATCAGTGGGGCTACTCACATGCTTAAAGTTGAGCATTTGCTTAAGTGTTTTGCTGTATGGAGGCAAGAATGCTTAACTCCTTGCAGGATCAAGTGCATGTTGCAAAGAATCGGAGACCATTTTCCAAGTCATGCGTATCCCCACACACTGCCCTGAGTTGGGGGTAGCTTTGGCCTTCCTTTTTGTCCATACTCCACATGCATAGAAGCAGAGTACTGGGGCTTTATGTCAGAGAAGTGAACGTCACACTAAGTCAGTGGATCCCAACCTCTTCAAAACCAGAAACCCCTTCTCTTCTAACCAGAATGTAGCTGAGAACCTCCTCCCATTCAGCAATATGTCTCCCTTACACATGTTCATGTCACTGGTCCAAATATGTCAAGTACTGTAAGTCCAGAAAGAACTTCATATGGCGCGGGAATACAATAGATCTCTACCACATTGCATTCACCTTATTTTTTGTATTCCCTATACTTACAGTGAAAAATCACTCAAATACCGTAGCAAATTTAGTTGACTAGTTCTGGCAAGTGCCATGCCATCTCCTTTAATGGGAATATGAATACAAGCTTCTTGCAACCATCTCATTTGGGGCAGGAATAGTTGGGAATAGCCACCCCCCCCACCCCCAGTGGAACAGGCAGGGAGCACTTAGCCCATAAATCTCAAACAGTGCTTCCTGCACATAGCCACCTGTGCTGTCAACACCATACCATTAGCTGCTTGTCCCAAACCCATTTCAGGCCCTGTGAAGGCTAGTTTCAGTGTGTATATGTGTGGGTTAGGGAACAAGCCACATAAAATATTAACCACAAGAAGTATATGAAACAAGCAAGAAACAGAAGTGATACTAAATGGTGAAGTTGTTGACCTTCTGGAGATGGCTGAATCAACTTGATACAAATACAGATGTCCTTAAAAACATCTTCCAGATTAGATTACCTTTGTTCTTCCAGGGAGTCTCTTCACTTCTTAGAACCCATCAGCCTCTTCCTCTGGAACTTCCATTTGCTTCTCTCTTTGTTATGTTGCTCACAGTGTTCACTAAGATATAGGCCTTTATGTCTGTCTCATCTCCACCCCCTCACTAACAACTTTTTCTGTACAAAAAGGTTTTTAATAGAAAAAATAGTCTTTTCTCAAACAATATTTTTGTGGAAAATTTGATGTTACTGGAATTTTGTTTTTTCATAAAAACATTCATATTACATTTTTATCAAACTTTTCCTTAAGTTTTAATGCAAACATTATTAACCAAAACTTCTTGTTTCTCAAAAAGTGGGTGGTCAGTAAATAAAACCACCATTTCAATAACATTTGAATGAAAATTTCACAAAAAAATTAGCACAAAAGTTGCAAAATAATTTTGAAGAAAATTGGTTTGTTTTAAACCCTTTGAAATGGAAACAATGTGGACAATTTTTGCAAAATTAGTTTTTTAAATTTTGAACCAGCTCTAGTAATTTTCTTTCTGTGAGCCTCAAGTGATGTCATCTCTACAAATAAACCCGACAAGCACTACAGAGACTGTAGAAATTGAATGATCCTTGTTTGCTTTAGTTTTCAGAAAAGAACTTTGAAATACTAGCTACACTTTCAATCTGCTCACTGTCTACAAGCTTTAGTTTCCAGGACATCCTTAATATAAACCACAGGGGGAAAAAAACCCTTGGAAGCTGCTAAAACTGGGACATTTGGAAAAGAGAAACAAGACTGGAATTGAAACATTCATGAGAGCGGCGAAGACTGTTTCCAATTAGAAAGGGATAGTTGTGAATATCAACATTTAACAATCTAATTAAAATGGACCTGAGTCAAGCTTAGGAGCAGAGCAGTTTGTGCAAAAAAGAACATAGTCAAGTTCTGTGTAGTTCACAACAAAGGTATGGCTTTAAAAAAAATGTTTCTCATGTTTTCCATTCCAGCCCAGTGCGAAAGCTAAGTAAAACAGCCATCATGCGGAGGCCTTGAGGGCCTCTTTACCTATTCACCCATGCCTTGAAAGCCTTTTAGCATCCCCAAAGGACCCGGCTCATTCAAAAAGGAAGACTCTTCCTACCTCTAAACTCAATGAACCGTATCCTTCTTTTAACCCCTCACACTTGAAAAATACTTCATGTCTCTCAACAACAAAACTAGGTTTGTTTAATATCTAGGATTTGCAGCTTTTTTTTTAACCGAGTTATTGGTGATCAGAATTTACACATAATAGTCTGATTCTTTTCTCACTGACACCAGTGTGAATTGGGTAACTGTTATTACACTGCAGAGAAACCCAATGGATCTTGAAAGATTAAGCTTTTCAGTATATCATTAATTAATCCATAGATTGAATAGGTTAATGGGACTAAATTCTATATTACTGTAAACTGCAGTAATTTAGCAAATTCTGTATTCTGTATTGACAGCTGCACATTCAGTTATAAACATGATGCCTATAATACCAATGTTTGGCTTTAATAAGAGAAGCTCTAGCTTTAAATCTCTTCTCTAAATATGGGCTACTTTCAAAGTAGCCACATTTACTGCTGGAATAGGCAGGGACAACCTCACTGAAATAAAGAGAGTTGAGCCTTTTTGTAGCAGTGCTAAATTTGGACCAAGAGACAACAAAAAACACATAACATAGTAGATTTTTTTTCAGGTAAGTTGCATTAGTACTTATTTGGAAAGCGGCAGATTCACAACCCCAGAGAGTGAGATGCTGTGTTTGCCCACAAAATGCAGATTGGCAGAGTAAACTTCCCTACCCCACCACTCTGGCTGAGTGTATGACTGAAAGGGTCAGTTTGGAGGTGAGAAAGTAGTTCAGTCCCCTTGCCTACTTGTTGTCCTCTCTACTGAAGCTGCCAGTAGAAGGTTGTTTTTCCAATGTTGACACTCTCCTTCTGGAACTTGATTGAGGACGCATTAGATTCTGAACAGGTTAACCTTAGGTTGCTACCAATCTAGAACAGACTTGTATCACAGTGGAAGTTTCCATGCCTCCCTGATATCCCCTGAGTCATTCAGTCCACTAGATGAGATATCATTGACGGCAACAGAAAACAAGATCTTTAACAGACAAAATTTAGTTTTCAGGATGCGAAACACAGCCATACACACTTTTCAGATTTAATGATGTGGGAAGTTTCCTACAGATATCTTGAGTTTATGACCTACATAAAATCTGTGATCTTCCAAGCAGCACTCTCTCTCTAAATTGTCATTGTGAAGTTATAGTACAGCTCAGGCGAGAGACATAATTGCCACATTGCGTGCAAACACGCTTATTTATTTCATATGAAATCTTTTAGCATTGAAAGAAAATCACTTTTCGGAACTCTAGTTCACCTACCAAATAGAACTGAATTAATCTCTGAATAAATGTTCGAAGGAAGTGGTTCTCAGCCTTTTCCATACCAAGGCCCCATTTCATACTGTTGTCCCCCACCCCATCCCCATCCCCATCCCCATCCAGCCAGACCACTTTCCCATTTAGCAATATGGAACAACAGGGTCAACATGATCTCCTGATGTCTGTTCACAACCTCTCTGAAAGTTGGTAACTCCAGGATGGGAACCCACATTTTAAGGTAATCAAAGAACAATTGATAGAAACTATAGAGAGGCCATGAGCTAAAAGGCTAAACTTCTTCCCTTCAACGAGTTCTTTTTTCAAAATTCCTTGAATCATCACAGGCAAAACATTATTCTTACCTTTTTCTAGCTCTAGATTCATGTGACCAAGAATTCAAAAATAAATCCTATGTTATAACAGTGGTGTCTTCCCTTGAGTTATTTTTCTGTACAAAGAGGTACATTTTCAGACTCCTTCCTGTGCTTGCACAAAATTTGAACATGCATTTGAGTGAGTGAACTAGGCAACTGCAGAACTAGCAATCCAATCTGTACATGCCAGTGTCTGACTTTGCAAGTTGATGCACATGTACATTATGCACAAGCAGGAAAGTTTGTCCCGAAATGTCTGTTGTTAAACGAAATGTTGTTGATACCAAATAGCCAAAAGTGAACATTTCACTTTATTCAGTATCACTTTCTTAGTGTGAAAAAGGGCTTACTCTTGTTCCTATTGAAGGCAATAGGAATTCTTTCACTGACTTCAGTGGGAAAAGGACTGGGCCCAAGGACTTCAGAAATAACCTCCACACACACACTTCTGAGCTTTCTGGATCTCTTTGTGTTTGCCCAAAGAGAGCATTGTGTGATCCTTGAACATGATTTCTTTGCAGACATAACAGCATTATGATAGTAATTCATTCAGATCCCTGTTCTCTCAGGTGTAGAATGGCCTCCCCTACTACTGAATTCACTGTACAGGGAGGGCTAGCAACCTCTCACAGAATAGAGCCCTTAATGAGCGTTTATGTTTTATGTTCCATTCATAACCACAGAGTTAATTAAAGTCTGGGTTTAAACGTTATCATTAGTTACAGCACGTAAGATGTGTGAAAGGGAATTAGGCATAGATCATGTTAACTTATTTCTCTTTTAATTGGTTAAATAAGAGAGCAAAATGCAAAGAAATGACATGGCACAGTATGTGGGGTTTGCATAATAATTCAACCATGTTTTTGTTCAGGTCAGAACATTCACAAACAAAATTCTTGTGGCTTATTAGTCAGAGCAAAGGACTGGGTGCAAGGTGCTTCCGGAGAGACAGCCTCAGCTGAACTTCAGAATCATTGTGTGATTTTGAGCAAGCAACTCGGCCGCTTCGTGCCTCAGTCAGCTTACCTGGGCAATTAACAAAATGTGTAAAAACAAGCACCTCCCTGAAAACCAGTTTCTGTATTTGATCAAGTAGTTAGAGCACTGGACTGGGACTCTGGAGACCGGGCTTTCATTCTTGGCTCTCAGCCAAAGACATCCTGGGTGACCTTAGACAAATCATTTATTCCACCTTACGCCTCAGTTTCCCATGTGCAAATGGGACTAATATTTCCCTACCTCACCAGGGAGTTTTAAGAATAAAATCCAGTAACAATTGTAGGTGCTCAGGTACTTTGGCAATGAGAGTCAGAGTTATGTAAGTATCTAGATAAAAAGAACTGAACTCTTGAGTAAATACACTGCAATAAATAAAGCAGCCCTGCAAATATAAAGTGTTTGTTCCAAAGCTTTTCATATTTAACGCTGTCCATATTAAAAATAATATAGAAACATGTTATTCAAAACCAAAAGCATTCTGGGCTACAAATATAGATAGATAGATTATGGACCATAAGGGAAAGATGTTCATGTTTCTGTTGGGTGGTGTCTTTCTCCTCATTTGCACACTCCTTTAAAAAGCACTACACTTATTCAGATTAGTGATATTACTTCCTTTTGTTATAACACAACACCAATAACACAGTTAATCTGCCTTTTAGACTGTTTTTTTTCTTATTCTATTTTACTCTGTTGCAGTATATATAATTCTCTCCTAAACAGCTCTCCCTACTCCCCCACCAACCCCCAATGCACATGTGTAGGATGAAGTCCTGACCTCACTGAAGTAAAGATTTTCATTACTTAAATTATTTTGCAAATATATTATGATTAATAATTTGTGTTGTGGTAGTGCCCTGATGGGAGCCCCATTGTGTTATTCTAGAACAACCCTCTGACACTCTATTTGTTCCTCTTTCACTGTAACTTTATGTTGCATGTGTCTTACTAATGCATGTATAAATTCTGTTGCTAATAAAAATGAAAGCCTGAGACAAAAAGGTTTTACTTTTTAGAGGACGATAAGCACACACATCATGTAAGAAAATATGGATTGCTAGATGGATCAGAGGCCCACGTAATAGGATACGGAAACTTTCAAAGTTGCGAATTTGTATCCAGTTTGGCAGTCACCAAAATTGTGGCTGAGAGCCTCAAACCTGTCTAGGGGATTTAGACACACATCTTAAAAGTTAAACATGTGCTTCAGTACTTTGCTGAATCAGGGCCATAGCGAGTTGCAAATTTCAGAAAGAATCTACCTGATGCAATACAGAGGTAAGCCCAAGAATAAGGTTTGGGGAAGATCATGCTCTACTGAACAGATTATAGAGTAGCAGTCATGTTAGTTTGTATCCGCAAAAAGAAAAGGAGGACTTGTGGCTCTACGGTGCCACAAGTACTCCTTTTCTTTGAACAGATTATATTACCTTTAGTTGGAGCGAAATAAATCAGAACATCATGATAATATAGAGCCAAATCTGCTATAGAGAAAATTTTGATGCTACATCTGCATAACCAGCTTCACTGAAAAGCTTTTTTTAAAAAAAAAAAGGTAGAAAGTTATAAAAAGGAAACTTCCTTTCAGAAATCTCAGAAGTGAACATAAAATCATGCTCTCAATAATAACAGAACAAACCTACTTAGGCTGAATGAGTACCCCAGTTCAGTTCCATTCAGTTCTCTCTGAAGTTGATAAACTTTCTGGCCTCACAGAAACACAGGAAGATTGAACAAACAGCCTGTGTTGTAGAACCCCAGTAAGCACCAACCCAGCTTGACATAAACCCTCTAGTGTTGGAATTATGCCTGGACTTTTTCCCGGTTACACAAAAAGGTGCCCTCATGCTTATGACAGGACATCAATGTTAAATGAAAGAGCCCTAAGGGTTCAAGAAGTGGTCCCACCCCAGTACCGTACCTCTAATGATGAAAGACCCAGCTAAATGAAAAGGACCCTCCCTAGTTGTGGCAGCATAATTCCAGCCTTGCTGGCAATAACAGTAGAAACCAAACCTTCTTTCAGTTTCAAACTTCAGCCTTTGAAAAACAACATTTAAGGCTCACGTTGAGGATTATTTTTCATCACAGAAAACTAAATTTAAGTGTCTGTCTCAAGCGGCAAAAGTTCCATTCACAGTTTTCTGCTGTATGTAACGACTGCAAGGAGACTGATTGAACTGTCATCATCTCAAACTAATTTATAAAGGAAAGATGTGACACATGGTGGGTGGCCTGCAAAAGCTTTCTTCAAAATTCATTCAATTCATAAATAAAAGCCTACGCACACATAAAAGGAGCATTAAAGTGGATCACATAATTCCCCATCAGCATCTGCCTGGTGTGACTCCAAATGAAAACATTACACAAGCTCTTGACAACATTTTCCATCCAGATATTTGTACAGTTTCTAATAACTTTTAAGAACCCTGGTCCTAATTTCACTCCCATTGAAGTCAATGGAAGTTTTGCAATTGGTTTCAATAGGAACAGGGGAAGATACTGTGGTATTAAGATTTTTAAACTAATTAATCTAATCTGTAATAGTTATATTTAAGGGAGACAATGTATGTAGTGTAATATTGTCCAAAAGGGACTAGGTACTATAAAAAACATTAAAAGAGATAGTATCGGCCCCAAAGAACTTAAATGGTAAAATATTTGAGTAAGACCTTGTCTACACAAGGAAATTGACCAGATAGTTAGTGAGCAATAAACTTTGTGAGAGAAGTAATTATTCCAGAATAAAGACACTCTTCTTTTGGAAGAGAGTATCCATGAAGGAATAACTATTGCAGACTAGCTTATTCCATAATATCTATGCTGGTCAATATCCCTGTGTAGTCAAGGCCTACACTATTTAGGACCCGATCCACTGAAGATCCAGGATCCACTGAAGTCAATGAAAAGGCTCCGATTGACTGCAGTGGCCTTTGGATCAGGCCCTTATATGGCATGCATTACCAGAACAGGGAATATTACACAGGGACAAATCCTGGAGGTGCCATTCAGATAAAACTCCCATTGCTGAAGTCAATGGGATACCTGCCCACTGAGTCCTGTGTCCCATACTAACGGACAGTATTGGAGAACACTCTCCGGTTTTTGAAATGATAACGTAAGGATGTGACTACTACGCTGCAACTTTTTAAAGGTCAGTTCCAGACAAATAATCATCACAGACATTCAGAAAATCATTCTACCATGATATAATAGTTGGATACTAAAGGTCATCTTGAAGCCTTTGGTCCTAGTTGTGCTCCCAATTTACCGTAAAATAGGGCATACTAAAAGAGCAAACAAAATGGAATGGGTAGACAGGAATTATGGGAGAATTCTACTTTACCATCTGAGCTAGGCAATGCTAATGTATAGCTTTTCCAGTTCTTCAGTGTCAACATGCAATATGGTGCCCCACATTCTGCACAGTACTCCAGATGTGGCCTCCCTTGCACTTTATAGCTCTATATGAAATGCCTTTAGATTATCTCTGGATGGAAACAGACTTCAAAAGTACTAAACTTCCCTGGGCCTATACACACATAACTCCCATTGACATTAATAGGACATTAATAGACCACACAAACATAGAAAATACATGCCTTTTTATAAAGATATGAAGTGTACCGTTGGATTGTGCTGTTTGTACTCATCTCTTGGAGAGATCAAAATTAGGTTTTCTAACATGAGTGCTCCAGCTTCCCCCATCAACCCCAAGTCTAGCAAGTCTCTTTCACACTCTCTTCCCCAACACCGCCCATATCAGTTTGCTTCCCCTAGCCCCCACTCCAGCACCTGTCCTCCAACAAGTCCTGCCCTGATATATTCTACACACCTCAATCTTTTTACCCCAGCCTCCAACTCCTGCACTCCCACTTCACCCACTCAGGTACCTGCCCTCTCTAAATTGTGTCTCCTCCCACCTCCGGTTATGTCTCCCCCACAAACAGCCCTTGCCTAAGTGCCCTGCTGGTGCCTGTCCCTCACACCCAGCTCCCCTCCCCAGGATCTCCCCAGAACCTGGCTACTACACACCCCTCTCTGTGACTTTTCCTGCCCACACAAGCCTGCCTCTAACTCACACCTTTCGAATCCCTTCAGTTTCTCTCTTGTAACTGTTCCCATTCGGTTCCCTTCCCCCTCTTTAGTTCTCCTAGAACCTTCAACCCTCCCTGTCACTCCTCCTCAAAGTCCACCCCAGGACCCCGCTTCTCTCCCCCATATCCCTTCTTCTACCTACCTGGGCCCCCATCACGTTTGTTCCCCTCACGTTCCCTCCCTAAAGTCCCCTCATGACCTGGAGCCAGTCCCCCCAGATTCCCAAGTCCCCCTATCACCTGCCCCATCCCCAAGCACCCCACCCTGAGTTCTCCACAGTACCACTCCTCGAGAAGCCCCCCTTGGACCTGCCCCCATATCTGGTGAACACAGAGCAGTTTTCCAGTTTCCAGAAAACACGGGGGGGGGGGAACACAAGCACTGTCCTCTGGCCCCCATTCTGCCGCTGCTTCCCTCCCCTCTCCAGGCAGCTGGAAACTGGTGTGTGTGGAGGGCAACAAAGATACTGTTGCCCCCTCTCCCCCTGCTAAAAGCTGGGGCCACAGGGTCTTTCCCCACCCACGATCGCACCCGCTGCCAGCCCTGACCAAGGAAGATCTGGGGCAGACCTCGCGCGCCGCGAAGCCGTGCGCATTCACTCGAGTCAATGCGGTAGCGAGGATTCCTCCCAAGCCCTTCGCGAGGAAGTCTCCGGCAACTCGTGGAGGCAGTCGACAGCCTGCAGCCAGCCAGTCCGGGCTGCCCCCGATGAGCCGCCGGGGAACCCGGAGCGCGGTGGCCATCCTTGCCGAGGATCTCTGCCGGGCGGGCTTCCCTCTGAAGCCCCTTGTCGGGGGGGGAGGGCGGCTGGTGTGAACTCCCCCCCCCAGCCCCAGCCCCACATTGCGGGCGGCTTTGGGAGCATGGGGTTCGAGCTGGACCGCTTCAGCGGGGAGGTGGACCCCGACTTCAAGTGCAACCTGTGCAACAAAGTCCTGGAGGACCCGCTGACCACCCCCTGCGGCCATGTGTTCTGCGCGGGCTGCGTGCTGCCCTGGGTGGTGCAGCAGGGCAGCTGCCCGGTGCGCTGCCGGCGCATCTCCACCAAGGAGCTCAACCACGTCCTGCCGCTCAAGAGCCTCATCCTCAAGCTGGACATCAAGTGCGAGCACCGCGCCCGGGGCTGCGGGCGGGTGGTGAAGCTGCAGCAGCTGGGCGCCCACGCCGAGCGGTGCGACTACTCGCCTGCCCGCTGCCGCCACCCGGGCTGCGGCGCGGTGCTGAACCTGCGCGACGTGGACGCCCACATGCGGGAGAGCTGCGAGGCCCGGCCGGGGGGCGTCTGCCAGCAGGGCTGCGGCTTGGTGCTGACCCACCGGGAGCTGCGCGCCGGCGGCCACTGCTGCCTGGAAGCCCTCCAGGGCCGCAACCGCTGCCTGCAGGCGAAGGTCGGCGGGCTGGAGAAGGAGCTGAAGAAGGAGGCGCTGCGGGCCGGCAAGCGGGAGAAGTCGCTGCTGGCCCAGCTCTCGGCCGTGCAGCTGGAGCTGCAGATGACAGCGCTGCGCTACCAGAAGAAGTTCACCGAGTACAGCGCCCGCCTCGACTCGCTCAGCCGCAGCCTGGCCGCGCCGCCCTGCCAGGTAAAGCGGCGGTGGGGTGGGGGCGGCCCCGCTGGCTCGGCCAGGGAGTCGGCGCCCCCAGGGGCTCCTCTCTCTCTCTCTGCTCCCTGGCCCCTCTCTTCCCCTCTTCCGTTTCCCCTTCCCCCCCTTTCCCCCCCGCGCCGACTTTCACCCCCACAGGGGGCTGAGTTGGACTGGGAGTGTGTGTCGTCCCCCGTCCCCCCCCACTGGGGAGGTGTCAGGTGGGCAGCTTGTTTTATCCCTCACCCTGGGGTTGAGCCACAGCCTTGGGGCAGACACACTAGTGGGGGAAAAGTCCCTTGGGGGGGGGGGAAGCATCCAAGTGCCAGTCTTCGGGGCTCCCCGGTGGGGGTGGAGGGGGGGTGTGTGAGTCTGGCACCCTGTTGAAAGCACTTTTCTTCTCTTTCCCCCTTGAGGCAGGTCTGGTAAGTAATCAGGTTTTCTTTTTTTCTTTGAGACCTATTTCCTCTCCCCCTTCCTCACCCACCGCCTTGCCTGTCAGCTGCAGCCTCAGCCAGCTGGCAGGTCTGGGTGAAGGGCAAATATTTACGGCTTAGCTGCTCCCCACCAACTGAAGAAACAGGCCTTAGAGAAGAAAGAGGGAGTTATCAGAATCCAGGGGGAAAAATATATATATATATATATATATATTGTTCCCGTGTTTCTCTCTCAAAAAGAAAAGGAGGACTTGTGGCACCTTAGAGACTAGCAAATTTATTTGAGCATAAGCTTTTGTGAGGATGCATTCGATGAAGTGAGCTGTAGCTCACGAAAGCTTATGCTCAAATAAATTTGTTAGTCTCTAAGGTGCCACAAGTCCTCCTTTAATTTTTGTGAATACAAACTAACACGGCTGCTACTCAGAAACGTGTTTGTCTCTGTGATTTTGAAAAAGTGCTTCAAGTTCTCGTCATGGATTATGTTAAAGTGACACTCATTTCTGGGACATTCCCCACACCACATAGTTTGCGCACAGTTTCTTTTTAAGCTCGTTTATTGTTTCCTACCATCTCTGTGTTTTATTATGTTAGGGTTTTGGGAGGTAATGCTTTTCACTGAAACCTGGGGAATGACGGAGTTACGTGTGCTATTTGATGTGTTTTGGGGAACTGACATGTAGGGTGCTAGAGAGAGTCAGGAATGTTATGCTTGTCATTAAGTAATTGCTTTGATAAGTGAGCGTAACAACAAAAAAAAAGTCATTTGAAATATGATGTTGAGCTCTGCTCTTTAACTACCAGTTTGTTTCTATGTATTTCTAATGGGACCAGTCCAGTAGTATCTGAAGATAGGGATGATCATGTATCCAGGTCACAATCCCTTTTCTCATTCCACTTCCCGAAGAACCCTGTAAACACCACAAATGGGATTTTCCAGACTCTCAATGATAGCGAATCACCAGAAGTCCACTTGCTGGGCATAACACTAAACAGAGTCATTTGCAAAAGACTTTTGGCGACCCAGCGCTTTCCAGATCCAGCATTCCATAACCTTAAATCATTCAGAATGGTTTTTCCATAATATGGCTTTCCACAGTATGATGTCACTGGGATTAGCCCTTACACAACACAGACACACCTCAAATAAACTGCGCACAATCAGTAGCCGCTAGGAATGAACTTTCCATGATGTGAAGCCAAATACTGTGGACTTTCTACTGTATGTCCACGTACGGGCCATTGACTTTGAGCTTTCTTTTCTCTGAACCATCTATAATAGGGTTTTCAAAAGTTGGATTTACCTAATTTAAATTTATCTTGACTTTGAACTACCTGGAATGGGCTGCTGATAAAATCAAGATGACCAGAAGCAGATTCTTCAGGAAGCAGAGTTATACAGCACAGGGTTTCAGTGACCCCAAACTATTAATCAGAACAATACTTCCACATGAGGGGAGCACCAAGAAGCCAATTAACTTCACGATGAAAGCACTGAGAACACATCTTGGGCTTTTCACAACTTACTACATCCACAGATGCAACAGCAAACTTGTCAAGCTCTGTTCAGAGAGCTGCACTGACATCTTTGTTGCTGCTGCTAATGTTCAAACAGCAATGTAAACAAAACAAAACTTTTTTATAATCTTCTACCCAATTAGAAATTAACGGGAAGAAAAAAGATCACTGTTTGTCAGATGAAAACAACAACAACATCTCAATAGGGGAAGTGCTTTTTTAAGTCTGTAGATGGTATTTGAAGACAATGCAGGCTAATAACGAAATGAAACTGGTAAAAGAAATCACAGACCCCACACTCAGTGGATCCAAGTCAGATCAAAACTGCCTCTTTTTTAAAGCATTCTTTGGATTTACTCAACCATAACCCCTAACTCATAGATCTCTTCCCCCTCCCCCCATTTCTCTCATTCCGCACCTGACCCTGCTCCCTCCACTTATCTGGTCCCCCCTCTTGCTCTGCTCCCTCCACTCATCTGGTCCCCCCTCTTGCTCTGTAGTTGATGTGAAATCCTTCTCTACAGCTCCCACCATCTGGAATTGTCTTTTTGTATCTCTGTACCACATCAGCATCATCTTAAATCTGATCCAAAACCACATCTTTGCTGCCTTATCGGTACTTCTTAATTTCTCTCACTCTGCTGATAACTTTGCTGTTGCATTATTTAGGGATGCAGTTTTATGAAAAGGTACTTGTGATGGGGCCTTTTGGGGTGTCACCTGATGTGCTGGGTCAGCCTATTCTGCCAGCCTGGGTCCCCTTTACCTGGCCTTGCTGGGCTAGGTTTACAAGCCTCTTTCGGTCAAGCAGACAGGCAGGGCCACACCCAACTGCACAGAGAGATGGAGATCCACTCTGGAAAGATTCAACTCCAACACTCTGATGTCCACTCCCTTTAATGGGTACAAACCCAAAGGTTATATGAAATTCGCCCCCTCCCTCAATGTGGTGGGAGATATGCACAACTTCTCCACCCCCCCTCCCGTTAGAAATTGCATAAACTGGGTTATATTGTAAACAAGATATAAGTTGATTAACTACCAAAGGTGGATTTTAAGTGAATATAAGAGATTACTAAGCAATTGAAACCAAACATGCAAGCTAAACTCAGTATACTTAGGAAACAGGTTACAAAATGTAATTTCTTACCCTAAATGTTATTTTAGCCAGGTTGCAAAGTTTCTGTGGTTCAGAGTTCCAGTTATATTTATTTTCAGGCCAGACCCCTGTCACAGTCTGGTGGCTTTGGCAGTCTTTCTTCTGGGGCAGACAGTCCATGGAGAGGAGGAGTCTAGTTTGCCTTCCTTCCCCCCCTTAAATAGGATTTACATAAGGTTTACAATAGGATTTACATAAGGTTACAATAGGATTTACATAATTTACATCACTCCCCTTCCCTTCCAGTGGAAAGTTACAAGAAGTCCCAGGTAATGTTTAGTATCAGGTGACAAGACCACCTGACTCGGTAATATCACAGCAGCCATGAGTCAGTGGCGGTATGGACTGTCCACAGGAAGGCCAAGCCTTTTCACAGTCCATTGTCCTTGCCGATGGGCCATCCGCCCTGTCTGGCTTTTCCATTGTTGTACCTGAAGTGTTAGCAGTGGGCGTCACCCAGAGTATCATAATTGAAATACAGGTATGTAGTCAATATTCCTAACTTCAGGTACAGAAATGATACAGGCATACAAATTGGATAATCACATTCTGTAAATTATAACCTTTCCAATGATATCTTATAAGACCCATCTTGCGTAAAATACATCTCAGTGATGTCATATTCATATCATAAGCGTATTTTCATAAAGAATATGGAGTGAAATGTCACAGTCCTGTTACAAATAGATGATAATGTCCACAGTGTGTAATTTCCAGCAATACTTTTATCAAATCTCTGGATGCAGCTGACTAACATGACTGGGTTCATTTTCAGCCCCGCTACAAAAAGGCTGTTATGCAGTTTTCTGAAGCAGTGCGTAACGTGCAGAAAGCCAAAAGGTGTTGTGTCACCACAAACTTGTGGTCTAGAGGTCAGTCAATTACATGTCTTTCACGGCATTTTGGGCAACTCTCCAGTGTTAACAGTTTCAGTCTGCCCAGCGTCAAAACAAGTACAATCAGGAAACATGCTTCTTTGTGCACTAGAGATTTTTGAAAAAGACCATGTTGACAAGGTGATCACCTACTACAAGAGATTTTGCACCAATTTGGGATGTGGCTTGCTTCTAGATTTTTTTTAGTCCTGGATTATTTATTCAGACAATGATGCCAGCATAATATGTGCAGCACAGGATGGAGGCTATAAACACCAAGCAAGGCACATATATTTGACAGACACTTTCTGGTCCCAGAACACCTGGTTTAGGAGTATTACAATATAGAATAATTGACTTCTTCATTTGATTCCAGGTTCAGAAATAGCTGTGCCCAGTCAAAATATGCATTGTCATTATCATTATTATTATTATTTATACCTCAAATGTTTGCTATAAACTGCAGTTGCTTGGTCAAGGTTATTACTCAAATAGAATGGTCATTAATGAACTTAATGTGTTAATGTGTTTGTGCGCATTATATTTGTTCCATCTATTTATTTTACAATGGCCTGAGTTCTCTGTGCAGGTTAGGCAAAAATAAATGTTCTGGCTTTCCAGACTGAATTATCGCTCATCGGTAGAGATGTAGAACCACTCTAGATAGAAGAGATGCCTCTCACCATTCTATTCAAAGTATGAATCAATGGGGAAATTAAATGGTGGTTTGAGGATGCCCACAAGGACTTCTATACCAACTGACCATCATGATGGGTTTGCACTAAGGGATCAAAAACAGGCCAGCTGTGCAAAGAATGATCCTTGTGCTGTGGAAGGGGTCTGAATAGAATGTCATATGGGCAGGGGAGTGGACTGTGCACTGGGAACAGAGCCACTGCAATTATGTAGATCTAGTAGCTCAAAAACCTGCATGGGAGGAAATATGGCTGTGGACTGTCCATCCACTGAGGAAAAGGGAATTCCATCCCCCTTCATACATATAATCCCAGCAGAAATCTCTGCACAAAACCCAATTAATCAGGTGTTTTATTCGATTTTATACAGATTCTTATAATACCATCTGATCTACATAGTGTTTGAGCACATTCCAGATGCGCATTAAGTTACATGACTTGCATGTGTTCTCCCTCCCTCCTCTCCTTTTTCGTCCTTGTGGAGAAAGTGTGAGCGTTTTTTTAAATATGTATTTATTTATTTCATGTCTGCTGTGCTGTGTGTTTTTATTATTGAAAACAAGCTCTAAGAAGTGTGCCTTGCATTTGGAGAGGCCGGCAATGAGGATTGAGGTGGCGAGAGGCGAGGGCTTTTGTGTGCGTGTGTATTTGAAGGGGAGGTGGTGATGTTTCACCCAAAATGAATATTTCATTTGATAAAGAAAGTCAGTCTGAATACATCAAAGTCTGAATACATCTAAAAGGAAAACCTCAGGCTATTTAAACTGTGCTTGTTCTTCACTGAAACATAACATCATTCAAACCTATTGATAAGGTTGGTCGCATTCTGCCCTTGCATATAGGCACATGGTTTATGTTGAAGCCGTTGGGAAGAAATGAGCAAGGATGAATTAACACGGCGTTTTTGGAGCTGGGTCCTAGGCCACGGAACCCCCTGCGAACCAGAGGCTGTGCTGAAGTTTGACCTTCTTCAGAGCCCAGCGTAAAAGCCACACGCTAACAGAAACACAGAGGGTTACATTTTTAAAATGTACAAGTAGCCAATATCCAGAAAGATGAGAACAGAGGTCCCTTGTGTTAACTCCTATGCCCTTTTTATTTTACTGGATTCAAACCTGCGTTGATACTGCAGTGAGAGGGAGTCCATAGGTAGGTAAAATGGATATGTGACAGATCCTCAGCGTAGATCCAGTCAAATCAAGGAAGTTGTCAGTTTGCACTAGTGGAGGACCTGGTCCATAGTGCTGGGGTCTTTATGAAGGCAGTATCCTCAAGAATTTTAATTTTATAAAAGGCAACCAAACTGCTGAAAACTAGAGTTGAACCTCAGAGTTACGAACACCAAAGTTACAAACTGACCAGTCAACCACACACCTCCTTTGGAACTGAAAGTACGCAATCAGGCAGCAGCAGATACAAAGCAAAAGCAAAAACAGTACAGTACTGTGTTAAATGTAAACTACTAAAAAATAAAGGGAAAGCAGTATTTTTCTTCTGCATAGTAAAGTTTCAAAGCTGTATTAAGTCCATGTTCAGTTGTAAACTTTTGAAAGAACCATAATGTTTTGTTCAGTTACGAACATTTCAGAGTTACGAACAACCTCCATTCCCGAGATGCTCATAACTCTGAGGTTCTGCTGTAAAAGCAGATTATTTTTCTTAGAATATGTCCCTGACTATACAATTTGGCATAGTTTTGTTAGCCTGTATTCCTCTATCAGGAGGAGTAGAGTTTCTCTCGTTGGTAAGAAATGTCTTAGCTACAGTATCACTAGAGAAATGAGGAAGCTTCTAGTATATAGAATAGAATGCAGGAGACAGTTTATTAGCTCCAAAATATTCAGGTGGGAGGTACAGTAATTTCCAGAATTATGTTTAAGAGCTTTACACAGGGCTTGTCTACACCACGCAGCTTTTAGTGACAAGGCTGGGTTGACACAGCCTTGTCACTAAACGTCAGCATGTGTAAATGCTTTGTTGATACTTTGGTGCTTTTGCTGACAAAATACTTCCAGCCCCACAAGTGGCGTTAGCTTTGTCAGCAGGAGCGCGCTCCTGCCAACAAAGCCACGTTTACACTGCCACTTGTGTCGGCAAAACTTTTGTCTTTCACGGGGGGACTTTTTTAAGTACAAAAAGACAAAAGTTTTGTCGACAACTTCACAGTGTAGACAAGCCCTCAGGTGTAGGAATACAGCATGCCAGGAACCATCAGGTTTGCTGCAGAACCAGATGATATGGGCAGGGCTGGGATGCTGGCCATTACACCTCCAGTCATTTCACTGTATAATGTTTGGTTCACTGGAACATAAGACATTTCAGGGAAGAAGAGAGTCACCAAGCCCTACAAGAATCATTATCTTTGTGGCTTCATTAATGTACATAAAAAGATTTTTAAAGCCTCCCCACCCCAGATATGAATCTGCAAAAGTAACAAAATATAAAAGCACCACACTACAAGGTCCCTTGTGCCTACGTATTTTAGCACATATGGTGGAATAATCACTTTGCATTGCCATATGCAATTCTTTACTATAATACCACTCGGCTGCAGTAAAAATGGTGGACAAAATATGCAAAGCCATTAGAGCTGGTCAACAGTTCAACAACTCCTTACATCCAAAGTTATACACACAAGAAGACAGAAATATTTGGAACATATTTTAAGAATGAAGCCAGAGAATGTGCCACGGCAGGCGTGCTACTGGGCAGCTGGAGGAAAACACCAAAGGGGTACGCTGCCGGAGGCCCTCTGTCAAACACGACTGAGAGAGGGAAAATTTATGGGACACAGCAACGAGGACATGCAAAGAGCAGCCTTGAGTGACAACAGGGATGGCAGACCTTGTAAGTGACGTCTGATGGTGCAGGAAGGATTCAGATTCAGATTGGAATTGGTTGGAGTTATTTAAAAATTACCAAGGATATTTTTCATGACAAAGTTGGAAAAAATTCATTTTTTTTAAAACAATTTTTCAGCTTGCTCTAAAATCCTCCTGCATGCTTAGCTCAAACTGTAGATGCGGGGGGGAGGGGGAGAGAAAAACAACAGTGGACACCTTTCTCCTTGGTATTAAAAGTATAATGTCCACCCCAAAATCAGGAGTTGTAATGAAAGTACTTAATTCAGTTTTAATTACAGCAACCATTCTGAGAGCAGTATGGTCATTGTTTCTTGATTGACCTTGTCGATTTCCCTCCATAAAGTAGTATAAAAGAAAGGAGGGGTAAACTGCTTTTGTGACAATGGCATACCTGTCTTTCAAATATTGAACTTACCAGACCTTAAAAGTGGTCTCACGGGACTGGAAAGTTTTCTCCTTGAAATATTATCTCATGTCTGGGTTTGAAGATTTCTAGGAAAACACCTAGTGTTTCATTCCTCCCTGCAAGCCTGATTCTGATTAATGCTGCATGTGTGCAAATCCACTTTTAATCAATGGGAGCTGTGAATGCTCAATACCTCCTGGGATCAGGTCTCAATCTACTTATGTGATTTGCAGGAAAGAAAATGAGCACATACACCTGAGGAACATTATAGGCCAAATCCTCAGCGGATGTATGTTGATGCAGTTCCACTAACGGGGTGCTATTGGGCAGCTGTGGGAAAACACCAAAGGGGTACGCTGCTGGAGTCCCTTTGTCACACTGCTGAGTTAGTGGAGCTCTGTCAGTTTACAGCAACCGAAAATTTGGCCCCGACGCTTTTTTCCCTGCAAGAGTGATTCAGCGATATCGGATTGCTTTGACATTTAGACATTTGATTGACCTCTTTAAATTGATATGTGAAAAGAAAAATACACAAACTAAAAACATCTGCATTGAGTTGCTAAGTAACTGTTTTAATTTATGTCATTAATTGGTTATGAAAACTAGACTTGTAAGGTAACTTCCTCAAATTCTTATGTGTTCATAACTTTTTCATCTTTTAGTTAAAGCAAGAAATCTGCAGGTAGCAATGTTCAAGTTCTGATAAGAACTTATCTATACTTAGACACGCACCATATCACTCTGAATATCTGCACAGTCTCATCTCTGAAACCCTTAAGAAAGACAAGTGGGGGGCTTCCCCCCTCATACCCCTAAGGTGCTATTATTAACTGCTACTTGACTGAGACTGAAATTAGTGGATTCTGAAGATTCAAATTCGTCATTATCAGTGTAGGCATCTAATTTTGCCTTCCATATAATTTGACACAACTAAGAGGTATCACAATGTTTCAACTTCTCCTTGGAAAGGATGTTATTATATAAGCCAATGACATTCCTAAGTTTGGGAGCAACCTTGGGACACGGGACAGGACAACAGATCATGTTAAAGTGGAGTATCTCCTTCACCTCTTCTCTATTGCACATTCTACATAAAATATATTATTCCTACCGGTCTAATCAGAGACATGCTACTGTACGGTTTTCTATTTTGGGAGTTGGAATTCTCAGTGAAGGAGGTTTTCTATTATTATCACTGTCAAGCCTTTATAGACAGGATCTGAAATAATTAGAATCTCAAAGGAATTACTCTCTGCAATACTCACTTTGAACAACAGTTAGGAGTCTGATGCTTTTTCTCAGTTTTACCTGCTATAGTCACAAGAGACTTGCTGTTTCATAACACTTCATGTCTGCTGTTGCTTTGGATCACTCATAGTTCAGGACAACGTAATGTAATGAGCAAGATAAAGAGTGGCAACATAAAAATGCCGTCCCAAGAATCAATCACAAAAGAATCCGAGGGGGCAGGTATCAGACGATAGGTGACCCTGAAGATTTTTACATACCACACACCAAATCTGATCACATCAGATAGCTATAATTACTACATAGCATATGGACATTTTTTTTTATTCCATTAGGCTATGGCTGTGGACCTGAGCCACGTTACACAGCAAAGGGTTCTCATTGCTCTAGCTTGCAAAATAAAATGATGCATACATCTTAAATTCTGGATTTTCAAAAGAGCTCAGCACTCAGCAGTTCCTATTGAGAACAATGGAATAGATGGAATGTGGGAACAATGGGAGTGCTGGGTCTTGAGCACTCTGGAAAATCTGGCCATAAACAGCTTCCCCTGGAATTCATCAGCAAACTAAATATTTAGATGGAAGCATGACTCATCTTAGCATCTGCCTATATGCACATGTTTTGAATGCTTTTACCTGTTCTTCCTAGGGTGAAGAGACTAAAGCACTGACTCTTGTCCTTCATCGTGACTCTGGGTCTCTTGGATTTAATATTATTGGTGGCCGGCCATGTATGGTACGTTAAAATGTGTTTGCCTTTTCTTGTTAGGGAGAGCATGCAGATCAATGTTCGGAGAAAGAAATGCTGCTGACTACATATTTGGCTCTGTAGGAGATGGTTTCAATGTATACATGCCTTATATTCAAACTGACATGGAGTGTCTCCTTTTTCCCCATATCACTGTTTTTCATCCATGATCACAGCTAGTTACACTTAAGTGATGTGGATATGCTGTCACATCTGGATTTCATAAACAATGCTGAAGCGCATAAGGCCCATTCCTGCAGACCACACTCTTGTATTCCCATGAGTTCAGTGCTGACAGGATCGGGTCCTTTAACAACTTGTTTCAAACTGCATTTGCCGTTGGAGCTTCAGAAATTTACCGTCCTTTCCATCAGACACTAAACAGCCCACTGTACTGCTGAAAGGATATAATTTAAACAACCCACAGTCTGCTCAGTCCTGAACTCCTTGATGTCAGTGGAAGGTTTGCCTGTGCAAGTGCCCAGGACTTAACTTCTTACAGGAACGCTTATTACTATTTTTTCCCCCTTGATGTTGACCAGCTGGATCCAACATCATGTGACCCGAATTAGGTCAGGTGGTGGATTTTAATTTGTCCTGTTAGTTCAGAAAGGAAACAGCTTAACTTTGATAGAACAGCTTCTTTGCCTCTCAGTAATGTAACAGAAATTTGGGCTTGTTCTTGGCAGATTACGGTTGCGGTTTCCCCTCAAACCCCCTCCATTAACAAATTTTAACTACACTTCTGCATCATCAGTCTATGCTGCTGGCACTTATGGGAGCTGATTGCGCAGGCCCACTGGGACATAAAGAATAGCTTGTTAGTTTTATTTCATTTTCCATTGCAGTTTCCAATTTGGATAGAAAAAAGTAACCATTTGTTCTCTTGCATTATATACTTATTACACAAATTAATGATGGAGGGGATCAGCTCCTCTCAGGAATTGGCTTTAGGTAACTATCAGTGTAAAGTGAGATAACAAATAGAAGCCTGATTTTGGTTGCATTTTTAAGTGGAAGTTGTAGGTACTCAGCACTTAAGGATCTAGCCCATAGTAACTAATTACTTTAGGTTGGCACGGAGCGTTTTGTAGCTCATGTGCTGTATCATTGACAAGGTTCAGCCTTAGACAAATTAAAGCTGGTATAAGAACTAGTATAAGGTACAATGATATATTTTTCTTTTCATCCCTAAAGGACAATCAAGATGGCTCATCTAGTGAAGGAATTTTCATATCGAAAATAATTGACAGTGGGCCTGCTGCCAAAGAAGGAGGGCTGCAGATTCACGACAGGATTATTGAGGTATGTGAACATGCTGTCCAGTCTTTTTTAATAGGCCAAGTTCCATCTCATGTCTTCTGTAAGGCATAATGTGGGGTATGGAATTGGGAGAGATGTAGTATGATAAATGTTGTCTAGAAGAGATATCTGCTAAAATGTGTTTGACTAGAGTCAATGCTGACCTTCCTGGCTTTAGGTAGAGCTCTTATCTAAATATAGAAACCAGATTATGGATGGTATGTACATGGCCTGGCTTTTTGAGGAGTTAGCATCTATTTGGTATGCTGCAGTTATTTCTTTTTAAAGCTATTGGAGACTTGTAAGTTATTTAGTTAAAACCACATGTGGAATATCTGTTGTATAAACCGTGACTTTATTTAGCTTCGTTTCTAAGACATTTCACGGGTAGCAAGATGTTTTGAACAGATAGAAGACAAAAGTTTCTGTTCCAGAATTTTGGTACAGATGGTTATAAGCTTGCCTAAGTAATTTCTCTAATGTTATTCTGGACTCCTAATATTATTCAGACTGCAAGTCTGAATTTCATCTTATTTTCCTAAAGTCTTGACCTCACTAAAATATCCTTCCTGTTAAATAGTTGGTTGCTTGAAATGTTTTTCATAAGTTGCAGTGAGTGATTTTTTTGGAGAGGGGAGGGGGGGTAAGAGGGTTAGATTTCATGAAACAGAAAGCAATTTATTGAGAGTCAGATCTGAGCATTTTACAGTTAAAAATGTGTCCTTACTGTCTTTTTATTTTCATATGAGGAGGAAAGTTTAAGAGTCTATTGTTCAAAAAGATAAGTACAGCTTTAGTTGCCAAGGATATCATGGAACAGTCAGTTTCTCTAAGTAATGGAATTCCATTGCTCTTATGTTTTGCAAATGAGCAATAAACAGCTGTTAAGGATTTTCTATTGGCAAAGGACAATGTGTATTTGCTATTTTCTGCACTGTTATGGTAAATTGCTTTTGCAATTTAGGGAGTATAAAATATTAATTAATATACTATAATATGGAGGAGAAGAATAGAATCACAGTAGCATGGTCATTAAAAGATAAGAACTTAGTTGTGGAGTGGTTTAGAAGTGCTATCCCTGATTTAAGTTACGCTTATGATGTAACTACAAAGTGTCTGCAAAACTCTGAGAAGGACTCCATATAAATCTTCTCTGTATAGAATCTCTCCTGTAAAACAAAATATAATTGTAAAGTTAGGATTTTTTAATAATATGACATTTTTAATAACCCTATCTGTAGGTAAGTCTGTCTTAAATACAGTAGAATCTCAGGGTTATGAACACCAGAGTTACAAAGTGACCGGTTATCTACACATCTCATTTGGAATCAGAAGTATGCAATCAGGCAGCGGGGCAGGGTGGAGGGGGAGAAGCAAAGAGTGTACAGTACAGCACTGTGTTAAATGTAAACTACTAAAAAAAAAACAAAACGGAAAGTTTAAAAAAAAAAGATTTGGCACAGAAAGGAAACTGTTTCTGTGCTTGTTTTGTTTAAATTAAGATGTAATAGTAAAGTTTCAAACCTGTATTAAATCAGTGTTCAGTTGTAAACTTTTGAAAGAAAAACCATAACATTTTGTCCAGCGTTCCAAAAGTTTCAGAGTTCCGAACAACCTCCACTCCCGAGGTGTTTGTAACTCTGAGGTTCTACTGTATACAGTTACACACAAACTTTGTTAAAGGAGTGTAAAGGTTTCAAAATCAATTACTCAGGAGTCAAGAAACGCCAACATCAATGTGGCGTATGCAACCTTAATTCAGCCTCTTTGTGCATATGAATTATGATATAAAATTTAATTACATGATCACATAGATTTTTTTTTCTATAGAACCCTTGCCTCATTCATTCCATGGCGTCCTCTCCTGGAGGGCAGAGGAGTATGCCCACTTCTGATGGTGTGTCTACACTGCTAAATAAATAAATAGCTCCAGGGAGCTAATTTGGGTTCAAATAAAAGTGATGATAACAACAACACAGTTTTTATCTCAGTTCAACCCCAGGCTGCCCTGTAGACTTGGAACTTGAGCTGCTAACTAGCTGCGCAAGTTCTTCAATGTCTCCACTGCTGTTGTAACTTGAGTTAGCTAATGTGGGTTAAAGGTAGACCAAGTTAAGAACGCTTTGTTTGTTTGTTTATAGTATAGTATATATACTCTGAGGCCAGGCCTACATTAAAAAGTTGGGTCAACCCAGCTACATGACTCAGCGATATGAAAAATCGACATCCCCTAGCACATAGTTAAGGCGGCCTTACCCCTGGTGTAGGCTGCACCACGTCACCAAAAGATTTCTTCCTTTGATCTAGCTACCACCTCTTGGGGACGAGGATTAACTACAGAGCAGGGAGAACCACTCCTGTCAGTGCAGCGAGGGTCCATGCTGTAGTGATTTAAGTGTAGACATAGCTTGAGTGTTTAGAGTCTGGCAGTGCTAGCATGGGCCAGAGTAAGTGCTCAGATACCAGGTTTCAGAGCAGCAGCCGCGTTAGTCTGTATCCGCAAAAAGAACAGGAGGACTTGTGTCACCTTAGAGACGAACCCATTTATTTGAGCCTAAGCTTTAGTGAGCTACAGCTCGCTTCATCGGATGCATCAGATACCGTAGTGAAGGAGCTGAAGAGAACAGAAAAGTAGAATAGACTTATGGGGTAAGATTCTGTGCTGTCTCTCTAAGAGGTGCAGCTCTGAACTCACAGCCCAGTGTGTGGATCTAAGCTACTTTTGTGCACTCCTGATCCTGGGCTGCTCTCTGGTACCTGCTGTAAGTTAGACAGGTCTGGGGCCCTAAGTTACAGCAGCCTGTCTTGGGGCTGCCGTGCTGCCTGGAATCCCTTGCCCTCAACACACCGCTCCTACCTGAGCTCCACTTCCCTCCTAAGGCTTGTGGCAGGTTGATTTGGGAAGCATCCTGAATATCTGTTTGTCTCTAGCTTTCTGAGTTTTTATGCTGTGCCTAGGGTGTGGCTAACAACCTCTTCTGAGACTACACGTTTTTATTGTTGTATTATTGCTTATATAGCACTAATAACGTACCAGATGCACCCAAAGAGGTTCTGGTTTTGATCCCCGGAGGAAACATTCTGAGCACCGCATGTGCTACCAAAGCCCCATGGCTCCAGGCATGTAGATAGCAATGCAATACAGAATTTAGATATGTGCAACCTGCTGAAAGTGGGGCCATGGAGTCCCCCTTGTCCTTTCTCTGTTCACTTGCTAGCTGTCTCCCTCAGTAGCTGGTTTCCAGTCTTCCCCCGACTTATTCCAGCTTTTATTCGTGTGCACAGACTAGGGCCAAATTCTGGTACTCTTATTCACCTTGAATAGTACTCTATTCCACAAATAGCATCACTGACTTCAGTAGGACTACTCCAGGAGTAAGGTACTACTCAAGGTGAGTAGGGATATCTGGCCCTTGGTGTCTGTGTTGCTGTGCAGGATCCGTACAGGCCAGCTTGTTGCTGCCCTTACTTGGCCGCACAGAGAATAAGGCCCTCAGTGCTCCCCTGCTTGGACCCGCTCAGATTGCGACTCCAGCTGGCGTGGGAAGAGCTACTTTCCTGATACTTACTGCTACGAATAATTGGGCAAGAAAGGAGCCCTGGTCACCCCACACACATGGTTGTGTGCTGGAGCAGCTGCGTAGATGCATAAGGGGAGTAAGCTGCTCCACAGAAGGGATGAAGCAACTAACTTCCTACCTAGAACAAGGGAAGAGCAGGAGACTCTCTGGTCTGCTCCTGGGGCACCGCATCTGTGTGTCACCCCTTCCATAGGGCAGACTGTAAAAGCACCACTTAGCCCTACAGTGTACCAGCTGTGCTGACAACAGTACACCTGAATTACTAATTCATGTGCCATTAAGTGTCTGCACACCTCTAGGCAAAATTTAGCACACAGTTTCCAAATCATTGACATTGCTTTGTGTTCACACAGCAAAATGGTCCCTGTGCTTTATCATCTTTGCTTCCTGTGGGTGTTCAACCTAAACAAATGTTTGACGCTTCAAAGCTAAGATACGTGCTTTCTGTGTAAGCTATGTTTCGTACGTTGTGATAGCCCTAATACAGAAGGGGGTAGAGGATACTTATTATCAAAGCATCTGAACCATGTTTATCACCTTCATATTTAGTTTACACAATCTAAACACCTTGAGATGAATATTTAGATCATGTTGCAAAGCTGAAGTTGTTTAATTTTTAACAACTGTGTATAGCCAGTAAAAACTTGGACCTAACAAAGCAAGAGTCGGTGGCATAGCCATAAGGTAATTGTTTGAAGTTATCTTCCATTGATGATTCTAAACATTTATTTTGTTTATTTGAGGCTCAATTTCACCAGCATTACTGACACTAAGTAGTACCGTATCCTGCAATTATTCTCATAGTTTTCATAGTGACTGCTTGTGGAGTAAGGTCCTATTCAAAGTGGAGTGGCAAAAATCTATCCCTTCTGTATCATTCTTGGCTGTGCATAGAATGCTCTGATAACACAGAATATTTATTAAATAAACTTGGTCAAACATGCCAGAGGAAAAAACAGTCAAAATGAAAGGGGGGGAAAGAGAATAGATAAGGGAGAGCTAATGAAAACAGAATAACATATTTGAATTGACCCAAATACAAAGCCTTTGCAGGTAGCTACAGACTAGCATTGGTGGTTGTCTTTAGGGAGGTAGATTTGTAGATGGATTCTGCAAACAGAGAGGGCACAGCAGTAGGATCTAAATGGAACCTAAGAACAGAGAGCAGACACATCTCAGCTGTCAGATTTCAGAGGAACAGCCGTGTTAGTCTGTATTCGCAAAAAGAAAAGGAGTACTTGTGGCACCTTAGAGACTAACCAATTTATTTGAGCATGAGCTTTCGTGAGCTACAGCTCACTTCATCAGATGTTTACCGTGGAAACTGCAGCAGACTTTATATACACTCAGAAATCATGAAACAATACCTCCTCCCACCCCACTGTCCTGCTGGTAATAGCTTATCTAAAGCTGGATTTGTGCTGGAAATGGCCCACCTGTTGATCACTTTAGATAAGCTATTACCAGCAGGACAGTGGGGTGGGAGGAGGTATTGTTTCATGATTTCTGAGTGTATATAAAGTCTGCTGCAGTTTCCACGGTAAACATCTGATGAAGTGAGCTGTAGCTCACGAAAGCTCATGCTCAAATAAATTGGTTAGTCTCTAAGGTGCCACAAGTACTCCTTTTCTTTTTACATCTCAGCTGGTGACATTTGCCTAGGGAGAACACAGAGGAGAGATGGTAACCCAAGTATCGAGAGTCTAGAATATTATGTATTTGCTCATTTAAAACTGAGAGCTTTATATACATTGCTGGCATGATCTTAAACTGAATCCTTTAAAAAGAACTCTCATTTCAGTGTGATAAACAATCCAAAAGCATAAACTGGCACGCACAGCAACTCCAGAATTAATTACAGTTCTGATCACAGAGAATTTACAGTTTATATCAAAAGTGAATTGCACGGCTTTCTTTTGGAACCTTTCCTTTCTGCATGTCTTCTTGTAAATGCATTCTGAAGAGCCTGTTAATAAAGGAGTGCCATTTTTCATTTTCAAAACTGTCAAAAAGCTTCAAATTGCTGAGCAGGGATTATGTGTTTTTTAAGATGTGGAGACAAATATAGTGGCATTTATTTATAACGGATAGTAAATTATTGTTATGTTGATATTTGCTTTCAAATGCTGTTCCGTGACAGTTTCATACCAAGATAAGATTTTGAAAAATGTCTCAGATCATTTTAAGCTTGGTTTCCTTATGTAGGTTGGGTTTGGATTTCCTCTCTCACCAGTTTTAAAAAGTTAAATGCAAAACAAGCAAATCATTTTTTTCAGTAACCTTAGAAAATTATTTCTTAACTGCTTGTGTATCACGGACACGAGCAATGCCTTAATTATTTAGCCCAACAGTAGTAAGGAAACAGCATGCCATGAAGTACACATCCCTACTGCTAAGGACCTATCCCCTAGATCAGGGGTGGGCAAACGTTTTGGCCCGAGGGCCACATCGGGATGCGAAACTATATGGAGGGCCAGGTAGGGAAGGCTGTGCCTCCCCAAACAGCCTGTCCCACGCTCCCTATCCGCCCCCTCCCACTTTCCGCCCGCTTCAGAACCCCTCCAGCCATCGAACCCCCCCGACTCCTTGTCCCCTGACCGCCCCCTCCCAGGACCCCCGCCCCTAACCACCCCCTAGGACTCCACCCCCTATCTAACCCACCCACCCTGCTCCCTGTCCCCTGACTGCCCCCGCCCCGAACCTCTGCCTTATCCAACCGACCCTGTTCCCCGTCCCCTGACTGCCCCCCCCCCAGGACCCCACCCCCTATCCAACCTTCCCCTGCTCCCTGACTGCCCCCAAGTCCCCTGCCCCTTATCCAACCTCCCGGCCCCCTTACCATGCTGCTCAGAGCAGCATGTCTGGGAGCCATGCCGGAGCCAGATACACTGCCCTGCATGAGCGTGCAGCCCCGCCGCCCAGAGTGCTGCCGGCATGGTTGCGGGTGAGAGGGGACAGCAGGGGAGGGGCCAGGGGATAGCCTCCAGGGCCAGGAGCTCAGGGGCTGGGCAGGACAGTCCCACGGGCTGGATGTGGCCTGCGGACCATAGTTTGCCCACCTCTGCCCTAGATGAATGCTGCAAGTTTCAGGAGTTTAACACTACACATAACAGACACATAAAGAAAATACAGGTCCCATCCCCTTGCAAAATGCCATTCAGTGTTTTGTTTTACAGTATCTGTTCAAAAATAATAATTGGTGCATACATACCACTTTACATCTTCAAATTGTATTGCAAACATTAACTAGTTAATAATTCTTACATTGTCCCTGTAGGGTAAATATTATCCCCATTTTACAGATGGGAGGGAACCTGAGGTGGAGAGGGAAATGACTCCTGGAAGAAGTCAGTGTCATGGAGGATAGATCCATCAGTGGCTATTTGCCAAGGTAGTCAGGGATGCAACCCCATGGTCTGGGTGTCCCTAGCCTCTGATTGCCAGAAGCTGGGAGTGGACGACAGGGGATGTATCACTTGATGTTTGCCTGTTCTGTTCATTTCTTCTGAAGCACCTGGCATTGGCCGTTATCGGAAGACAGGATATTGGGCTAGATGGACCATTGGCCTGACTCAGTATGGCCGTTCTTATGTATGTTTTTGAAGTTTGAGTTCCTGGATCCCTGTCCTGTGGTCATTTTACCCATAACTGCCTCTATCTAGAAATCTGCTTCTAAAGTAAATTTCAATGGCTGGCCTAAATCTGCTTCCAGGTCTTCCACATTTACTTGCAAAGTTAGGAAGTAACACTAATGGCAGGACCGCTGTGCCTTCTGTTTGCTCACACCATAAACTTCTGTGGTTTATAAATACAAGGCAAACTGCAATTAGAGCAATTATAGTTTAATGTACTTAATACAGTAAACCACTAGTGCTCCATTAAACATGTTCTGTAGCAAGAGATTGTGTTACATACGCATTCACAAACACATGCACATAAGAGGCCTGGTTCCTTCCCCCTTTAAGTCAATGGGAGTTTTGCCCTTATTTCAATAGAAGCAGTTTTGGATCCTGTGTAAGAAAGAGATGAAAGTAGGCACTGTAGGGACACCTAGAAGTTATCCATAATCAGATAGTATGCTTTTGTTATGGAAGCAAAATGGCAGCTAATTACATCTCTGAATAAGGGCCTGCTCACATTCCATAGATGAGCATGTGATCTTTCCTCAACTAGGTAGAGGCCAAATTTACTTTAATTTTTTAAACACATCTGCTTTGAAGGATTATAGATTAAATATGACATTCTCTGCTGACTGTAGCTAGTGAGTCCGTTTATTTAGCTTCTGTACTAGCGTAGGAAGTAGGAGGCTTATTAAATCCCCTACAAATAAATACTTCCCATCAGCATACTTTTAAACATATTGGGGGCCGATCCTCAGCTGGTGTCAATTGTCGGAACCCCACTGGCTTCACTAGAGCTAGGAGAACGTATCCCAGCTGAGGAGATGCCCCATGTATCATGCTGTCTGTTGGAGCGCTTGTTGTTTCAGGAGCCAGGGATGTGCCTTAGTGCAGAAATGATTTGATTGATTCGTCCCCCAAAGGACACTCATTTACTATGAATTATGGACTGATTTTTTATTATGTCTTGAGTGGTTTTCATCACCAGTCTTCACATAAGCGTATTCACACATTTTAGCGAACCGTCCTGTGTTTTTGTAGATATATTTGGTCGTTTGTTCTTCGGTGAGACTAGGGGTAGAGTTGGCCCGTAGGGCCTGTTCCAATAGCAGTGCCATTTCTCATCTTACGTAGAGTACGTCATGGAGTAAACGGAATTTGGCAGCTGTGTTAACTGTGTAGCCTGTGGACGTGCTCCAAAGCCAAATTAACACAGCGGACGCTGCATCAGACACCCACGGATGGATCACTCACCAGAAGGAAAGATCACAAGTGCATGATACTCAGTTCTGTATTAATAAAATGTGCATGCTGAGGAACATCTACAGCTAGGATTGGGAGGCAAGGGCTCTTTTAATTTTATAATGAGCTAAAAGGGGTTTCACCTGGTTGCCTAGTGTAGGGTGTGATTTGCTAGCCCAGATATTTGGATTAGTTGCAGGTTTTCTTGCTAACATGTGTGAGGATAAGATAGCAGTTTGGAGGTTGACAGTTTCCTCTTTCCTCCCCTTCGTCTGGAGTGGTAGGATTCCTTGCTGACTGCTGGCGTTTCTCTATGAATGGTCCCTGATCCTGGAAGATGACCGCTGGCTAGGAGCAGGGGCCTAAAGCACCTTGGTGCCTCTGCGGCTCTGATCCCACGATTCCTGCCCAGGAACAGCAGCACAGATCCCTTCCCCTTGAGAGCTGCAGCAGGGGGATGCCCTGCACTTACCCCAGTGGCAAGTGTGCATCTATTGGGGAGAGCAGGCTGGTCCTGCTGTACTCCTCTCCCTTCCTGGGGCAGTGTTGACAAGGGTCCCCAAAGCAGTGGGTCTTGGAGCTGGGGCAGTCCACGCCCCTCAGAGCTATTGTGTCAATCTGTGTCTCTGCTCCGTTACACTTTGTTCACGGTTTTAAGATTTACTCTGCAATTATGAGGGATTATATTTTAAATGAGAGCTGAGATTCTGAGGTACTCGTATAACTCCAGGATCTAGGGCTCTATGCACAATCCTATCGTACTTATGTCTTACTGCAGCTGTGGCTGGGAGTTGATCAACTGGAATTTCACTCCTCACCTCAGACTGGTGAACTCCAATGAAAGATATGTCATCAAAACCTTTTGCTCTGCCATCTTTTTCCAAGGTGCTGTAGGTGCTTCCCCATGCAAGCTCTGCTCTGCTAGAAGAGCAGGCAGGACGTGGCCATGAGCCCTCTCACGCACCATTTTCTTGATAAGGAGCCGGGTCCCAGCTATAGACTAGCACAGGACAGTCAGTGATGGAATTGTGTGCAGAGAGCAATAAAAGAACTTCTTGCACCCTCTCCTCCCCTTGCAGAACTGTGCAGGGCTAACTACTAACTAATCAACCAACCGCTAACTAATCTGACCCTTATTCTCCAAGTTGAAGGGGCTGAATAAATCGCCAGTAGAGCAACCCTAGCACAATGCAATGTACAAAAGCTACCAGCAATGACTAAGAGTTAGCATCTGTCACCCGTACTCCAGGAGGCCCATTTTTGTCACCAGTCATGGAGTAAGGTTCTACTTAACATGAGCAAGGATATCAGAATCCAGCTCTGTTGCTTTGCAAATAATCAGCAATGAATAAAATAATGTATTAGGGGAATTCAGCCTTCAGTTTGCAAATTGCCTATGAGAATTTTACTGTTTTCTTGGAAGGGCTCTTTAATTAATTTGAAATTATTCACCCATTACTTTTACAAATACACCTTGCTCTGTAAATTATTCATGAGAAATTCATTGCAAGTATTCACTAGTTGAAATTTAAAATTGTAACTGTTTAGTTTTGATTAAGTCCCATTGTATTGTTTCTGTTCCATGAATGGAGGAGCTCAGCTCTTGAAACTAGAGTTCCTGTGTGGATATGTGTGCTTACAAGTGTGTTTCTTAGGAATGTTTTCAGACTTTTCCTTAAAATTGGCTGTTTGGGTGAATGTTCCTGCCAGGACACTCAAGCACACTAAGCCTGTTTGTGAGGAGTGAACACCAAAGGGCTGTTAACACAGCGGAAGCACATTCAACTCTTTATTTTTGTGCATATTCGCAGGAAAGTTGTAGAGACATTTGCCCAGGTCTATTAATGATGTCTCAGAAAGGAGCAGCATGTTCCTGTCTGTGCTAAAGGCAGGATGGGGCAACTTGGCAACTGATGAAAGAGAAAAGTAACAAATTTAAGGGAAAACTCTATAAGTCCAGATGAAAACATGAGGCCTTGGTTCTCACTCTATTTCTTCTCTCCCTCCTCCCCCCCCCCCCCCCAAAAATAAATTTATTCTCTAGCTTGAAGGATTTAGTGTTGCAGTCTAAGTTGGGGCAGGGAGATGGGGAATCAAAGAGAGAAGCCAAATGGAGTGCTGGTCAACATTTAAAAAAAAAAAAAAAGAGAGAGTTGTAATATAATATCTTAAGTAGTACTACAGTTCTTACCTCAAACAAACAGAAAAAATCAACTTGAGAAGAGGAAAATAAAAAAGTACTGCAAAGAAAGAAAATAATGCCCTTCTGTTGGGCTCACTGTATTATTAAATTCCTCTCTCCAACTATGAGACTGGAGTTCCCCAACTGTAAGTATATTTCATGCTGTAACTTCTGAAGCAGTGATGAGTCCCCTTTCGTACACCGGCAACGTTCCATTCTCTGCCCATTTAATAAAAATCGACAGCATGTTGACACTGTGCACATTGTGGGCATTTTGGATCCATAGAAGCTTATAAATATCTCCCTCGTGGGTATCTTTAAATTAAAAAGAGGTAATGAAATCATCCAAAAGGAGCTCCAAACCCAGGAATAAACTAGAGACATGCTGTGACTGTAAGCGGACAACCCTTTTAAGTTAGTGGGAACATGGTTTTTTGTTTTTTGTTTTTAATTTGGTTTCCTTAATAATATGCAATGTTAAAAAGGGCCAGATCCTCTGCTGGTGTAAATTGGCGTAGCTCCATGGAGCTACAGTAACTACAGATCCTAAGTTTCTCCTCCTCTACGTAGTGCTGCTAGGTAAGGTGTAGGCATCTGAAGAAGTGTGTTTTTTTTACCCACAAAAGCTTATGCCCAAATAAATCTGTTAGTCTTTAAGGTGCCACCGGACTCCTTGTTGTTTAGGTGGGGTGTAGGTTCCAAACCCATGTATAGGAGTTAGTTACATAACAGGATCTGTGTTTTTGTTTGTGCTGCTATGTAACAGAAAACAAGACTTGAGAGATAAAGGAAGTGATTAGGAAGAATACATTCTCTAATGTTGATTCTCCACTGCATCGAACCTTGTCTAGCCATCTACAACCGTCAAGTGACTGCAAAATGCTATCTGCATGATGTGGTAGCATTTTGCACCCATATTAGACTCACTTTGCTCAGTGGTAAAAGACTACAGAAGGCAATGGAAAATCTGACCCTCTCGGGACGTCTTGTCTCCGGTGTAGCTATTAATGTCTGTAGCAGAAGGAACAACTCTTTAGACAATTTGGGAAGAAAACAGGAAGTGCTTAGGCTTTGATAATGTCAGTTGAATGCATTTGTATTATTATTATTTCAAAGAAAAACTGATAAATAGCTATTTCCTATTTCATTCTTCAGGACAAAATAGAAATATGTCAAATTCCACTAGACTGATCCTTTTTCTTTTAATGTGACATATTGAATACGTAACAATGAGATGATTTAATCTCCTTTCACATATGGTACAGTTCCTTGAGCTTTAAATCATTCTCTGTTCAGTTTTCCACATTTTGAAGCCAAACCGTTATGATTATCTGTTGGATTTTTTTTTTTTTTTTTTTAGATTTGAAGTACTGTGAGAGGCTTTGTAGAGAAAACATGCACTGTCCTATCAACTATTTTCACACAGTTTGTGCATTTTACAATAATTGGGCAATCAGGCGCAATCATCCTTAATTTAGTACATGTGCAATGAATTACCATGTCAATTGTATCAAAAGATATGAATAAAATAAGCGCAAATTAACTACAAAAGCGATTGTATGTTCAGATCATTGCCATTCAAAATGCGCTTGAATAGAGCTTGCATGGCTTCTTTCCATTTGGATTAAATGGAATGTGGAGATTTTCTAGAAAATGTTAATATATTGGATGTGTCAGTGGAACCCAGTCTTGAAATCAACATTTCAAAGGGTCTTTGGTCCTGATCCAGTAGTTGAATCTTGCTGGACCACACAGGGAACCTCATTGACTTCAGTGGGTTTTTGCATCAGTACAGAGGTATATCCATGCACATCTGATTGCAGTGCTGGACTCATGCATGGGTGTTTTTACAACATCATATTTCATCAGTATCATGTACACAATGTAGTAACTGAATAAGATATTGGGGTCTATTCTAGTAACAAAAATAATGCAAAGTTGCTTCTGATTAACATTTGAATCAAATACAATTATTTTACTCCACAACACACACATTTCAATATTCAGTTGAGTAGGTGTTTTAAGAATTGCTAGTTGTTAGCATATGTTAAGAAATCGTTTGTGTTATAGACAAAAGGGAAAAGATGGAAATAAAGATGCTTGATTAGCAACTGATCAAATTTGCTACGTTAAACTGAATAGCAGTAAAGTTATTAAATTCATTTTCTCTTTTCTTCATGAAGTTTTCTTCCTCAGTTAATTAACTCTTTGCACCACAAAACACTAAAGCTGTTCATAATTAACTGCAGTTCTTTGACTTAAATACTCAAGAGGTGACAGCTTACCAGTTTTCTGTAATTACAATGTAATATTGTCTGGTTCTGTACTTTATGCATGATGTTTTGATATTTTTAATAATAGAATATATTTTTATTATTTCAGGTTTCACTATTGAGAGCAGCCACAGGGCTTGTAAAGTTGTTAGACCCTCATAAATATAAATGGTACTGGGCCGACAACATTAGCAGTTCAGGTTTTTTGCTTCAGCACTGGGGCTTTTAAACTGAATGTATTACTTAAAGTGTTGCTTTCAAATCATCTGTATGTGTTTTAGTATCCAACGTAAATGCAGTTGTGTTATATATTAGCTTTCGAAAGATTGTATGGCTTTTAATAATGGTTATAAAACAATTCTCTCTGTAAAGAGAGAAGAATAAAAGTTCACCTGTTATAGTGAAAGTTGGTCTTTCCAAGATGGGCATAATTCATTTTGCCTACCCTGCAAAAGATATCAGAGAGGTATGTGTGCTGCAGAGGAAAGAAATGCAGGATACCATAGGGTCAAATTCACACCCCATGATCGCTACTCCAGACTGCAGGTGGAAGTAGTGTGTCCAATCCTGCCATTTGCGCAGTGTGACAGTACCATTAGATCTATATGTTATTACTACTGTTAATTATTTGTAGGAGCTCTAGTTATGAACTGTGCTCGGTGGTGTGTAAACACCCATGGCTGGCCCACATCAGCTGACTTGGGCTATAAAATTGTGGTGTAGACATTCGGACTTGAGCTGGAGCACGACCTCTGTAACCCCCCTCTATCAACTAAGCCCTGCTTGGGCTCATCAGTTCAGGAAGCTTTAGTTTATTTCTTAAAAGGCCTTGCTTACAGAGCAGACCTTTGTCCGGCTCTCTGCCATACTAATAAAAATTACCAGTAACTTTAGCAGCTGCCACATCACATGACGACTTGGAGTTGTATCACATTCCCTCCCCCCGCCCCCCCGCCACCAAGAAACATACAAAGAGATCATCTGATCTCAACCTCTTACAAGACTATGTGAAATATATTTCAATAACTGATTTTTTAAAAAGGTTTTTCTTTAATGCTCCTCTCTTTTCATGCTGAAATCTGAGACACAGTAAAAGTGTAAGATACTTCGTTAGATGTGTCATGGGTGCCTGCCAAACGGCGAATAGGGTGGACTGTTTTTGCTATCTAAGCTCTGTTTACTTCATACCCACAGCCTAGTTGTTCCAATTCATGGACGCGGTCTAATTTCAGCCTGATGTCATTCAAAAAGTACTTTCAGAAATGCAGTTTCGTTGCCAGAATTATGACTTCTTGGGGCTGATGCTCTGTGTCTGAGAGCATCACTTTCTGGTGATGACAGGTTGAGGAATGGCAAGCGACAGATAAAAGTGCATAAACAGAGACTCATATCAGCATAAATACAGTAAAGGTTGAATAGCAACCATGGACCCAATCTAGCTCCCACTTAAGTAATTGGAAAAAAAGAACCATGGACTTTCATCTGAGTAGGACTAGTCTCTGTTTTGTAGTAGCCCGGTTATGGAAACCATGCCTAGAGCCAGATCCAACAGACATTTGTCAAGACAAAGAGAACATTAAAAAGTGTAAATTGTTCTTCCTATATGGCATGCTGAGATGCACCACTTCTCTATTTCCCCCGCTAATAAAGAGAAAAATAACTGCTATTTTTATTCTAAATATTGATCTCATTGGGAGTATCCCATTAAATATCAGTGATACAATATGATATTAATCTTTGTGGAAACCAGGATTTGTCTGACATAAAGATAAATTGTGAACTGATTTACAGACTGTGCACCCATACTGCCTTGAGTTTGGCTGCATATGTTTTAAACCAGAACCCACTTGTAAGTCAATAGCAGTCTTTCCACTGAGCAGCTCTGTAATATTCTTAGTTTTGCCTTCCTGCAGGCATGATTCCAACACAGCTTTTTATGGTGGTGGTGTGTTTGTTTTTAACAAATAGCTTGTTTGGTGCACAGTATAGCATATATGCAAAAGTTCTGTGGCAAAACTGGAGATTGTTGATAGAAGTTTAAAATCAGTTTGCTGAAATCTGAAAAGAAATAAAGGAAGAATTCTCTTGTGCAGTGGTTTTATGATGCAGATTTCTTGCAAAGAAAAAAAAAACCTTTTGTTTAGTCAGGAGAGCCTATTGTCTGCCCTTGCACATTTTGTTGTCTCTCACTTTCCTTCTTACCGTGCATTGAAATCTAAGTCTAACATTAATCTATTGTGTGTCTTCAGTAAATCTCATAAAGGAATGGAATACAGATGTGTACCTATGACACTTAAAATAAAGTCAAGGACAGAAAGTATCAAAATCATCCTAGAACTCTGTCAGATACATATTATAACAGTCATATATTTATAATTTTTTTAAAAAACGTTGTTTTCCTCCTTTTGTTCATTAGAATGTTTTTAAATTTCCCTATAATGCCCTTTGAAATGACAACTTTAACTGTCAACTAATCCCAGTTGTGTACTGAACAAAACAAAGTAGTGATGGCTTTTTAGCAGATAAAGCAGCACTAAAACTAGTTGGCAAACTCCCCCAGGTAGGGGTTATCTTGATTGCTGCTGTTACCCAAAATAGTCTCCCTGTATAGAGGATCAGCATATAGAAACTACAGTGACTGGGGCTATCCCCAATAGATTAGACGAGACTAGATTATCCTCCTGGGCATATCAATTTTTTATGATTTTCACAACTGCATTTTTTAATTTTTTTGAAATAGTAATTTTCACTTTCCTGGTACTGTTTTATATACCCACAGCAACAGTAAAGAAGTGTGAGTACAGGGTGGGGGGACGCTCTTTGGAAAGAGCACGGTGAAGTTAGTGGAACAACTGAAGTGCTTAGACTTGAGTATATACCTAAAGGTATGGCTACACTGCACTGCAGTGCAAAAAAAGGGTGGCAGTGAACCTCAGAGGCAAGTGAGTTGAGGGGCTGGAGTTATGGGGCTACAGTAGACCCTGGGCTCTGAAACCTGGAATGGGAGATAGGTCTTAAAGCTCGGGCTCCAGCCGGAGCCTGAATGTCTCTGCTGTTGTTTTTAGCCCTGTAGCATGAGCATCAGTCAGTTCATCTGGGCTCTGAGACTTGATGCCGTGGGAGGTTTTTTTTGGTTGCAATTTAGACATACCCTAAGCCTGAGCTTGTGCACCCCTGCTTGAGCACCTCCATTGCATTGTAAACCGTGGTTTACAGTTGATGGACCCAGATCTCCTAGCCATACTAACGCATCCATGCTGTACTATACTGACCTTTGGATTTGGCTCTGCGACTTGACTTGCATCCCCCTGAAAAATGACAGGGCTTGGACCAGAGTCACAGCAGGACTTATGCTCTGACCCACCTCCCTAGCAGGGTCCTAGTACATGAGTCCTAAGTGCTTGCTGACCTGAGTCAGACTGATTTGTGTGTGGACAGAAGGGGGGCTTGGGCTCAAACTGGAATCAGAGTCTAGGCTTAGAGTGCAGTGTGAAGACATACCCTAAGCATTTGCAAGCCTTATTTAGAAGGCTAATTAAGACTTTTGGAGCATAAATTTAGGCACCTATTTTTGATAATCTTGCCGAAAGAAATCTTTATTTAAATCTGGCCTCTTTCAGTAATTGTAAACTTAGGTCTAACTTGGAACAAAAGTAGGTGGAAAATGTTCAGACAGAGGTATGGTTTCCATATTGACAATATCCCACAAACAATTCTTGCTTTATTTTTAAGTAATTCCACACAGCTGACTCTTGTCTTGTATTTTAAGGAGTCAGCACATGCTCTTGCCTTTTTAAAAATTTTACACAACCCTTATTCTTTCCCCTTCATTTTGGCCTCCCTCCTTACTTTAAAAGCTTTGAAGGCAAAGCCTGCTCTGCATCAGGGGAATTGTTGGCTGTTTCTATTATGGATTCTTTTCTAGCAACTAAACTGTTTGGTGTTTTTTCAGTTTTTACCAGTTCTTACCCTTAGTGAACAATTAAAATAGGTTCCCCTTTTTGTCAGCTGCTTTAAGATCTCCAAAAGTGAGTTTGCTTGCCTGCTTTGTGGATTGTACAACTGATGAAGGTCATTTCGTTTTCAAACTTTGGGACTAGAAATTAGCAATAAACATAGGAATGGATAGTGGTGTCAAAAACTGAGATAGGTAAAATATTAGCCTCTTGCGGAGTCCCATAAATCTCCAAGTTTTATAGACTATTAAAGTTATTTTCACTGAGCTGACAATGTGAATTCCTGTTACAGTATTCTCAGTTTGCCTTCCTGCTCGCTTGCTCCCTTGGTTCTTTGTTAGTTCCCTGAACTCTTTAGATTAACCAGAAGTATCTTGGTAACTTATCTGTGGCTGGGGATGGGTGGGAGCTTAGGACTTCAGGGAGGGGGAAGTGTATTTCTCTAGAGCTGAAATGAAATTTCACGGATAAGCTAAGGTGCTGGAGAAACCCTGTATCCCTCCATATTTGGAGAAATAAACTGAGTTCTCAGTCGCAGTTAGTCTCTGATGCCTTGGATTGTGTATCTTCTTTTGAGTGTTGGTGTCATAATATGAGCATAGATATTAAAAAAAACAACAACAAACCCCATAGCCATTATCCAGACCTAAGAAATGCACTTATTCTAGATTTCAGAGTAGCAGCCATGTTAGTCTGTATCTGCAAAAAGAAAAGGAGGACTTGTGGCACCTTAGAGACTAACAAATTTATTTGAGCATAAGCTTCCGTGAGCTACAGCTCACTTCACGAAAGCTTATGCTCAGATAAATTAGTTAGTCTCTAAGGTGCCACAAGTCCTCCTTTTCTTATTCTATATTGGTTTCAGAGTAGCAGCCGTGTTAGTCTGTATTCGCAAAAAGAAAAGGAGTAAATTGGTTAGTCTCTAAGGTGCCACAAGTACTCCTTTTCTTTATTCTAGATTGTCACCCTTACTTACACTGAGCAGTGTCTTACTCTGCATTTCAGTGGGAATACTTGCAGAGTAAGGTTTTATTCACAGCATGAGTGTGGGCAGCAGAATCTGGCCCTTGCTCCTCATTTCTGTCTGGCTGTGAATATTGCATTTCCTTCCTTTAGAAAATCTCTGAAAAAACCTCTAAGACTAAAAGCTGGCTCCCCTCCCCACCGCACCCTTAGAAGAAGTTTCCATACAGTTTTCAGGAAGTAATGCCTTTATCACAGTTGCTTAATTAAAGTGAGCTGTCAATGAAGCGATAAACCACAGTAGAATTTACTTAGGCTATCACTGAGCAGAATGCAAATCAGTGCTATAAATGGAGGTCTTGGGAAAGGTCTTGACTGCTTTTTGCCACCGGACCAATAATCACTCAACGTCATTCCTATTCACAAGAAACTAGATGAGATACATCAGCTTCTAAGTGTGAAAAAGATTGTGGACCTAAACTCATGTTTATACTGTTAAACAAATGCTAACAGAATAAAGGGTCTTGTTTATATTCACCCCTGCTGTTTTAGCCAACAGACTGGTAATTGTAAACCACATTTTAAATCTGCAGATTCCTCACTCAAAGTAAATCAGACAACACACTTTTTTTTGTTTGTTAAACAAGCAGCATGCAGTGAGAAAATAAAGGATACTTTTTTAAAGTTGGTAATATCCTGGGACCAGATCCTGACCTGGTGTAAATTAGCATATGTCCCTTGGTTTCAGTGGAACTATACTGTTATGTACCATGGCACTACTGGAGTCAATGGCAAATCTCCCATTGTCTTCAACGGGGTGGGTGTTTCACATCAGGTAAGGGTCCGACCCAGCATCTCTTAGCTTCTGTTTACTAAGGAGCAGATTCTGTCTCCATTACTCACTCTGAACTAGGCTGTGAAACCTGTATTCACAAAGACTATAACCTTACACTATAAGTAGTCCTACTGAAGTCCTTCTAGAGTAAGGTGCTACTCAACGTAAGTAAAAATATCACAATCTGGCCCATTGGGACTACTCTAGAAGTAAGCCTGATCTGGTAAACACTTACACTTGTTCTTAATTTAAACATACCATTAGTCTCGTTGAAGCCCAGGGGACTGCTCATGGGCTTAAAACTAAGTATGTGCGTAAGTGTTTGAATAATTGGGGCCTGTTAGCACGGGTGGCAAAATCTAGTACGGTGCTTAACGCGCATATTAAAACAATCCACATCATTGCATGTATTTGCAAATGTAAGACAGTTTCTTCATTAATTAATTTTAAAGTACCTGTTAAAATGTAAAACCTTAGCTACTCATAAGCAAATCCAAGTTAAAATATTTTATGTGTTACAACTAAGGATTGAGGATTATAAAGAAAACGGTGTCAGATTTTACTTTAGTCCAGTGGTTCCCAAACTTATTCTGCCGCTGGAAGCAGCGCGGGCCGAAGGACGTACTGGCTGCCGCTTCCAGCAGCTCCCATTGGCCTGGAGCAGCGAACCGCGGCCACTGGGAGCCGCAATCGGCCGAACCTGCAGATGTGGCAGGTAAACAAACCGGCCTGGCACAACAGGGGTTTTCCCTGCATAAGCGGTGGAACAAGTCTGGGAACCACTACTTTAGTCCATTCTTTCACTATGTGTAACTGAGACCTCCCATGACCAAGCCATACAATCACATTTATGTTTTTAGCTACCCGAATTTTAATTATTTTAAACTTGAGATTTGTAACCTAAAAATTAGTTTCAGAGTTTTTTCCCTGACATATGCCTATGGTTGGTGCATGAGCCTTCTCCACAAAATAAAGTACAGTGCAGCATGTCTATTTGATGTACTGTTCTTGTAGCTATTCTTATCTATAGGACATTAAGAGCTATTTGCCTATTAAAAAGATGACAAAGCATATTCTTTTCTTCTTTTGTTTCTTCATAATAAAAATAATCCCACAATTAGGATTCAGTCATTAAAATTAAAAATTCTGTGATTCTGTCTTTATTCCATATTGAAAAACGTTGCCCATAAGATTTTATGTTCTTAATTATTTATTTGTTTTATGCCCATATAACTACACAGAACTTGGAATAATAATTGATAACTGGCATACATTGACCTTTAGTGCTCTCTTTTGTGTGACTGATATAAGAGGATAAAACTTAGCATTATTATTGTGTTGTTTTGATTTCTTCCTACCCAGTTATCTTTCTTGAACTATAAATGCTGTTTTGGTAACCTGATTAATGTAACTAAGTTTGTCTCTTAATTCCATGAGAGTTAATGGTTCAGATCCATAGTTAAACATTTTCTTTTGGTTGGGTGAACCAAGTAGGCAATATCTAGATCAAGGTCAATTGTAAAGTAAAAAATTGGTGGATAGCTTTGATTTTTCATTTGTCTCCTGGCAAGTATTTTATCTATCATTTCATAGGCCTTACACTGTAATATATTATTGTGTAAAAAGAATGTCAGATTTCAGCCATTAAAAGCACTGAAGTGTATCTATAAAACCACAAATGGGCTTGATTTTTGTTTTGTTTTGTAATTTACTGTGCTAGACAGAAGGGCTGTCCTACCCCGCCAGTGAAAAAAAAACCTGTTGTTGGCATTATAAGGGAAAACATAAAACTAATGGTTGATGGTTTAATGTTACAGACCACCTAGGAAGGCTGAGACTTTGGGTCAAGTTTAAATTCTAAAGGACTTAGAATCTATGTAAAAGATTAATAAACAAATAAATAAAACCTGTCAGAAATTTACTAGAAAATAATCTGGTTGAGTTTTGTTAGCATTCTGGTACTCTTTATGACTTTATATTTAACAATCAAAACTTAAACCAAAACATCATGTAAAGCAATAAAATTCCTTCTATACCATATCAGCTGTCACTGTAAAGATAATCATGGAGTTATGTAAATAATGTGTATATAAAGCTTTTATGTATAGAATTAATATACTCTATTTATTTTATATGTTTAATACACTACATTAATTCTGTAAATAAAAAGTTTGTATATTAGTGTATAGTGCTTTCAACAATAGATCAGACTTTAAATTCCTCTTTATTGTACAGTTAAACGGGGAAAAAATCATATTGTAACATATATGGGAAAAAGGAAAGAAAAAAATTATATCCTAAGATGAGCCTCCTCTAATAAGGAAGGTAGAAGAGCAGAACACTCCAGACATCCTCTAAGGGACCTCACCTTGCAGACCTAGTTTTACCTGGAAAGTGCTTAGTTTTCTATCCATCATTGTAGTCTCTAAGAGGAGGTTAGCTAGATAGAGGGTGATATATCTCTCTAATCTATCTAAACTTTTGGGGCCAAATTTTAAACACATCTCCCTAAATGTCCCTAGAAAACGTACAAATGCATCCTCCTTCCAATCCTGGCTCTGAATACAGTCTGGTTATTTGTGCATATAGTTTTCAGAGGAGATGAAGAAGGCAGAAAAGGTCATAATAAAGTGATACAGAGTGATAACAATTGTGATTTTAAAGTAAAGCCCAACTGAGAGAGATACTAAAACACAAGTGTTTCAAACAACAGATTTGTGCTAAGTAACTCAACATTTTCACAGTTAATATTGTTGGCTACAAATTAGCAAAAGAAACTTGATGTGCTGTTTAAAGGGATCCCATGAATTCTAAAGTTACTGTTGTCTCAAAAGTGTTTACCTATGTTGTTATAGCTAACACTTAAAATAGCTATAATTGAAAGGAATTGGAGAAAAAAAAAACACAACTCCTTTTCAGTCAGCTTGCTTTGTGCATATAACAGTTTCTTTGCTTCCCTATATGGTCAGCCGCTCAGTTAGCTTCCTGTGTTGTTTGTGTGGGTCTTTAACACAGTGACTCGGGGAAGAAAAAGAAATTGAAAATAGGAAAAAGTGATTGCAAAACCACAAAAATTGTCATTGGAACACAAAAGCACAGTTGTGTTACCAGAAACTAGTTTAAACTTTTTTTTAAATGGTTAGATTCAGTTAATAGTATGTCTTTAAATTGACCACATTTTAATTTCTGTAAGTTCACTCTGCCTCTTTTACCTCTCCTGCAGGTTACTTTTCACTGCTGTGTGTTCTAGGCATTCAGATACCCTGGTAATGGGCACAAGATAAGAACCTAAATTGAATAGACAAGACTATTTGATCCCCCAAAACAATGTATATACAGCATTTATCTCACCCTAGGTCACTCTAGGAGTCTAACTGCACATCAGTGCACTGGGCCAACTGAATATAACTATATTTATTTAAAAGACAGTATCAATTTTGCACAAAGTGGGGATGAAGAAAACTTTTTAATTCTTTTGCAATAATCCTTCTGTAATTATAGTTAGAAGGACTTTGTTTATTGCAGCTTTGGTGTCTTCAGAATATTTGTAGACAGATCCATTGTAACACCTTAAAACAAAACCATAGAAGACATAACCCTATGTGAATAAAACAAGTCAATAAATGTGCAAGATTCACAGGATGGAAAACAACGGTGTTCCCTTGGCACTTGACAAACAGATGTCTTTATGGTTGCTATGTTTTCCGCTGACATGCTTAGCTATTACTCTGTAAATGCTATTGAGTTCAGTGAAGCAAAAGTGATTGGTGATGGATTTTAACAGGTGTCATAGGAAGCCTTTTCACTTCTAAACTCTTCAACCAACCAAAGCATTTCTTGCTCAGGTTAAGATTCTGTTACTTCCAGGAATGAACATGTTTCTATTCCTTACAATTAAGACAGAATTTCACATCAGCTGAGTTTATGAATATTTAAGAGTATAGCACCAGTGAAAAGCTTTCATATCTCCAGGTGGGGAGTATTAGTGTTTGGAGTGCCCCTTTTAGGAACCTCTTTACTGGAGTTTTGGGATGTGGTAAGATATAATAGTCTATTTTGATTCCTTACAACAGGTGGTAGGAGTCAAACTGCAGTTCATAAAAATTGTAATCTTTCCAACATTTCCATTTCAACTGCACAAAATATGTCTAATTTAGGTAGGTGAGAGATACCATAAGTCAGACTCACGGTGGCTTTTAACAATAACCAGTTGTGAGTAAATCTCTTATTTCTCAAAAAGAAAAGGAGTACTTATGGCACCTTAGAGACTAACCAATTTATTTGAGCATAAGCTCAAATGCATGCGTCCGATGAAGTGAGCTGTAGCTCACGAAAGCTTATGCTCAAATAAATTGGTTAGTCTCTAAGGTGCCACAAGTACTCCTTTTCTTTTTGCGAATACAGACTAACACGGCTGCTACTCTGAAACCTCTCTTATTTCTATCATTCATGCATCATAATTTTTTTTTGCTTCCCTTAGTCTAACTGGATGTAAAATAGTGACACACACCATAGCTGTGTGTCTTGTTTATGCTTTTAAGCTTTTATTCAAGCATATAGGTCTGATTCAACTCCCACTGAAGCAATGGAAATACTCCAGTGGAGTGGTGGATCAAGTGGTGGATTCAGATGGATCAAGCCATAGAGGGGAAGAGCTGGCTACTAAATTAGCTCTGTTGTCAGGGTGTGGATTGTTGTATACATTTGTATTGCACACAGATCTGTACCAAATGCTTCCATGGCCTTTTGCAGTCTGTGCAGAATTATCTAGTGCCAAATGTTGCTCCTGCTGACTTCAATGGGGCAAGGATCTGGCCCTCAGAAAGTAACAAGATAAATACCAAGATAAATAAGTACCAAATCAAGGTACCTTCCTGTCACCCCCTCATCAAAAGAGAGACACAAACATTTTCAGTCTAGCCTCTTGTTTTAATAAAATCCGAGTTTTCATTGACCGTAATGGACAGACATCAAGAATGCTGAAGCATGAAAGTTTCATAGCGCTACTTACACTGTTTTCCCTGTAAATTCTGGATTTTGAGGGCCTGATTTTGCAACCCTTACTCACAGTAAGTAATTCCATTGAAGTCAGTCTACTCGGCATGAATAAGGGTAGAAGAAAAAGGCTCTAAGAGTCTGATTAACTTATTTTTGATTTGCACTTCATTTTGATATTTTTGGGACATAATTTAAAAGAATGATGTTTTACCTCAAGGGCTAACCTTTGCCCTCATTTACACCAGTGCAACCCCATTGTCCTCATTAGTGGGGTAAGTGAAGGCAGAATTTGGTTTATGGACCTGAGACAGCATATACTCAAGTCAATGGGAGCCTTTTCATGAGCTTCAGTGGGCACTGGAGTGGGAATTAAACGTGTTTGACAACCCTCAAACATACATGCTCCCTTGTTCTCTGTGAAGGAGAGAAAACAGTGTGTTGGTCAGGCATAAGATAGGGCTTAGTGGCCACAAATAGGGGAAAAGCATCATCAGTTAAACCAGCCTACATGTTTTTGGACATATACCCATTTAGGGGGTATATAATTCCTTCAGAACTTAATCCCTCTCTTTGGTTACCTCATGCCATCAAGTGAGGCGGAAGCCTGTGCCTGCCACTGGGCAGTCTTTTCTTGTAGCTTTCCCCCTTCTTGATACTTTCTTGTGGAGGGGAATCATAGGCTGGACAGTGACTGATAAGAGAGAACTTTACACAATCAAAGGCAAGTGAGGTGGTAGCTGGTTGTATTGCTAAAATTGAAACGGCAGAGAGAAGGACAGTGCCAAATATAATGAGACACAGCCAGCTGCACGCAGGCCTACATAGCTAATCTAGTTAAAGGCTTATTTGAGGATTCAGTTTGAAGAAGTGAAAGAAATACTTTAATTTGATATATTTATAATTGCATCCCTAAAATAATGCTGTAGTTTCAGGCTCCTAAAAACAAAATAAAGTGATTATTTCAGAATTTATTGGTGAATCTTCTCAGCGTCTACAAATTTTCCCCTCTGAATTCACCATGGCACAATATTGATATCAAAGTTTTGTATAGTATGCGTAAAGAGAGAGTCAGTTAGCAATATAAAGAGCCAGCCCATGTTTAATGTATATTAGTATTGGTATAAATCAGTAGGAGATCAGCACATTGGCATGGACAGAAGCGAATTGAGGCAGCGTGCATATAGCACAGACTCTCGACATTATTGTACATAAGTGTCGAATATCTGACAGTTCTACAGTTGGCTTGTTATTTCTGACAACTGTTGCATTAGGATAAAGAGCATTTGCTCTTTCCATTTCTGGTCTTCTCACATCCTCAGAACCACTCATGCCTGGAGGATGTGCGAACAAACTGTAGCTTTACGTTGTTCCATTTATGATGGATAGCAGATACATGTGTCTGTCTCTTCCATGAGCCAAAACACAGAGAGACTCTTTTTGTGTTACATTATGGCATCAGAATGGTTATTTATTTGTTTTCTTTTCAGGTGTCACAGTATATCTTGAGTACTTGTTCAAATGATGTATCAGGAAGACACAGAGACTGTGCATGGAGATGCAGGTTCACATTGGCTTCTGTGGGTTTATTTCACTATTCATAGCCAGACAAAGATATTTTTTCTATTTCCACCAGAAAGCAAAGGCAGTTTCTACCTCACTTTATCCTGGTCCTTACATAATTTTTATAGGATGAGTTGGGAGGTTATCTATTATTATTTATGTTCCGGTAGTGCCTGTAGGCCCCAACTGAGATCAGGGCCCCAGAGTGCTAGGTGTTGAACAACACAGAGTAGACTGTAGTCCCTGTCCCCCGAATCTTACAAGCTAAGTTGTTGAGAGAAAGGTTGGGAGAAAGGGGGAAACTGAGGCACAGAGAGGTTAAGTGACTTGCCCAAGGTCACAATGAATGTTGTGGCTGAGCCAGGAACAGAACCCATATCTCTCAAGTTCAGTCCAGTGCCCTAACCACAAAAGCAGCCCTTCCTGGAGGCTGAATAACCGCACACAATTATAGATCCCAGTTCAAACCTGCACTCTCATTTACACTGATGAAAATCCTAAGTAACTCTACTGAAGTCTATGTCTAGACTGGTATTTAAAGGTGGTTTGCTAGATCATGTTAACGAACACATTCTAAAACTTGAATGTAGACAAGGCACTGCATACTTTAACATGTGCTAAACTACTCAAGTTAAAGCCTCCGGGAAGCCTAGGTTTTAACTTGACTGGTTTAGGATCTATTAAAGTATACACAGCTTTGTCTACACTGGACTTTTAGATCATGTTCATTAGAATGTGTTAACAAACACATTCAAACAACATACCTTTATATATTAGCCTAAACAAAACCAGTGGCTTTACCTCAGAATAAAAGCAGAGTAAGGTGAGAAGAATCAAACCCTGTATAGTAAGGAAAATAATTTTTACTTCTTCACAAGTTCATAGCTCAGCCAATTATGTTCTTCAGAATGAAAAAAAAACCATGCATTTTGCATTAGGAGCAACTGTACAAATGATTCTGTATGTATTCACTGTTACATTTTAAAACTGGAATGTTAAATTATGCATTAAAAAGTACTTGAACAATTTTCTGACAAAGTGAAAATTGTGTTAATTTTTATTAATGCTCAGGTAACTCAAAAACAGCTAATGGGATTTTACACATGCTTTAATAATATAAAAAGAATTGTTTACCTCTAGGCTAAGAACAAACATGAGAAATTTCAGCCAAAATAATAATTTTTTCAGAAACATTTCAAGTGCCTGAAAACAAAGTCTTAAACTGAAATTGCTTCCTCAAGCATGACCATAGCACCTCTAGCCAGATATTATAAAAATAATCTATCCTTGTGTTTCCATACTGAAACAAGCAGCAGCTTCAACAATGGGCTTTACAATCATTATTCAAACATATTGATCTGTGAATTTTAGCTTACATGCAAATGTTTTCTTTGAACATTGGTAATAAACTAGCAACTAATAAATACCTCTTAAAAAGTAAACCAAAATTGAGTCCATTTAGAAGAACAGAGCCCTGTTCTTTATTCCCTCGTACCTAAAACTTGCAACGGGAGATTTGGGTGTGCAAGGAATGTAGGTTGGGTGGCCTGTCAAGATAAATTTGAGACACAGAGACATCATGTTCAATAGGGTCCCACCACTCCCATTTCACCCCAGTTATAGACATTTCGGAGGAGCCCCCTGAGTTCAGGGCTCAGATACAATTGTCCTACTTTTTCCCTCCTTTCATCAGCCCTGGGTGAAACCATTGCTTCATTCACTTCCTTTCAGCACACAATATTTCAATAACCTACCACCACAGTTTGTTGCCATTTTTAATGATTTTATAGCTACAGCTACATACTCTGAGGTAAGGCAAGGGCATGTAATGCATTTAGGAGTTCTCATCCTGGGGAAGCACTTACGTCAGTCTGACAGCGGTTACTTTGATTGAAAAGGTATGCTGATGGTTCAGAGCAAGTTTCATAACCAATGGCATCAGTTTCTAAAAAAATGTACTTCCAAGAGAACCACCCCAAGAACCTGTTTACTTAAGGGTTTCAACATTTTGTTATGTCTGACGTTTGTGTTGAAACCAGAGTTTTTCCAGTGTGAAAGGAAATAACATAGGTGTGTTTTAGACAAATATGTTTAGGGATTTAGCATGAAAACATAGTCATTATTCATGAAGGGCTCGTTACTCATATAAGCCGCAGAGTGACACATTATTGCTTGCTTTATCTGAAGGTAGCACAGTTATTGTGGCTGTGTAATTATTTACATTGGAGTGGGTGGCTTGCAGTAACATGGGGGATGATAGCTAAGCACAGATGAGTCTGAGAATTGGCCTTCAAACTGTTAGGCACTCTGATCTGGGTTTCTGATGATAAATGCAAGTTGGTAGCTTAATGGTTCTAGACTAGACTTTCCTAAGAGTCTGTGGGTTAGATTCAAGCTTTTACTTTTAGCCTATGTCAGCACAGTACACATCACAATGAGAGCGACCTGAATACGTTAAACAAGAGATAATTTCTGATAAGTTTCCCCATGGGCCTGATTCTTCACTGCCTTGCACCTTATGTGGTCATTTACATAAGTGCAAATGCTTGATTTGGCCATGTTTTATACCCACTGTGTACTGGTATAAGTGACTACACATGGCACAGGGCAACGGAGAATGAGGCCCAGATACCTAGGTACTTTTGCATGGAGAAAAGATGCTCTGGCTTTCCCATTTGCTCCCTTACATATTCTCTCTACATCACCCTCCTTGCTTGTTCACTAAATGCACATCATTTACATCAGTACCATGTTTAAAGGTGGGGGAACATAATCAAAATTGAGTTGTCTTGTGTTACTTCTGGAAAAGTAAATGGTAACTTCATGGTTTGTGATTCTAGCAGGCACTGATCTAAACAGGTAGTGAACAGAACTTTGGATGTCCTAGATTTGGAATGGATAGATCTATTTGTGTGATGCAGGGGGCTTCTTCTGGTTTTGGTGTTCTTTTTATATTTCTTTTTCATTTTCTGGCCCACAAATGGTCATAGAGCAAACCAGTGATTTAGAAAAACCATAAAAAACTCAGAGGCCTAACCCAGTAACTACAGACCACCTACTAATAATAGCACCTGTTACAACTAGGCATCCCATTTGAAAAGATTAGTATAAATAGCATAAGCTTGAGTTTTAGGGACTTTATACCATTCCTGTATAACAGCTAGAACAGCTGAATAAAATAAGGGAAGATAGCCATAGCCACAGTCATCATTTTACATGATTTTGACTACTTTAGAAATGACACAAAAGCCATCTGAACACATCTAACCATTTTTGCACGTTACTTCTATAGGGTAGTTTGTCTATCTCATACAAAAGGTACTGAGAGAATACACAGGTAAACTGAAGAAAGAGATGTGTATACAGGGGTGCTGGAACAATTTGTATAGTGGGAGTGCTGAGAGCCATTGACCCAAACTGAAACCCCTTCATATGATGGAAACCACTTCTAGCCAGGCATTGCAGCAGCACCCCTAGTTCCAGCACCTATGTGTGTATATTTAATAAGACCACTGGGATGTTCCCATTTTGGCAGTTGCTGTCTATCTGTTTAATTAAGGATCCCAGCATTGCAGTATATGAGTGCTTCACAGTCAATGCATTTATCCTTATAACACTCTTGGATGCTAGGGAACAATATCACCACCATTTTACAGATGGGAACTGAGAGATGTTGTGGGGGAGGGGGATTAAGTGTCTTGCCCAATGTCTCACAGGAAGTCTGAGCAGAGCTGAGAATTAAACTCAGTTCATCTGGCTCCCAGTTCAGTGTTTTTACCACAAGAGCAAACTTCTTCCAGGTTTTGGGATCTCGGCGGTATCTATTTCTTATGACTGTTTTGAAGTTTTATCTTTTAAATATTATGCTTCTGGAGCTTCCCTGATAATTTTTTTAACCAATTTTTTTCTTACCATTCCCCCAACCTTTGTTACTGTCTTTAGGAAGGCAGACTCAAATAGGTGATAACACCAGATTTCAGATGAAACACTGACCTTCCCCTCTCCCCACCCCGGCTTCCTCCAGTGCTCTCGGGGCCGTATGCACCCTTTCCCATTTGCCGTACATAGAGAAGTAAAAGGTGCCTAAAGGTACACAGAAGGGAGAGAGGCACTGTTCAAAGGGGGAAAGATAGCTACTTGGTACCATGGTCCCCATTTGTGTAAGCAACTCTTTGCCAGAAACTGGGAGTGGACAACAGGGGAGGGATCACTCAAGGCTTGCCTGTTCTGTTCATTTCCTCTGAAGCATGTGTCGGAAGACAGAATAGTGGGCTGGATGGACCATTGGTCTGACCCAGTGTGCCCGTTCTTATGTTAGTTGAACTCTAGCCCTACTGCAGCCACAAAAATGGGAGTTCCATGGGGCCACAGCGAGGAGCTGCTGTACAGTGCACGTGTTCCTCTTTTGATGCAGTGCAACTGGCAACATAGAGTGCATGAGTAGCAATAATTCCCTTACTCCCATGCCTGTGGAGGAGGTGGGCAGCTAGCCAGTAACAGGGCAGGCTGCTTGTGCCACGGAGGGGATTGGTGGGGAAGGGAAGGATCAGTGGCTGGTATACAATTGTTCCTGTGCACGGTTAGTCTCAACAAGAACTGTTTGCACACCCTCAGAACTGTTCATTGTGCCACTGGCCCCTCAGTGTAGTGGAGCAGAAACATAGAGAGGGCTGTGCCTATCTGGAAGTCTCTGACTGCTTGTGTATGGAAAAAGGAAGACAGGGCCACTACTTGCAAGCTGTGAAATACATACTGTTGCTTAAAGGGTCTCTATTATCCCAGATAGCTATAATGGAGTGAATTAATAAAGGGTATGTATGAATACTGTGATTATACACAAGAAGGAGAGAGATCTGTATACATTATGTAGTAACCTGTGCATGCCAGGTTACATTAACAAGTAGAAAGTGTTTGTTTTGTCCATATTTCATTTCTGATTTAGGGTGTTAGCTGATTATCATAATACTTATGTAATTAGATTGCTAATATGGCCAGACTTTGATAAGGATCAGTATACCAGGATGTCAAAACTGGATTTGAATGGCTGCATGTATGGAACTACATTATTAATCAACATTTAGTTTCAGCTATGAATAGAAGAATATGAATGCAGAATTAACAGTGTTGCTCTGTAAATTGTGTTTTTTATATTAAATGTGGCTGTTAGTAGTTTCAATATAGCCTTGAAAAACCGTTGTAACTCAAAAATATTCTCAACACTGCAGAATTGCTAGTCTCCAGTGTTCAGAAAGCACAAGTCAGGCCACAAAATATAAGGAGATTGCTTTAAAAAATCATAAGATTTTTAAAAACAATACGTTTCTTTGTCTTCTAGTTTTGAGCCTTTAGGATTCATATTTAAAAGTTTTTTTTTTCTTCCCAAGCATGAAGGCAAGAAACTTACATTTTTGAATGAAAGCTGAGATTCCCACTTAATAACAAGCTGAAACTTTAAGAAAGACACCAAGTGTCATAAGCATCACGATAAAGTCACAAGAGTTGGAAACACTGATATTGACAGCAGGGCTCTTGCTGATTGTGTTGGCTGAGAACAGATTCCGTATAGACAAAATGTTCTTAGTCTCCAAGAGGAGGCCAAAACACTAGACACAGATTAAATCTGCCTGGTGCAGCCTTGCTGATCAGCAATCTGCTGCTCTGAGCGGAGACAAACTGCTGTGATGTAGAGGAAGTGCCCAAAACTGCTGGGCAGATGTTCAGCAATTTGGGGCCTTTCAACAGGAATAAAGAAAACATGTTCAGATAGTACTCAGATGAAAGAAACAATAAATGTAAGATTGCACAAAGACAGTGTTTTATAGATATAACATACAGCGGTAGATCCTGTGACAACTCTTTGCTTGTTGCATTTAATCTGTTGATAAGAGGACAGACAGTCTTGTGGCTGTGGCACTTGGTAGATCTGCCTTCAGACCCCAGCTCTGCCACAGACTTTCTGTGTGGGGCTCATATTATGGTGTGAAAACCAGCTGTGTAGGTGCTGGAGCTCGGGCGGCGAAATCCACTCCTCCCCCTTCCCCCACCCCTTCCCACTCCCCGGCTTCAGAGCCTGAACATCCACAATAGCTGTTCTTAGTGCTGTAGCGGGAGCTTGAGTCTGGGCTCTGAGAATCGTTGCCGCAGGTTTTAAAACATACTGTATACATACCCTTAATCTCTTGGTGCCACAGATCTCCATCTAAAAATAGAGGTAATCAAATTTAACTCCTCCCACTCCTTTTGACTCTCTTGTCTACTTAGGTTGTAAGCTCTTTGGGGCAGGTAAAGTTTCTTAATATGTGAACAAACACAGTTGACATTTTTACTCACAATGCCTAACACAGTGGGGCCCTGATCTTGGTTGAGGCCTCTCAGTTCGTAACATGCACGACCCACAGACTTGTTTTGATCCACCAGTGCATTTCTCTTAAGATCAAGAGGGCAGTATTTGGCTTTCAGGATCCACATAATATTTCCTATGCAGCTATAAAATGTTTGGAGATTTAGGAGATAAAAAAAAACAAAGTTGCATTCCTGAATTTTTTTTCAATACAATCCATTTTTATTGCTGCTAATAGATATAATGAAAAGCTGCTGTAACAACAATTCTGTGCACATACTGTTGTTAGAAAGCAGAATGTGCCGTCTGTAAGGTTTAAATGGCTTTGCAAAAGTGTTGTAATCCATTAGTGACAAGAAAAGGTATTTGTCTATCGGTTGTGGTTAACTGCATTCCTTGTCTTAGAAACAATTTAGTCTCTTGCGTGAACCCAGTGCAGGAAATTGTTTATAGAGAGTCTGGCTGCAGAGTTGGAAAAATAGAGTACTCAGAGCTCCCTTCCTGCAGCAGCAATGTAATGTAGAACTGAACAGTGACAGCTAACAACTTAACCTTTAAAGAGTCTTGCCTAGAACAGCACTCCATACTTTTTACTCAAATGATTTCAATGGTTTCAACCAGTGAAGTAAATTTAAATGTTCAGAAATGCAGGTTTTGCTTTGTGGGTTCTTATAAAATAGCCCTGTTTCTGATTTTTGTTAAAATAATGTTAAATGTTGCCTTAGATGTCATCTTTGCTCTTTTGACACACAAATCCTAAATCTCTGGGCAAACAGATAGAGGAACGAATCCAGATCCGTGTGAAGGGGAATTGTAATATCCTTGTGGAAATAAACTCCTGAATATGGACCAGATTCACATGTGAATGCTGAACCAATTGTGTTGCATTCCTGGGCTTGGGAGCTGTACTTGGGGAAATACTATCAAAATGCTTTGTTAGCCCAGGACATTTGGCTAAAATGCTTTTATGTGCAACGTTAGTATGTTTTGTAGTTTAGCTTTATAAAGAAGTTGACAAAGACTGGTAACCTATCCAGTGGTTTACAGGCACCTAACCCATGTGATCAACACATACTAGAGCATGATGAGTGTTACATACATGAAATCATCAAAACTGGAGATGGAAAAGACACATTCTCCGGTCACATCCATCTCCCTGCCATGGCATCATTGGCACAATAACAATACTGGTACTACTTGATGTCTGTACTTTCTTACCCATTAATATTTAACAACAAATAGAATATAAACTAGACAATAGATTATGGCTGTATAATATACAATATTTGTACAATGCAAGATTCTCTTCCAAATAATTTTATGCAGTTTCTAACATCATTAAAGGCTTACCTATGTATCAGTAGCTATATTTTAGATGGACAATTCCAAAATTTTCTTAATAGTTTTATTTTTGGGGAACGGGACAGATTTTGCATTATGATTTGGCCCCTTTGAGCCACTCAGGTATTGCAAAGGGGATGGATACTGACAGCAAATGGCCAGTGGAGAATTCTCCTAGAAGGGACCTTGAGAGGTCATCTAGTCCAGTCCCCTGTACTCATGGCAGGACTAAGTGTTATCTGACCATCCCTGACATGTTAAGGATGAGAGCATGGATGTGTGAAAGAGCTATGTTGATCTTTCACCAGTGTAGAGTGGAAATGTCCCTAGGCCAGAGGCATATATTAGAGCAACCTTTAGGCTACTCTAAGTTATTTTGGGGGCAGGGCAAGTGTTGACTGACTTTTGAATGCCCATCTCCAATTCCACAGCACTGAGGGAGTTTAGATGCAAAAGAAAATCTAACTTTTTCATCATGGTAATGTAATTTTCTTCTACATGTGTTTATTCTATAGAATAGATATAAGTTAGCTTTAGTTCCCACTTTCATGAGTGAGGGTACTACCTTCCCAGGACTGTCATGAGAAGAGGACCCTTTGTCCATGGGAGGGGGCTTAACTACCTCTCAGATGCTGTCTCCTTCCTATCCTGGGATCCCACACACAGCCTTCCCATGAGGGTTGGGATTTGTATACACTTAGAGAGTGGAGCTGCAATGCCAGCAAGCCAAAGAGGTATCCAGGAGACTCTTGAACCACGGCAGAAGCTATCGTGATGGGACAATGCCCGATATACCTAGAGGCTAAAAATCACACAAAACCATTGAGTGCAGTCCCACAGCCTGAAATGAACCCTGCTTAGTGTTGGGCATGCAGTCTTTAAGAGGTTTTCTATTTGTTCAAAGTCTTTGCCTTGTCCAGCAAAAACACTCAAGGCCCATATTTGGCAAACAAATCAGAAGGTGAATACTGCAGAAAACCAAAGCCCAGTTGTCTACCTGGTACACAGCATATTTGGCAGAAAAGCTGCAAGTTAGAAGAAATACAAATTATACCCCCCCAAAAAAGAGAACACATAACCAGCCCAGGGGAGCGAATAGAGGGAGAGAAAGGGGAGCAAAATGCAGTGCTTGGGGTTTGCTCACTTTTCATGAGGCCCCCAACAAATGGAGGCATTATATTCCAAAAAGGAGGTGTGGTCAGGGCCCCCACGTCTTCCTAAATATAGTGGGGTGTCTGGGTACTACCGCATTACAAATAGCAAATAAGAATAATCCTCTTTTGTGGGAAATACTTGGAAACAATGTAATAGTAGAAACATGAATGTCATATTGATATTAAACTGCTGATACGCATCTGTGAAGGTACATAGTGAAATCTGCATGCATTGGATAGCTGCTGTATTTTTCTAAAATATCTACTTGAGGAATTATTTTGGGGACATTCTATTGCCTGTGTTATACATGGGGCCCTACCAAATTTGTGGCCATGAAAAATATGTCACAGACCATGAAATCTGGTTTTGTGTGTGCTCTTACCCTATACTACACAGATTTAACAGGGGAGACCAGCGTTTCTCAAACTGGGGGTCCTGACCCAAAAGGGAGTTGCAGGGAGCTCGCAAGGTGATTTTAGGGAGGGTCGTGGTATTGCCACCTTTCTTCTGCGCTGCCTTCAGAGCTGGGTGGCCAGGGAGCAGTGGCTGTTGGCCGGGCATCCAGCTTTGAAGGCAGCGCCCTGCCAGCAGCAGTGCAGAAGTAAGGGTGGTGATACAATACCAGGCCACCCTTATTACTATGCTGCTGACTTCAGAGCTGGGCGGCCGGAGAGTGCCGGCTGCTGACTGAGGGCTCAGCTCAGGGCTCAGCTCAGGGCTCAGCAGGCAGCAGCGTAGAAGTAAGGGTGGCAATACCAGACCAGGCCATCCTTACTTCTGCGCTGCTGCTGGCGGTGACTCTGCCTTCAGAGCTGGGATCCCAGCCAGCAGCTACCACTTTCCAGTTGCCCAGCCCTGAAGGCAGAGCTGCCGCCAGCAGCAGTGCAGAAGTAAGGGTAGCAGTACCCTCCTACAATAAACTTGTGACACATAGGGCTACCAACTGTCTAATCACACAAACCCAAACATCCTTACCCTGCCCCGCTCCTTTCCTGAGGCCCTAGCCCTGCCCCGCCCCTACTCCGAGGCCTCGCCCCACTCCATCCCCCCTCCCTCTGTTGCTCGCTTTCCCCAACCCTCACTCTCACTGGGTTGGGGCAGGGGGTTGGGGTGCAACTCTGGGCTGGGGCTGAGGGGTTCAGAGTGTGGGAGGGGGCCCCGGGCTGAGCCTGGGGTAGGGGGTTGGAGCACAGGAGGGGTTGCGGGGTGCAGGCTCTGGGAGGGAGTTTGGGTGCAGGATGGGGCTCAGGGCTGGGGCATGGGGGGTGGGGTGGGGTGCAGGAGGGAGTTCAGGCTCTGGGAGGGAGTGTGAGTGCAGGAGGAGGCTCAGGACTGGGGCACGAGTGCAGGCTCCAGCTGGACGGCGCTTACCTCGGGCAGCTCCTGGTTGGTGGTGCAGCGGGGCTAAGGTAGGCTCCTTGCCTGACCTGGCCCCACGCTGCTCCCAGCTGGCATGTCCCTGTGGGGGGAGACAGGGGGCTCCACACGCTGCCCCTACCTGCAAGCACCACGCCTGCAGCTCCCATTGGCCGCAGTTCCTGGCCAATGGGAACTGTGGGGGCAGGGCACTGAGACCCTCTACCTCTCCCAAAGGGCCGCAGGAATGAGATGGTTGCTTCCGGGAGCAGCGCAGGGCCAGGGCAGGCAGGGAGCCTGCCTTAGCCCCTCTATGTCGCCAGACTTTAAGCCAGCTAAAATCTCCCGGTTTGGCTTCAGTAGCCTCCAGGAGATAGAGGCTGATTCTGGGAGACTCCTGGCAAAACTGGGAGGGTTGGCAACACTAGTGACACCCCTAGAACTCCTTTTTAGGTCTGGACACCTACACTTACAACACTGTGAAATTTTAGATTTAAATAGCTGAAATAATGAAAATTTATGATTTTTAAAATCCTATGACTGTGAAATTAAGCAAAATGGACTGTGAATTTGGCAGGCCCTAGTTATACAGGCAGATCAGACTAGATGATCACAGTAGTCCCTTCTGGCCTTGGGATCTACGAATCTATGTGCTGTTCAGGTGTATGTAACCATGTGGGCGAATTTTGACACCACAACATCTGTCTTTTGGGGGTTAGAACTCTCTTATGGTTTTGATCCATGTTTATATGACTGTGTTGCTCAGTCATTTTGATTGAATTTAACCACATGCTATTTTGCATCTGCACTAGCAAGAAAAACACCTCTCCAGAGCTCACAGGCCTGTGTGGAAGTCGCGGGGATACGACTGCATGTGCAGCACCATGATTTATTTATTTATTTTTATGTATCATCTTAGATTTATTGCATCCGTCAATCATGGCTAACCACTTACACCTTTTTTCCCCTTTGTAAATCACATCCATCAAATGAAGTGCTGTCCAACAGACAGCTGAAAGTATCTCCCCTTCAACAGGCCTCCCCAGCCCTAAGGCAAAACAATCACTTGATAAGCCCTGCAAGCCCTAAAGACATCTACAGTATATCAGATGAAAAAGATCCTTCGGCTTCATCCAACACCATCAGCTCTTTCTACAGTACTTATCTATCTGCTTCATCCAACACCATCAGCTCTTTCTACAGTACTTCCATACTTTGTACAATGGAGATGTGAGCTGGGTGCTGTGGTTACAGGTAGAGACCTGCACAGATACAAAATTTATATCTGCATCTGATCCACAATCCGCAAATATGGTCCACGGATATCTGCATTCTCATGGATTGAATATATGCAGATATAAAGCGGATATCCACAGATTTGCAGGACTCTATTTACAGGCAGTCTGGTGCATCTGGACCTCCAGAAGCCACAACTGAAGCTGCTTTTGCACCACTTGAATAAATATTGTTTCTTCCTTGTCTAGAACATTGATCATTGCGGAAATGATACTCAATGTTTGCCAAGAATATTGCAAATTTGTAAGGATTTGATGGGGGTACAGCTTATACTTTCCTGTTTTGGATCATATTTTCGCCTTGCACACTATAATTCCAGAAGGGATGCATGAGTATCCTCAGCACTCACCTGCTAAATAAATATACCAGAAGTTACAAGTAGGAAGCCAGTTCTGTTTTAGGCCATAAATTAAATTGCATGAAATAGTAGCTATAGGAGGGTAGACTTCAGGCTCCAAATTGCAAATGCAGTAAGATGCAGAAAATAGTTCTGGGTTTTATACAAGGTATTAGACTATCAAGATGTGATTACAAGTAGTGAGTTCTTACTGGAAGTCTACTTATTCGCAGTTGACCGCTGCTTTTGATTCATGAAGCTTTTTCCCTTTTTTATATACCATAGAGTTTTAGCACATAGTTAACTAACTCCCACCAGAAGTATTGAAAACATGGTTTCCATATATAGCAATATGGATTAAGCTGATTTAGAAATACAGTATGTTGACAGTACTATTTAAAAGCATATGGGAAATTTGCTTCTTTCTTCTTCATAACAAAAATGAGTAATAACTATGAAATGCAGTGCTCCAGAACACCACCCCTTCCTTTTATTAGATCATTGCAATCTTTTCCAGGTGCAAAATAAAATGCAAAAGCAGCCTATTTTATTATCCTTGAAAGGCACTGAGGCATCTATGGCACTCTTTACCAAAGTTAGTGTAAAGCTTTAAAATGCAGTTTGAAATTATGAGCCTCTGTAAGTGCAGTGGTTCATACCATTAGTTGAGGTTAACATTTGAATTGTTTAGGGCTGATTCTCCACTGTGTTGCAATGGTTTTATACCAATTTAACTCCATTGGCTTCAAGAGAGCTACACCAACGTAAAACCAGTGCAAGATGGAGAAGAATTGGGTGCATTTGTTTTTAGCACATGCCTTGCTGGACTCTGCCTGGATTCTGTGTGTGATTAATAGAGAGTAGGATCTTTTTGGTTATCCTGAAGAATTAAGGAAACACAAATGTTAGGAGGCTGAGCTGTATGTTGTTATTAAAACATCATTAAAAACATGATATTTCAGATGCAAAACATCACAAAATCTCCACTTTGTACTGAAGTTCTGAAGAGGGATTTTATCAAACAAAAGGGAAAGAAATCGTTTGTGTCAAACAAGATACCCCACGGTATCAGTACCTTGGTATTCTATAATAGAAACATGTAAGAAATGAGACATAATTAGAGAAGTGGGATTTCCCAGGCATTTGTCAGAATAATATTCTGAAGAAAAATAGTGGCAAAAAGAAGCCATGTGTGGGGATTGGAAAAGAGATGCTGTTATGCTTATTGAACATTATAGAATTTTTCAAGAATAAATTAATCCCTTTGCTCAGAGTATTCTCCTGTGGCCTAGTCCTGCAAACTGTCACTCAAGCAAAACGGGAGTTGCTCAGCTGAGTAGTCACACTGATGACTACTCACTTGCAGGAGTAGGTTTATTTGCATGTAGAACCTTAAAGGTGAGTACAAGGATACTGAACTTGATTCAGAAAGCGAAAGGAAGCCAGTGAAGGGGTTTGAGGATAGGAGTTGGAGTGGCAAAGTGGGTGATGTTGCATAGGCCAGGGAGGAAAAGACACCTTTAAAATGAGATGTGCAGGGATCACTGCTAAACTAGGGAGGCATCATGTTTTATGTTTGTTTGTTTTTCTTATACATATTTATAAAACCCATATAGTTCTGTATGTCTTTAGCAAATGTTTCAAAGTTCATGAGAACCCCTAAATTACTAACAAATGTGCATGCCTGTTGAAGGAGAACCAGATTTCAATTTTAGGCTTCCAGTAGATTGTACTGTAAACCGCAAGTAAGAGAAGATTTTTAAAAACACAGTGGGTCCCCTTAGAAAGTTTTTCCAATTTGAAAGATTCTTTTGGTGCTAAGGGAATATCCTCCTTTAAAGAAAGGGTTTGTCTCTGGTAGGGTGACCAGGTGTACTGATTTTATAGGGACAGTCCCGATATTCAGGGCTTTTTCTTATATAGGCGCCTATTATCCCCTACCCCGTCCCAATTTTTCACACTTGCTATCTGGTCATCCTAGTCTCTGGAGCCAGTAGAATCTTTCCAACTGATGGAACTTTTTAAGAGCTCCCACTGTAATATGGCAAGTGCCTTATGTATACAGAACAAGGTAAGCAAATCTTTTCTGGCAGGAACTCGGCCAGATTTGGGTGCATGAAGCAAAGTTTTGCCAAAGGAATTAAATTTAGATATAAAAGGACTATTAGGTGTTCCACTCCCATTGCAGGTCAGTCAGTTAGGGTGCCCAACTCACAGCTGTGTCTTTGAAACTCTCCCCCAGCATGAATAAATAGGGTTGCCAACCCTCCTGGATTGGCACGGAGTCTCCAGAATCAGACTCGATCTCCCAGTGGCTGCTGAAACCAACCTGAAAGATTTTAATAGGCCACTAAAAGTCCAGTTGGCGGTGCAGCGGGGCTGAGGCAGGCTCCCTACCTGCCCTGGCTCCGTGTGGATCCTTAAAGCAACATATTCCCAGCATCTTCCTCTGGCTTCTAGGCACAGGGGTGGCCAGGGGGTCTCTGCACGCTGCCCCTGCTCCGAGCACTGACTCCGCAGCTCCCATAGGCTGGGAACTGTGGTCAATAGAAGCTGTGGGGGTGGTGCCTGCAGGCAGGGGCAGCACGGAGAACTGCCTGGCTACCCCAGAGTCTAGGAGCTGGACGTGCCAGCTGCTTCCAGGAGCTTCCCAAAGTAAGCAACGCTTGGCTGGAGCCTGCATCCTGAACCCCCTCCCACACTCCAGCCCCCTGCCCCAGCCCTGATCCCCCTCCCACACCCAAGGTACCTCCCAAGAACCTGAACCCCAAACCCCCTCCTGCACCCAAACCCCCTACCCCAAGCCAGAGCCCGTTTCCACACCGAAACTCCCTCCCAACGCCCTACCCTGGCTCTAACCCCCCTCCCACACCCAAACTCGCTCCCAGACCCTACACCCCGCAATTACTGTGTTGTAACGTCCCTTATAACGTTAACACCCGCCACAACTTAGTTCTGCCTGCATGTTCCTTCAGTACTTACCTGAAGTCATGTCAATAATTTTGCATCTCTTTTAGACATAGCATCATTGTTTTTCATTTCCCTACTAGTCCAGGAGTCTCTTCTGGGGGCTTTTGTTAGGCACCATGTTATCTCCAAAATGAAGGAATGCAATGGTGCTTTTATCTGAAGTTGAAGGGAGTGTTACTTCCTAAATAGGTTAACATGGGATGTTCTAAAGAATGAATCTTCACCCTCCGGTAATAAAAAAGTTCTCCTCTCTAATGGTCTAAAGGAAAGTGTTAGTGGAAGGTTATTTATTATTTATTCCAAATAATTTATGAATATGTTGAATAGGACTGGTCCCAGAACAGACCCCTGGGGGACACCACTATTTACCTCTCTCCATTCTGAAAACTGACCATTTATACCTACCCTTTGTTTCCTATGTTTTAACCAGTTACCAATCCATGAGAGCACCTTCCCTCTTATCCTGTGACAGCTTACATTGCGTAACAGCCTTTGAGTGAGGGACCTTGTCAAAGGCTTTCTGAAAATCTAAGTAGCGAAGTATATGAATAATAGTATTTAGTATTTACTACAGTTACCTTTAACTGGAAAATAAATAAATCCCCTCATACTTGCAACAACAGGGCCAGATTCTCAACTGGTGTAATGGAACTATGACAGTTTACACCAGCAGAGGTTCAGCCCCAGATCTTGAAACACTTTGTTTATCCATTTGCTGACTGTAGCAGATTATAGTGGGCAAATAACACCATGTGCTAGAAGAGTGCCGTGACTTCTTTTGTTAATGACACAAAACATTGGCAGTATATGACAGTTGTAAATAGGTGCAAAAAGTAATTATATCTCCCCTATTATTGAAGCAAAAAACAATACATTTAAGCTATAGTTATTTAAGTAACAGTTTCTCTGATTTGTCACTGCTATACTTATTATTGCAATGAAACAATTTATGCAGTGAGGGGAATACGTTTGATAGTAACCTTTATATTTTATTCTCTTATGAATGTTACATGTATGACACACTTGGGTCCCAATCCTGCAGCTGCTCCATGCATGGTACTTCTATTGGTAGCTAAGTGGGCTTGGTTATCTTCAAAGGTTTTAAATACCTCTTACTGGAGATACAAAGAAGTGGTTCAGTAAGTATTACAAAAGCATCTAAAGAACATGAGCAACATACTGCTCGTAGCCACACTTGATGTATATGCAAAGTAACTGTTGACTTCAATGCAGTTACTCAGAAAATAGACCATTGTATCTGAGAGCAGAATTTGACTGCATTTTAGTTCAGGCAACAAGCGAGGAAGGTTACCAGGTAAAACTAAACCCGTGGAGCTAGTCATCGAATAACAATATCCCATATTGTGTACCTGATATTTAAGATGAGCTCCCATTGATTTTAACTGAAAATTCTGATTAGGAATTGGTAGTACAACATAACCAAGTGTAATGAAATTCCTGGGTTTGAGGTCATGATTTAGTACTTCAGACCATGATCATAAAAAAAATAATTTGTCAATTTTTATAACTAAGACTTTGTTTGTAAGGCAAGATCTAAAAATAATTAGTAAGTATTTTGGGGAGGTACAAACTATGGATGGTAGTAGCCCTTGTAAAAAAAAAACCAGGAATTTCCTGTTAATAAAGTTACATACTATAAATTATGATCATTCGCATTAGTGTCAAAAAACTGGAAACAGACACTGAATCATTAATGCAATGAAGAAAAGAATATGTCAGCAAACAAAATGAATATAGGCAGGTATGTGCCAACATTTCCCAGACCCTGTGTCACTAACAAGCCTTGAATGAAGCTAATTTACATTCTTGAATGCAAAGCCATTTGGTTTTTCACTGTTTACTAACGACCAGTTAGAGACCGACATGCGTATCTAATGAAATGAACTGTTGTACAAAGAGTACTTCATGGAAATATCACATATACAGTGATAAACATTTCAAAGTTTATGCCCCATGCTCCACCTCACAGAATGACGTGATGTTACGCAGGTTGGGCTCTGTGTAATTATAGATAATAGTGGTTCCTGTCAAAGCTCCGGAATCCCTGATCCAAATACTTGCTTCACAGTCCCCAAGTGAGCCTGCTATTTACCACTAAATACAGTACATGAATGTATGTGTTGCACATATTTTTTCAGAACAATGATTTTATGATTTAGTGTTTGCACAAACATAGGTGCATGGAACTGAAAACTCAAAACATCTTACCCCTATGATAGTGAAAAGAAAAAAAATCTCATCACATTTCTGAGAGAAGTCTTTCCTTTTCTGGGATCTTACTGCACACAAGTTTGTTGTGGAGACATTAGGGTCTCCAAGGCTAAGAGCACTGAAGTTGTTGTAATCCAACTGTGCTGAAATATTTAAGAGAATTTGTTGCTGAAGGAGCGTTCCATTTGACTATAGATGTTTCAAGAAATAAAAGATTATGGGCCTTATTCAACTGCCATAAAAGTAAATGAGGGACTATGATATTCTTCAGTGAAAATTGGATTGGACCATAGGTGCTGGAACTAGGGCTACTGCCGCACCCTGTGGTTTGAAGTGGTTTCCCTCATATACAGGATTTATAGTTTGGTTCAATAGCTCTCAGTACACCCACTGTACAAATTGTTCCAGCACTCCTGGATTAGACTCTCGATCACTATGGCTGTATCTAATATCAACTGCCTGCTTAGCAAAAGGAGCTGTTAATTGTTGTAATAGTTATTTATACACAGGTATATGAACTGCATATAATAATATGTTATTTAACTATGCAAAGCATACATCACATTTCCAGGAGTAGAAATCCAGCTGTTTGCAATGAGAGTTGTATTTGAGTCTTACCTTTCATTGACTCCCTTACGGCTGTATTTTATAGCCAGTACTTTCGTTAGGGAACAAGCATCTGACTGACCACTCAAACAGCAATACTCTATGGTTCTGTACATAATTGGGGAGAACAAACATATTTTCTTCTCAAACAGACAGGTAATTTTTTGCTTTTCTTTTTTCTACCAAGCACTGCTGAGAAGCATGGTGACAAGCATGTCATAAATATGTGCTATGTCATCTGTATCTAACAGCTTTCATAACAAGACCCTTTATTTTGTTTCATCACATGGTTCCAGTTCTTGTGTCTGCATTCTTAGAAGGTTTCTCTGTGGCTTATCTACAAAACAAGAACAGTCTCTTGACCACGAGCTGTTTTATTTATAACAATAACAGGCCCTTGTTTATCAATAAAAGAAATCTTTATTGCAGATGCACACATTGTTCATCCATCACTGATTTTGAAGTAGTGACTTGCCTCTCTCACAAGATGCAACTATGAGAATTATCTAAAGAGTGTGCGCTTTATTGGCAAATGTGGTTTATAGGCTCCCTTCATGTGGAAAACCTGCTTGGAAGCTAGGGCCCTGATTTTTAAATCCCATCAACCGTCAAGGGAATTTACACTGCTAAATGCCTACATCCCTTTTGTAAAATGACATTTTGGCTCCTAAATCAGTTGGCATTCTGACACTGAGGGCTGCGGTGCCTAAATATCTTTAAAAATCTGGGCCCTAGGTAACTCCAGTGATTTAGTTTACTCTTAATTGTTAATTCATGGCAAAGTGTGGGGTCAAGGGCTGTCCCTACTTCAGCAGAAATAGCATCCCAAAGCCTAGCTATGAAGTTTTCTGGTATTATTGCAGCATCTTAGAATAACAAGAACAATATTTGGTTAACCAGCTCTCCTGGAACTTTGAGCATTTAAAACAAACAAACCCAACCATGCTTAGATGCTTTTTATTAGTGCTCAGTTAGTGACTTGTGCCAACAGAGAACAATCTTGGGAGCACAGGTCTGGCTCTTCCATTATATATATATATATATTTATAGCTGAACAATGACTTTTAAAACTGAGGTTTGAGGAATAGATAGAGTAGGTCTCACTTATAAGATCAGTACTTTAGTGAACATGATATTCTCAGTAAATGCTCTTGGCAACACTGAAGTTTTTCATTGACACTTGGTAGTCTACATACTTATACCCCTGCCTAACATTAAGCATGTGAGTAGTCCCGTTGAGTTTATTAAACAGGGCCCCAGTGAAGTCACTGTGGATTTTGACATTGACTTACATGCCAGATGTGTACACAGAGCAGTAACTTGTGCAGGATGCAGACCCTCATTTCTGCATCTACAGTATCTCCTGGTAAATGTGTTGAGGTTCCAGGACTCTCTTTTTTTCCCCCCTTCATGCATTCAAAAGTAGAGCTGGGTACAATTTGTAACCAAAACATTTTATTTGGCGAAAATGTAGGTTCATTGACACCAAAACATTTTGTGAGTTCCTGTCCATTTTGCTGAGTTGTTTGCTCTCGGAGACTTGCCTAAGATTACAGACAAGTTAGGAAGAGAACTTAGTCCCTTTCTTATCCTACAACCCCAGCTCTTATTCCCTTGCTCATACCATTAAACCACAAAAAGAAAAGGAGTACTTGTGGCACCTTAGAGACTAACCAATTTATTTGAGCATAAGCTTTCGTGAGCTCATGAAAGCTTATGCTCAAATAAATTGGTTAGTCTCTAAGGTGCCACAAGTACTCCTTTTCTCTTTGCGAATACAGACTAACACGGCTGTTACTCTGAAACCTGTCATTAAACCACACATATTCTGGCACAGGAAGGTTATCTAGATGTGCTTTTTCAGCCTTAAAATAGTAATCTCCTGGGTTTTGTACATTTTATTTTATACAAATTTATTTGCCCTTTGGCAGATTACGAAGAGAGAAGATTTGAACAAAATACTGTTTTACTTCGTTAACAATTATCTGAATTCCTGCCACAATTGTTGAATATTCTTCTTCTCAGAACCCAGCTGCTATTCCCACTAGATTCTCCAGTGATCTCCTGGGGCTAGATTCTCATCTGGTGTAACTCAACATAGCTCCATTGACTTCAGTGGGGCAATGTCAGTTTACACCAGGTGAGGATCTGGCCCATAACACCGTGTTGATGATATCATAATGTGTGTTCATTAGTAATGACTGATACTTCTAATGGGTAAAATACATCAATGGGAGAGTGGACAGAAGATGAACATTTTGTGTTATGACTTTGAAGCAGGAATTTCTAAATTGGAAAGGAGAAATTATTAGGAAGAAAGCCCTTAAAAATCAATATTAAAACAACTTTAATACCTTTTTAATATTAGTAATAAGGGTAGGGGAAAATCTGTTGAGCAAAACACAGATGTTTCGAAATTTTAAGTATGATGTATTTGAAAACTTTCCCAAACATAAGTTGTATATTATATAATCCCTTTATACCATTGTAGGGTTATGACTCAACGTCTTTCATAAGTGACAGAGTTCAAAGACATTTTATGTTATTTGAACATTTCTATCATATCTAGGATTTGACAGTCATACCTTGGAGTTTAATGAAAAAAGATAGATGAGGTAATATCTTTTATTGGACCAACTTCTTCAAGTCCTAAAGGAGAGCTCTGTGTAGCTTGAAAGCTGTCTCAGCAAGGGAACTTGGTCCAGTCACAGATATTACCTCACCCACCTTGTCTTTATAATATCCTGATAATCCTTTATCTTTATAATATCCTTTATAATATCCAACATGGCTAAAACAATCCTGCTACCATACCCTGAAGTTTGTCAGACAATGTCCTGCTTTCAGTATTTACCTCTGCTAATGGGAATCTAGGGTAAATTGTGACCACATGCTGATGGAAATCAGATGAGAAATATTCAGTGAAATATTTCCAGATTTCACAACCTAAGGCTGATGATCAGGTTCCAAGAAAAGATAATGCAAATTTCATCAACTCAAACCAGCTGCTTTCCTTAGAAACAGCATACTGTTTTCCTTCAGAAATGGGACAGACAGTTTAACATGGTGAAGAATAACTGTCTGAGTTGTTATTTTTGAAACAGCTGTCATTTATCTGCAGTGAACTTACGTTATTTTAAAAATTCATTGGGGCTAAGGCCTTAAATTACCATCTCTTGAAATGACATTTTAAAAGCTCCATTAAATAGTGCTGTGTGCTGTTACTAAATATTACATTTGTATTCATGTATGCTCTAACAAAAGCCAGCACTTCTTCAACATCTCAGTCAGCCTACTCTCATTACCTAGAGCATAATGGACAAAGCTGTGAAAGGCCCCAGTCATTAAACATTAACTGGCATGCTTCGTCAATGTCCTCTTATGATTTCTGGCGCACAGAAGGAGCAAGTCGTAAAAAAGTCACTTCTTTGTGTGGAATTCACTCCTGCTGTTTTTCCTCCTCTTTCAGAATTTTTCATGTGAATTTATTGCACTTGATTCAGGTATCCGCTTGACAACCCTGGAGAGTAAGTCCTATTCTGCAGCTCCCACCTCCTTGTCCCGATGGGTAAGAGAGGATTACAGTCTCGATTATCCAGTCAATATTGAGCCTCTTTGCTGAGCCAGTCAACGCAGTGCCAGTTGTGGTGCTGTGTTTTCGTGATGTGAAACTCAGTTCTTGACTGAAACCCACAATGCATGTCACAAAGGCTCAGAGCCATGATGGTCATAATTTTGGGTGACTTACTGATTTGGGTTGGATTTGAGGCAGCAAGCTGGATTCTCCCCTGAACTAGCACCAGGAGTAGCCTTATGACCAGTATTATTATTCACTTGAATCGTGGTAGTGCCCCGAGTCCTCAAACGAGGTTGGGGCCCCTTTGTGCTAGGCACTGTACAAATGCGTAGCACTTACATTCTAAATAGACAAACCAGGCGGAGGAAGGGAGTAGTAATATACTTTTTTTTAGCAGATGAGGAACTGATGCACAGAGATTAACATGTTTGTTAATCAGCCAGAAAACCCAGATCCCTGAGTCCCTGTCCAGTGCATTAAGCATAAGCCCAGTTTCTCTCTCTGTCTCTGCTTTTCCTCATATCTTGTGCTTTCCCAGAAAATATCAGGGCTACAGCAAACTGGTTGGTAGGTCAGTATGAAACGTCCTCGATTCAGTTTGCAAAGGGTTCATAAGAACTGGTTTTAAGTCGTGGGTAAATTTGTATCTTCCCGGTTTCACTTCAGGTTTGAATAAATAATGTGAAGTGAAACCATCCAAGTTTCACCAGATTTTATGTCAGAAGAATGTGAAATGATCAATTCCACATGGTTTTAATGTGAAACAATGTATTGGACCAAGTCTGCTTAAAACTAAGCCACATTCACTCATAGCTGGGCTAAGTTTGGAGATCGTAACAAAGCTCTAAACAAGGAAAGTTTTGTATGGCCTCAACTTTAGCTGTTTTTTCCTAACTCATAGATCCTCAACAGCATAAGGTAATTGACAAGGGCTAAGTGCAGAATCCAGTTTTTGGTTGTGAACTGGTGAGCAAGAAAATACCCATGTTGGCTTTCAGATCCCAACTTGAATTTGCAGGGTGTCAGTTAAAAAGAAAACAACGCTTTTTTGTACAGAGTAAATTTGACCCAGTGTCATTGTTTGAAGATACTGAGGAACTTGCAGTTTCTTTTAATCTGCATCATATTAATGATTTCTAGACAGTATAAATCATCAAGCAAATAAAACTAAGTTTTTTTTTCTTGGGGTTATGCAACAATTATAAGAGGGTTATAAGGGCTGGACGAATTGACATCACCATGGGGACTTTATAGCTGAAATGTGGGCTCCTTTCTCACACCATCATCAGATTTCATACTACACCCTCTTCCTGCCACTCCACCACACAAAAGAATCAGTGGATGGTGAGGAGCACTTTTGGAGTTTGTTGTAGCTAAAGAAATCCCCCAACCTCTATTGCGGTTCTGCCTCTTACCACTAGGAGTTTTTGCACTGAATTGTTTATGAGAAGGAAAGTCCATCTATGAAGAGAAAACATTAAAGACTCTTGTGTGAAGTTCCTCAGGACCTCCTGCTGCTTAGACCCTGAATATTAAATTCCAGACTGAGCTGGCCACCCAGAAAGGCTCTGCTGAGGGGGTAAGCAAGAGAGAGAAACCGGATAGAAAATGTGTGGGATTTGGAGGGCTTGTACAATATGGAAGGGGGGGGACTATCCCAAGAGAATTAAAAAGGGGTGTGGGGAAGGAAACACTAAACACTAGTGCACGAATATGACTTACTATAGCTTCATTTACAATATTGGCCCTGAGCCATAGTAAACAAATGCAGTCTGCAAAGAAAAGACGCCTGATGACTTGGGATACTGAGAAGCCTGTCATGGTTTTGACGCTATTTTGTAGATCTGTAAAAATACCTCCTGGATTAGAATTTTGCATACAATGTTCCATCATAAAAACAAGCTGCTTTCCCTGGTGTGTGTGTGTGTTTGTTTGTTTGTTTGTTTCTGTGTTTGGTATACATTACAAGAGTAAAAGCCAAACCACATTTCCTGATTTTCTAACATTGTCAGTATCTCCTTGTGTTTCAGTTGACTATAACCTTTTTGGTTATGTAGTGGTGTGTAGCTTTTCCAGGCTTACTGTTTTTCAGTTGTGGGAAAAGTACCATCAGAAGAGAAGTGATTTAACCTATACAATTGAGCAGTAAATTTTATACGTGCATTGGGAGACAGCTGAATGAAAGGCTGTAGATGTAGGAGCATATTAAATGGTGGGTGTATAACTGGTTGGAAAACCATTCCCAGAGAGTAGTTATCAGTGGTTCGCAGTCATGCTGGAAGGGCATAATGAATGAGATCCCGCAGGGATCAGTTCTGGGTCTGGTTCTGTTCATCAGTGATTTAGATAATGGTATAGAGTACACTGATAAAGTTTGTGGATGATACCAAGCTGGGAGGGGTTGCAAGTGCTTTGGAGGATAGGGATTAAAATTCAAAATGATCTGGACAAACTGGAGAAATGGTCTGAAGTAAATAGAATGAAATTCAATAAGGACAAATGCAAAATACTTGACTTAGGAAGGAAAAATCAGTTGCACACATACAAAATAGGAATTGACTGTCCATAAAGGAGTACTGCGGAAAGGGATCTGGGGGTCATAGTGGATCACAAGCTAAATATGAGTCAACAGTGTAACGCTGTTGCAAAAAAAGGCTGGAGTGTTGTAAACAAGACACGAGAAGTAATTCTTTCGCTCTACTCTGCGCTGATTAGGCCTCAACTGGAGTATTGTGCCCAGTTCTGGGCGCCACATTTCAGGAAAGATGTGGACAAATTGGAGAAAGTCCAGAGAAGAGCAACAAAAATGATTAAAGGTCTAGAAAACATGACATATGAGGGAAGATTGAAAAAATTGGGTTTGTTTACTCTGGAAAAGAGAAGAGTGAGAGGGGACATAACAGTTTTCAAATACATAAAAGGTTGTTACAAGGAGGAGGGAGAAAAATTGTTCTCAACCTCTGAGGACAGGACATGAAGCAATGGGCTTAAATTGCAGTAAGGGTGATTTAGGTTGGACATTAGGAAAAACTTCCTAACTGTTAAGGTGGTTAAGCACTGGAATAAATTGCTTAGGGAGGTTGTGGAATCTCCATCATTGGGGATTTTTAAGAGCAGGTTAGACAAACACCTCTCAGGAATGGTCTAGATAATACTTGTCCTGCCATGAGTGCAGGGGACTGGACTAGATGACCTCTCGAGGTCTTTCCAGTCCTAGGATTCTATGATTACTATTATTTTTATACCGATGATAAACTCCTTTGAAAGAGTTCAGTAACTTTTGTTTTTTGGGTTGTTTTTCTTAAGGAGTATAACCAGGCCTTGGAATGCACTGTGTGAAAAGGATTGTACATGTGCCACTGTAGTTCATTGTATTTCAGAGGAATCAAACTGTAGGGTCTATATTCAGCTGAGAGGATTTTATTTATACTCTATACATAATTTTAATAATATTTTACATATGTAAGACACCTGTAATCAGAGCATCTCAAGGCATTTACAAAGATGGGTGAATACCATTTTCCTTATTTTTACAGATGGAGAAATTGAGGCACAGGGAGGCTATTGTGAGTGGCAAAGAAAGACCCAGCAAAACCCAGCTCCTTTGCTCAAACCACTAGATTTTACTGTCTCCATTTGGTCTTAAAAGGATTAGTAGTTAATGTTGTACATTTCACAAAATTCATTCAAATTACATTGGCTACTTCTGCTGTGTTTTGGAATATGTAATAACAGAAAACAATTTAGTCACATAGAAACCACAATAAAGATTCTTGTCCTTTCAGAAGAATAAGGTGTGTTAGGTAAGTACTCCAGCACGTACTCAACAATACTGTCAATAATTCTAGTGTCCACAAAGAGTACACATGTAAGTCTGTGGTAAGAGCCACATAATCATTCCCCTTGCTCAAATGGAGAAGAGGGATAACTCAAGAACTGGCAATGTTAGTACTAGCAGCTTCAAAGAGACAGGATGAGGTCATGGCTCTATGCTCATTTCTGCATTAGTTGGTGGATTGAAACCCCAAGGAAGCACTGTAGCCAAATCATCACACAGTCTTCTACAGCAATCCCTAGTAGCAAGAATAGCACTTTGGGACCTTAGGCAGCTGGGCACAATTTAGAGAGAACCTGAAGTTGCTCCAGGTTCTGCCAGGGCTGAACAAGTCCCAGGATCAGAAGAATCAAAGGTGGCATAAAGCCATCTTGCCTCCCACCTCTGGGACCAGTCTTGAGAGTAGCTTAGTTAGACCCAAGAATCAGGACCATTGGATGTAGTCTGACATGAAGGACTGGTTATATTTCTCCTGCAAATACTATTATAGATCTCTGAATTAGGTTCAAGAAGTAAGTCCTTTCAATGAGTTGGAATGTAAGAGTTTCCATTTAAGTTTTATGCATGTTGCTATTCCTTCCTAATGAAGAAACCCACTAGAACACAATTAACTTATGGGCACAGAGCCATAGCATACAAAGATACAATCAGGAAAGGAAAGTGATGCTTGACCTAGTGCAATAAAAAGATGACTTTGATGGGAAAGTAAAACACTCCATTACAATGGAAAATTCAGTAACATGGGCTTGTGTGTAAGTATGGCTTCACCATTGCTACATGGAGTACACTTTCCAAAACATCACTCACGTGATTTGTTCTCTATTCCTAGTTTGTCCTCCCTTGTCCTTCTATCCACCTCTTCCCAATTGTTTTCTTCTCCTTGTCACGTGGAGGTCCCCTCATGGCTCTTTGTGCTTTTGGGATAAACACACAGGGCCATAGTCTGCTCTGAGGTACACCAGTGTAGCTCTAGTGTTAATTCATTGAAGTCACTATACCTTTAAGGTCTCGTGCTTTCTTATCTTCCCGCCTTCCAAGACACAGCACAGCTCTACTTCTCTAGTCCTGCCTGTCTCTCTGGTGGGTTCCATAGTGTGTGGCAGTCTTTCTGAAAGTGGTCTGTGTTTCTTAAGGTATTAACAACCTTTCCAATTTTGATGTCCTCAGGAGACTGGCAGTTCCCACTTAGGGGAGGCCAAAGACTGGAATAGCAGGGTAGCTGTAGGTCATTGGCAAAGCTGTGGAAGGTCATGCAGCACCTGCTCAGTCCATACATGGCTCAAGATAATGATTTTGTCCCTCACTTTTTTGTGAACTCAAAACCACGTAAGGTCCAGTGTGACCATTCATGCTTCTGTGGACGTATCCTGTTCCCCAGGAGTGCTCCCCATTGATTTCAGCGAGTGTAGGTGGCAAAATCAGCTCCATAATACTGAGTAGGTTTGAGTAAATAATATGAGGAGTTTTGCTTTTTTAAGTTTCTTATGGCCCTGTCAGATCTTTTCTCTTAAGGCTACATTGGGACTTTACCTGGAAGCCTGGGTAGGGGACAGCACATCACTGCATTTTCCCTGGGGCAGCCCTGGCCAACGAAGGCATCAGAATTCCTTTCCTGGTTTCCCCCTTGTTCCAAGGTGGAAGAAATGTTCTGCTGTCCCATACCAGTAATAGATTACTTCCCCAGTCCTGCTTACTCAGCTGCTCTCCACCCATTCCCCTCATCTGTATGAGCGTAGCCCTCTATGCCTTGCTATGCACAGACTGGTGACACAAAGAAGTCTCATGGAAGCATAAAATTGTGCCAGATCCTCCTTTATTTCCCTGCACAGCTGTGTAGGACAAGTCTCAAGCTGCTGTTACTAAGTAACTGCTGCTAAAGCTATACCATATGGCTGTAGATACCTGCTTTTTCCATAAAAGACTAATAGTGAAAAAAAAAGTAAATATATAAAAACTTTAATTTTTGTCTCTCTCTCTCTCTCATATATATATTTTAGGCACATTTTGAAGATTTTGAAAAGACAGGGCCAAACACAGTGGCCAAGTGTTGATTCCTGGCAAAGGTAACTAGTTTCAGTAGAAGATTCAGCCTTCCTGAGTTATGAATGTACCTTTGCTCATAAGGGTAGTTTAGAGATCTCACTGTCTTCCCACTTCCCCCATGTGCAAAAGCTATTCAACGTTTAGGGCCAGAGTCTGCTTACCTTACTCATGTAAATAACCCCATTGCCTTCATTGGGGCTGTTTGTACGAGTAAGGGCTGCAGAACTGGGCCATTGTCCGTAATGAATAAAAGAATATAAGTGTGCTATAGAACACACTGTTCTAGCCCAACTCTCTCTCCCCCTTTTTTTCCTCCCCCTGCCAGAGGCAGCAACGTCTCTTGACGAAGAGACGTGCTCGATGGCTGTAATAAGATCTCCCTACTACTCACTGCTTTGGACTTTTGTTTTTCTTGGCACAGCACTCACTGAGACACTTTAACACAGAAAGCAAGAAAGAGCACTTTTGGCTTATTTTTGTGCCTCGTCTCCCTCTTTCCCCTTCTCGAAACCGTTTATAAATAAAATGTATCTCTCAGATACATTTACAGTATTGAAACAGGAATTCTGAAGGCCTCTTCTGAGTGTACAAAAGTGGCAAATGTTTGTTCTAAGCATAGTGGGAAAAGACCATTTGCAATTCTAACATTAGAAAACCATGGTGCAGTCTCCATTTTTGGTAGCAGTATGAATCCCTGTAGAACACTTAGTGCATATTTTAATGACATTTAAAAATATCCAGATACAATTGATATTGGAGAGGTGCGGAAGTATTTAAAAATAGGTTGATTTGAAAATGTTGGTTTTGTGTTTGATTTCCAGTGAAAGATTCACTCACTGTTTACTTATGAATGTGCTGAAAACGGTTTTTGGGAAATCAGTTAAAACAACATTACACAAATTGAGGTTGCATAATTCATGCTGATATCAAATGCTAAGAAAATATGGTGACAGAAAATTATTGTAAGCTCAAAGCAAGTGAAATTTCTCATGCCTGTTTCTCTGTGTGGGGTGAATATTTCTGGAAAGTTCGAAGGAAGTCCATTCCATCATTGTGCTCTACAGGTGTGCAAACACGGTTGTTTTCTACTCACTAAAATTCTAATTGCAGACACTTTTTAGCACTCAGAGCTCAGATAACAAACACTGTTCAGCTTTTGAACATTCAAACCTGATAGATGTGTGAAAGGCACACGTTGCCAACTTTGGAGAAATAAAGAAGTTATAAATGAACATATAGATTGTACAGAGAATATGCCACACATTATCATCCTTATTGAGTAAAGGTAATTTTTTTCTAAGTATCTACGTGGCTTAGGGACTTAAGTCCTATTTTCAAAAGTGACTTAGGTACTTAGAAGACAAAGTTTCATTGACTTTCAATGAGATAGACTTTTAAGTCATTTTAGGTGCTTTTGAAAATGTTACCCTATGTCTATCCTGAAGATGGCAAGCTCAAATCTCTCTGGAAATCCACATAAATCAGTGGCAGCCCCTAAAGACTTCAGATGCCCTTTTCCCCAAGCTGTAACAAGCCACCCATCTCCCACACTTTCCAACTCACGGCAGGGTCTTTCAGAAGCCCATGGGAGAAGGCCAGAATGACTACTAGATTTTGCTGGATCACCACATCTTAAGCTCCTGTTCCCTGGACCAGGTAGAATAGCACCCACCCTCCCTCCTCTTGGAGGTGGCAAAATACCAGGTTTGGTCAGGACCTGCTCTGGGCATCGTGCTAGCCGCTCTTTTCTAGGAGGCCTGGGAAGGAATTTTTCCTTCATCACCAGATTAGCCAAGGTGGAGTGGGGGGTTTTGCCTTCCCCACGGTGGGTTCAGGGAGGACTTTGTTATGATGAGTAGGGAAAGGAGTTAGGTATGATGTTGCAACTCATTATGTAAGTGTGGGGCAGATGTCCAGTGCTGGTACTCCATAGGGAAGGGATACAGTGACCAGATAAATAGCTTGGAAAAGGACTTTAAAAAGTGGTGTTTGTTAAAGGAGCAGAATGGCAGAGAGTGGGAGGGTTCGGGGCTCGTATGGTAGTGCGGCACCCCTCCTTTCTTATAGCCCATCTTAATCCTTTTTCAAGGGCAAGGGGATGGTAAGGTCCCTGTGGGACTGGGATGGGAAAAGGAGGGGGCTGACGGAAGCCTCCGGTAGCTGTTGAAATGATCCTGGAGTTACCTGCATTGTACACTTTATCTGATGGGTAGTCTCAGATATCTAATAATAAAGTTACGGCCTGATTAAACCATATCATGTGTCTCCTGTTCTTCTTCCGGTATAGCTGGACAACAGCTGCATCTCACATTTCATATGTTCTGGGAATGCATTGAACATGACAGAGCACACAGGGCCAAATCCTCACACTGTAACTTGCCATAACATCATTGACTTCAATAGGACTGTCCTGACTTACGGCAGCTAAGGATCTGGCTCGTGAAATATAAAATTGGCAGCACCTGCGACTTTGCAGAAGATCTGTCAACCTTGCGGGGACATGATGCCTTCTTAAAAGGAGTCCAAATGCACACGAATCTACAGCTCTTCAGCATAGCACCACTGATTTCAGTGATTGCATGAATTTACATCAGCAGAGACGATATAATATGTGCATTAAAATGTGTGACCTAATGTCTGCATGATGAACTTAACGCACTGATGCTTTTTTGGCCCTGTTTATGATAAAAAGGAAATTAAATGCAAAATGGATTGCAGCACATTAATGCAATATTCTGAAATGCACAATTAAGGAAATTCAAATTTGTGCTTCCTATGGGAACCATAACTTAGTCACATTATGTATATATATTGAATTGTGTATACAATCATGCAGAATACTATATATATATTTAAGGGGTCAAATTACTGTTGCTATGGGAACCATCACTTTAAGCATATAAATGTCTTTTAGAAAACACGGAGGAAATTCTTAAGAGGTTAACAGCATGTCAGAGGGAAAAAACACTTTTTTAAAGTTCTCACATCTTTATAATCATCAAATGTTTTATACTCATTGCTGTTATTGCTAGGCCTGTCAGTTCTTTACCAGGCTCTTGAATTTTATCTTAACTATCTCCCTGGGGAAAATTAAAGTCATCTGAGAAATCTAAAGGATTTCAACAAGACGCTACTAAATTTCATAGCAGAAAAAAAGTTGATGTAGTCCTGCGGTTGCATAGGTTCATATAGAGATAAATTTTACACCCCTGGGACTTTTTAAACTGGTGTCTGCTTTAAAGAGGACACAAGGAAATGCTGATCAGACGCTGTTATCCACAAGAAACAAAAAACAAATAAAAGGAGTACAATACAGTACAGTGTAACCGTATAACTAGTTTTGCATCTTCCATAGTAAAATGTCACCAAAGGATTGAGTACACGGATGCAGTGTATCTGTTGTGTTCCAAATAAACTCATCTGTCATGATTCAAAAGCTTAGCACTTT